>NW_028082759.1:17861099-18536382 GCF_014824575.4 Sturnira hondurensis | reverse complement strand
TCTATATAAGAGCCAGTTTCACTATCTGCCAGAGATGACACATACATGCTTTTCTTTTATCCGAGTGAGGTCAGCTGGGACCGTCTCTAACCTTAAAAAGCAAAACGTTTTATTTAGGATCCTTTTAGAACAAATAGAAAGGAGAATAAAAACTAGTTGAAGAGTAAGTTTGTGTTTGCTATAAGAACAGAGAAATGGGGCATCCGTGCCCTCAGATACATAATTTTTACTGTTGGGGAAATTATTTCATACTGTTTGATTTCCAACAAAAATAGATTCTAATAAGCACACCGGGAGTCACACACGTGATGTCTAATATCGAGTGAAATGATAAACTCTCATGTGGATGAGTTCTTGTTCAGTTCATCTTACCCTAAACCCTCATCTCTTTTATTGGGCCTGAATCCCGCTGGTAAAATAAATCAATAACGCAACACCTGACCCTGCGTTTCAGAAATTTGGAAACACTTGTTCCACCCCAAGGAAAATCTCGCAGGCACGGAGCGGAACAGCTCTGTGCGTGTTGTTTTCAGGATATGGCTTTTTAGGTCAAAGGAAGGGAAAACGCTGTGGGCAGTGTGTGTGTGTCTCCCTTGTTTCTGGGTGTCACCGAGGCAGGGCTGCTGGGCCGTGGAGGCTGACACCTGCTGACCTTGGTGCCTCTGCACAGCGACAACATGGTCCTGAGGGAATCTCTACAGTCCTCATTATCTGCTGCGGTGCTCGTCCGATGCCGCCTCTGCTCCTGTCCGAAGGAGGGGAGATTATTAACTGTAATTCCACTAATGATGGCTCAGTAGAAACACTGGGTGGGTCCAGAGCCAGTGCCTCAGAGGAAGAACAACATGAGGTAAAGACGGGCAGGGCTCTGCGGTGGTGCTTGAAGATAATTATAGGCATAGAAAGCAATTCCAGGGAGGAAGTTCAGCCAAGCCCAGACTGTTTCCATAATGCAGCATGGCTAGCTGCCTTTTAACATGGACCATTAACTGGTTTTCCCCGAGGGGGAGAAATTCTCACTGTGCAAGTCTCCTGGACGAAGAGCCTCTGGCTGAGGGCACCAGGCAGCAAGTGGGAACTCGGAGGCCGCAGTGCCTGTTGCAGCTTTCCACCC
The DNA here is from genome assembly GCF_014824575.4 of Sturnira hondurensis. Classification (NCBI taxonomy): domain Eukaryota; kingdom Metazoa; phylum Chordata; class Mammalia; order Chiroptera; family Phyllostomidae; genus Sturnira; species Sturnira hondurensis. The sequence continues at coordinate 18,535,268 of NW_028082759.1, read as the reverse complement.
TGCTGTCCAGGCAGCCAGGATCCGCATCACTCCCTGGGCGCAGGTTCTCCAGCAGCAGAGAGACGGGAACACATCAGCCCCCTGCAGCCCGTACTGTTTACAAAGACGGTGGCGCCGATGCACTAAGGCGCAGCGTAACCACAGGGAACCACGAGCAGATACTGTGAATAATGATAGCAATGCACCACCGTGCACCGAATATCGACAGTGCGGCCCGGTAGTATCAAAGGAGGCAGAGTCCTTCCCTCCAGAACACCATCATCCAGAATTATGTCTCTAATAAGCATCCTGAAGCGGTCGCTCTCATTCTGCAAACAGGATGCCAAGTACCTTTTGGATGGCCTTTTTCATGGGGTGGGAGTGGACAATAAAACCCCACGAGGGCACTGTCCGCGGTTGGCAGTAACACTCTAGGTTTTCATTTTGCCACCTGAGATGTCTGACTCTCTTGGCTTCAGAGAAACGGCCGTGGGTGTAGGCAGCCTTCTTCTGGATGCTCCACTGTGAGACCCGCACCCTAAACGTGGCTCTGAGGCAGTCGTCCGACTCTCTGGAAACCTAACAGGAAGGTGAGCACTCAGGCAGAAGAGTGTCTACGTGAGGAATATAATAGTTCAGTGTTTCCTAAATGTGGGACATGGACTCACAGTAACCGTAACTAACACAAGACGGCATCAGATGCAGACCTAGATATCAGTGCATTCTTTTGTCAATGCATCGGCTCACTTCATTTAACAAAGGACAGCGTCTCAGTGTGGTGCTTCTCCCTCGGCCCTTCTCGAGAACTTGCTAATCTTTCATTTTATCCAAAAGATGGCCGCCACCAGGTATAAGCTTGTATGTATTCATTGTGATCTTCACAAAGATCACAATGACTTGATCTTTGTGAAGGTTGCCATCAGTATCCTTTGAAAACAGTAATATGAAGTTTCTCCTTAAGATAAATACATTTAATTTGGGGGAAGAGAGTGAGTTCCATTTGGGGGATAAAACCGTTCAGTGAAAAATAATCCCAGTGGTAGGTGGGCCTGGCCAAAATAGTGAAAATGGAAGAAAAATGACTGAAGTGTGGTAAACACCACGACGTCCACTGCAGTGTCCACCCCTTGCCAACGGTTTTCCTCCCCTCACCGTTCTGCCAACCAAAAATGTCTCCAGACATTTCCAAATGTCCTTTAGGACATAGAATCACTCTGGGTGAAAAATTACCAGTTTAGAGCAATATGGCCTCTGATTAATTGTTTGAGTAAGAAGGCAGGTACGAAGTAGTCGAAGTGACAACGTGAAGAATCCCACGAGTGAAATCCATCAATGAAAGTGGTACCTCAAGGCACAGAATGTTGGGTGGGTACATTTTAATAAAAAGAGACATTCCCTTTGAAGGTTTCTTCTATCCACTGGTTCGCTCAAACCTGTTAAGATCAGCCAGCCCACTTCTACTAAGGGATTCCAGATGCAAAGCCTCAGACTGAGGTTGCTGAGGGCGCTTTGCCTTTGCAACTCGTTTCTCCATTCAACCAGACAGTCGAAGGGTTTGTGAGCCTTCAGGATTAAAAAACACAAGCTCGAACCTGCCAGTCTGGCATGTGTCAACAGTGTGAACTAGCCTGGCTTTTCTTTTTTTTTTTTACGAGGTGCTTGGCAGCCTGAGTATTTAATTTCATTCTTTTATTTCATGTTTTGGGCACATATGCCCAGAGGCCTTGGACAATTGCCTCTTTTTTAATAAAGCTAATAAATGCCCATAGGAAACTTACCTATATCTAAGCTGACATAAAGCTGATACATCGGCGGGGTCAAGCCTGAGAGATTTCAGCAATTTATATCAACAGAGGAAGCTGGCATGGATCTTGACTGCCTGGAGTTATTACTCAGGCCTTGGCAGTCCTCCAGGCTGTGCATAATTTTAAATAAATTCTGATCTCGGGGATGTATACTTATTGATCAAGTTTTCAGAAAGTCATCACCAGGTACTCTTTGACGGCATATTGATCTCAAATCTCAGCAGTTCCTGAGAGAAGTCTGGCATTCCATTAGCTATGATCTGTACCAAAACTCATCCTCCTGTTGGAATCATGCCTGTGGATAGATAAGAGACTCATTCTGGTCCACTTACCAAGGAAACAAGACCCGGAGAGCGGCCAGAAAACAAGATTCTTAGGTTCTGGGGCCTCAATCCATCACTAATTTCCTTTGATTATTACATTTGTTCACACTCTCATATTAAGCTCTCGTATTTCTCTCCTTCACATTAAAAAAGTGACTGGTGTCATCTGTGGATAAAAAGCCCATGGTCTGTGCATTTCTAATTCCTGTTCCAAAACTAGCCTTCTTCGTACACGAAGATCCTGCTGCACCTCACGTGGAACTCTTACCACCCAAGCCCTCAGGAAAGCACTGGCTGGCCAGCAGGTAGTCGTGCAGGGTCTGGGGGGCGAGGAACAAGTGCCTGCCATGCCGGTCACATGTCTGCTAGTCGCCTCTTGCTTCCAGAGGAATGGGCTGCATTACCGCTGAGCCCTGATCAAGTCCCAGATGCTCAACTCTTGTTCCCTAGCTTTCTCCACCATGAAAGTACATACGGTACTTATTTACATCCTCCTTAACTTCAGCTCTTTATATTCTGTCTGGTGCCTGGGAGGGCAGAACAATGAGTCCCCAAAGATGTCCACATCCCAATCTCCACAGCCTGGGGTATGTATGTGACATGGTAAGTGGAAGTAGGTTTGCTCATCGGCTGACCTTGAAATAAGGGCATTATCCAGGATTATCTAGGTGGGAGCAACATAATCCCAAGAGTCCTCTAGATGCGGCAAGGAAGTCGGAAGACTCAGTAGCTAAATGATACAACGGGAGCAGGCACTGACCAGGCACTTACCAGCCACTGCTGCCTTTGCCCGTGGAAGGAGGCCACGAGTCAAGGGCTGCGGGAAGCCTATAGAGCTGGAAAGGCAAGGAAACGTCTTTACCCTGGAGCCTCCAGAAAGGAAGGAAGCCCTGTCAGCACCTGACTACAGCCCAGCGAGACCTGTGTTCTTCTAACCTGCAGGGCTGACTGTAAGAGAATAAACTAATAATGTCTCCATCCACCAAGTCTGTGGTGATTTGTCATGGCAGCCACAGGAGCCTAACACCATGATGTTGCTCCCTAAAAGAGTAATTCCACACACACACCATCAAGGGTGGCTCTGAAGGCTCTCTGGTGGCTCCCTGACAGCGACAGATGTTAAAACAGGTTGAGTGGACTCGTGTCAGCAAGAACTGTCCTAGGACCGGGAGTCTAACCCCGTCCTAGAACAGGTCCACCTGGCAGAACCATTTCCTCTCCACACACCCTTACGTCTAGATCCCCTGTCCCGATACCTCGAGTTCCCACTCTTCTGACCCACAAATAAGAGAAACGCATTTCCAGAACATTCAACAGAATTTAATAGGCATTTACACCTTTTTTCTGTAAACTCTCTCATTTATGATGCTGCCTCATATGTTCCTATCTCCAATATTTTTCTACCCCTAGTAATGAAGATCTATGATAAAAATATGTGTATGAATCTTTGGGGGTCACTCATTACCAATAGCACTGGGTAGTCTCACAATTCTATGCAGTCAGTCACTCAGCAGACCGTGAGTACATAGTTGGCACTGAGTGGACACCAGGATGAATAAAGGGTCCCCCACCTAAGGAGTTTGCAGTGGGCACAGGAGAAGTATTAATTCATTCCCCAGATACTTACTGAACCACTAGCTTCCATCAGACACATGCTCAACTCTAATGCAAGGCAGAAACATGGTTCCCTAATAAGCTATGAACAAAAGAGGTGGTGAGAAGAAAGATGAGTTCACCAAGCTACAGCAGTACAAGAACATTCCACCTCTCTCAACACAGCTACCTGGTAGTCAAAACACAGTCAAGAACTAGAGAGGAAAACAGAAAAAGAAAATAAAGTCTCAGGGTCAAAATGTATCCAACAAGCTAGGAACTCTGACACTCTAGCCTCCGACGCCCTCATTCCTACGCATTTTCCCATATGCTATGCACCATTCTAAAATGTTCACTCATCCTTTGTCCTGGCCCACAGATGACTAGGAAAAGCAAGTCAGAGAGGGGAGGACTACTGAAGAAAGAGAGGCATGCAGAGAACAGAAACAAGCAGGGAGACGGTGTGGCAGCAAAGGAGGGACGGAAAGGGGAGAGCACGTCTTCGCAAGGTGGGGCCAGTGGTGTCGTAGGCGTGCAGCCCATGCCACCAACAAACCCCATGACCAGGCCAGTCACACAGGCCACAGTGTCTGGGCTTCCAACAGTCCCGAATCCCCTCACAAACAGTCACAGTATGTTCTGCACATTCCACTTAGAAAGGCCAGGAAGGGTGCAACCTCACCTACAGAAGCTTCTTCAGAAATGCTTAAAATCCTTTGCATGTTGGTGCTTTCTGGAGGAACACACCTCCCTTTTCCACGCACTGAGGATGCCACGGGTCACAGTGAAGGAGCGTGGACAGTGGGTCCCTGCCATAAGGACAAGGTTCATTCCCGAATGAAAACATACTGAATATGTCACTGCACTGCATGCTAAGCAACAAAGATATCCAGAATATCAATGTCTGTTTTAAAGAAATCACACTTCAGAGAAAAAGTTTTAAGCAATCATCCAGGGCTGGGAGCTCATTTGCAAATGTCATGTCAAAATACTACTTTATTTAAAAAATGATTTTAGTTCAACACTAATGCCTGGCATTTTAGGGTGATTCTGGCTCTGTTTTTACTACTCTCACTCTGGGTAGCTCTGTTTATCATTTATGATCAGTATGCCAGGCTCTACTGGAAAAGTTCCTGGGCGAAGCTCTAAAATTTGATTTTCTAGGTAATATTTAGGGAGTCAATTAGCAGATGGCTGTCTTCAGCCCTTGGCCTTTAAATAAAGCTAAGCCAGTGCACTAGCCTACCTTTAGCTGTACATATGGTAATACCAGTGCATTCTGGATGGAGAAGTTGCCGCGGAACCCCACAGTGGGGAGTCCACTCCTCTGTGCTTCAGAACGCACTGCGAATATGCACTCAAGTCGGTGATCTGGCTTTGACCACAGACTGCACAACTAACTAGACTTTCTCAACCTATGCCTGAGAAATCAATAAACACCAACCCACAAACCCAGAATGCATTTCTCGAGGCACTAGCCCTCTCCATCCCATACCCGGAGAGGCAAGGAGCAGACTCTTTAATTGTTAATTCTCCCTCGCTGTCATCCCAGTCTTCGTGAAGAATCAGTGAGTGATAAAAATAGCTAAGAGATACAGAGCACTCACTCTCTTCCAGGCATTTCATGAAGACAATCTCTAATTCTCACGGCGTCGGCAAGCTGTCGGTGGTGTCATACCCACTTTGCAGATGACAAAACTGAGACTTGGAGCAACTGGCGTAGGGCCACACGAGTAGAAAATAGGGTAATTGAACAACAAAATGCCAGAGACCCACCACCCTCTCTAAACAGCTGTAAGTGAATGGGAACATTTGGGGGCAACAGCACGTGTTATAACTTATAAACACAGGCAACTGGCAACAACTGAAGCATCCATCTCCATTTTGCTAGAGTATGTACATGCTCTAAGAAGCAGTCATTCGTAGATTCGTCACTTTAAGAAGCAACAATTTGCTGAGAGAAGGGAAAAGGTGCTGAAACAACAAAAAAGGTATAATAGGAAAAACATGCAAAGTAATCGTCCTGCAAGCTCTCTCTGCCCTCAAAGCTGGCCCTATTTTTCTTAAAGAGGGAACCTTTCCCACTCCTTCAGAACCTGCGCCACGGCACTGTTTTTTCCTTGCATATTTCACCCAAGGCACTCTGTCAGCTCGGTGAGTAACTATTACAGGTGCACACCATGCCACACGCCCAAGGTAATGAACTGAAAGACTTGTTGGAAAGAGCAGGGACTGATCATTTTTCTTGTCAGAAAAAAAAAAAAAACCAATACTGTGTTGAGTCTTAATTAATTGGAAAGGTTTTATTTCCAGAAGCATATGGTAGTAGAAATAGCACTAAGCCTAGGAGTCAGAGATCCAAAATTGTGGCGAGGGCTCCATCACTCAAAAGCCATCTCGCCTTGGAGAAAAGGCATCACCGTCCTCTTTAGACTCAGTTTCCTCCCCTGCATAATGGGGATGGTGATAACGCCATTGTCGCCTCCCACAAGCAGAGTGAGGATCAAATTCAGGCAAACGTGACCTACACCTGTGGAACCCCATACAATGTAAGGTAGTGACATAAAGATGATGAACTAAAAAGTGTGTAAGAAGCAAACGTGGAGTAAAAGTGAACTAAGAGACTCATTATGTCATTAGGAGTCCTTCCTGGGAAACTGAAATAGGATATTAATAACGGGCATGAGTTATCACCCTGTAGAGTCATACCTTCTACTCTGTCCTTCACATGACTGCCTTTCTCACACTGAGAAGGCACCTTTTAGTTCCCCTAAGTCTCCTCTTCCCTTGGTTCAATGTTCAGCATCCCCCAACTATTCCACATGGGACATGATTAACGTGACTTAAAGTGAACACAATATTCCCATATGGTCAGATTAGCATGGCTATTCCTGCCGACCCCGATCTAGATTGCAATCTTCCATAAAATGCAAACTGCTGTTTCATTTCATTGGGATGGACTGAGAATCAGGTGTCTTCATCGTGTTCGTTTGCCTGAAAATACCTGCAAACCTGGTTTTGTTCAAACCCTAAAAAGAAAGATGTTACTTTTATCTTGTTGAGTTCTACCCCTCTTTCTAACCTAGTGAAATCATTTTGAATGATATTTCTCATCCGTTATATTCTCTCTCTCTCCCTGGTTCTGTCGCCCACAAATTTGACAAGCTTCTGTGTCTTTGTATCAGTTGTTTTAAAAACGTACCAGACAGACTGAAAACAAAGCTTATTATGAAGTTTCTAAATACCACTGTCCAGGTGAATGAGTCTCTCATTAGAAAATAAATTCTTTGGGACTTCCGCCAAGATGGAGGCATAGGTGGAAACACTGTGCCTTCTCCCACAACCAAGTTTGAACACAACAAAGGTTTGGAGAACTAGGAGACACCCAAAGACCAGAAAACGGAATTATACAGAAGTCCGACAACTACGAACCATTTAACAGGACAGTAAGAGAGGCGGAGCCAGCAGTGGAGCTGGGTCGGGCAGGACAGATCCCCCGACCTAGATGCGCAGACAGCCCGGAACCAGTCGGGGTGCGGGGCAGACTGACCACGGTCGCACATTCGCGCGCAGTGAGACGGACCGCACAGGCCCCAGGGGGCGAACCCAGTGGTGGAGGGCTGACAACGGTGGCACACTCGCATGCAGTGGAACAAAACGAGTGGGCCTGGTGACGGTGGTGGCTGCGGCGCCGGGGGGCCGAGGCAGCAGGCGGCAGACGGGAAGCCATTGTCCCTCTTTGGCCCCGCCCCCACATACGTCACAACCCAGCGACTTAGTTGCCCTGTTCTAGTGAACACTTTAGGGCTCTGATCCTGCTATGGAACAGGCACGAACAGCCCAAAAGATGGCGCAAGAAGAACTCAAAGTCACAGAGCCAACAACTCTAAGCGACCAAGAAATTGCCAGCCTCTCAGAAGCACAATTCAAGACACTATTTATCAGGATGCTCACAGAACTGGTAGATTATAGTCACAAATTAGAGAAACATATGAAGGCTAAACTAATTCAAATGAAGGGAGATGCACAGGAAACCAATAGTGATGGAAAGGAAACTGGCACTCAAATCAATGGAATGGACCAGAAGGAAGAACAAAACATCCCACCAGAAAGGAATGAAGAAATGAGAATTCAAAAAAATGAGGAGAGGCTTAGAAACCTCCAGGACATCTTTAAACGTTCCAACATTCAGATTATAGGGGTACTAGAAGGGGGAAAGAAACAGCCACGAGTGGAAAACGTATTTGAACAAATAATAAAGGAGAACTTCCCCAGTCTGGCAAAGGAAATAGACTTCCAGGAAATCCAGGAAGCTCAGAGAGTGCCAAAGAAGTTGGACCCAAGAAGGAACACACAGAGGCACATCATAATTACATTAGCCAATACCAAACTGAAGGAGAGAATCCTAGAAGCATCAAGGGATAAGGGGACAGTCACCTACAAAGGAGTACCCATCAGATTTGTCAGTGGATTTCTCAAAAGAGACCTTACAGGCAAGAAGGGGCTGGAAAGAAGTATTCCAAGTCATGAAATCCAAAGACCTACAGCCAAAATTCCTTTATCCAGCAAAACTTTCATTTAGAATGGAAGGACAGATAAAGTGCTTCTCAGATAAGGTCAAGTTCAAGGAGTTCATCATCACCAAGCCCTTATTATATGAAATGCTAAAGGGACTTATCTAAGAAAAAGAAGATGAAAAATATTAACAGTGAAAGGACAGCAAACACACAGTTATTAACAACCACACCTAAAACAAAAGCAAAGCGAGAGGACAGCTAGATCAGGAGTGGAACCATAGAAATGAAGAACACATGGAGGGTTAGAAACAGGGGGGTGGGAGGGGGAGAAGGTGGGAGAAGGCACAGAAAATAGCATAGATGGTAGGTAGAAAATAGATGGGGGGAGGGCGAGAATAGTGGGGGAAATATAGAATCTAAAGAACTTGAGACACGTGGTTATAAACTAGGGGGGGGAGAATGGTGGGGGAGGGAGTGTGCGGGTGGAGGGGAATGAAGGGGGGGAATAGAACAACTGTAATGGTATAATCAATAAAATATATTTTAAAAAAAAGAAAAGAAATTCTTTGGAAATGGAGATCAGCTAGTCACAGTTTCCCCTGTTTACATTCATGGTACTTCTAGAACTATGCTGACCAGCCACATGTCCCACAGGTTTTCCCATTTCAATGACACAGATACCAGATTCTCATGTTTGCTCCTTTGGAACCTCTCCATGTTCCCATAATGTTAACGCAAATACCAAAACCAAAAACCCCCTATTGCATGTGCTAGCTCTCTTAATGGCCTGGGATAATAGCCTTCATCAAACACTTGAGATTTTATTTTTTTAATAGTCTGAGACTATCTAATTATTTTTCGTCTACTTCAAGTCTCAACTACCCATTAAATATTTCTGCTCCAGTTTGCTCACTCTAAGCACCATTCTCCTTGAGAGAGAAAGCAAAATCAGAACAGGAGCTGAACCGTTTCTGCCTCTTCATTGACATCTGTTTGCATCACATCATCCACAAGAAGCAGAGAATTCTTGGTTATTATTCTATTATTACCATAACTCTAAAGGTTAAAAAAATACTCACGGGGATGTGAAGTGCAGCACAGGGAATACAGCCAATAATGCTGTGGTAACCGTGCCTGGTGCCAGGTGGGCCCTGGACTAACTGTGGCGACCGTGTGCAATGCATGTGAATGTTGAACCTGAAAGTAACATAATATTGTGTGTCAACTACCATTTAAAAAATTTTTAATTAAATAATACAACAAAAGCATCTCTTTGTTGTCTTTCAGAGTCTTTATAAACCTTGGAGGTGTTTCCAATGATTTGTACATTTTTGTGTCTTTGCCTTCCCCACCTATCTGCATGCCTTTACGACCTGTGCTCGCACAACTGCCGTCCCCCCCAATAATGGCTGTTCCTCATGTCACCTCTCAACCCTCCTCCTTCCTGAACTGCCTCCCCTTCTCTGGTAGCACAATTACCTGGTTGATATCATGCCTGGGCTTTTTGCTGTATTAGAGAACACTGTCGTAGAATCATAAAATGTAGGAAAACAATTTTCCATAGCAATAATACAAAAGTAATTTCAATATTATTGGAAGTTATCGTTAACAATCAATCTATCCACTGGCTTTTAATTAAGAGAGAACAGAAGGAGCATGGGTATGTGTGCATATTAATGTAGAAAGTATCAAAACTCACCTTAGGAAAATCATAATTGCTACCTAAACAACCTCAGCATTCATGAAGAATCCATCAAATTGGGAAAAAAACACATTCAAAGCGAAACAGTGTATTTGTTCTGCACTCAGGGCTAGGCTGTGTGGGGATAACAGGAGTAAATGAGACAGGAAGGATTCCTTTCCTCATGGAGTTGATATTCTAAAGAAAAGATATGCAATAATGAAATCACCGAACTAACCAGATCTGGAGTAAGAATGGTGCTCTTTCAGATAAGCTAGTCCGTGCAAGCCCCTGACAAAGTGATATTTGAACTAGAATCTAAAGGAGGAGATTATGCAAAGATCTGGAGAAAGATCCATTCAGGGACAACATCTCAAAGGCAACATCTCAAAGATCAAAAGGAACAAGAGGCAACAGTCAAAGCAAACTTGTTTAAAGAACAAAGCAAAAGTTCAAGAATCCAAAATATTAGATGTAATAAGCCTGCAGAAGTACCAAAGGTTATATAGAGAAACGCTAAACAAGGTGACACGAAATAAAAGCATCGCAAAAGAAATATTTGAGAATAATGCCACAACAGAGTAGCTCATCTACGCTCCACCCTTGGCCTATTCATATACAGCAGCTCTCATAACTCGCACGCTAACAGATACACTGCCCACACATGACTCCATGGGTTGCAGCCTATCGGTGGTAATTACAGGTGTGATGCTCGGGTTGCTTGACCATTCCCATTGGGTCAGCTCACCGCAGCTTTCCCCGCTGCCACTCCACGGTTGCTGAGAATCTCTGTGACAGGCAAAAATATTACAGACCAAGTGTCTGCAGTGTTTCTCTCTATCCTGCCTTCTCGAGAGAATTCTCTGCTGGTAATGCTCGAGTCCTGGCATTTGCTGAAATGATCAAGGTAATGAGCAGAGAAGGGAACTGGAGAAAGTCCAGAAAGATAAAAATTGATTTGTATAAAATGGGCTTGGAATTATCCTCAAAAGCAAAGTAAAAAAATCCAAGAGGCTCAAGGGGGCAGTGGGGAGGAAGGGATAGCAGAGGAGGACAAGAGCCAAGCTCAGGGGTATTTTGTAAAAGAAAAAAGAGAGACGGGTAGCAGCTGCCGTAAGTGACATCAAGCTGGAAAAAAAAACCAAATTATTTTAAGAAGTTTTACTCTATGTGGTATGACATAATTTCTTCCTTTCTGTCTCCTCAAAAGACCGCAAGCGTAAGCCTGAATTACTTTTCAAGGTTTTATGGAATAGGATGGAGAATGATAGCCCATTTCTATTCAATTTTACACGCATATTGGATGTTCTACAAATTTGTGCATTACAACCTCAATTGTTCCTTAAAAAACACTTCACTCCAAATGCTTCTCTTTTCTAGCCTCCAAAAAAGTGTTTTTCAAGCCTTTTCCCTGTTTCACATTTATGACCCTACTGATCCTCAGCCAAGTATTTGACCATTAATTAATTCATGGACGTAATTGATGATAATATCAGAACCATTCGCCCTCCAAACCCTCCTCTTCAAAAGGCTCCTGTTCCTTCTTCCATCAGTCCCTCTCTCTCACTGGCCCTGAAGGACACAACGGCCTTCCTCCTGCCCTGGCTAGCCCTGTGGCAGTCCTAGCCCTTCCTGACTCACCCGGGATAAAGAGCTGCCTCTTAACCCACTGCCCCCAAACTCTCGCTCTGTGGCAGGCTCTCCTCCTTTCCCTTGCTCTCACCCTGCATCTCTACAAAATGGAAGCAACCCCGTAGCCCAGCAGTTGTTTTTAGAGAGTATCTTAGAGCAGCCCTCCCGTTACATCCAGGCCTGTACTCCACATACATTTTCCAGAATTTCCCTCCCAGAATACGCCCAAAGACACAGAGGGTGTCTCTGAGAGACTTCTGTCTCCCTCATTTTGTATTTGATGGTATTTGCATTTTGACATCCAGGGTGCATTGCTTTTTTTTTTTTTTTGAAGAAAAGCAATAAGGGGTTTTGGAATGCCAGCAACCCCTCACCTGTACACAATCAGTCATCCAATGGTATGCGTTCTACTTCTGAAATGATGTTCAGATCTCACCGTTCCCCTCGGCTGTCCTCACACCTGCCCACACTCGAACCTTTTAGGCACTAACTGATCAGCCCCTGGGAGCTTGCTGATTGATTGAACCTCCAGACTCTCATTTCAGCACTCTGCAATTCTTCCACAAGCCTGTCTCTTCTAAAACTCTAATTGGATCATATCACCGTCAGGCTCCCCATTACACCCTAACGAAGGTAGGAACTTCCTACGAGGTACGTAAGACTTGAGAACAGGACCCCAACAGCCTTCCAACCTTCTCACCCCCATTCATTTCGCCCCATGAAGCTTCCCTGCAGCCGGACCAGGCCTCTCCTGGCAGCATGAGCTTGCACCCATCCTGGGCAGTGCCGCTTTCTGGGTCTGGAACTCCCTTCCCCTCCACGTCGGATTAAACCCCAACCCTGCCCATCCCAACCACGCCCACCACCTTGCAAACCTTCGCTCTGCCGTGAATTGGAACTAGCCACTCCTTCTTGGTCCTCCAGTGGTATGTTTCCAACATTGCCCTTCCCGCACTGTGTGGCATGGTTATGTATAAAGCGTCACAGCCTTCCAGATGATGAGTTTTGGGAAGCCAGAGACTAATTTTATTTGTATTTTCTACATATATAATATCTGGCATATACTAGTTGCTAGCTCAATGTTTAGTCCAATGAGGTGGCATATCATTAAGTTAATATCTGATTATTATTTTCTATTTCTATCACTTTAATTTTTAGACTTTACCTGAAAGTATTACAATTAAAAGGCTTACACACGTTTTTGAGTTCTCTTAACCTGAGGGGCAGCGAAGCAGAATAGAATTTTGGTCATAAATCTGGCTCTTCGAAACTACAGGTTTCCTATGAACACCACTAGTTACCTTTTCTTGGGTACCGACTTCGTGCCAGGCACTGATTCAACATCGTGCATTCATCACGTCATTTAATCTCCTAAAGAACCCTGTGTAGAGCTGCAAATATCATAAACGCATTTTGCATATTAAGAAACTGAGTTGCAGGGAAGTAATGAGCCCGAGATCGTGGAGCTACACGGAACCACCAGGCAGCGGAGCCAAATTCGTCTGAATCCAGAACCCACAGTCTCTCAACTCTGTCCTGCTCTGTCTTCATTAACTGCTTCAGAGGCAGAGTTCTATGACTAGGTGGGGACCCAAAGAAAGGGACTAGTGTAGGCTGACATCATAGTCTGTGCCCAGAGTATCCCCCCCAAAATCTAGCACATTGATTAGAACTATGGAGTGAAGGGAGGGGGAAATATGGGGGACAGTCCTTATACAATCAGGCACTTGGTGGTACAAGAAAACCATTATGATTTGCAAATTCGTGGTTTGGAATACTTTGTGATATGAAATCTGTCCCTTCCTGTCCATTGTTCCCTCATTTAAGCCCCAATCCCCACCGCCATTCCTTATACCTTGATAAACCTCAAAAACTGCCCTGAAAGTGGCTTTGGAGTCCGTATTCATTTTGGTCATTTCTGGTCCTATATTAAAGTGTACATCTAATTGGGGACTGGGAAGCACAGATGTAAAATGAGTGTGACTGTCTCGGGAGTCTCTCAAAGTGGCAGCAAGCGTCACACCGTTTCCCACCTGCGTTTGAAAATGTTTCTACGTTATGTAGGAGCCGTCTTCAGAATGACCCTCTTGAGAGACATAGAGAGAGGGGAAATGTGGGGGATCAGACATCCCTAAAGCATTTGGGAACACTTGCTTCGCGTGCGTTGAGCTTTCATTTCTAGGTGGGACATTCAGTCATGTGTACACCAAGGAAGGTGTGCGCTCGTTTCCACGCAGCCTCAGCTCCAGCCCCATACCCAGCTCTACAGAGATTTCTCTTCTTCCCCTCCTTTAAATTCCTTCTCAGAAGTCTTTTCCTCCTTCCCCTTAAATGTCCCCCCCTTAAATAAGGGGCTGCAGGGGGGCAAGAAGATTCAACAAAGAAAAATGCCTCAGAACGTAAAGCTACATGCCAAATCCATCCACTGCAGGGTAATTACCCAACTTCCCCTCATCCATGTTCTGCCTTCATGGTCCTGTATGTCTCATTAGCTCATAAGCCCATGGGGAGAACTTGTACTTTTAGGATCTATCCAGCAATTTGTACATTACAAATGCTAAAAAGATGCTTATCTTTAGACTATGCAGTGATGTAAAGTTATCATAATCATACAGAAAAAAAATGACCTGTTTCCTGATAAAATTATCTGCAGTTTCATGTCTAAAGGAGATAAGTGTTTTTATTCAAAAGATTAACCTCTAGAAAACCTTCCAGGCCATTGGGAGGAGCCTCTGTTCCAGTCCGGTCTTCCACAGTTCCAGTCCAGTCTCCCACCAATCCCAGGAAACCGGGCAGTTGTGGGAGTCCGCAACACACCCCTCCGTACCCCATCCTCCTCCGGATTTCTAACTACCAAAGGAAATGAACTGCCTGAGAGGGCATTCAATGGTTTAAAGCAGTAATCTATTGCTGTTATTGCTACGCGATTTTAATTTTGGTGATTTCCAGGTCACCGTGGTGAAATAACACAAGCATTTTATTTTATTCCCTGAAATCACACCGATCTAGGAATGATAAGTGTTTAACAAACACAAATCCACAAACTTCAAAAACAAAGAAACAGGAGGGGATGAGAAATATCAGCACTTGTTTGGAAGATGTGAGGCTGATCCAGGAACCAGAGTGAGAACACTGAGCTCCAAGTGCTTAGAGACACAAGCACTTCCTGCCACCCTCTCCCACCCCTCCCCGCCCCCCTTCTGGGGGGCGGGGGAGAGCAGCAGCAGCAGACCACCTGCTGTCCTGGCCTCTGTGCACAGAGAGGCTCCCAGGTCCTGGTAACAGGCACAGCACAGAGAAAAGAGGGTATGCTGGACCGAAATCAAGAGAGCTCAGCATAGGCCCAAATGCCCAACGGGGAGGGGCCGCCTCCTTCTGCTCCACCCCAAAGACTCCTGACCGTCTGACCTGCACCATGAAGACCAGCCCTGCCTGCGTGCTCACCAGGGATCTAGAAAGCAGGGTAGTAACGACCAGGGGGACAGCTGGACACATTGACAGTGTTGGCCCAACAGGCTCGGGGACTCCTAATTTCACAGGAAAACCTTTGAAATACCAATCCACCGCTTATCTGAACTACTTTGAAAACAATTTTTAAAAGATTTTTCATTCAAAGAAACCACAGTACAGACTTATGGAAAAAGTTGATATATTCACCACTTTTGATTTTATTAAGTAAACCAGATCAAACGTAACAGATAGAGAAGATAATATAATTTACATAAAATGGCACATGCAGCTTAGACCTTGTCAGGCTGAGTCGCCCAAGCAGGGCAGAACCGCACATGCTTGATGGTGTTCAGCTGTCGGCTGACCGGTTATGGGAAGGGCGCCTTGGAGATGGGCCCCGGTTGTCCTGGGCCCAGCCACCGAGGTGTCTTCAGGAGGCCCGGGTGCCAGCTGCCGGCCTGGCCTGTCTGCAGGCAGAGACCCCGACGACTCACTTTCCACCCTTTCTCTGGCCTCTCCTCCTGATTCATTGCTACCTGAGCACTGTGTCCAAGATGCGGGTCTGATCAAGTCATCCTTTTTCTACAAATCCTGTGATGTCCTCACACAGACTTCAGAATAAAACCCAGTCCCTCCGACCTGTCCAGCCTCCTCTCCTGAACCTCCCACCCACTGTGTCCACCCAAGAGAGACCTACTCGCTCTCCCCCAAGCTCTCCATGCACGTCTGGGACCCCCTACCTCACATACACTCTCCTCCTCCCCTCCCTACAACACGCCTGTCCTGTCTGTCCCAGTGAAGACCCACTCCTTAGAAAAAAAAAAAAGCTAAAAAATCATCACCCCGTTTCCACCCAACAGGGCCATCCACTTGCCTGTTTCTCTACACTCTCTATCTTTAAATCCTGTGTTGCAATTACTGGCTTGAACACCTGTCTCCTCTACCAAGCTAGGAGTTCCCGAGGGCAGGGATTAGGGTTAATCCTCTCTGCATCCTCAGCACCAAGCAAAGTGTCAGATACACAGTCAGCCCTCAAGGACGGCTGGTCGAATGAACCAGTAAAAAGTGAATGAGAACCAATCTGACCTTAATTTAGGCCTTGGCACACCTCAAGTCTGAATGTCTGTCTGTATATGCTAACATGAGAAAGTATGGTTTACTTCCCTGGCTGGGTGACCTGGAAGGTCCCAGAGCATGAGGTCCAAGCATCACCTCACTCACAGGAACCACATCATAGCTCTATTAGACTCAGAGATGTTGGAGAGGAGGAGGCGCCAGGGGGCTCCACCTCCACTGGCGGTGGAGCCGGTGTATCTAACACTTGGAGCAGGTCATTGTTGGACCGTCGGCTCCTCCACACGGCAAAATCACTTCCTAGGATAAGCATTATTTTCTTGAGGTATGTTGCAGTTCTAAAAATATTACCAATGTAAGACGGAGAATAGATCTTAATTTTCATGAAAGGATTCAAGTCCAGTAAAACAGCTCATGCATGGACTAAAAGGTGTGCTTGCAAATCAAAAATATCACCCTCTGCAGTTCACACTTGATTTCACTTTTTAAAGTAGCAGACACAAACTCCAAGCAGTCACAAAGAACGAGGGAGCCGAAGTAACTCAAGCTCTTTCTTCATGTTCACTACCGTGCGCTCACGTTGCTCAGGTCCAACCTACCGTCCCAGAGCAGAAATGGAAGGTGCCACTGGGCCTGCAGACAGAGCCCGCGCACCGAGGAGCTGGGCCCATTCTGAACCCTAATGAGCTTACGCTCTAAGCCCACACCTATGGCTGACTTGGCCGGAGCCAGGGCTTGCCGTGTAAATGGGACTCCTTCAAATTAACTTCCACGGAGAATGCAATTCTTATTAAAGAAGAGGTAATAAAAATGTGTTCGACTGGAGGCTTAGCTATATATTCATAAAACTCAACAACACCCACAGCAATTGTTTAGCACTTAGACCAACACAGTATTTTATTTCGGAGGGGAATATTTTACCACTGGCCTTGGTTGAAATTGCTGGGCTTTGGGGACAATTAGAAGCACACCAGCCCGACGTCAGTTTTATTATTGGTTTTAAATTCTCTAAAGGCAGTGCATCCCTCGATCACCTACCTCCGGGAAGAATATAGGAAATAGCTGCTTACTCGTTCCTCCACCATATCAGGACCCCTCCTTACTCCCTCCAACGAGGTAAAGATCTAGGACTCTCCAGGAGGGTGCAGTCACGGTAGCCTGGCCCCAAAAGTCAACGGCAAGTTTCGACAGCCTCCTCAGTTAGTCTGGCGGCCTCAGTGTTCAGACCTCAGGCAGCCACCTGTGGTAATCAGCCACATGCCACCTGCTGGAACGGCCTTAGACAAACTGCAAAGAAGGGCAACTCTGTCATCCGCCAGCTTTCTTGGTCCCTTGCTCTATCTATTTACTCGGACCACTGTAATAAACCACCACCGCCTGCGGGCAGAGGGACTTCAACAACAGAAATTTATTTTCTCCCAAGTCTGGAGACTAGAAGGCCAAGGTCAGCAGGCTTGTTTCTTCTGAGGCCTCTCCCTGACTAGGGAGTGCCCTCTCTCTGTCTTTGCAGGGTCTCTCCTCTGTGTGCACCTGTGTCCTAACATCCTCTTCTCGCGATCAGGGCCACGCCAATGACCCCCTTTTACCTTCCTCCCCTCTTCTAAGGCCCCACATCCAGTCACACTCCATCCAAGGTGCTGGGGGTTAAGACTTCAGTGGATGAATTTGGGGCAGATTGCAACCATGCAACCACAGACACCAGCCCCCTGACTCCATGGCACCCAGGCAAACACCCTCTTTTTCCCTCCATGTCCAAAGCTCGGCACCCACTTTCCACACCTGGATCATCTCATCTGCTTACCTCCCATTCACAGGCTCCCACTGACAGGTCTCCTATCCCCCTTCCTTGATTAGAAGATTATTCGAATAACTGGCTCTAGCCCTCCCAGAATAAACAGCATTTTAGGGAAGTCAGATAACTTCAATATACTGTAATTAGTAGAACACGCAGACGGTGGTGGTGGAGGTAACAGATGTCGGTCTTTGGGGGCCTTTTTGCCTCTCCTACTTCATCCGCCCCCAACAAGCACACAGAGTGTTCAGAATGAAAAGACCCCAGGTTCCTCCAAATTGCATCTCCTCTTCCCCTTCCCACTCAACGCCTGTTATCACCGCTCATGCAGGTGGTGGAGACTGAGCTCAGCAAATATGGAAGGCCATCTCTTGGACAGAAAGGTTAGGATCATTTAAAAAATCACAACACAAAACATAAGTTCCCAGGCTTGTAAACCCTCTTAGACATTATGTTTCAAAAGCTACAGTTTCACCCTAAGCACATTGGACTCTATGCAATGACAGTTCCGCCCAGCCAGCTTCTGGTGTGGTACTGAGCGTCCAGCAAAATCCTGCCTTCTCTCTATATTATGTAATTAGCAAATCATAGGGATGGAGATGTTAGGACTTCATCTAAAAAAGTAACATATAACAAAATGGGCATTGTCATTTGCCACAAGTTACAATCTATCAACCTTGTTGTTATCCAAAAAAAACTATTCTGAAAGGCATACTAAAATAACAACAACAACAAAAAAAACCAAAGCGAGAAAAGATGCTTTGGGCACTGGATACCATAGCTTTCCACAATCTCACACCCAGCTTTTTCCTTATGCGTCTTGAGGAAAAGGGCCGTCTTTCGATACCACCAGAAACCTTGAAAACCGGGTGCTCGCTAGCTATGTTCGCCTGAGCTAAATTGAACTTGAATGAGCATTTATTTGCTGGTCTATAAACCCATAAATGGCTTATTGATTTTCACCTGGTTAGTCAGTGATAGAAGAATCAGAACAGAGATCTCCATGTGACTATTTCCAACACTAAAATGCTCCAGATTTCTGCATTTAAATAACGTTTTTTTTACATTTCAGACACAGGAAATTCATACAGAGCGGACCTTTTCTTTCATCTGTTTTTCTATCCATTACCATCATTCCTAAGTTCCTCCCAACACTCCAGTTTGATCTGTTCGGCATTTAATTATCCTATTATGCCCAAAGTCACCTGTGTTCAAGAAGAGCATCAAACACAGCTTAGAGAAGAAGGAACAGATGACATTTCAGTATTGTCTGCATTTCAGATGATATTCTGTATGTGTGTAGCACATGCAGTAAACTAGGGAAGAGCTGAACTTTATGACCCTCATAAGCAGTTGTTAATTACTTTTTCCAACGTCCTCAATACATTCCTGTTGCATCAATGGGAATGTCCTCCAGGGAGCAAAATTATACTCATCAATTGTTGTGAATATTAAGTAAAAGCTTTGTGTCTTCCTGGAGAACCAGCTACTTCCTACTTCAAAGGCATCAAGTTTCAGTGCTATAAAAAGAAATTGACTTCAGTTAAAATTTTTAATCAATAAGATTATAGGTTCTTTTGTTACTGCTGCTGTTCTTCAACTTCTGGAAAGACAAATCTTTTTAAATGAAGTAATTGATCTATAATATTCTGTCTGTGAAAGAGCCCATTTCAAAAGAAAATAAATGTTCCATGTCTGACTTATGAAAAAATACATATTATAGGAAAACAGCTGAACGTTATTGAGGCTTTCCGCAACAAAGCATGCAGAAACAGGGAGAATCAATTACCCGTGCCTGCTGCGTGGCGTCCAGCCCCAGAGGGGTGGGGACATTGTGGGGGTTAACCGAGTTCCCACAGCCTTGTACACACCGAGCTTAGAGGACACATTCCAGGGCCTGCACATATGTGCACACGCGGATAAGCATGTTTGGTAAGGCATTAAGGTGTGCGGAGAACACTAACTCCTGTTCTTCCTGGGATTTATTCTTTCTCTCATTTCCCTCCTTCTCCTCTGAGCACAAAGCAGGCAACCACAGAGAATGAGGGTCGAAGGCACTTGTGCCTGAGTATCGTGCAAAACTCTTCATCTTGATTTTGCAACCTCCTGGAATAAATTTTACTGTGCCAACAATATAACGAAACATGCAAAAATTTATCAATGCAAAATTAATCTGAAGTCATTTTATTTAAAATAGGTATGTGTCATTTAAGCTGGCCAGGAAGATGGCCTTTGTTTTGAGAAAAATTGCAAATGTGTTTTTTTTTAACCCTGGCCCAAGGATATGTTTACTGATTTTAGAGAGGAAAAGGACAGGGGAAAGCGAGAAAGAGAAACTTTGATTGGGTGTGTCCCATACCACTGAGCCACCTGGCCAGGGCAAATGTGGTTCTTACTTACAAGCCAATTATCATAAATTTTTTTGTAGAAGGAAGTTGAGAGGAAGAGACCAATCACTGGGCCGCTAGGATGTGCCAGGGACTCCTCTAAGCACATCACCCATAGCCTTGAAGTTGTTACTCAGACAGCAACCGAAACAGCCCGCCCCGAGTCCCCGCTGGTTGCTGAGCTTCCTGCCCTGGGGCTCTGTTCTCAGAGGGTCTGCTCCTGACCAAGTCTTCCTGTGGGTCCGTTTTCTTCTCCCAGGACCAGGTCTCTGCAGAAGGGGGGTCTGGCACCCACCCCTTTCTCTGAGCCCGCTCCACTCACCAATTGTGAGACAGAAGTTGACTGAAGGTTGGAAAGATCAGAGGAAATCACATCACAGAACAGCAATACAACTTGAAAATTAATCATTGGCTTTTCTGTTCTTAAAACCTTTCTCAGTATCCAACAACGAGGGTTGGCAGGATGTAGAAAGGTTGAAACTTTCATACATTGCTGGAGGGGATATAAAATGGTTTAGCCACTATGGAAAATAGGTTGGCAGCTCCTCAAAATGTTAAATATAGAGAAACTACATGACCCAGCACTTTCACTCCTAATTGCATTCCCAATAGAAATGAAAACATATAGGATGCGCGAAAATAAAGAAAAGGTTATATGGGCATTTGTTAAAGTGGTAAGGTGGACATTACTCAGGACTATCGCTGGAGGTGTCAAGACTGTGGCTATAGGGAAGGAGATCTGGCTCCAAACACAGCAGAGGTAAGTGGGAATTTTGAACCAACGAGCAGAGCGAGGGGCTCAGTGGATGGAATATTATTCAGAGGAGACATTAAGGGTAGAGAGATTCTTGCTGAGCCAACCTACCTGTATTCTTGCTGAAGACAGATCAACTTAGAAATCAAAAGCGGGATTGGTGGATTTGGTCAGAGCTCGGGGTGGTCAGATGCCAATGGCAGAGGATTCCCACTATGCTGACTTAGTGTGAGATGTTTGCTAAAACTGACTCCACAGGCCCGGCAAGGCCAGGGCTATGGCAAAGACCTAATCAAGGAGAGGACTCAAGGGAGTTGGACTAAAGTTCGGTCAAGGAGGGAGTGTCTTTGTCGGCCCACAGAATCTCATCCATGAACGTTAGCAGTGTTATTCCTACTCAGCAAAAAGTAGAAGCAACCCGAATGTCCATCAACTGATGAATGAGTAGATAAAATATGATTTATGCATACAATGGAATTTAATTGCACAAGAAAAAGAATGAAGTGTCACTACATGCTGCAACATGGGTGAGCCTTGAAACATTAGGAGAAAAAAGCCAGTCAGGAAAGGCCATATATTGTATGACTATGTTTATATAAAGTGTGCAGAAAGGGCAAATCCCTAAAAACAAGGACTAAACGAGGGGTCGCCAGGAGCAGGGGGAAGGAGAGTGGGAGTGACTGGTAATGGGCACTGGGCTTCCTCTGAAGGTAATTGAAAGTCCTAAAATTACACAATGGTGATGGCTGCATCCCAGTATAAACATCCCAGAAACACCAAAGCGCATGCTTTAGAAGAGGAAACTTTATAGGATGTGAAATACCTCAACGAAGTTGTTACATTAAAATTGTCCTCAGATGTTCCCACCAGCAAGGCTCCAGACAGTCACCAGTTCGCTTGGTTCTCATTCCTTTCCTCCCTTCTTTCCCCAAAGCGACAGGAAAATCACCCTCACTTTATCTGAGAGCAAATCCACTTCATTCCTGCCCCTGCCCCTCGGTTCTCTTCCTCGAAGTACTCGATGACAAAAGGAACATTCCGCTGGAACTTCAGCCCACCAGTCACTGGGGTGCCCCCCTTTTAAAAAGAGGAAGTGACTACGGTCAACGTTGACTTCCGCATATTATGGTTTCCTTATCTCAGTAACGAAATCCCAAATTTACAGGGTCTGTTGTACTTTCGAGGCACGCTCTTCCAATAAGGTTATCTCAAATTGTTTTTAAAATTTCAAAACAGAAAAGACAGCTCTCAAGTAATAACTACAAGGATGCTTAATGCATCTAATAATAAATCTAACAAAAGGAACACCGTAACAGTTCACTTGAAACTACAATCTTAAATCACTATGATTAAATCTCAATTATTTACCTCCTATCCATATTTATGCCCATTCAGGTTATTTTGAGGACATATTAATAAAATATTGAGTGTTTAAGTAATGACTAAACTGAGGGAGAAAATACATGATATGCAAATCAAATGGGGCATGACATATGGATATGCCATAAAATAATTTAGCTGACTACATACAATCAGCCACAAAATGCTTCTTTTAATGAGATAACAATCACTACAGGTGTCCAATTGGATTGTTAGCATGTTCAAACTACAGCCATCCATTATGCTTAACTTTAGATAATTCCTAACCTGAAGCATGATTCCTGTTCCATGAGGTTTGAAGACTTTAGGTGGTCCTGGGCAGAAAAGCAGGAAATCCAAGGGAAGCTGGAATCAGTTAAGTCAGAAAAATGTTGCTAAGAATAGCTAATAAGGTATATAACTTTTTTGGAAAGGTCAAATACAGAAGCTGCCCATCAATTATTTTCTTGCCTTACTAAAGAAAAAAATAACTGCAAACAGATCTGAACAATCTGAGAATATCACCCAAGACTGTCCTCTTCTGCAAATACCAGAAAATTCTGCTACAGTAACTGAAACACAGTGAGGTCCCACAGCTAGAACCCAGTAGATAATCCAGAGCTGATAACATGGCTCAGTGACGTCATCAAGGACCCTAGTTCATCATCTTTCCATTCCAACATCCTAGCAGGTAGGCCTCTGTTCTCCTGTTTATTGCCTCCTGGTTGCAAGATGACTACCGTGCCTCCAGGCATCACATCCAAGTTCCAGACTACAAGAAGAAGAGGAGGAGGGAAGGAGGAAAGAAATGCAAAACTCTCCCTGAAATCTCTAACACTTTCCTGTTTATGTCTCATTAGTCAAAACCATGCCAATAGGTGCTTCTAATGGTGAAGTAATATGGGAAGGGAAATTTAAAAAAAAAAATCAAGGTCCTCAGAGGAGAAGGGTAGAAGGCAACCAGCACTGGGTTTTATAGATCCAGTCTCAGAGGTTTGCAAGTTCTCTATAAAAACTTAAAATATTGTTGGTTTTTCATTGATGCAACATTAATATAATTTAAAGAGTGAGCTAGATGGTCATCTTAGTTATTAGGGCCAGAAATACTCTGCCAGTCCATCGTCCACGTTCCAATCAATACATGTTTATGATGGACCTGATGCCAAACACCATTAATTGTCGTGATCTCCTGAGAAAAGTTAAAAAACAGGAGGCAGACAACACACAAATGATGGGCTTGGACAAGGTAAAGACAAATGGCGTCATGGTGGGCTGCGCTGTCAGAACGAGTCGGTAAACACTGCCCGCGTCATCGCCAGACAAGACATGCCTTTGGCCAAACCCCTGAAGACATCCATTTGGAAGGGTTTCTCACTGCCTGCGGCATTCGGACCCTGGGCAGTCAGAGGGGCCGTGCGTCTGGGGCAGCGCCAGCCCTCTAATTTGGGCACCCCATTAACAATGGGGGTTCCTGTTCCAAACACATAAAAACCCGAAAGCTTTAACACAAGAACAGAAAGAAAAAGCAGGCATGTGCCCATCACGGTAACTAGCAAATACTAGTGTCTTCTGTAGCTTTGTAACATAGCCCCTTGGTTGCTTTTCAGGAAAAAAAAAAGCAATCACTCAAATTAGCAGTTTGTTGTTTCGTTTTGTTTTTTTAAACATCACCGACTTCAGAGCTGGTTGACAAATGTGAGGAGCTCCCGCAGTGCAGGCCCAGAAGTACCACCTGGAGTTGTTACCGAGTCCCTGCCCAGCCCCAGAGCAGCTTCCCCTTCCATGGTAAAAGGGCCGGTACGAGCTGTGGGGCCCAGCATTCATCGCTCTGGCCACAGCAGTTTGCAGAGTCCAACTCACCCTTTCAACCTGCCTGGTTCACCAAACCACCATGTAACAATGAACAGTGATGGAGTCTCCAACTATACAGGGCAGAGTGGCTCCCGTATTTAAAATTTAGGATCAGAAAGTGTCCTTTCCTTCCCTCCCATGGGAGAAAGCCATTCTTTGAAAGCTCTACAGCCACCTGGAGCAGTTTCAGTGGTTTTGAACTCTGTGCTCTTCTATTTAAAGCCCCTAAAAATGCCATTATATAAAGAACTAGCCACCAGCGGCAGGAACATGACAGGTACCAGGCTTCAAAATGAACTTGAAATGGCAGATTTTTCCATCGAAGGGTCATCTATCTAATGAGCTCCAACCCATGTTCAAAATCCCCCCAAGCCAATCCGACTTTTCTGTTTGAGTTATAACTTAATCTTCTCCTTGGATAAATGTTCGTGAGGTGCTCAGCCATGCCCTTCGCGGTTGTACAGCCGGCTCACCACCCTCTGCCCCGCCCTCTATTCTTCTGCCCCAGAGTTCCCCAGGAGCTTCAAACACTCAGCCTTCATTAAAATTTCATATGAATACTACGAGTAAAAGATGTTAACCAACATCTTGAAAAAGATATCAACCAACAAACATATTTAATTCCTGGTGGAGAGAAGCTTCTAGCTCAGTTTTCATTCTGCTTGGGTCCCAGAAGATATGAGAAGACCCCATTGACAACTGTGAGCAGCAATTTTTGAAATCCCACTTCCTTTCCTCCTTTTCTTTTCCAGACTTGTCACACCATGACTGGCCTAAATCCTCTCGTCCACATCTTCAATTTCCTACCCAAACACACCCTGGGGGCTCCAAAGGCTCATTTATTTTCTCTCTGATCCTTCTCGACTCCCCCCTTTTCCTTCCCACTGGGACCACTCTGAGTCCTCATCAATGCATCTCCTCCATCTCAGAGTCTCCATCCTCTTCTCCCAGCTGACTAAAACCCAATCTTTATATCGGGAGGCAGGACCCCACAGAGTGGCCCCGAAATCCACCTGCGGATATTGGAGGGGAGAAGTCAGTCATCCCCAAATCTCATTGTCTTTGTTCACATACGGCTTCATAATACCACCCGGCCTTCAATACGAAGGCCACCTCTCTTTATTCACCAGTCGGCATGAGTGTATTCCTTACACTGCCAGTATGCTCGTCACCACCATCAGGCACTGAGAGAGCAGGACTGGGCAATGAGTTGGTCCTTCAGAACACGGCATGATTCTTTTTTTAGGTTATTATCTAAGTAAAACCTTGAAATTTTAAAATTCTTGTGGCTCACTCACAAATCCCCAAAACTGCATGACCAGTTTGAAAAACTGAGTTAGTCCGGCTCTAAGGTCCTTGGCAGCTCAGACGTCCCATGCCCCTGAGCGAGACAACCCAGAAAGACGACTTTGATGCCTGAATACCACCGTGGATAATCTTAAATCATTCCTTTCCGCATAGACCCTGAGGTTGAATCCAGAGATTAAACGGCTCTCTCTGCAGGGAAAACGGGAGAAACATCTCACCACCGGCACTAAGGAAGCCCCGTGGAGTCGAACGAGGATGTTTTCCAAGACAAGGACAGGGAGGAACATTATGTTTATAAGATGTTCACGAGGGTCCGGGGTAAGTGGCTAGCCGAGTAGCCTTCTCTGCGGGATTCACTGGAGGTGTTGGTGGGAAATCGTCATCTGCATGTTGAAATGAGGACCGTCTGCCCACCCACCTGACCTGGCCCACTTCCAATCCTCGCCTGTGAGCAAATACTCTGGGGACGAGTTCCACTTTCTCGCGATAACAGCTATTTCCTACCATCAAGCCCTTCTTGGTGCTCTGCGGCTTCTCCGCGTCTCCCCCCAAGTCCCCTGCCTCGCTGTAACCCAATACATACTTCCAGGGTTCCACTCACATGCCCGCCTCCTCCTGGAACCTTCTCCGCTGCAGCTTCAATGGAGCTCCCCCCTTTGCCACTTCCTTACACTTTTAATCCTATGTTGCTTGTAATTATTAACTTTTTTCTCCCTCTCTAGCTATGTCTGAAATATGTTGTAAGATCTTTGAACTCAGAGTCATTAGTCTTTTTTTTTTTTTAAGGAATAGCCTAGAGCTAAGATTAATCACAACCACAGTTAACACTGGGTCAGGAGACAGAGAGGGAAGGAAGGAGAGGGGTGGGATGCAGGAGACAACGGTTTTTGGTAAAGGGGCCAGAGGGGAGGACAGGGCTGAGTGGCTCCAGTGACACTGCTACAGGGTAGACAGCAGTGCAGGGGACAAGGGGGACTCTCCCCACCTCCCGTCCACAGCTGCTCTGGGCTCCTGGTTTCCTTCTTCACTGCAAATTTGGCCAAGAGAAAAGTGTCAAGGCTGACCCGACATGACAACATAACTCTACACTGAATTGTTAGTTGCATGCATGCGTGTTTCTCCCGGTTCGATCAACACTTGTCATCAGGAACCACACAAGAGACCGTGTCTCCTACCTTCCCGCTTGCCCTGCCTTCAAAGCCGATGAGCCTTTTCTGGAATGAAGTTTCGTTTTGTAAAGAGCACAATGCTAGCTTGGCAACCACACAGTTGCACTGAGTTCCTTCCTCTGGTCAGGACACTCCCAGGAGCTCGAGGTCCCAGAGGAGCAGACAAAGTCCAAGTCCTTCATCATCTGTCCAGCAAGCCGGACAACTCGACTCCCTTTCCTGGACAGTGAAGGGTCAGACTATCTGCATTGTGTATGAAGACCCCTGGTGAGGAATGGAGGCAACAGCCAGACCCACACGTGCACACACATTCACACGTATGCACACCCACACACGTATGCACACCCACACACGCCATTCCCCCACCCGCCCCTTCTCCAGAGAAGTGACCCCTGGGGGGAACACTTAAGCTTGTCCTCAATTTCAGTGTGGCCACACAGAGCAGGAAATGTGAGTAAGAAAAGGGGGAGATGAAAGAGCAAAGATGAAGCCAGGGAAGAGGCAGAGAAAAATGGAGAGGGGGATGAAAGAGAGAGGAGGGCAGGGGAGAGGAGACAGGGCGGTAATGAGGTGGTCCTGCCCGGTTCATTTCCTCTCCGTGACATTGAGCCATCTTCCTGGGGAGCCTGCTGCCTTCCTGACTGATGTGGGTGAGGTGGCACTGGGGTGGGCCTGGCGCTTGGAGTCCGGGTCAGCGCGGGACCTCCCTGGGTCCCACGCAGGCGGCTCTGAAGTCCAGACACTTGAAAGGATCCACTCCAGTCGGCTCAGCTGTTTCAACTAAATCCATTTCCATCAAATTATCACTTCTGACGGTGATAGAAAAATTAATGATTTCTTGAAGGGACTATTGTATTTAAATATTTCAGGCCTGTTGGCGTGATGCGAGTCGGCATGAGAGAAACGTATTGACCTGGAGCCGCAGCTAATGCAGACTTTTACAAATACCCTGTCAGATAAATAATGGCTCTCAGTGGATCCGATATGATGGGCAGTGCCAAAGCAGGCCGGGTTCTGCCAAGAGGCTCAAAGGAAACTGCCATCGCAACATCGCGGGCTGAATAATGGGATTTCTGTCTATCTTTCCTACCGGAGACAGGAGCGTGGCGAGGCCGGCTCGGCAGGCGCCGAGGAGAAGGTGAATTGAGTCGTCAGACTCCACGGCGTGTCCACACCGCGGAGCCTCCATCTGAACATCCTCACACCCCCATTTGTGTCTGTGTCCCTGTGACAAAGGAGCGGCCCAGTCGAGGGGACAAGGGCTGTGTGCCAGGCAGGACAAGCCAGGGCCCAGGTAGTTCCCCTTGGGACTGGACACTGCAGGGGCTGTGGAGCTGGACGACTATTTAGTGTCTCATCGTCCCCTGCTTATTCTCCTCCCCCCATTACTGACCCTGTGTACAGTTCCACTGCCCAACAGAGGACAAGTCTTGCTCTAGATGAACTGTGTCTCCCTAAAATTGCTATGTGGAAACCTCATCCCCACAGTGAGGGTTTCTGGGAGGTGGAGCCTTTGGGAGGAGCCCTCATGAAAGGCATTAGTGTCCTTATAAAAGGGACGCCAAAGGGCTCACTCGTACCTTCCACCACGTGAGGGCAGAGAGAGAAGGCAGTGGTCATTGAAACAGGAAGTAGACCCTCACCAAACCCCGAATCTGCTGACACCTCGATCTTGAACTTCCCAGCCTTCCGAACTATGAGAAATACATGTGTGCCCATTACAAGCCACCCAGTCTGCGGTGTTCTGTCCCAGCAGCCCGGATAGACTGGGACAATCTCACCAGGAGACCTGAACAATGCCTTCCTGCTCCCTGTTAAGTCTCCCAACAACTAGCAGGCGAGGGGTGTGGGGGGGGGGGCAGGAGTGTGGTCCCTGGACAGAGAGGAGGTGGTGCGACAGTCTGCAGACCTCAATTACCCACCGACGGGTGAGGACTGACCCCATTACACACTGGCATGCGCGCGTTTCATCTTCAAAAGGCATTTGAAGATGAGAAGTTAGAAGACTTTAAAAATCTTAAACAACCCCATTCAAAGTGGAACACTTGGCCTGGCTTTCCTGACCTGCCTGGGTTTTAATGTTGCCTTCTTTTTAAAGCAATCCAGAATCTCTGCCCTCTCACAGATAAATAGAGTCGAAAGATTAATGAAATGTGGAGCAGAGAGGGCCCGGCTATATCTCATACGAGGACACGGCAAAAAGGAAGCCCACACACATCAAGAGCAATTCCAAAGACCTCATCTTAAGTGAAATCATTTTCTTAATAAGTTAGACTACCACACAACGTTCAACATAAAAGTCCAGCTTGCCAGGGCGCACCCGCTGGACACAATTCCCTCATATACATCAACAGGTGCCCCCTTGGGCCTGCCCCGGGTCCAGCCGGGAGGTGAGCGGGAGAGGAGAAAAGCCATCCTCGCATCCATTTCCTGGGTGTGTATTTGCTGAGCCGAGAGAAACACTTCCCCCACTGTCACAGACATAATGACCTTGAGCGAACAGAAGCACCAGGGCGTAGCTGTGCGTCTATTTATATTCGCTGTGCCTTCTGCAAGTGGGCTGTTGCCAGAGGGGCAGCCTGTGCCCAGCCAACAAAGACACGGAGCTCCACTCTGCTTCTGGAGCCAAACCCCGGAGCGGGGCCTCTTCTACCAGGTACCAGTGAGGCCCCGGGGTTCCCGGGCCAGAGAAGGGCTGACACATTTGGGGAGAGAAATATGATGGGCCTGTGACTTGCCTGCATGTTTTGTGTTTGTAAAGGAAATGGCCTTAAATGAAAACAAACCAAATGGCCCCATGCCTCCCAGAGGCTCAGCTCCTTGCACACATGTTTTTAAGTTAAAAAAAAAAGAAAAGAAAAAAGCCAAAAAGAAAAAAAAGAACCCTGGTTTATAGGTTTAGGACCTCCACTCACCTATATAAATTGAGCTCAGACAGTCCGAAAGCTAGGAATTCATTGCCTTTAAACCTTTAGTTAGTCACCTCCTTGGCTGTGCCATGGTGACCACGAACTATCCCATCGCACAGACGGTGAGGGATATCCCCCATCTCCCACGAAGCTATTTTTTCAAATTTGCAGGGTTCGTCTTGAGGACACGAGGATGCCACGCACAAGGGAAACAGGCCAGCCTCTCGCAGACCCCACAGCTGACGGGGGCAGGTCTCACTCTAGATCCACCCACAGCCTCTCTGGACACTTGGGGACCCAGCCTCCTGTATAAACTGGAACTGATACCTACCTGTCCTGCCTTTCTTCTGGGGACTCTCAAAGGTGTGTGGCATCATACAAATGTGTGGCGTTGCCAATCCTTCTGTCCTTGTCTCCTTATAAAGATGGTACCTCTCACCCTCCTGGATATTTGAGGCTCCAGTGCCACCCACAACCGCCCCCTCTTCTTTATTCGCAGACCTCGTGTCCATTTCTGAGCTGCAACACAATTCCTGGGAAGCCATTTTGCGTGACTCGCCATGGCAAAGTGTTTCCCCCAGAAGTTAGGGAGAGACTGGCTCTGAGTGAAGGCAGCTCCATCCACTCTTCACTAAACCACTTTTCACAGAGTGGGTCCTGGGAGCTGGTCCCCACGCTGTGCGCCTGAGGCTCATCAGCAGACAAACAGGGGAGGTCCCCACCCCTGTGCAGAACACACGCTCACTTGGGGGGAAGACAGCAGACAAACCAAGAGTAGAAAGGAAACAAAAACACGCTGGGCCCGAATGTAGGGTTCTGACATGAGCCCCGACTGGGTCAGACTTTGGGGAGGGGCCACCACCACCACACACCTAATAAATGCCTGGTCGCCTTGCAGTGATTAAACACCCCAAAGCATGTGATCCTCACCTTCAAAATGTTTGCGGGCCTGGGGGACACCCACAAACAATGTTAAGTCTGACTCTCCGATTTCCCTCTGAAGCTCAGGTTCCCTGCATTCTTTATCGCAGCTCCTCCGGTTATGGCAACATAACTGGAAATCATCACTGTTGCTCTGTCTCTACACCCAGCTGGAAAAACACGAAGGACCCCCAGCTATCCTGACCTCTAACTTGAAGTCTACCTTCCTGTGTCTTCCCCATCACACACTAGATCAGCCGCTTTGTTCTCCTCGAAGACCCCGCTGTCGCTGGCTGCAGAACCAGGAACAGCAGCCGCTTCGACTGCCGGGCTGTTCATACTGGCTCCCTTCTCTGCAGCTGACCATACGCATCTTACCCAAAGCGAGCAAAAGCGATTCTGGAAACCGTTCCCACACCAGCAGGTAGGCCTTTGAGACCGAAAGGAAGGCACAGGAAAAGCGATAACCCTTACTCAAAGTTTTCGGCAGGAGATGGAAACTCTCCAACAGCAAATGACCACAGCAGCGCCTGTGGACAAAGACTGCGAGGGGAAGCGGCCTGAATCTCCACCTCATTCTCCGCTGCGAGGCCCCGCATTTCCGTTCCCAGCAGCTGCAGATGGCATTTTGGAGTTTCGCATCTTTACAGGCTCAGAACTAATTTTTACACTCAAATAAAACACAAGAAGTTTAAACCAGAGGTTTAAACACGCACTTCTGGGACTCCTGACAAGACCCCAACCCGTGTTTTCCATGGTACCTTCCTGAGATCACCTTTACCCACATCAAGTCCTGCCCAGACACCTGGCGCATCACTCTAAGAACCCTCCCAGCCCTGCCCAACCTCTGGGCGTCTGCTCACCAGTTTGCTCTGTCGTGAATGTTCTTCAGTTGAAGCTCTCATCTGGGCTCCTTACACCACTGCCTCCCCCCACCGCAACCTCCCCTGCCCCAGCAGGAATTCCTCTGCCCCCTTCTATGTTTTCCCGACACCCTGCAGATAAGTCTACACGAAAACAGGCCAGTCCCTCTCGTCTAAGAGCTGTTGGCCACAAATGAACTCACTGAGGGTAAGTCCTGGGTCCTCCGGAGCCTGGTTTTTCCCTGAGCCTCCAGCACACGTGGTAGGCAATATGTCAACGTTGTCATGTTTGTTAGAGGTAAGTGACCACACACGGGGACTCCTTCTTCTCAGTGACAGATTGTAGGGGACATAAAGCTTCTCTTGGGAACACCGGATGGTCCCTCCTCCCTCAGTTGCTGAAACACTGAGCCGAGTGTCCAATGCAGAGAAGCGACTCCCCACATTCTTGTCATTGAGGAGGAGGAGGAAGGTGACGATGAGGAAACACAGAAGGGAAAAAAGAGAGAAATGACCTGTGTGGTGTTTCAAGATGGCCACAGAATTTGGGGGGGGCTCTCTTCCCATGAAGACATGAAATTTACCCTTGAATGTGGGTGGGCTCTGTAAGTGCTGCAACCAATGAAACAAAGTGGAAGTGACGCTGTTCCAGTTTCTGAGCCAAGTTCTTACAAGACCAGTGGAGTCCACTGCCCATCTCGGAAGCCAGTGGCCACGCTGCCGGCAGCCCAGGGAGAGGCCTGCGTGACAAGGAGCCCAGGCTCCAATCCAACAGTCCCGCCTGTGCCCCCAGCTGAGAGCCGGACCCATTTGCCGAACACCCCCACAAACCACCTTGGAAGTAAACGCTTGGGCCTCTGCGGAGCCACCCCAGCCCCAGGCCACTGGGACACAGCTGTCCCCTTGGACCCCCACCCAAACTGCAGCTCCTGAGCAAAGTAGATGAGTGCTGTCATTTCGAGCCATTGAGTGTTGGGTGGCTTCTTAAAGGACAGTAAATAACGGGGACAAGTACTTGGCTAGTTATCTCTTTGTCTTTGAAGACTCTAAGCCTATTTTAAGAAATCTAAAAATCTGTTAGATGTGTCAATAACCACAACGTACCAGCTTGGCCAGTGAATGAATAGACCACTCTTTCGGAATGAACTCCAAGCTACAAGCAGCGCAGGGCAGGCCTCCGGGAACTCTCCCTGGGGAGGGGGGCGGGGGAGGGGGCGGGGGGGGGCACCAGCAGCACGTGGCCTCGCACCCGGGCTTCAGCTCCTGCAGCCCCTCTGCCGTCTCTTGTCATGCCACGCGTCCCCTGTCAGCATCCATTCGAACGAAGGATTCTATAGCCACTAAATATTAGGAAGGTGCCATTCTAGAGCATTTGTCTCTGCGAATTCAAGGACATGTTCTCTGCCACTAGCTCCTATTACTTTCAGGAACCCGTGCAGCAACCGCTTCAACTGTCTTCCACTTACAGGCAAAACTATACTGAAACCCCAGTTTCGTTTCCTACAGTCCCTCCTGCGCTGGGCATTGTTGCTTCCCTCTGGGGTCCCTGGAACAGATGTGGCATCTCCTCCTGCTCCCAGACATCCCCTCTGTGAGCGGCAAAGCAGTGACAGCTCCTCCCAGGAGCAGTGGGTGACATTTCCGGGGAAGATCCCAGAATGGCAGGCTGGAAATTAATAAGCGTACCGAGCCAACGGCTCCTGTGGAGGACGTGCCCTATTGTCCGTTCAGGAGAACGTACGGTCGGGGCAGTGAGCTCCCCACCTCCCTGGGCCACCACAGCTTTCTGCCGGGGTGATGGGACATTCCTTCTCAGAGGGCCCGGTGTGCTCATGACACTCGGACCCCACCTACCCCTAGGCAAGGGTGACTGAAGGACACGCAGGCCAGAAATGTGTCTGGGATGGAAAACGGCCTTGGTAGTCCCAGGCTGACTTGATGATCAGATGCTGGCCACTGGCCACAGCACTCCTCGCACAGCCAGGCACCGCATCCCTCCCCAGTTTCCAGCCACCGAGTCCCGGCCTTGCTCCCGACCTCATCCTCACGTTCCTCAGAATCAGAGTGCAATGACGAAAAACCTTGTCTTTGTTTTGTTTTTTTGTCATTTAGCCCCGACAGGCTCCCTGACAATGATGAATGCCTTCCTGAGCCTGAGCATCTTGCCTGTTCCAGACTCCTCCCCACTGGGCTCCACCTTCCTGCAAGGACACCACCTGCCACACTCCCGGGCCCACCCCGATGCTGGCACTTCTCCAACCTGCCACCAAGCTCTGCAGACACCACACACAGCGCACAGGATGGGCTGCTCCTGCGCCTGCCGGCAAAGGCAGCCTCCTGGACCCGTCCCCCGGAAAGATGTGAGCCGTTCCCAGAATGTCGAGTCAGTCACAGCTACTCACAAAGTACCACCAACCACGCAGCTTCAACCACAGTCTTCCAGCTCTGGAGGCTGGACATCGAGAATAAGGTGTCTGCAGGGTCGGTTCCTTCTGCCAGCCACAAGGGAAGGATCTGTCCCAGGCCCCTCCCTGGAACTGTAGGTGGCTGTGTGGTCCCTGTGTCCTCAAAGCAATCCCTCTTTGTGCGCATGTCTGTGCCCAAATTTCCTCTGCTATGAGAACACCAGTCGTGCTGGGGTAGGGCTCACACTAATGGCCTCATTTGAATTTACCTCTGCAAAGACTCTATCTCCAATAGTATTTTCCATAGAAATACGTTATTTACATTGCCATGTAACAGACTTAGCATTGGTGTCTTTAATGAATCATTAAATAAATATTTTCTAAGTTAAAGAAAAACAGTCGCCAAGTATGGTCACATTCTGAGGTACTGAAGGTGAGGGCCTCAACATGAGATTGGGGGTGGGGGTCACAAGGCAGCCAGGACAGATGCCACACTGCAGTTTGGTTCACCCCAGGATGTCCGCAGGTCTGAGATTGAGAGAATCTAAACCAGGGATTTTCAGCTCCACCTCACTCCTACATGGAGGAGATGGTAGAGGAAACCCACCCGGTGCCCACAGCGTGCCTGATCGTCTGATGAGGCCGGGTTGCCGAGAGTCCAGCTCCCTGAGAAACCGCACACCCTCCTGCACTCAACTGGCCCCAGAAAGGACCGGCAGACAAGTGACCAGGGGGGATGGGCATAGTGTCTGTCATACAGCTACTTCTTTTCAACCCCTATAAATTCACATGCTTTGGGAGAAAAGAAAATGGGCTTCAGGGTTAAAACTGAAGCAGCTCTTTTCTTACAGGGTTTGAGTTTGGGGAGCACAAGCAATGCCACCTTGAGGCCGGGCTAACAGAGAATAACGCTAGCCCTACTCCCCTGCCTGGGACAGCACAGCCAGGCCCACTGACGGCCCAGGGCATACGAGGAAGCTTTGATGGCAACGTGCTCTGGCACATCACCCGGAGGTGACATAGCAGCAGCGTCTGGTGGCCACAGGAGTGCCTGGCAGAGTCAGGAGCCGGGAGCACAGGCCTCACCCAACTGATGCCTAGTGGTAGGTAATGCTCCTGCTTCAGGAACACACACGAGTCGCCTCATGGACACGTCTAGAAATTACTGGGGGGCCTGGGGGAGACTGCAAGGAGCTGGAGTAGGAATCATAGTAGCAAGTAAAAGAAAGCGGTGCCACAATGCAAGCTGTCTTAAAAAATAATGATTTTTTTTATGCCTGATTTGGTACTTAGGGCTACCAATGTCATGGGGAAAGAAAGGATTTCTGGAAAACTGAGATTTTAAAAAAAGAAGCCCCTGATTAATCACAGTATAATTTCAATTTGGCTTTAACTAAATCAGAAAGGTCATAATTGAATGCGAGCATCTGGTTGGTCCATTTCTTCCAAAAACACCCTGTTGAAGAGAACGTCCCATCTCTTTGGACACTTATGGGCTGGTGTCTTCATTCAGACCATGGAACTGGGTGTTGAGAAAGTCGGGTAAAGAAATACAGTATTTCATCCACCTCCATTGTTGCAACTCCACTGGAGAGAAGGATCGAAGTCTGAACCTCTTTGGTCGGCTTCGTTTGGAAAAACAAAATTCTCAGAAAGGGGGCACATGAACATCAGGAGCCTTCCAGTAAACTGATGGCTGCCAAGTTCAAGGGCATCAAACCCTGACAGGGGTGTCCAACCTTTTGGCATCTCCGCACCACACTGAAAGAAGAGCTATCTTGGGCCACATATTAAATACATTGCAACACATAATCACAAAAAAACCTCATAATGTTTTCAGTAAATTTCCGAATTTATGTTGGGCCCCATTCACAGCCACCCTGGGCAGCATGCAGCCTGCGGGCTGTAGGTTGGACACCCCTGCGGCCTAGAGGATCACGAGCCCTGCTGTCTTCTAACTGGGGCTTGTAGTAAAAACCTGTGCTGCTTGCAATGACTCCACCATCCAAGGTGGAAGGTTTACAGCAACCTTATCTTCCTTGTTGGAAAGTGCAGGAGAAAACCAAGTCGAATGACAAAGGGCGGGAATCCTGAGGCTAAATTACAGGCTTACGTACCCGTGCAATACTATTAGCCTAGTCGACACCACCCCGCACCGCCCCCCCCCGCCCCGGGGCTCCTGCATCCTGTCTATCTGAATCTCCCTGCGACTTCCCTGGGATGCCACGCTCTATGCTGGGCTGCGTCACGCGGTGTCGTTATTTAATAGTCGACACATCCTACCCAGCTGGGCAACACTTCCCCACAGAGGTTTCACGTTAGTTTAACTTTTCGAAGCTTTGCAAAATTCTTTAGTTTAACAGAAGTAATACACAGAGATGGGAAGTTTTGTCAGGGCTGTTTTTAACGGAACAATGACTGGAGTGGACTCCCCATGTTCAGTTACTTACCCGCGAGCTTCACTCTCAGAAAGCACCTGACCGAGAACCTGAACACAGTAGCACCCAACCACCACCACCTAGTTCCCTGGTCAAGGTCACCGCCTTTATGGGCTTCTCTTCAAACACGGCGCGGGTTTTTTAAATAAACCTCTTATTACATCCAAGACTTTATGTTTTCTGACAAAATTTCAAATCGATAAGGACAGCCTTCTGTTTTGCTGGTGAACAACGGAGCACCCAATGAATGCACTCTCCAGGCAACTCGGCCAAGTGTGTCAGTAGTG
The DNA here is from genome assembly GCF_014824575.4 of Sturnira hondurensis. Classification (NCBI taxonomy): domain Eukaryota; kingdom Metazoa; phylum Chordata; class Mammalia; order Chiroptera; family Phyllostomidae; genus Sturnira; species Sturnira hondurensis. Next base: position 18,498,771 of record NW_028082759.1, on the reverse strand, counting down.
TGGTCACCAGTCAGCTCTGCAGAGGTCAGAAAGGGGGCCGCACTTCAGGGACACACGCATCACCCCAGGTCTGAACAGAAGCCCAGGCAGCTTTCGAAGCAGCACCTGCAGCAGAGGGTCAGGGCAGACTGGAGTCTAGAAAGAAGCTGGGCTCGCCTCCCCAGGCATTCATTCTGGCCTTGAGTTAAAAAGGCAGAGTGACAGGAAATGGCAGGCACCCTGTCCTCCGGCTGCGAAGGGCCACAGACCCACTCGACCTTCAGCTTCAGGTGGAATTAGCCCAATGGGGTGGCCTGCCAGAAGACTGAGAGAGAGAAGAGTAACGGAGAAGTATTCACCCCCTGGGCTCCTGCCAGCTCACTGCAAACCTCCCCTGAAGGTTTCAGGTGCAGTCCAGGCAGCCCACCCACATAATTTATCCTTCCAGGCTCAAGGTTACCACCTTCCTGCGGCTCAGGAACACTAACTGCTCCCTGGCAGTTTCCAGTCGATTAAGGGTTCCCCACACACTACCCCCATCTTCATAACGCGCCTCTTCATTGGCCCATCCTCGAGTCCTTTACAAATGGCAGAGAAGAGGTGCTGCATGTATTCAAAAACCTCATGCTGTGCATGTCAGCACAACAAACACTATGCGGCCACACTTACATGAATGAAATGATGGTCACTTTGGACATCCTTGGACACCAATGTCCCACTCCACCATTCTTTCTTTCAACCAGCATTGAGTGGTGACATCCACATGCTCAATGCAAACACTGCTCTAAGCACACGGGTGAAGTCACATGGCTTGTCACTTCTCTGACCTTTGCGCCCTCTTCTTCGTGCCCTGCTGGGGTTCAGGAATCTGTTGCAGGAGCTGACTGCCTCCCCTCTCCCCAGTCCGCCCCTTGCCCTGCCACAGCGCAGTCTCTCAAGCACAGATCTGACCGTAGCACAGCCAGGGTGAGGTACTCCTCAACTCCTGAGGATGCCACGTGGTTCTCGCCCAACCGCTCTGCCCCGCACTCCCCTCATTCCAACATTTGCTTGACTCCAGCGTGCCAGGCATCTGCATGCCTCATTTTCACACACTGTTCTAGCTGCTCGGAACAGTGTCTTCTGCTACCTCCTTGGAAAGTTCCTGACACAACTCAATCTACAGAGCCAGGGGCGGGTGGGCAGAACTAAATGCTCCCTCCTGCATGGTCCCGGGGCAGCCCACATGCACCTGTCACATCCCAATTGGGCTGCAAAGCTGCTTTGCTCACACCCTCTCCTACTATGCTCGAGTTGCAAGCGGGGCCTTGTCATCTTAATTATGAAGCAAAATGCAGCTTGAGAAGCCGCCTGCAGCCATTTCTGCCTCCCAGGTCATGCAACAGATTTTTCTGTGGGTAAAAATTGCTGGGTTTTTTTTTTCCTTGAAAAAAACAGTATGGTGTGCTTTTAAATTTGCAAAGAAAATGCCCAAAGCCTGGTATGAAAAAAGAGACTGAGGCAATGAGAGCCTGTGTTAAAATCGAGCACTTTCGGGGGGGGGGGGGGGGGGGNGGGGGGGGGGGGGGACGGTTTGTATTGCCTAACGACTATGCTGTGCAGTTGAAACTAGTACAAAATATTAACTCTAAGCTGTCATTGAAAATAAGTGAATATGTAAATTAAAAAAAATACTGTCACTGAGTTGGCTGCAGTGTCCCATGCCAGGGGCCCTGGCCAGGGGCGCAGGCACCCCCAGGGGCTGGAAGCGCCAGCAAACAGGCCTGCAGGCACTCGAAGGGACACCAGCCATGGAACTCTGCCACCAAGGGGGATGCTCAGCTGGGCCGTTCACTATTTGAAGTCCTTCTAGGAAAGGACGCAAGCGGCAGGAAAGGTCAGAATTGTGGGCTGCCCGGTACTGCTCACGGCTCAAAGCCTTGACAAGAAGCAGGCAAATGGCAGAATTTCCTGACGAAACAGGAGACAGGACAAAGGAGAAATGACAGGGCAGCAAGGTCTGCCTGTATGTTTCGAAGCACTGCCCATGGCTCGCAGTCGGAGCCGGGCAGAGGAACGAGAGGGTGTCAGACCACAGAAAAGGCACCTGGGTAAACGCAAGCACACCCTCCACCCCGAGGGCCAACAATGGTAACACGTGGTGAGGGTTATCAGCCCGAGGCTGCTTGAAAGAGTCCGTGTTTGGAAATTTGTTCCTGGGGTTCATAGGATCACTCTCTTCCCTAGGAACACAAAGCAAAGAACTTTGTGTTCTAACTTTCTGGTATACTTAGAATTGTTTATCGGTCGATTTCAAAAACATAAACCCCCATATGTTGATCCTAGATTTGGATTTTCCTCACTATCAAAAAAAAAATCAAACACAAGAGACTGGCATATATTTGAGAATGTAAGTGACATCTTGAGTGGAAAATAAAGTGCACATATTCACAGCTAGTGGAAATTCATTGAAAAATCCAAGTGGTTAATAAGTAATCAAGTACGATAGATATAGGAAGTGTGGAAGGAAGGAAGGGAAGGTGGAAGGGAAGAAAGCATGGGTTTCCGAAATCTCCAGACCTGGGCCTGATTCCTTGCCCCTCCCCCCACACTTGGCAGCAAAGGAAACAGCGGAAAACCCAGAGAATAAATAAGCCTCTTGCGTCCCAGCCCCACACGCCTCTCCGCGCTGAGGGATGGACGTCAGGAGACCTGGGAGGAGCAAAGGTTTAATCCAAGCATGGAGCAGGAAGTATGTGTCCTCCTTCCTTCCTCAGAATGGCCTCGGGTAAGCAACACCGAATTCTTCTCCTGGGCCCCTGAACTTTAACTTGTAGAGGCCAAACCGTCATGAGCAAGAAAACACAAGATAACTCATGAGTAAAAATGAGGGAACAGGAAGGCAGTCCCGAGGAATGAAAAATGTGTGGTCGGTCACTACAAACATGTAATAAATATTTACTACTGTTTTCTCGCAGCAGGCAGAGCAAACGCCCGCAGTTGCTTGGCGAGGGTCCTAAGGAGGCCTGGGCAACACCATTGGATTGTGACGGGAGTGTCCCCCTCACTTTGGCCCAGGAGCAGTGGACCAGAAACTGAAGCAGAAACAACATCATAACTACCAACATGTCTATGATGTAAGTAAAGGTTTGGACTCAGAACACAGACTTGGCCCCAGCTGTAGGTTAGGGCAGGGGTTCCCGATATTTAAAAATAATGGCATTAGTCTCCTAGGCAGCGTCATGAGTATCACAGAGCTCTCCATGTGATACGGGCTGCCCTTGTCTAACCTCAGAAAATGACTCTAAATTTGCATCATATTTAACCTCAGAGCACCCACATATATGGAAAAACGATCGCGACATTTGTATGCAAAACATTATTGACCCCCCAGGGGAGACACTAGGTGCAAACACGGCTTGTCAGCACTGCAGATCAGCCCCGCCCCCTGCAGGGGAGGAGCCACGGGAGCGAGGCGGCTGGTACTCAGCCTCTTTCGACTTTGATAGGAATTTCCATCAAAAAAGCTGAAGAGAAAGGTTTAAAACTAGAAAAACAGAGAAAACGTTCAAATACTGAGAGTCAATTGTTACTTACTGCTAATGTTATTCATAAAGCATAGATTTTTTTTGCAAGACAAATGTTTAGGATTATTCTCTGGGTTTGGGTGGGGGGAGCTTTTGTTGTTTTTGCTTTTGTTATTTTGGGTTATAATGAACAGAAATGTATACCTCACAGTTTCAGGGTAGAAACACATGAGAAGGCCAAGATCGGGTATGAGCACGGACTGACCTGCAGAGGGCGCTCTTCCTGGTCGGGGCCGGGCCTTCATTATGTCCTCACTTGGGCCAACGGGAAGGATCTCTCTATCAGGCCTTATTTATTTATTATTTTCCTCTGTCTTTTTAAAAGAAGAAGTCAAACATTTTAATATCTCTGGAGCACTCTAAGAAAACAATAATAAAAGGGGAAAAACACCATTTTTACGAGGAATTGTTGGCACAATGGCATAGCTATATCTCACGGTCTTTCAAGAAATAATGCTAAGTCTTATTATTATTATATCTGTTAAAAATTGAGCTCTGAATTATTGAACGAAAATCTAATTTGCCATAATAGGCAACAACTCATAAACCAGCCCAATGGAAAGTCTTTAAAACCCAGTTGCTAAAACAGAAGGACAAACTTCTAGATATTCATACAATTTTTTGTCATAATATGCTAAAAGTCTCAAGGAAAAGCCAAAGCAGTGGACAAATGAGTACTATTTTACTACCTAAATCTCTTGAAAATGACAAAATAATCCCCAACTATATCTGTCTGTGGTCCTCACAGGGTCCGTAGGAGACCGAAACGCCATTTTTAGGAGACCGGCCCCAGTGACCAGGTCCCTGATTTCAACGCAAATAGAATTTTCTCAGCTATGCCCATTTACTTGACGTCGAAACTCTTGGAGAAGAATCTGAACAGCGATGAGAAGAAGGTGGGCTTCCCGACAGCCAGCCAACTTCCCTCGCAGCCTTCGGTCCAAACGCCGTCCCTCCCCGTTTTCTCCGCAGCTGGAGACACCAGGGCGACGGATATCCAACTGCAAACTCCCCGACTGGCTTTGCAGCTCAGGGACCCTCACTCATCAATCACACCCCAGCGGAATCAGGAGGCAGGCGTCAATCCCATCCTATCGGAAGAGCCCTGAGCAGCTGCCTTCCGCATTTGGTTGTGACCGACAACAACGCGCTCAGCAGTGGGGAAGGCCCAGCAAGATTATTCATCAGGGGCCTGTTTACATTTGTACTGTCAGTTCTAACAGGTTTTTTATTGAATTAAATTCTTCTGCCCTCATTAGAATCATGATTGCCTGTCAGCGAGGATGACATGTTTGAATTCCCACTAGGGTGTTAAGACTCTCTATCTTGCAGATTGCCCAGGAGGGAGCGAGGACAAGGCACGGTGGAAAGTTTTACTTGTCAGTCCTTGAAATTACGGCGTAAGTACCTCTCAGCAAATAAGTAATTGTGCTTCCCAACAAGGCCACCCAGAGCACTCTTGGGGTCCTTCTGGCTGCCATGCACATAGCCAGGTTGCCCTGCCCCCACCCCTCAACCTCGGCTTGTCCAGGGAGCACCTGCTGGTTTCTCGGCTCTTCTTGGAAAACATAACAAACTGAAGTGTCTAAAGGCTACCAAGCTTGCAAACATGGATGGCCACTCACCTGGGGGAAGGTTTGAGGCAAAGCTAAGAACACAGGAGGGGGTATAGCAAAACCCTGGGCCTCTTGGAAGGCAGATGATGGTGCTGGATAAAGGGAGAGACGCGCCCCCAGGGGAGCCACATTTTCTGAACACTTACTCAGCCAAGCACTTCTTATGCCCTAACTCACGTGAGAATTACAGCTCAGGGTGGGGGAGGGGAGTGGCTGCGGTCCGGCCGCAGCAGGGTCCAAGGATTCCTAAAAGGTGGGGAAGGCGTCGGCAATGGGTAACAGACAACACGCCTCAAAGGACAGTGAAGCTCTGTTCCGTTTATTGCAAGTACAAGCAGGTTTTTATATTTTCATTTCTGGTAGTGATTAACATTTACAGGTGCATAGCATGATCAGTTAAGCAGAAAAAATTAATACAAAGGTAACCAGGAAAAGTACGAAAGTTCCCATAGTTTCACTTATGTTAAACAAAAGTTGTTTTGACCAGAACCATCAGACAATTTGAAATAGCTCTGTGTACAGAGTTTGAATGTCTTATTGTTTATTAAAGTTCTCAGAGTTTGACATGGGGCAAAAGGATACACTCGATTGAGTATAAGGCCTTTGTGATGTCTAACTTGGCTATCTATCCTTTTCTGTCTAAAATGTTTCTCTGTGTACTATGGACTCTGACTCCTTGGTAATCGTTTCTACATGCTTAATAGCTAACCAGCTTCTCTTATTTCTTAGCCTGTCTAATTCTAATTGATATATATTCCTATTCAAGGTAGAGGAGGGGCTGTTACTCCAACAACTTTTAGACAATCAGGGGCTATTTCATTCGAGGAGATTTTTCCATCCTTTCAAGCAGTTCCGTGGGGAATACTAATGTTTTCCCCTGAACTGTCCCTTCCTCTTGGCTGATTTTCACAGGAATAAGTAAGTACTGTACAGTGCCTATATTCAGTAGCAAGAGTAAAATAATTAAAATAAAACAGCCAATTGTTAACCCATTTTGGATGCCACGTCCTCTTCCGGGGAGACGAGTTCCTTGCACTCGAGTCCTCCGTGCCCGGACCTTGTCAGACAACACGGTTGGAAGAGGACGTGGCAAGTGACAATCACACCCATCTTGCCAGCAGAGGGAACGAGGTTTGGAGAGCCATTTCCTACAGTCACAGAGCAGAGTCACGGGCCGCACAAGGCCAGGACTACAGCTGCCCCACTCCAGAATGACCGCTCTTGCTCCTGCGGTGACCCTGGGCAGAGGCCGGCCCTCCAGCAACATGGAACGTGAGGGAGGCTGGGGGTCGGGAGGCTCAGAAACGGCCCCACCTAGGAGGATGGGGAACCACAGCCAGATTCCAGAGTGAAGAGGTCCATGAGCCCAACTCTTCTCCCTCGTCTGAACCATCCCTAAAATGTGTCCATAGTGTGGAATCGGTCTTTCTTCAGTAATTAGCTGGAAAGAAAAAGAGGACGTTACTACCAAGAACTGCGGTGTGAGAACCATCAACCATCCTCCGTTTCCGTTAGCCCTCATTTCCAATCCAGTTATTCCACAACACTGTGCTTTGCGCTTTTCACTGGCATCGAATTAGATTGCTTCGTCCTCTACGCCCTCAAATGCCCCCATTTTATAGCTTGGCCCCGTTTCTCAACCACTCCCCAGCCTGGGTTTCTCTTAGAGATGCTGCCTTCCCTTGAGAATCTGAATCTTCGGGGCTGGAATCCAGGCACCTCTCTTCTTAATAAGCTCCGCCAGAAGGTTCTAGAGCCCACCAAAGTGAGAGTTCCCAAGATGTGAAGCTTTGCAGTTAGATACCAATCAGCCATGACATCTCCACTTGGGCAGAAAATGTGTCTGGACGGTTCAAAGTATTCTCCAAGAGGTTTGACATCAAGCACAATAGAATATTTGAGAAAACTCCTTCTATGAAAAGCCAATATAAACCCAGAAAAAGCAAGTATAGGATAGGTTTTGTCTAATTGTTGGACTGCTTGTTTATCTGCACGCATGGAATCAGGACTCAACACCCAGGTAGGGCAGCAGCTGTGTCTGGCTGTCTGTTACAACGACTTGATCTTGAGCCCCATCCCTTTAATGACGTGAAACAGGAAGACGGCGTCATTTCTCTTTCCCTCCCTCCACCCCCTTCTTTTCTCCTGTGAAGTCTTATTTTTTTCTCTCTTTCTTCATTCTCCGCCTCACAGCTTTCTTGGACCACCCCTCTGTACTTGGCCTTTAGATGCTTCCTTCTGTTTTGGTTCTCCCCTTCCTCTCGGGCTCCAGGATGCCTTCTGTTCCAACATCTCTCCTTTCCCTGACACTCGCGGGCTCACGGTTTGGTACCAAGCTGTTTTCTGTTCGCTGGCAGCTAGCCCCGGATTCCATTCTGCCCCGGGCTTGAGCTCTAAGTCAGGCAGTAAATGGGCTCTTTACAAATCTAGCTTAATTTAAAGAACTCTTTGTGAGCTGCATTTCTGGGGACATTTTTCAAGGGTGTTAGCAACTAGGCTATATGCACTTGCTTGTACAACAGCAGACTGGCTGCTGTTTCTGTCACTCCGAGACACCAACGTTAAGGCTCAAATTAACTAGCATGTGTAAGCCGCAGGAACCAAGAGAATGATTGCACAGACTCATTTTTCCCCTTCTTTTTGTAGAACTTTAGCAACTGGGGCATGAGGTGCACGGGCCCGAGTACCAGTGGGGCGGAGGCAGGAGAATGATGAGCTGAGCCGGACAGGTTGGATGCTGGGGGGTGGGGAGGATTGGAAGCCATTGATTCTGGCCCCATCCCTCAGCCTGCTGATTGGGAGAAAGCTCCATCGCTGTCTCTCCATCTCACAGGCGGTGATATTTCACGGCCCATCCCTTTCTTTTTGTGTGTAGTTGGGGCCGAAGACATTTGGTTCCTAAGGCAGTTTTTTACAGGGTTTGTTTTGATAGACAAACTGGTGTTGGAATGAATTTGAAAACCTACACTAAACGGAGCACTGGACTGCCAGGCTGGGCAAGGCTAGGTAGACAGAAGTCCGTGGAGATACAGTCCTCAGGAGATGGAGGAGACATGCCCACCTACCTCGTTTTACTGGGGGGGGGGGGGGAGCAACTTCCGCTTCCTTGTCCTTTCTCAGATGCAGGGAGGGGTGACTTGGCCAAGGCATAAACAGCAGAGGGGGGCATGGGGAGAAACAAGAAGGCGTGGTAAGATGTAATTTAAAAGAAAAACATTAATAACAGAGAGACTCTGGTGTAAGCCAGCCCTCTGCAATGGTCAAGTTCCATCCAAAAAGAAAGAAATCATCAGGGAAAAAGAAACATCTTTCCTCAGCGTTTTTTTTTTTTTTAATCACCATCGGGTTGCGTGGTGAAATTACTTAGGAAAATGAAGCATCTATTTCCTACCTCTAGAATTTAACAGATCACCTGAACACATTACATGCTCAGGGAAAACGTGCATCCAAGTAACCTACTTAGGTTTGGTTAGTGTAGCGGTGTTCAGATGTGTTGTTATTTCTTCAGCATTGTGGGTGCTCACTAGCCTTACACACCCCAATACAGTGTCTACTACCAGAGGAGGGGTGTTTGGTGGGGTTTTTTTTCAATTACTTTACATTCAATATTATTTTGTATGAATTTCAGGTGTAACTTTAATTCAAATTACAACTTTACTTCTTGAATCATGTCACCACATCTTCAGCGCCCACGGCCACACGGGGCCGCTGCCTACCACATGGGACTGGACAGACAGGGGACACGCAGGCCGCCACAAGTTCCACGGGACCCCCCTGCTCTCGCAATTCGGGACCGAAGGTGCGCTCTGACCCTATAGCTCGAGGGATGCACGGCCCTTCTCCAGCCCAAAGAAAGCCTGAAACAGCTGCGTGCTAGGGGGAGCGCTTGTGCTCTGTTTGGAGGGAAACAGCCTGCCCAGAGGCAGAAGAGACCCCCCTGACTGGGCCCTGGCCAAGGATTCGGTCCGGGAGGAGGCAGAAATGAGAACGTCCCTCCCCAGATGCCTTGCTCCTCTCTCTCTGCCCAAGGCTTCAACTGGGAGCGGGAGCTGAGAAGCGACTGTTCCTGCACCTGAACTGAGTGGGATGCGAGGGCTCTCCCAGCGCTGGAGTCCTCCGAAGTCAGCAGCACCAGCGTGATTCAATAATTGAACTGTCTCACCTTGCCCAGTCAAGCTGGATTCCAACGAGAGTAATTAATCTTCCTAGTGCCTGTTATTCCCTGCCCTGTGCATACTTCTGCTCCTGCTCAAAGTCAAGTTTCCCAACCTGCCACTCTCTTGCAAAAGAAGAAAAGGGAGGAGGAAGCAAAATAGAAAGACTTTTTCGGAGGGCAGTGATAGAATGTTATCTTCAAATCTACAGTCTTTATAACCCCCCCCCAAAAAAGTGGTGGAGTTAACATTGTCATTGTATGACACTTCTTATGCAAATTTCAGAGAAACAAAAAAAATTTTGGGTTTAGAATATGAGTTGTTCTTGCAGGCTGCACTTGAGAGCTTTCCTTCCTGAAACTCTCAGCTGCCGTACTTCCAAATGCCCAGAAACAAGACGGAGATGGAGATGAGGGAAGCAGCCTTGCCTGGGTTCCCAAGAAAATCATTACTCAAAAGCAAAGCCCAGTTGGGGAGGGGCCGACATGATTAAATTCACGTGATTAAATTCATTCACTCGTTCAACAAATCTGAGGGCTGTCTATGCCAGGAACAGGGGAGACATCCATGAACAGATATGGTCCCATCCCAGAGGGAACCGACATTCCTAAAGCCCATGGTTGTTTGTGTTTAATCCGCCCACACTTTGTCCATCAACAGCATGAGTCCATTTTAAAGATGCAAAAGTTTAGCATCCGTGGATGTTGTATCGCTCCCTGGAAAATGACAGTTTGATTCCTATGGAAGTGTGTATATGTCAGTGCCTAAAAGTGACTGCAGTCCCCAGGAATTTCTCAGAATCATGCAAATTGTGAGTCTGTTTTCACACCAAGGAGAAGGGGAGGGGGAGCTTGCAGCCTGGCTCCACAAACCAACCGGGATTGCCAGGGGCAGCCAGCGACCAGGCCTGCTGCTCCTGCCAGGAGAGAAGCGGGTAGGAAATCAGCTGCTGGGCAAGGACAGTGAGATGAGATGGGAGAGCCAAACAAAAAGTGGGGGGAATGAAAAATCATCTCACTGCATTCTATACCACCCCCGAGTGTGTATTAATGGACTGATAAAGTGTGCCCTGGAGAGTCTTAATACTACAATATTAAACTCCATGCACCAAGAAAAGCAAAGACGGCACATCATAACAAAGAGTTTTGGTTCTGTGTTGTTGGTTTTCTGGTTCTTGCTAATGTTCTGGTTTTTAGCTTTGCTCATTTGGAGACATTCTCCTTTAATTTAAAGGGCTGCTTGCCACGGAGACCATTTTCCAGCCAAAGTGCAATGCTGCCCCCTAGTGACGAAATAAGTAAGAGCACAGGTAGAAATCGGGTATCTTCCCAGACACTCTTGCCTGTAGTTCAGCCTAGAGTTCCTTTACCTCCTCCAGAAGTACAACTATTTCATCCTTAAGGATCCTCTGCACAGAGATATTTTCTGATTCAGCCTAGTCCACACCACCAATCAATGTATTTTATTCTAAAATATGAACTGTATGCTGATTACGAACAAACAGTGCTGGTGAGTGGATTTCTCCCCCCACCCCTGCCCCTTTGCTTGTAAATTAAGCAATCTCCAGGAGAAGGCTCAGAAATCAAGCCTATTCCATATAACCTTTAGAATCCCGATTGGAGTCCTCCCTGGAAAGACATTTGCTGAGAACTCAAGCTCCAGGAAATCAATGCCTGGGCCTGACAGACATTCAACTCCCAGACACATGTATTTGATTTCGCATTATCTTTCAATCTTTGTACCGGGAATAAACCTGAGACCGAGAGCTCTGAAAATAACCATGCAGGTGATACACTGCACTATCAGAAGCCGCCTGCTGCCTCAGGGAAAATCGTATCATGTGAAACCATGTGGGGAGGGGGGGCGCTGAGTGCACAGTTCACGGTTTGCTATATCCAAGCCTCCTTCCTCAACTGTGAGCCCAGACGCTTGCATCAGAATAACCTTGGAGTCAGTTTAAAAGGTGAATTTGGGCCCATGGAACCTGAAATCCCAGGTACAGGGCCCAGAAGTCTTGCACTTACCACAGTCCTCGAGTAGCTTGCGCACTCAACATTTGAGAACCACTGAGTATAACTGAATAAAAATTTTAATTTCTATTTAGAAGATGATTGTATTCAGGAATTCTCAGACATTATAAAGGTACAGAATAACAAGATTTTATGCTAATTGGTAAAAACACTTCCTTAATTTTCTACAAAGTTAAAGGACGTCATTTGGCCAGGCCTGATATTCCCCACCCGGTGAACAGTGGTCTCAGCCAACAGCCAACCAAAATCGTAAGTCCCACTTGGTCACTGTTGGTGATAATCTCTAATTGTATTTATTACCCCAAAGCTATTCTTTTGAAAAGCCCCATCAGCAAGTAGCATGAAATGATTCATTAAGCAGACACAGTCATTAAATCAGAAGACAAGACAGCCACATAGATAAGGACTGACAAAAATGAGCAGAAAAAAAAAAACCCTGACACAACAAAAAAGCACCCAAGCCACTAGCCCTTCCCTATTTCCCGCCCCTTCCCTACTGCACCACTGTCTCCGGTCTTGCCCCTCCCCCCACCCCTGAGCCATCATTCTCTGCCTCTCTCTGTCATCATGTGGTGGTCACTTGTCACCAGGTCCTGTTCCAGGCCACGCTGAGAATGGAGTGTGCTCTGCTCTTGCCAAGCCCAGGACGAGGTGCCAGCACAGTCAGCCTGTCCCCACACAGCTGACACGGTTGAACGGGCGCCAGTCCCAGCAGGCTGCGTGTCGTCATTCCCCGGGACTGCCTGACTCAGCCACTGAGATGGAAAGGGGCGCAAAGGGGCCCCCCAGGTCCACTGACCACCCCCGCTCAGCCATCGCTCCAGTGCCAGCAGAAAGGGCCACAGCAGCAGGTCCTGGAAGCTTCCCAGCCCACCTGGACGGGAGGCAGCGCCTCAGGCTCACCAGGCGGGGCTCCCAGAAAACCCAGCCAAGGGAGGAGAGCAGGCCGACATGCAAGCCCAGAAATGCCCCAACGGTCGGTCGAGAAGACCAAGAGCAATGTCTGCGAGGGAAGGCCTAAGCACATGGATGACCCGAGAAAAGAGCCTTTTGGTGTGTTCTGAGGGGATACTGGGGCCATGCCAGGCCTGTTTGTACTGGGAGAGAGATGGAACTTGATACAGCATCCTTGAACTTAACATTGAATTTCAATACACGTTGCCCACTGACGAAACAAAGAGAGGCCTAGGATGAGAATTCACCTGAGAGGCTGGCTCTTGGTATTTGTGGCTGGCTGTGGAGACAGGCGACAGAAAATTTAATGACGAAACAGTTTAGAACACAGGGCTTTTTAAAAAACAAAATATAATAAGTACATGTGAATCTGAGTATTCTCCCAGCAGTAAGAGCTGAATTCTCCTAAGTCAGCTAATAGCCTGGTCAGTGCTCCTGCTCTCGCCTCTGGTCCGTGTCACATCCTCAAGTCCATACCCTCCTCTCTCTCATTAACTGCTCCATGCGGGTGAGTTGCATTTAAAACCCCCTCTCTCTGCCCCTCGACCATGAAAGACGATCAGAAAGTAAGTAAATTTCTCATCCTACAAAACTGCCACACTCCCGTACGCGTGAAATAAACCACGAGGAGGACAGCAGGACAGGAGTTCAGTTAAAATCTGTGCGATTTCCAAGCCTGCGTGGGACTAAAAACAACTGTTTCAAGAAAAGTTTTAAAAACAGGGGAATTCAAAATGTGTTAGTATTGCTTATTTCTCACGACTGGCTTCCCAGCCTGCCTTTGCCTATCACCCCTGTGGTAGGAATGATTATGCGCCCCCCACCCCACCCCACTGCAGGCAAAATGTCCACCCCTCATCCCTGGAACCTAGGAATGTGTTAACCTACATGGCACGGGGGACTTTGCAGGTGCAATTATGGTAAAATTGAGAGATCAGCCTGGACGGTCGGACGGGCTCCCTGTACTCACAAGGCCCCAGAAGAGGGAGGTGGTGGTCGTTCCGAGGGGACAGTGTGGTGGGCGACGCAGAGGAGGAGCGATGCCAGTGGCCATGGCAGGCTCTGATGGCGTAAGAGGCCCAAGGACCAAGGAGCCTGGGCAACCCCAGGAGCTGGAAAGGCCAGGGTGTGGATTCACCTTCGAAACCTCCAGAAAGAAAAAAAAGACGCAGCCCTGCTGACACCTTGATTTTAGCCCCAGAGAGCCCACTTTGGACTTCAGGCGTCCGAATGTATAAGATGACACATCTGTGGGGCCTTAAGCTTCTAAATTGTGGTCGTTGGTCCCAGAAGCGACAGGGGACCGACACAGTCTCCAGGCCCTCTCTGAATCACCACCACACCTTCCACGCCTCACAACGTGACAATGTGGCACTGGCCCAACACTCAAAAGTGGTGGTTTTCTTGGGTGTAATGAGGCTCTGACACGCAGTCCAGAGCTTCCGGTGCCCACCACCACCAGCAAAAAAAGAACAAAGCAAACAGATTTAAAGTAAAAATTAGGAAGGATTCATCCCAGAGTCTGCTGGAGTGATGAAATACAGCCCAGAAAACGGACTGGCCGCCATTTAATCGAGCTTCACGACCTCACCAAGGACGGGCCATGGACACAGAGGGGTTTTAAAAAGCGAGAGCGCTTCACCGAAATGGACCTCCTCGGCTGCACAGCTACCAGAGGAACCGGAATTCGCTTTGTGGCTACTGACACGAGACCCGCGCATCCCAGCCATCCAAGAGCACTGGAGGGCTGGGGGGAGAGGAAGCTTCCAGAGCAGGCACCCCTCCCGCATGGGGAAGAGGGCGGTGACCAGCTCCCCTGGGAGTGAGATGAGGGACCTGACTTCCCCAGGAGATGCTGCCTTTGAGCTGGACCCAGCCACACCTGGGCCGGCCCAGGCCGACCAGGCCAGGATGTAATTCCCCCGGGGTGAAGGGGCCTCAGATCCCTGTTTCAGAATCAACACCCTGGACACCCCACCAATACGTAAGTGCTTACAGCCTCGATGTGGGAAATCCTCTAGATGTTTTATTATAGGGTATCTGAGTCTCTTCTACCCCANCACCCCCCCCCCCCCCCCCCCCGCTGAAACACCCAACTCCTAGAGGCTATCAGCATTTCAAGCGTCACATCCCAAGGGGTTTTGGTCTTATCATTGCATTTGGTTTTTGTTTGCTTGGTTTTTAGATTAACGGTATCTTGGGAGCCGGCCAGCAGAAAACAGGGTGCTTGGAAGGGAGCGAAGGTGGGAAACAAAGAGGCAGCAAGGGACCCCCCGGGGCAACCAGACAAATAAATCATCCATCTTCAGGCTCAGGCAGGAGACGCCAAACCCCGCCCCGCACAGCTGCCAGGAGGGAGCAGCGCTGGTGCCCCGGGACTCTCTCTGCCCTGGGGAAGAGAAACCCGAGAGATAAAACCCCCGTTTCTCTCTGAGCAATAAAATACAACAGATGAGGCTGCTTCCGTCCCTCTCATTAGGAATAATAGAGAGATATTGCCTACAATCATCTCTAATGGGTTGCCCACTTGCTAACCATGGGCTCAGCAATTAGTTTGTCAGTTTTTAACCAAATGCAAAAATAATAATCATCCCCTGAGTGAACCTGTGACCTGACCTATGACCTTTCGCCGAAGCTCCAGGGCCCCTCCATTGGCCTTTGGCATTCTCCACGCCCACTCTTGACCAAGGAATTAATCCACCTTGTACAAGGTCTCTTAGGAAAATCTAGTGCAAAAGCCTGGGCATTCACCCTTTCCCCTCGAAGTCCCCACAAGCCTTCTCCCAAAAGTACACTTTCCCTGTGTTTGGAACCACACGCCACCCTCGTTTATGGCCTGTGCTAAACCAGAGATCAGCCTTTCAAAGTGTTTGACCTCTGGCTCTGTAGAGATAAGTCAACTTCACGATTGGGGAGCGGAGCCCATGCCTCAGTGTCTCTGTGATGCCCTCCGGTCCTCTGACTGGCAGGAGCACAGAGTGCAGCCTGGTCTAACCCTAGGGGGTGGCACATGACCACAGGCCCAGACAGGACCACCTCCAGGGGCACCCTCTGGCTGTGCCTGGAAGGGACGAGGAGGAAGTAGCGGAGGACAAAGGGTGGCACCCAAACACCTGTCGCAGGCCAAGAGAGATGCACTGAGCTGGGGACAAGGACCTACATGGTAGGCCTGGCCGACATGGTTGTGAGATCCTAGCCAATGTCTTTGATGCCTTTGGGCTTTCCTTCTCTCCTGAGAAAGTAACACCAAACCCCATTACCACCTCTCCTCCAGCACTTGCAAGGAAATGTTCCATGAATTCAAAGCCCAGATATTAACAACCACGTCGTTAATATTTCCACTGCAGTGGCTGCACTCTGTCCAAGCCTGGGGACTTGCCCAGCACCCGCTCCACCTCAGCACAGTGGTGGGCAGCCGGCTAAGGGGGACCAAGAGGGCGCCCAGCCAAGGACACCCCGTGGACCAGCAGACACCTCCTGCTCCCTCCTGAAGCTCGTAGATGAACCTTCAGACCTTCAGAGAAAGGGCACGACAGGAAAGCAGGAAGGTCCACTGATTGGACAATCCTGGTCGCCACCGTTTGCCTTTCTCGCACAGCCCTTCCCTAATCCTCCTGTCCTTGGGGAAGCATTCCAGGGACCAAATGAACCACTAAGGCCTCATTTCACCCTGAGCCCAGAGCTATGAGGAGCACCCACGATGCTACCACATCCTCGGGACCCTTCCCTGACCACGCTGTGAAAACCACCGACACATCTACTCTGTTCACACCCTCGTGGCTCATGACAGTTTCAATGACATGGTTGTTCACTTACCTGTCTCTCTCCTGGAAGCTCCCGGAGGTAAGAGACCAGGCCCCTTTCATCCGCTCCTAGCCCAGGGCTCCACACATATCAGTATCTATTGAATGAAGTAACTATGACCCTTACAACAACAGTAGAAGCCAGATATGACTATCCCCATCTTACAGGCAGGAAGCCTGAGTCTCAGAGAACTGTAGGGATTTTCCCAAGGTCAGTAACTGTGGAGGCCAGGATACAACCCCAGACCTCTTAGACCAATGCCCTGGTCCCTGGACACAGCATATTCTTCCTGCATCTGACAGCCACCCACCCCTCCCCTCTTGATTAAAAGAAATGCCAGGTCCACCTCCCTCTTGAAGTTCTGCCTGTTATTTTTCTCCACAATTGCTGGCCTTTTCAGTGGTCGCTCATATTTACTTACATAATAGCTTACATATGGGCTATTCATCCATGTGGGTTATATAATTGTTGAGAAAGAAAGGAAACTGGGCCAGGGGGCCAGTCGGGAAGAGAAAATGGAAGTAAATGGATTCCAGAAATGGAGGAGGTATTCTTGCAATGCAGCCTTGAGAAAGAGGGGGGAAGGAAGAGGAGGGAAGGGAGAGGAGGGAAGGGAAGGGAAGGGAAGGGAAGGGAAGGGGNGGGGAGGGGAGGGGAGGGGAGGGGAGGGGAGGGGAGGGGAGGGGCACCCTGCCTGTAGGGAGAACAGCTGGGAAGTGTGAAGACCGACGCACACCTGCACACAGGGGCCGTGCCACCTGGTTCCCCCAGCATGGAGTTGCCACGAGTGGACCCACAGTGGTGCAGCCCTGGCTCCCTGGATATAGAGCAAGAGGCTGGGGAGAAGCTCCTGGGTTAAGGAGAGCTTTTTCCCTAAGTTCCACCCAACCACAGGGCCTGACCGAGGTGCCCAGTTTTGCTATTGGAGGCATCTCTGTCACTTAAAATACTTCACATCTCCAAAGAGCCTGGGGCAGAGATAGGTGGGTGCGGAGGAGTCAAGCGGACAGAAACCTCGTCCACTCTTAACGCACACTTCAAATGTTTACGGCAGAGTTTCACTCCAGACCTGCTGTGCCCTGGGTTACCCACCCTCAAGCAGAGGACTGTGAACAGGTTCAGACACAGACGAAATGAGTTCTTCACCCTCCCCGGCTCCTGCATCTCAAGGCAGCACCATTACTTCTTCAGGTCTCTTTCCTCTGCCCCATCTGAGGTGCTCCGCTATCTCGGAGAGTGAGCAGAGAAAGTCGGACTTCGGATGCAACAGCTCCCTGGCGACCCAACGCTGTCATTACAGTGCGCAAGATTTCAGAAGCCTCGGCACAGGCTCTTGAGTCCAGTCGCGACATAAAGCCAGCCCAGCATCCCTGCCTTCACAGAGACAGGCCCTTCCCCCCCCGCACCCCCACTCATATGACACAGGACAAAAGAGATAGATACAAAGAATCACCTATTTACCAGTTCTTTATTCTATTACAGGTGGGAACAGACGCTGACACCCACGGGACCCTTTTATGGCGAGGGGCTACATATCACGCCACAGAAATACATAAAAGACCAATTATCCCTGAGATCATCGCGCCTCCATTGACCTGCTCAGAGTTGAAAGGCAGATGCAATTAGATGCCACGGTCACAGATCCGCCGGCAGCTTAGAGCGCCCGCCTCGGCTTTAATCCTACACAAATGGAGCAGGATGGATTCTGTGGCATGCCCTTCATCTGAGTTTGAATTCCATGGGTCTGATTCAGATTTGTGGGAGTTTAGTAATTTGCTTCTGTTAACGAGATCTTTCTCAGCTTCTGCAGGATTCCCAATATGAGGTTAAATTCGGCCTTAAAATGCTCATGAAAATTAACTGCCTTTCTTTTAAAAATGGAAGTGGGCAGAGGGGAAACGGTGTTGCAGGCCACAGACGTACCACGTCCGCGGCTGGTCACCAAGGATCTGGACGCTGTTACTCCAGCCCTCGGTCAGCCCTGACTTTCCACCCTGGAGACGTAGTAAGGAATCTCTTTCACCCCTTTTTGTTTGGAGAGAAATTTCAGATCTATATGGGACGGTTTTATTTAGCTTACTGCGGTGTTAGTTACTATAGCACTTAAAACGCACACGAGATCCCTGACGTAGAGCTTATGGAACACAGTGGAGACAGTTGCAAATCGAGTGAGCGTAGTGGTGCCTTTGCCTGTGTTAACTTTCACTCACAGAGTGCTCGCCAGGCACTGTTCTAAGCATTTCCCTTAGACCGCCCCGCCCCCAACAACCTGCTAAGGAGACCAGAGCACAGAGCAGGGAAGCAGCCTTCCCCAGCCACACAGCCACACGGCGGCAGATCCAAAATCCAGCCCCGCTCAACTGGCCCTCCGCCCCTCACCGGTCACATGGGTATGCTGCTGGCCCTCAACTGCTTCTTATGCAAATAAATAAGCGAATACATACATGCATGCTGTAGAAAGGATTCATTACACGAGGACAGCCACATCCCCTGGACATAACTGATACTCAGCGTGCCTTTGGTGTGTGAGTTTACTAACAGCCAGCCAGGTGAACTTCGAGCCTATGATGCAAAGGATGGATCAGTCCAAAGAGATTCAAAAGAGATGAATGAGAACTTTCAGAGAAAAAAGAAACAGCTTATTCAGAGCCAGGGACTCAGTATGTTGCTTCCAGGGAAAGGTCAGCTGGCCGTCCCCAAACAGTCCAGGTGAGTCCGGCCAGAGGCCTGATGGTCTACCTCAGAGGTGCACGAGGGACAGTGGTCATGGAGAAAACCAGGGTCCCAAGGTATCCATGTCCAGCAACAATGAGGTCTGTCCTGTGAACCACAATGGAAAACTGTCCCCCTCAGTCTCCTCCGCTGCCCCCGCCCACAGAGCTGCAGGCAAGTCAGCCCACCATCAGAAGTGGGGGTGGGGGGACACACAGAATCAAAACATATGTCCTTAGGTGCGGGTTTAACAGCATCTCCTGATGAAGGCATGCGGACAAATCAGTTCCACCCCCAGGTCGGCCCTGTGAGTCAGACCTGGATTCGAGTGGCTGAGCTTTTTCTGCCTTAGACAGGCCTTTGAGGAGGGGAGATTTCTGCGGCCTCTTTGCTCTCTGTACCTGCAGCTGCACGACCTTCCTCACTGACCAATCCTGCCAGGTTACAGCCCAGCCCTTGCTGTCCTGGAAATCAGTCTGTCTGCATTAAGTGACCTTCATATGCAGACTCTGTTCTCACAGGGGCTGAATCTTAAGGCTGCCCAGGTTAGGTTTCTCAGAAAGTCAACTGTGAGATAGGACGCGTGTTAAGGGGTGCCCTCAGGAGGGGCACCCCCCCCCCCCCCCCACAGAGAGGGGTAGAGGAGGTGGTTGGTGAGAGCAGTACAGTCCCAGCCAAGCCTCAGCCAACCCCTCAGGGACCTCTGGAGCTGGGGTGACCCTTCGGAGTTGTCCCAGATCTGGGTAAGGAGGTCAGGCCTTTATGCTCCTCCATTGAACAGTTAGTCACTGGCTGTGGACCACCCTGGAAAGTGGGAAGGTGCCCCCCAAAAGGACCTGGGAGCTGAGAGCCATCCGTCAACAGCTCTCACAGCATCACTGGGGGACTGAGTCCTTCACTCCCAAGAGGGGGCCACACGCCATGGCACCCCCACCAAGAATGACCCTCAATTCCCAGAGAAGGCCTCCCTGTACCCCCACCATACTGAGCACCAGAGAGGAACTGAAGAGGTGATGGGGGCACAAAAAGCTAACCCGATTTCAAGACCTCCAGTACAGGAATGCCTCTCTCCCCACCCCAGGGCTGCCCTGTGGCTCTGAGCTGATCCCCCCCACCCTGGTCCCCCCTCCACCCTCAGGCTACACTGACCTGCTCTCTACCCTTCCCAGGGCCAGGCTGTCCCTCCCTTCCTGTCCTGTCCCACCCATACACTATTCTGCCCTCTCTCCTGCAGGGCTCATTCCTCCCCTGTTCCTGGTCTCCCTCAGGTCTCAGCTCAGACCCCACGCCCTCCCCTGCTGAAGGACCTTGCAGCTCTCTTCCCTCCACCTCCCTGGGTCCCACCCCACCCCACTAGCCCACGAACTCTATAAGGGAAGGGGTCCTATCTGCATTTATCACCAGCATTGTCCCAGGGCTTGGCACAGGGCCCGGGACCTAATCAGCACTCAGTAAATGCAGAACAGGTGAGTGGATGAATGAAGGCAAAAATGAATGAACCCTAGCAATTCAGGGCAGCTCTAGCAGAGTGAGAGGGGCCCCAAAACAGCCCTCCAACTCAAAAATAACCTCACTTCCGGAGACACTGCTCCCAAACCCAGGTTGGGTGCCCCAGCAAAGCACTCCGGTGGCACCGCATGCGTGCTGCAGCACTGAACACAGGGCCTTGTAACGGCCCAGTCATTATCTCTTTTGCCCCCACTACCTGTGACATCCACGAGAGCAGAAGCCACTGTGGTTGTACTGACTGTCTTTTCCCCAGTACCTAGCACAGGTCTGGCATAGAACAGGTACTCAAAAAATATTCCTTGAATAAATGAAAAAGAGGGAAGTGCATGTATTTAGGGGAAGTCAGTGAAATATTTTCAAATTTACACTGGCATTAAAGTGAAGTGTGGTGGTGTCTCACTTCCAACAGAGCCGTCAACGAGACAGCCAGGTCTCCTGGGAGGGCTGGGGCGGGGGGGGGCGGGTCCCGTGATCCTGCTACTGCAACAGAAGCGTCCTTTCTTCCACCGGGAGCGTTTGGCAGTGACCGACTCGTGCGGCATCTGTCAGTGACGTGCACGACCACACCCACACTGACAGCCCAGCAAGAGACGGGGCCTGTCCCATGGGCACTGTCATTTTGGTGAGTGCCCACAGGAGCCCTCTGGTGCGGGAATTATGGTCCCTGGTTTTCGGACCATGACACCAAGGCTTGAAGAAGTTGTCACTGGCCCCAGGTTACCAAAGTCGTCGGAGGCACAGCAAGAATCGAAACCCAGGGGCACCTGGCTCTGGCGCCTGTGTGCGTCTCGAGCACCGTGGGAGGCTCCCTCTTCTCCACGACAAGTCCCTCTGAACGAGTGAATTAAGGAGGAGGTTCCAGTAGGAGCACACAAATAACAGCAGAGTTATTAATTAACCTTTCTAATATCTTACCATCACCCCAATTTCCGCCGCTTCACACCCACACGAAAGGCAGAGCGGAGGTAATGAGAGCACCCAGGGAGCGCAGCCAGAAGGTGGTCTGTCCCCAGTCGCATCCCAAACAGCCTCTCCTCCCTCGGCCCGTCAGCCACGTCCTGCGGGCCCTGTGTTCTGCTTGCCCAGCCTACGTGGAGCCTAAGGCAGACCAGCCACGCCGAGGGTGCACACTCACAAGGCACGAGCGGCCACTCTGAGGCAGGGGAGAGACGGGAGGAATCCGGCCGGCCTCCTGGGCCTGCACGGGAGCCCCGGCCAGGCCGGGCTCGGTCCCCACTCTGTCACGCCACACCTCAGGGGGGAAAGGATGGTCCAAAAATAATGTATTAAAACATTTTTCTTAATTTCTTAAATGTATATGTTTCCATGGTAACAGAGCCACCAACCAACAATGTGTCCTTTTCTCTGCAAATAAACAATGTTTTCCTCAAGGAAGAAAATGATAACAACACACTTATCCACTCTGATAAGGAATATATCTTGGGAGCATCCAATAAAATTCACACTCCCCCCCCACCCATTTCTTCCCTCTTCTAAGTCTTGTCCAAGAATTAAATCTTTGGATCAGGGAAAACATAAGCCTAGAAACGCTTCCAGTGTAATGAAAACACGGGTTACGAATGTAGGAAAAGGATTTCAGTCCCCTTCTCTCCCGAACAGAAGGAAATCAGGCGAGTCTTGTTGCTCACCCTAAATTCCCCAGTGCCTCGCTTCTAAGCCATCCTTATACACATCTGCCCATCCAGTCAGTTCTGGGAACCTGCTGGCCCCTGGCCAGACACTGTAAATAACCACACCGCCCCCGCCCCCAACCCTCCGGCATCCCAGAGTTAATGGAATTCAACTTTTGAACGTCTTACCATCATCCCGGTTCCCATAGTGTTGCAGCCACAAGAAAGGCAGGGCCCAGCTGATTACAACATGGAGAGGACGGGGTCAAGTGCACCCTCGGAGAGCCTTCTCCCTGCCCCTCCCTAGCAGGCACTGAGTCCCGCCTCCACTCCACCCTCCCAGGTTCTTCTCTGGATACGAGGCTCCCCAGCTCCCCAGGGCCCTGGAAGCCACAGTGGAGAGACGGCACCACCAGCCTGAGCTCCCCCAGCCCCAGGCACTCGAGGAGCCGACAAGGAGTGCCCCTCTTACAGACCTGAGCTCAGCATTTCTCAGCGAGGGGTCGATTTACTTAGGACTTCATTTCATGATCCGTCCAACTCTTCTCTTCTTCCTTCCTGTATTTTTTTTTATCACAGCAACCATGGAGGTGGCATCTGTGACCATCCTGTCCACATGTTGTGCCCTGGCCTGGACCGAACTGGTGACAACGCCACTCCTTTCTGATTTCTCTGACAAAGTCACTTTTTAATAGACTCACACTCTCTTTCTGTTGTAATTAAAAGAATTTTAGAAAAAAGAGAAACACTAACCATGTACTTCAGAGCCAGGCCCTGGGATGTTCCCTCCTTGAGTCTTCCTGGGGACAGCGGTGACTGGGAGTGGTCACTGTGTGCTTCCTCTGCGTGGGCAGCGGAGACAAGTTTAGGTGTGAAGTCCTTCAGCAGGTCCTACTGGGCTGTTCCGCAGGAGGAGAGGGGACTGCCTGGTCAACGGGGGGGTGCTCCTTCCGGAAGGCCTGTCTGCAGGCTGAGACCCTGGGCACCAGCAGGTGCAGCGACAACGAGCTTTCAGTGCCGCTGTCTGCTGGTCTCACTGCCACCTCTGGGACCTGAGACCACAGCACCGCGTCCAGGCCCCGGGGCTGCAGCATGAAACCCAGGCGGTGTGGACAGGGCTGGGCCTCCGTCGTTTTCACGAGTTTCACGGGCGCGTCTGCTGCGCCGCCAGGCCAGAGCCCACGGATCGCAGGTGCTCTCCCGTGGTAGGCACACCTGAGCGGGGCCCTCCCCCATCGCACCTGCCAGGGACTCCCAATCAACATCAGAGATGAGCAGTGGCCGTGACATAACGCAACAGGGCTCAGCTGCTTTGCACGAATTCCCTTTTCCTGCTGTGACAATTTACTGCCAATCTAGTAGCACAAAACAAACACCAAGGTATTCTCTTTCACAGACGTATCTTGGAGATACTGCGGGTTCAGGCCCAGACCGTCACATTAAAGTGAGTATTTCAATGTAAGTGAGTCGAAACCTTTTTGCTAGTGGAGGGTCTTGCCTTCAATTATTTAAAAACAAAAATAGGCAACACCTGTGCAGTGCAAGAAAGCCAATCACAGTAAAGTGAGGCCTGCTTACAGTTCAGGGGGTCAGAGGCCCAAATGGGTCCTACGGGCTAAAGCCAAGGTGCTGGCAGAGCTGGGTTCCTTGCCTTTTGCAGCTTCTGCAGGCCTTGGCCTTGGCCCCCAGCCAACAGCAGCATTGCTCCAACACCTGCTTCCCTGATTCGGGCTCCCGCCTCCCTTTTTCACTTACAAGGTCCCTTGGGATTACACTGGGTCCCCCAGGATTGTCTGGGGTAACCTCCCTCCTCTGACCATCCTTCCTGGAACCCCATTTGCGGCGTCCCCTTTGCCATGTAAAATAGCATATTCACNTCACAGCAACCATGGAGGTGGCATCTGTGACCATCCTGTCCACATGTTGTGCCCTGGCCTGGACCGAACTGGTGACAACGCCACTCCTTTCTGATTTCTCCGACAAAGTCACTTTTTAATATACTCACACTCTCTTTCTGTTGTAATTAAAAGAATTTTAGAAAAAAGAGAAACACTAACCATGTACTTCAGAGCCAGGCCCTGGGATGTTCCCTCCTTGAGTCTTCCTGGGGACAGCGGTGACTGGGAGCGGTCACTGTGTGCTTCCTCTGCGTGGGCAGCGGAGACAAGTTGAGGTGTGAAGTCCTTCAGCAGGTCCTACTGGGCTGTTCCGCAGGAGGAGAGGGGACTGCCTGGTCAACGGGGGGCTGCTCCTTCCGGAAGGCCTGTCTGCAGGCTGAGACCCTGGGCACCAGCAGGTGCAGCGACAACGAGCTTTCAGTGCCGCTGTCTGCTGGTCTCACTGCCGCCTCTGGGACCTGAGACCACAGCACCGTGTCCAGGCCCCGGGGCTGCAGCATGAAACCCAGGCGGTGTGGCAGGGCTGGGCCTCCGTCGTTTTCACGAGTTTCACAGGCGCGTCTGCTGCGCCGCCAGGCCAGAGCCCACGGATCGCAGGTGCTCTCCCATGGTAGGCACACCTGAGCGGGGCCCTCCCCCCATCGCACCTGCCAGGGACTCCCAATCGACATCAGAGATGAGCAGTGGCCGTGACATAACGCAACAGGGCTCAGCTGCTTTGCACGAATTCCCTTTTCCTGCTGTGACAATTTACTGCCAATCTAGTAGCGCAAAACAAACACCAAAGTATTCTCTTTCACAGACGTATCTTGGAGATACTGCAGGTTTGGGCCCAGACCGTCACATTAAAGTGAGTATTTCAATGTAAGTGAGTAGAAACCTTTTTGCTAGTGGAGGGTCTTGCCTTCAATTATTTAAAAACAAAAATAGGCAACACCTGTGCAGTGCAAGCAAGCCAATCACAGTAAAGTGAGGCCTGCTTACAGTTCAGGGGGTCAGAAGCCCAAATGGGTCCTACGGGCTAAAGCCAAGGTGCTGGCAGAGCTGGGTTCCTTGCCTTTTGCAGCTTCTACAGGCCTTGGCCTTGGCCCCCAGCCAACAGCGGCATTGCTCCAACACCTGCTTCCCTGATTCGGGCTCCCGCCTCCCTTTTTCACTTACAAGGTCCCTTGGGATTACACTGGGTCCCCCAGGATTGTCTGGGGTAACCTCCCTCCTCTGACCATCCTTCCTGGAACCCCATTTGCGGCGTCCCCTTTGCCATGTAAAATAGCATATTCACTGGTTCCGCGGATTAGACATGGACGCCGGCACCAGGGAGCATTTTGTTTCCCAGACTGTCCTTCTGGGAAACACGGAGGTGGTCCAATTAGAGTGAAGAGTAGGTGTCTGCCAGGGATTCTCTCATTACCAAAGTCTGGGACGCATCTTTGGCCTCCAAAGTCTGTGCTCGCTCTGCTCGCTGCTGACTTCCACTCCGGCATTTCCCGGTCAACGATTCTCCCTGTGTCATCTCCCTTTGTGTTTAGAGACGCGTAGCTCTGAATGAGACAAAACGCTCACTCCAAAGTGAGACAAAGGCACTGCACCTGGCACGCAAAAATAAATAATAACCATTTCAGAGCTCCGTGTACAAACGTGGTGCAAAACAAGCTGAGGGCGCTCCACGGGCAAACACTGCTCATCGGCATGCCCCATGCGTCCGCTCGTGGGATGCTATGCAAGTCAAACAGGTCTTTATCGTTGTTCAAAGAGCAGATCTGCACGTTTTCTGTGATTCAGAATATTGCGTGGGGACTGCTGCCACACGCAGGAGCGTGGCCCTGGGCCCCACGCTGCCGTTCTTTCTCGCTGCTGAACGGGGGATGTCACACCTGTGAGAGCAGCGTCTGGTGGGAGGAAGGAGAGGGGAGGCCTGGGTAAATCCGAATGAACCAGGACATGGAGCTCTGTTTGCTAAGGGAAAAGCAGCCAGAAATGCTCGGTGGTGGTGAGAGAAAACAAGAGCGAGCCTCGGAAATTAATTTCAGGGGAGGGGAAATGAAAACTCCCTCTGATATAGAGAAGGCACAGTTCAGAAAAAGTAAAGAGAGGGTGGAGCTTCGTCGGATGCCTCTGTGCATTTCTGGTCTGGTGACTGGCCAGTTTTTCTCTTTACTCATTTTCCTGTTACAGCGCTCATCTTTTTTATTGATTGGTAGGCACTCTGGGTGTATTAGGGCTATTAACCTCGTTGTTCTGAAATAGGTATTGCAAGTAGGTTTGCTATTTGTCAATCTTGTTTGCGGCAGAGATTTTTTCCCCTTCTATGCAGGAGTTTTTAATTTGTAATCAGTCAAGTCTATCAATTTTTTCCTTTGCGCTTTGTGAATTTATTATTAGGCTCAGGAAGACCTTCTGTACACCGACATGATTAAAATTCCACCCACTAGTAATCAAAAGAAATGCAGATAAAGATGAGGTTTAATTTTTTACCTTTCAGATTTATTCATTCATTTCCTCAACAAAAATTTGTCAAGTGTCCATTATGCGACAAGCATTATACAAAAGAGCTGGGGATCTGGGAATAGAGAAGATAGGAGGAAACAGTTCCATCCTTGTGACATTTATATTCTACTGTGTCCAGATAAGTGACAAACAAGACAAATAAATAAACTGTGTCATATACTAACAAATGAGTGCTATGAACTAAAATAAAGCTGGAAAGGGGGATGGGAGATGCTAGACGGTGGGACCGATGACATCTGAAATCAGACCATCAGGCTAGGTCCCCCGAGTGAGCCCATCTAGGAGCCCAGGCAGAGCTTTGAGCCGAGGAGAAGTCCTCAGGCAGGAGCTGTTTGATGTGTTCCAAGAAGAGCAAGAAGGCCAGTGGGGCCAGAGTAGCAGGAAACAAAGGTAAGGAAGGAAAGAGGTAACAGGAGAGGGACACTATTACCCAGGCCTTGAGGGCCATTGCCAGCATGCAGGTATTTACCTCGAATGAGAGGGGATGGCGTCGGAGGGTATGGACCCGGGGGGTGATATTATCTCACCAGTTATCAGAATCACTCTGGCTTCCGTGTTGAGACTAGACTCTCCTAGAGGCAGGACAACCTGCTAGGGGACTATTCCAATAATCCAGGTGAGAGATGACAGTGCATCGGGCCACGTAGTAGCAGAGTATTAGGTATGACACCAGAAAGGTGAGTCAAAGATGGCATCGAGGTTTTGGGCCTGAGCACCTGGAAGGGTGGAATAGCCCCTAACTGTGGGAGGAAACCGACCATGAAGCAGATGGGGGAGGGGTGGGTTGAGGGCTTTAGTTTCTGACATGTTGGCTTTACAATGCCTTTTATGAATCTAAGTGCAGATGTCAAACAGTCAGCGGAGTCCAAAAGATAAGTTCCAAAGCTCTCTTCCATCTCTGAAAAGGATATGTACATTCGGGAGTCGTCAGTGGAATTGCAGGAATCGGTGGAATTCCACGCAGTGGAACGGAAGGCCATGAGGCGAGGAAGACACCCGGACACTGCTGAAGACCAGGAAGACTGGCGATACCAGACACTGACAGGCAAATAAGCAAATGCACATTCTCATACACCTGCCCTCGAAATCAATGCACAGGACAAGCTCTCCTAGAATGTAGAACTTGAGCGACATGCCTCAGTGGGTAAACGTGCCAATCTTTGACCCAGAAATCCCATTTCTAGGAATTTATTTTAAGGCAGGAACAGAACAACTGAGTAAAAATAAGAATGGCATTAATTACTATAGCAAAAAGCTAGAAACCACCGGAGTGCCCAATAAAGGGCAATCGCTTGTCATAGCACACACACAATATTATATATGGCCGCTTACACAGTATAAGAATATGGATTCACACATGCTCTGGTGCCCGTAATTTACTAAATAGTGAGCAAGTGTGGTACAGGGTAGATTTGCATGGCGTTGTTTTCCTTTATAGCTTGGGCTACACCCTAGGAGCAGACAACTGCAGTAATCAGCTGTCCACACCCCAGGGCGGTCACAAAGCCTTTTAGCAGAAAGGCCAAACTCCAGAGGTGATTACTAAAAGCCTTCTGTAATCCATATCTCTAATCAACAAGAAACATTTTGCTAATTAGCATACTGAATTTCAGAAATGGGTTTTCATAGGGGAAATTAATGGGTTGTAAATGAGCATAATGGGTATTGGAAACGGGCAATCATTGGTAAAATTTGCGGAATACAAGAGATGCGAACCGGCTTCCATGTCGGAGAGGCACCTCCTCCCCCTGCCCGAGCAGGGAGACCAGTAAGTTCTCTAGAGAAGCCCAAGGCCTGCCTGTACACTCAAGGCCATCATCCCCTGGCTCACAGCTCCCTAAGCAGCCCCGGACCCAGCCCCCAGTTGAGATACTTCCAGTTGCCTATTGCCCACACGAAGGGCAAGTGAAAGTCGTCTCAAGAATTCAGGAGCACTTTCCGCCTCCAGTGCACCTTCCACTGAGGTCACAGCTGGAGCCCCACAGAGGAGAACAGACAAGACTTCAGTGAGTCTATTAGAAGAGTTCTTTCCTGACTGCTCACTCGGGGTTGTTTGTTCACTGAGCGCCTACATGCTTGGTGGAGTTCTCTCGGAGTTTCACTGTGGGCAATAACCTGAGCGCAAGGTCAAGGGGAGCAGCTAACAATCTCCTGGCCCGCTTTCCACGGGGCTACTCTCTTTCACCCAGAACAACCAAGGTGGGTGCATGACTCGGGCAAACAGTGGCCAGGGGACAACTGAGACAGGGACATGAGACAAACACCATGTTCCCCCAAGACCACAGGGTGAGATCCTTGAGGCGGAAAAGCAAAGGGCTCATACTTGGCGTTTGTTTTTATAACCAGGAAAAAAAAAGACAAAGCTCAAAATTGTTTTTTTAAAAAGGGAAGTCAAAATAGAATGTGCAAAAAAAAAAAAAAACCAGAAAGAGATGGGTGAGAAAATATCCAGGAATTCTTTCCAATTAAACAGAGAACTTAGAGTTGATACTTCACCCTGTTCCTGCCTCAGCAGAGTTTTCAGCAGTGGTATTTAGACCCTGCATC
The DNA here is from genome assembly GCF_014824575.4 of Sturnira hondurensis. Taxonomy (NCBI): domain Eukaryota; kingdom Metazoa; phylum Chordata; class Mammalia; order Chiroptera; family Phyllostomidae; genus Sturnira; species Sturnira hondurensis. The sequence continues at coordinate 18,469,863 of NW_028082759.1, read as the reverse complement.
ACCTAGATCTTTTCTTTCTCTCTCTTTTTTTTTTTCACTCTCTCAGGATCGATCCTCATGTCTTCAGTGACCAAATACATTTGGATGTGCAAAAAGCTTGACAAATTTACCCCCACCCAGTTCTCAGCTTGTCCCACGGGCAGCAGGCAGTATTTATTTCCTCCACTGGTCTTAAGTGGCAAGCTATTATCCTCGGTTGTTCAAATTATGAATATTTTCCATTGATTCCTGCTGCTTCTTTCCTCCTCCCTCTCTCTCTCCCTTTTACTTCATGAAGTTAAACCTGAATTTATTTCCTTCATCCCCCTTCCATACTTCCTCCTCTCTTACTTATTTCCACCTCCCTTCCTCCATCTTTCTCTTCTTCCTGGTCTCCAGGCAGCCAAAGGAAATAACAGTACCTTAAGAAGCACCCTGGTAAGGAAATGCCCAGATAATTTCCTAGAGTGATTAGTGCACCCCAACATTACAGAAAGGGCATGTTTTTTTAAACCCACACGCAAATACTTGCCTTCAATGAACACTGGGGGAAAAATAATAATCCAATGATAAAAGGTTGTTCCAAGCTTTCTTCCTCCTGGCTTTAAAATAGACAAAGGAAGGAAGGCTAAATCACAAAATGCAAGGATGCAAGGACTTATAGAACTCGATAAGAATGTTGAGAAACACCATTTCCTCTTCCAGCAATTTTTTTTTTTAAATACCACTCTATTTGAAACTCACCAATCTCTGTCTGGATGAACATATGTTGCCACATAATTATTCCCCTTTGGAAATATCCAGTGCCCTACAAGCCAGCAGGAAAAGGGGATTTTCTGGCGGGGGGTGGGCAACAAGACACGAGATGCCTGACCCTTTTAGCTGCTCTAAGTGGCTGGCCGCTTCCCTTGCGCCTGTCTTTGTCCCCCTCCTGCAGCTACGACTGTTGTTTCGGCTTTGCAAGGACATGTCACTTTACATTCCACTCTCTCCCCCTCCTTAATTGGCCTGCAGTAAAAACACAAATTGCACCACTGTATTTTATTATTAGCCATTTGATGGGCCCAAAATGGCTCATAAGCACTGCCTGGAGGATATTCATCAGACCTGCTGACTCTTCTAAGCACCCACTTTTATATCGTGACCCCCAAATGAGGCCAGTGAGTGGTAGTCGAGCCCCTCCTGTGGGAGCAGTGAGCCAATGTCTCTCCATTCGCAAAGGCACAACAACCGAAAGGTGTGGCATCTGTCCCCCACCAGGCGAGTCCGCAGCCCAAACCTCTCCTGGCCATCAGCTTTAACGCCTGCTGTACTTCATTGTCATGGAGAGTCGGTCTCGCTTTTCTCCCCTTTTCTCTAGGTAACAGAGCATGAGATGAATGTCAGAATCCTAAAATGGCAGCTTAGCTGAGTAATCTGCTTTAAAGTCTCATGGCTTGGCAACGACAGCCTCCTTTCATGGCAGTAACGTCCATGGAAATTGTGGTCCCCAAGAGGCCGATACAAAAGGAAGGTTCCAGCTGGACAAGTAAGAGGAGCCAGCTCCGGGGGGTGCTGTCTGCCGTGCTATCCCCATCCGGACCACGTATAACTGCACATTTCGGCGGGGAATGCTTTGGAAAAATGAGGTTACGTTATGATGAGGACAGAGGTTTATTGTGAGATTTCCGGTTCACAAAGCTCAATTCTTTGTGTCGATCTTACCACCAGCCTTTCTAGAACCAGACACCTTGGAATCCAAATCCCTGTGTGTACTCTGAAAGATGAAACAGGAGAAAACAGATAAAAAATATTCCATGGAAATAAAAAGCAAAATGGTAGAACAAATCAACTGACTGTGACCTAATTTCTGCCTCATGCAGTAACTAACTCACAAAGAGCACCTGTACCTCTCCACGCCGGAAACCACGTGCCAGAAACACATCCTCATTTATGACGGAGTTTATCAGCATTGCCCACAACTCAGTGGGGGAATGTGGGGGAACTTCAAGTTCATATTGCGCTTAGTTTAATGCATCATTTATAGTTTTGTCTAAGGCTCTGTTTTCTCCACCTCAGGTCATTCCTTCAACATCTCTATTTTCCGTTCATAAATTTTCATGAGTTCCGAGGTTTTATGGCCATAATGATTTCGTTAGAGGACATTTTGGCTCCAGTGGGAGACGGCATGGATTCCAGCAGTAATTATCAGGTAGTCAGAGGACCTTCCAACATAGTCTTTTTTCCCCCTGATGTTATTGTAGTTTCTGTTTTTATCTCAGAAGCACACACATCACTTACAGATGTCTCCCTCTTCCACATTCATGACTCTTCCAGATCGGTTGATGTTAAGTTCAGCAAACCGCAGCTTTCGTGCCCTATTTCTTTCTGAAAAATCACCTCATCTCAGGCAACGAGCCCGCAGAGAAAAGGTCTGAGAAGAGAACTCAGAAACACTGACATTTAAACCTTCTAAGAGAATGAGAAGAAGCAACGAGAAGGGATAAGTTGAGTGGACAGCAAGTTAAGGGACCAAGATCTGACTTCTGACACTGCAGTCACTCACACGTGACCCTGCCCTGAGCCACAGCCTCTCTGACTCAGTCTCCACCTTAGTAAAATGTGGGCAGTGAAATACATGGTGCTTTTTCCAACTACACAAAGTCACGTACAGCCTCCTTTTTGCTCTCCCACCTCAACCTTCACCTGTTCCCACTTGGGCAAAGATATTCCCCTAGCTATACCAAGCCCTCTGGACTCATACTGTCCTCGGGATGCACCAAATTCTCACAATAAGCCTGTCCTTCTAGAAATGCCCACTGGCTCCAAACTACCATTCCTGCAATGCAGAGGCTCTCAGGTGAGTGTTAGGAAGAAAGCAAAATTCTATTCGATGGACTGTATTGTCACTCAGTAAGTGAGGTGAGCGCGAGGTATGTCCTCCATTTAGTGAAGACGCGCTTGCCTCCCTCTGCTCTCCCCACACGGAGCACATCGTTTCACTGCTGTGCCCTCCATCCCGCGGGAAGCCCTCGCGGGGAGTCAGAGGAATGAACAAAGAGGAGCAAGGCCAGGGTGGGGTCTCTCCAGCTGCTTCTCTGTGAGGTGTCCTGGACGGGACTGATACCCTCCCTGAAGGTCTCGAGCCCTCCCTCCAAAGGCATGCTCTAGGAAAGTCTTTCTTCTTACAGGTTTCATAACTGGCTCTGGTTGGGTGAGCTCTCCTTCCTCCCACCCTGCCAGCCTCAGGGGTGGTAACTGGCGCAAATCCAGTTCCCTAAACTATCCCTTCTGGTTTCCGTGAGCTTCCTTCCCTCTTCATAAAGAAACCTTCTCAGTTCTCCTTGAATTACCCTAACTTGAGTGTTGCATTTGTTTCCTGTTAGGAGGTATATAGTCGGGAAAAGTCCAGCCATTGTTAATATAACGAGAATGGTCTGTGTGACATGGATGTGACCTGGCAGCCAAGGAGAGTGGACTGGAATGTGTGTGTGTGAACAGTGATGACTTCACCGTACTAGCCAGTGGGATCGGAAGATGCCACTGAGCGAGCATGTGTACTGTGTGGCTGTCACATTCAAAATGACTGAGTACAGCAACAAATCTGCATCAAATTTTGGATTCAGCTTGAACATTCCTCTATGGAAACTATTCAGATGATTCAGAAGGCCAGAGTTTTTCCAGAAGGCCAAAACTCCTGCAGTGTTTCGGTGAAACATCAAATCACCCAGGTGACTCAGACCAGATTTGGCACCCTGTGACTTCTGGCTTTTCCCAAAACTAACACCACCTTTGAAAGGGAAGAGATTCCAGACCATTGATGAGATTCAGGAAAAAATGGCAGGGCAGTTGGTGGTTGTGAGCTCCCAAGGTGCCTACTCTGGAGGGAACTGAGCTATCACTTTCTTACGTACAATGTTTCTTATATCTTATACCTTCTTTAATAAATGTCTCTATTTTTCATATTACAAGGCTGGATACCTTTTGAACCTTGTATATTACATCCTCTACATCTTGGTTTGGGGGGCCAACACAGGGGAGATGTTTTAAAATCAGCTTTTTCATGTAAATTAATCTCTAGTTGGTAAAATGTCACATGAGTTGTGTTTTGTCTTTTTAAGGTTCACTCTCTGGCCTCTTCATGGACCAGCCCATGCCCTTCCCCCGCCTCCGGCTTCTAAAAGACGGGGATCCTTGGTCTATACCAACCCAAACCTGGGTTGATATAGTCAGTAAGGTTTTACTTAGCAGAATTAAAAACACCTCTAAAACCCATCATGGCTCCAGGAATGATTTGCACAAATCATGTGATTCCCCCAAAACGCCCACCCCAGAGACACAAGATGTATCCTTTGCTTCACCTATCTTGAACTGCTAACTTTAAATAGCCCTCAGAGGCAAGTTTTCTATTCACTGGTCATGAGGACCTTCTGCTGTAATGTGAGCGCTTCTGTTACAAAATGGGCAGCACCAGAAAATGTCACTGGGCCTCCATGAACTCCCAGGAGGAAAATGGCCAGACGGAGCCAGGGATGGGCCCTCGGCCAGGTGGATTTAGCCATCCTTAGAACACAGTCCACCTGCAACAGCCGTGGCCTTCGAGGAAGTGACAGCACACCGCTTGACATGTCTTTTTATATTGTGTGTTACAGGGGATTTTTTTTTCTCTTGACCTGATTTTATAATCACTTTGCTTAGCAAGCACCTGCATTTGGAAGTCTGGAGGTTTCTATTCCACAGTAACTCCTGAAAATAGAGATGTTCTTATTCAGATATAGCAAATGTCTAATTCTTGCCTCTAAATAGTCTAGGTTAATTGCCTCACTTAATATCCTATGGCAGCAAATTTTACAGCCTAATTCAGTGTTACACTGGAAAAAAAATATTCCCTTTGTGTGAAATCAGGCTTCTACACTAAACTGAGGTGGGGGGAAGGGGAGCAGCGAGGGGGTAGAGAAATAGGGGGTAGAGTTTATCTTCCCCCCAAAGAAATGTTATCTTGGCTAACAGTCTCTGAAGAAAAAGCCAGCACATCTTACTCTTCATAAAGCCAGTGCAACACGTATGTCTCATCGAGTAAAAGCTGGCTCTCTAAAGCATTCACGGAGGGTCTCGTATCTCTACACAAATCACATCTCTTCCATGTGACAAGTGGTGTCCAGGCAAAGCTTATTACAGATTCGGTTTGAAATCTCAAGAAGGAATAGGAAAAAAAATAACAACAGCTTTATGGAGCTATACTCAGGAAATGACTTGAATTCATCCCAATTTGAAAGTTCCATTCTATATAGCAAGCAGCTAAAAAAATTTTTTTTTCTTGGGGAACTGCCCTTACAGGAAGGTGTGGCAAAGCCATCTGCTGCTTTATAGCAATGGTTTTCAGCCTTGTTTTTCTGGTCCGGCTATGAAATTGCACTAATCACAGAAACAGACTGCTTGGCTAGGAAGCAGCGTGTGCCAGATACCAGGGAATTTAAGCCCACACGTATTGAAGGCTCAAACTTAGTTTGCAATTTATGGACAAGTGGTTTTGTATTTATTGATCTGGACTGAGTGCAGCTCCTACAGGGGAAATATGACAGATTTCATCTGTCTGACAGCCAAGTCTAATTGTATTTTCAGTCTGAAATGACCAAAGATGAAAATGCCCGTCGAGGGTCTGTACTCTGGTACCATATGGGGTATCGGATGCAGGGCTGCGGTCACTGTAAGCGTTCATTTTCATAACTAGATGCAGACTGCATCCTGAGCAGCTCAAGCCAGAGAGGTGAGAGTTTTCAATTCGGATCTGAATTAATGGACCATCTGATTCTGCCTGAATGTGGGTGGGCCATTTTAAAGAGTGCCTTTTATAGAGATCACTGGGGGGAATTGAAAAGATGTGTCATATATTATTGATTCATCTGGACCATGAAACCTCCGAGCCAAAAGTCAAATACTTCCCACGGTGTTTGTCACTAAAATTAAAACCACTACTTCTGGGAAGGCCTGGCATCTTAAAGATCAAAAACATCTATAACCTGACTCTCTAGTTGGGGAGATTAATTGTGCATGTGAGAGTAGAGATCTATTTCTCCTACTGTCTCTGTCTGTGTCTGTCACACACACACACACACACACACACACACACATCATTATCATCATCGTCATCGTCATCATCACAGAAGCTATGATATAACTAAAAAGACAGTTGACAATAAAACGCACCTCAAAAGAATAGCACCTGGTACCCAGTGATCCAGAGGGTGGGTTCTAACAAAGTGTCATCCAGGATTCTGAATTCTGATTGGCTGATCTTCAAGGAGTAACTTTTGAGACTCTAGATCCCTCCTGCTCCTTGACTTCAGTGACACCACACCAGGCAAATTCCTACTCCACCCACTTTCTTTGCCCTAACGATGTACATGGTGCTATTTGATTACAGGCAAGTTACTTAACTTCTCTCATTCTGTACTTAACATCTTTTAAAAATAATGCTAACCCTGTCACCTAATAGAGGGACAAAATTGGGGGGGGGGCGGTTATTAGGATTAAACCAGTTAACACATACTTAAGAAGTCAAATGTATTCTAATGTCTCATCAAAGCAGATGCCTGTGCGCACACCTCTTTCCTGCTCTCTTTAGACTATTTCAAAGAAACCTTTTATGTTCATTGCTTCAGCCTTCATCTCAGTCTTCATCTTGCAGAGGCACATCTTCAACCTCAACTCCTCATCTGTTATTCATTCTAGTAACCTAACTCTTTCTTATATTTTTATCCATTATACCCCATGTATCCCCAAGTTGCAAGGCTTGACTCTTCTGTCAATGCTCCAAGTTCAACATCAGGAAAACCAGGCTCACGGTTAATCGCACCCAACCCCTCTGCCCTGCTGTCCTGCAGCCTGCTGTCCACTCTAGCTCCCCTGTCCGCCTTCCTCTCACGTTGAACTGAATCACTATCTTCTCATTCTTGCAGTCTCAAAACCCTCGGATCACCATTGATGGAGCTGCTTCTTTGTCTTTCACAGCCAGTCAGTCACCAGATCTTGCCAGGTCTCAGTTCCCAGTGTTACCCAACCCCATCCTTATCTCGGGTCACCACATGCACCCCAGCTGTTTCTTTCCCTTGGGTTGTCCCCAAGGGCATGCTAAGTGGGAACACTTCTGACCTACAAAACTGGGCCTCGGCTACTACATTAGTTTTCTTTTCTGCAGAACAAATTACCACAAATCTAGTAGCCTAAAACAACACAAATGTTTTATCCTCTAGTTGGGGAGGTTGGATGTTTAAAATGGGTCTCATGAGGCTAAAGTCAAGGTGTCATCAGGGTTAGTTCCTTCTAGAGCCTCCAGAAGAAGATCATCTGTTTCCTTGGCTTTTCCAGCTTCTAAACGTCAGATGGATTCCTTGGTTGGTGGCCCCCTTCCTCCATCTTCAAAATCATCAGTGTGGCATTTTCTAACCTTTCTCTACCTCTCCCCAAAGCTGCCCTCTCTCCTCCCTGCGCTCTCAATCTGACACTCCTGCTTCCCTCTTTCATTTATAAAAACGCTCGTGATTTCACTGGCCCCACCCAGCTAATCCAAGACAATCTCATCTCAAGATCCTTAATTTTAATCACTTCTGCAAAGTCCCCTTGCCATGTAAAGTAACACATTCAGGTTCCACAGATTAGGACATGGACATCTCTTGAGGGTTGTCATTCTTCCTATATACCTACCTCAACGGTCTTATTTCATAGAATTATCCCCCACTTTTCTATCAGTTCCAGCCCCACTGATGTCCTTATAATTCCTCAAATAAACCATGGGTACTTCTGCCACATGACCTTTGCACACACAAGTGCCTCTGCTTCCACTTAATTTACTCTTCATCATTTTACAAACTAGGTCAAGTGCTCCTATACCTTATACTTCTCTTTCTTAGCACATATCATAATTTTCAGTTACATGCATATTTTTGTAATTGAGTCATGTCTATCTCCTCCACAAGACTATAAGCTACATGAGGACAGATACCATATCTTGTTTTACTCAATATTGTTCCAGAGCCTAGAGCAGAGAGTCCATATTATGCATTTGGTGAGTATTAGTTGAATGATTAAATTAGACCAGTAGGTAACAGCCCTGTACATCATGGATATCTGCAGATATTGGCATTCCCCCACCCCATTTCACACCAACCTGAGTCAAAAAAAACAATCCTAGTATTTACTAGAACCTACAATGAGTTCTGACCTACCTTCTCTCATCTCATCCCATAACAAACTTCTATGGTGGCTGCAATCGGAAACCTCGTTTTTCAGACCAGGAACTGAAGAGAAGAGAGGCTGAAGAACTTGCCCAGGAAGACACAGCAAGTGGGTCATTGAATCAGAATTCTGTCCTACGTGGGTTCACTTCCAAACGGATACCCTGGGATTGTTTTCCTGTGAGCACCTGGGTGGCTGGGATGATGGAATAAACCCAGTGCAAGCACCCAGGTGACAAGACCATACCGGTGCTCACTCTCACGCACCCACACACACATACACAGAAAACACACCTGCCAGCTCCTCCCTCAACCATCTGGGCAATTCACTTCTGCTCACAGACAAAGTATGTCCGATAAAGTACTATGACTATGACTATTATGAAACCTCATGACTCCGACCACCCAGTAATGAACTGGGGAACATAAGGACTTTGAAAGCTGTGGACATGCATAAGGCTGGTCAGAATCTCCATTAATGCCCCAGAGGATGAACTGCAAACTTCAGGGAAGGGAAAAGGAGAAGCTAAAGTAAGACATAGGTCCCTGCTGGCCTCCCACCAAGAGGAGAGAACCTGGCAAAGGGCAGAGACCCTGCTAGAGTCCAGCTGCTCAGTCAGACCACAGTACCTCCACTCCCTACCCCCACCTCTGCACCCCAGGTAAAGAAGAGTCAGGGTCCTAGCAAGTTACCAGGTAACTCTCTTACCTGGGAAGGTCAAGTCCCCCATCTAGACCAGAATGATGTGAGAACAAAATGGAAGAGCAGCACCAGGCACCAGAGAGCTTGTAGGGACCTCAAGAAGTCTCCGGAAACTTTGCCGAGCTCAGCGTGGGAGGAGGAAGAAGACAGAGGCAGCTCGGAGGTAACCACGCACCGCTCAGGCCAAACGAGCAGATCGAGGGACTCCAGGGGCTCCAGCCAGCCAAGACCTCGGCAGAGAGGCCCCACCCCCTCCCTGGAGCATCCTCTGAGAAGGCAGACTCCTGGGAAGTGGGCAAGGGACCCAGGAAGCACTTCACACCGCAGTGGGAGACACCCAGGACATCTTCAGAACTGCTTCCCCTCTTTCTTTTAAGCACAAACACCTGAGAGAAGACATTTAAGGGTATTTTCAGAACTGGAACACCTGCCTTTATTCCCCTAAACAATCCCACGGATCAAGCAGGAAGTGCAATGTCCGGAGAACGAACACTATTTTATTCCTCAACAGGCCTGGGGGCCCTTCAGAAGTAGAGTATGGTCCACTCAGCCACCCCATCAAAAGACCTTCCAGGCCTCTTGATGTGCTCAATTTGGAATGAGCACAATATTAAGTCTTGCTTAATATTGATGTTCTTTACTGCTAACGAGGTATATGCCTTATGACAAAGAAGTGATAGAAATATTTGGAAATAATCTAGACTAGGTAGAAAAATAAAAGCATGGAGGAGATCAAATTGAGCTTAAAATGTGAAAGATGGGTATTAAGTTAGAGATGGAAGGCAATACCATTCTAGACTGGGAGAAGTAAAGCTCACAAAAGCACCAGAAAGTATTGCCTCCCAGAGTTCCTGCTTGATGGCCTTGGCAAGGTGGGTCCTTGAATGCCAACTCAGGAATTTGCATATTTTCCTGTAATTTGAGTATATTTAGCTACTGTGGATATTCAAGTAGGAAATGGCTTGGATGTTTTCTCTTACCACAGAGGAAAATTCTACCTCTAGCAAAGAAGCATCAATAACAAATTTATAAAATATATTTATACACCAAAGGAAAAAAAACACAATTATTTCTTTTTTCTAACCACACACACACTGATATCATCAATTGATGTATAAAACTGTGTGTGATCTACCTTTCATTTTGAGTTTTTACCAGGTAGTCAAAGTTGGTCAAGACTCTCAAGTAGAGTCGATCATGACTAGAACAATTTGAAATCCAAGCACAAGAACTCAAGGATAATTTAAGAATGTGTTAGTTTTTCTTCCAGAGCTACTGGCTACTTTTAGCCATAACATATCAATTTTCAAAGAAGCGAAGAGTGCCGAGGACACTCCCTTGTGTCTGGGATTACTGTCAACTCAGTTGAAACAAATTCTAAGTTCTGCCTCTGATGCTTCGTTTCACAGGCTTAAAAGATGCATTTTGGAGTTTTGCACTGTTGGACATCCAATTTATGTGGCTGTGAGGAGCTGCTAAGCAGTTTATCTTCTATCCATTTTAACAATCAAAACTGAATACCAATGAAACCCTTCTGCTGTTGGTACTGTGCTGTTTTATACCGTGTGTTGACAAGGTGAAAACAGGCCAAAAGTACAGCAGGCTCTATTAAATGGGGCTGTAAACAAACTACTCTTCATAGAGCCCCACAAGCTGAGTCACGTTCTGGGAGCGCAACCACGATCAAACCTGGGACCTAAAAGCAGCCTGCCCAAATCAGGAGGTTCAGGTGAGCACCGTCTGTCTTCAGACAGACCCCACAGGCTAAGCCACCCTGAGGGAGGACTCGGGCGTTGTATGACTTTCGAATTAACTTGCTTTATTCTTTCCCGCGGCGACAGTACGACCAACAACAGACTTGTTTTCTTCAGCCTCTAAAAGCAGCCGGGTTGGTGGTGGATGTCGCCATGAACATCCAATGAATGATTCATTCTCACTCAAGTGGAACCCGTGGGAAATGTTGCCAACAACTTGGTTTATTTCTTATCTTCAGTTCTCAGCAGCCAACATATTCATCTATATTTTAACAAAGAGCCATACATTTTTCAGGGTACAAATAATAACACTATGCAATTCCACTTGGTCTCAGTCCTCAGGGCTTTGGGAGAACAGAGGGAAAGCCCCGGCACCTTGATCGACAGGGTGGACCATGCTTTCTGCAACCCGTGGGAGGTCCCCGAGGAGGGCAGAGGGAGGGCGAGGTGCACGGCTGCCAGGCCTTCGATGCCTCATCTCCGAAGCAGCAGCGGGTGCTTCGCTGGATGACTCCCGTTGACTTCCCCCAAGTCCAGGGAACCAGGGACTCTGAGGGGTTGAAAGAACCCCCACGGTGGAGAGTTCAGCACTTCTGTGTGTGTGTGTATCTCTTTCACCTTGGGCCCATTACTTCATTCATATGGAAAAGTGAGGAAATATCTTTCAAGGATTATTCTGAGGTTGAAGTAAAACACTATGTGAAAGATGCCTAGTGCAGCACTACCTACAGTAGACCCCTAGCAAATGTCACCTCCCGACCTTTTTTCCCCATGAAAAAGGTCTCATGGAAAGGGGATCCCCCACACTGTCTTTGCTACAGATTACATACACTGCAATCACACTTGTTAGGCCCTCTCTCAACCCCGGTTTTGACATAAATTTGATCCCAGTTAAGACAATCCCAGCAGCGCACAAAAAGAGGGGTCAGAGGTATAAAACACGCCCTATCAGGATCTGGTATAAATCTACCTAAGTGGCCAGAAGGTAGCCTCGGTTACAGGGTCTCCCACAGAATAAACAAGGGGCCCTATACTTCGCGTCCATGAAGTAGAGCCAGCCACGGACGAATGCGATTCCCATCAAGAGTCCTGGGAAGCTCTTCTCTACCCCAGGCAGCTGTTACCCACAGTGAAATTACTGTTCGGTCCCCAAGGGTCACTGTTACAGAAACCAAACTCCCCTACCACGGCCCCCTGTCTGCCCCACAGCCTGCCTCACGGTGGCCTTTCATCTGACCCATAAAGAGCCCGACACCTGCCCATGCCACAGGAGGACAACGTCGCCTGTTTTCCTTCCATTTGAAAGCTTGGGCAAAGCACACTTGGTGCAGACACCCTAAGCTTCCAGCCCCAGGCGCCTCTCAGCTCTCCAATCAACCATTTCTCAGCATTACATGCATTGCAGTATTTTCTCCGTCTCAGATGAGAAAAGCATTCACTCTGAGGCACGTTTCTGAAGCAGTAAACAGCTCACTTCTCTGCGGAGAAACAGGCAATTTTCGACTAACCTTTGGAAGCATCTGAATAACCCCCACATATTTATATGGCCGACTGGCTCTTTGGATTGAAGAAACTTTGAGCTTTTGTTTGCAAAGATTTCCATTAACATCTTTGAGCGATCTCTCGTCTCCTCTAAGTTTTATCTAACCTCTCATCTCATCTTGAAAAACATCTCAGATATTCTGCTTTCTCTCTCCTCTCCCCACTCGGCTTTCTGAGCAGATGTGTGATGTGTGAGCGAAGCACTGATAGCGGCTCCAAAGGCGAACCTTCACCCAGAGGTCTCGGGGTCCTGGGAGTGGAGGCAACAGCTTCTGTGGTGTCCAGGGTCAGCCTTTTTGTCTCGTTGGACATGAACTTCCCCTTTACCTCACCCCCACTCCTTCCTTCTCACAAGAATAATTCCCCAAGAAAAAGGCAAAGGGCTCTCTCTCCTCCTACCCCGCCCCCACACTGCGGCAGCAAAGCACTGTTTTTAAAGGGTTTGTTCTCCAGAGAAAATGCCATAAGCTATATTTATCTCTCGCTAATCCGCTCCTCTCTCTACTCCAAGATTAAGGAATTAATGACTACGGCAGCTGCTGTTCTTAGCACATTAATTACTGCAAATTGGCTGCGGCCTCCAAAAAAAAAAAAAAACCACTCAATGACAACGGGGAGAGGGCAAGGAAGGTTCTCCTCAAAAGCCTCAGGTACCAAACCTAAATCATAAATCAGTGCAGCACCGAGCCCGAGAAAATAGACAGCAGCTTGGGCACAGGGTGTCCCCCCACAGGCTGCAAGCGTGGGGAAGCAGTAGAGGTGAAGCGAGAGGGGGAAAATCCGTTGTACAGACACAAAACTTTTCCCAAGGCCCAAGTCAGATCAAATACAAGGAAAAACTACTCTTACATTCATGAAAGCCTGCACCGTTGGAAGTCCCCTGTGGTCATTTTCCAGTAGATGGGCTGTTTTCACATTTGCCCAAATCCTTGCAGGTGGACCTGGGAAATGCAGACGTTCTGAACCACCTGTCCGCCCTTCCAATCCTACCTGGCAGTCCCCGTGCCAGGCCCACACCCTTTCCTCGTCGTCAGCGGTCTTCCATGTTCCACCTTCTGTGTCTGTGACACGTTGTCCCCTTTCCTGCCCCTTCGCCATCTGTCGAAGTTTCCCTAATTCTTCGCAACGCCGCCTCCTCCAGGCCACTGTTGAGTTCCCCGAGATCTTCCTACATACCTCCAGGGACTGGTATCTTTGTCCCCAGTTTCCCAGACCCAAGGCTGCTCCTGTCTCAATCGTGACAATCCCTTGCCCTGCCCCAGAGCCCTTCCTTCCGATTCATAGCCAAAACTTAGGTCTCTGCCTCACCTCCCTGCAGAGCTCACCCCACTATATTCTGGCTTCTCAGGTCCATCGCCCTGATAAAATTACCTCCTTCTTTAATACCACCTTGCTAAATCCCAAGGCACACAATAGGCCTAGCCCCGTGGAAATGCCCCAAGTCGGAGACCTGGGGCTCATCTTAACTCTGTTGCCACCCTGATCCTGACTCTAAGTAACTCCCCTGCGCACAGCCAGCTACTGCCCTCCTCACCAGCAGTAAGACGCTCCCACCTCGTCTGCCTGGTTCCAACCTGGTCTCGCCCTAATGCAGCCAGAGTGACTCTTCTTAAAGGCAGATCACGTTACTAAAGTCCTCTACTCAATATCCTTATTTTTTAAATAAATTATCTTTTATTTGTTTGTAGCCATACCAGAGGACAGTTTTTCTTTGATTTTAGAGAGAGAAGAAAGGAGAGGGAGAAACATCGATACGTGGCAGAAACATCCATTAGTTGCCTCCCATGCACCCCCAGGCCAGGGATTGTACCTGCAACCCTTTGGTTATGGGATGACACTCCAACCAAAGGAGCCACCCAGGCCAGGGCAGCACACTTAGATATTTCCTGCTTTGTCTTAGCATAAATCCCCAACTCCTTGGCATGATTAGCTAGGGTTCTCATCATTTCTCTCCAGTTTCACCAGTTTTAGCTTTTCTCATCTCTGCCACAATTCTAAATTTCTCAGGTCGTGCTTCTTCTCACTACCCAGCCATTGCCTAGGCTGTTCTCCAATCTTTTCCAAGCCCCTTTCCCTGACTGTCTTCCTTGTCATTCAGTTCTCACCTTACCTGTCACATACAGGAACCCTTCCCTGCCTCCCCCTGTCCTGATAAATGTCCCCAGACCCTCCTGTAGCACCAGTATTCCATCGTGACTCCTCACATGACCTGACAACTGCTTGAGTTCCGCTCTCCATTCCACGGTCCCTGCATAGAGCAGAATGCCTTCAAGCCACAGCTGGCTGGTTGGGATGAGTTGTAAGGAGGCGGGGCCTCCCCAGGCACCTGTGAACACCAGCGTCACAGGAACCACTCATGAGAGCCATCAGACACTGAAGGCTTTCTCTTCCATCTCCCTCTGAGATCCTAAGGCCACAGCATCACTGCTCTTGTCTGCATGTCACTCTGCCTTCCTCTCTCTCTCCCAGTCAGCTTCTTCCCCTTCAACTCAGCACACAAGACCCCTGCCCCAAGCCTGAGCTCAACATCTCCATCATCTTCTGCCGCTGGTGCCGACAGGGGTCCTCTCCTTATACCCATGTCCAAGTCTCCGAAGGTCTCCCCGGCCTTGGGGTTCTGTGTCACATGGATCTTGGTGAACGAGTGCCCTTGGCTGCCATCTAATCAGTTTGACACAAGAAGGGTGGGGTGTCACAGAACAGAACATGGCCACACTCACCTGGGGATACAGTCTTAAATAACACCACTAGGCATTCCTGTTACGCTGTGCTCCTAGAAGGTAACCGGACTTCCCTTGTTACACGCTCACGTCTAGCAGAGTCAGGCACAGGGAAGTTTGCTGAGTTATGGCCTCATTTTTCAGAACCCCACATCCATAAGGCCCACTTGGAGGCCCTTTTCTCAGTGAGGTTCCCATTCCCACAGAACAAGAAGAGAGCCTTTGTTGCTTCAAGGGAGTTTGCCAGATAATAAATGTTTCCTGACTCTTTACTTAAAGTCAAATCTGCCACTTAGCTGATAATAGTTCTTAGTAGCTTTAACCAAAACAGCAATAATCTTTTGTAACTTCAGCCTGCTTGTTTGACCTCTTCTTAAAAGAATTGCCTTGGGCTTTAGAACTCTAGAAGGAAATCGGATAAAAAGTATAAACAGGACTAATGCAATAGTTTAGTGTTGGTGTAAGGATAATCTCCTCCAGGTTGGCCCAGACTGAAGTCTACCTCTACACTCTGCAGATTTGTAAGTCCCTGGGCACGGAGCGTGGCTTCTGACTTAGGGAAGATGTGAACGGCTCTGTCAGAAGTCAGGTCTTTTTCGTAGAATGCAGGTTCCCCTCCTTATTACACTTCAAGATCTCTGTCTCTCTGTCTCTACCCCCCCACACACACACACCCCTCTCTCTCCACTCCCCAACCAGTCCCCCATTTGCCTTTCATTACTCAAGACCTGGCTACCTCTTTTATGTCCACAACTTCTTAGACACCAGTCACATCCTGAGGCCCTGAGAAGAAGGAAGGGAGGACCTTCTGAGTGCTGAACACCCAGGAAGGCTTTGTGGATGAATGCATTCATTTGTTTGAAACCAATAATAACACTTAGAGGTTCGTGGGCCTGCAGGGGACCAAAAACACACCTTCGAGGCTCTAAAGATGAGACTCTACTGTGCCCCAGTGCTAGACCTCAGCCACACTCCCTTTGCCTTTAGTCATCTCCACGAAGACTCAGCAGCAGACAGTTCCTCGGACTTGC
Source organism: Sturnira hondurensis (assembly GCF_014824575.4). Classification (NCBI taxonomy): domain Eukaryota; kingdom Metazoa; phylum Chordata; class Mammalia; order Chiroptera; family Phyllostomidae; genus Sturnira; species Sturnira hondurensis. Next base: position 18,453,921 of record NW_028082759.1, on the reverse strand, counting down.
CAGCGTAAGCGTCACTAAAGGGCTCACTGCCCCTCCACGATGCTGGAACTGCTCTCCCCCCCACCCCACCCCACCCCTGCCACAGACTAAATCCGAATCTGCAAGAGGGATGCCTGGGAAGACGGTTTTCACGAGTCCTCGGATGATCCTGATGAACTCGCAAGTTTGGAAACCCTGTTCCGCATGATCTCAGTTGTCTCTTTCCAAAGCGTGTTTCATTCAGGTAGGGGTGCTCACCCTCAGCTTCGCAGTGGGGTCACCTAGCCAGCTCCTCACTCGCCCAGTGCCCTGCCCAGACCAGTTCCTTCGGAAGCTGGTGGGAGTGGAGTTGGAATTTGAAGTCCCACCCACACAGCCACCTCCATTCAGATCTGCAGTCATGGAGGAAAACCACGCAGTGCAACACCCGCCCTATAAGACGCTCTGTGAGACGCAAGCGTTGACAGCGAGGATAAACGCATGGGGCGGTGATCCCCTTGTCCCTCTCTGGGTTCCCAGTGCAGATTGTCATAGCAAGGCCTCTGGAAGCACTGCAACAAAGAATCCAATTTAATTTTATTTAAATCTGCTTAAATTTATTTAAATTGTGCTTAAATTTTAAATTGCAAACAGGGCTTGTTTTGTTTGTTTGCTTGTTTGGTGGGTGGCTAGATGGCTGGTTTTTACAGAATATGAATGAGCATCCTGTATAATAGGAATGTACTTAAATAAAAGCCGTTGCCCTGGTTTCCGCGTGAAGAAAGAAACAGCCTAGCTCTTCCAGTGAAGTGCATGGCAACTACTGTATTACAATTCTGCTTCCATGTAACTCCTCATTTCTATTTCTAGTTACTATTTATTATTTACTATTTTATGCTTATCTCTGGATTTCATATTGGCACTGACGCTCCCACACTTGATCGTAGGTTCTCCATCAAGGAATTTAGCTGAGACACACCTTTCTTACTCCTTTTCCTTCATTTAACCTGACTTGGGGTGAAGCCTGAAAAATGAGACCTGCCCACACTCAATGACATGTCTCAAAAGCTTCACGAAAACATATCATGTCCACAGTTTTTAATATCATTGTTTCCAGGTTATCCACTCCAAACAAGAAAGGGATGAAAAGTGGGAAAGCAGAGATCCCAGCATGCCCCGGAGCTGGTCCACGGGTAGGAGGGTCACCCTCATCCCCCACACCTGCACACTTCCCTAGGCCAGCGATTTCCTAAGGGGAGGTAAAGAAAGTCATTAAAATACTTGAGGAAAACAAAGTGGAAAATAATGGACTCTCTACTCAGAAAACGGAGACGAAGACAAAAAGAAACAGTGAATTCTAAGTGATCTCACATTAGATTTCTCTCCCGCTGCGACAGTAGAAATAATCACTCTGACTCAGACTTGCACTGACTCTGGGGCGGGATTTCTCCATGGCAGCGCCGCTGCAGTGTGAGCTGCATAATTATGTGTCACGTGCACGCTGGGACATTTAGCAGCATCCCTGGGCTCTCTCTCCCTACTACGTCCCAATAGCAGGACCCCCAAGTTGTGACCATCAAAGACCATCTCCAGACACTGCCAATTGTCCCTGCGGACCAAACTGCCCAGGGCAGGACCCACTGTTCTAAGGCATAATTCTCATATGTAAAACATTATGGAATGCAGCCTCCATTGAGGAGATAAAAAATTAAATCACAAATCTTTTTTGAGGATTATTTCACTATAATTACATAGCAAAACATGGATAAACATTTTCCAAAAAATTTCCCAAGACTTTTTTCCCTATATTTAAAAAATATATGTTAATTACACTCTTTTAAATCTTCAGTTGATTGGTAGAGAGCGGCATTTGAGGAGAAGGTAAACATCTAAGCTGAACCTAGAATTTTTGTTTAATTACCAAGAGAGGTGGATGATGATAATTTTGCCCGTAAAAGTTTAAAATATTGTATGTGAAGAAAAAGATAACCCAAAGAAAAAGGGAAACAAGCAAAACTTCAAAATACATGTAACAAAGATGAATGTCCAACATATGAAGAGTCTACTAAACCAATTCTGTAAAAAAAAAAAAACCACTGAGAGTATGAGAGATAAGCAGCCAGAAGACAAATGGAAGAAGGACCTCAACAAGCAAATAATGAGGATGACGAGCACTGAAAATCTTTGCCTATAAAACTAGTACCATTTTAGCTAAGAAGATTCTGCACTGATAAGGGTAAGATGAAAAAGGCGCATTCACATACAGAAGAACTTTTAAAAACTAATTTGGCAAAATTTATTATGAGCTTTAAAAATATTCACTTTGTATAATCGTCCCTAAGAAATTAATCCTAATTACTGGAAAAGCTCAAAGATGCTCATTATAGCTTATCTAAGATACTGAAAATCGGCACACCACCTAAACGCCCAAGTAAATGTGTTGCAGAGGTTACTTGTAGCAAATTCACTATAGTACTATGAAGCTATTAAACAGTTGCCTAGGAAAAAATAGGTATAAAAGTCACACTAAAAGTTTGATTACAAGTCTGCATTTTTTCAAGGGGGATGGATAGATACTAATGGAAAGGTTGACCCCGTTTACTTTTGGGTAGCTGGAATACAGGCAAAAAATTTTCACTTCATCTATTTTGTTTCTGAAATTTTGTAATGAGTGTGTATTACTTCCACAACGGAAAAGGTAAACTCCATAAAAATGATTCACTTTTCCAAAAATGCAGCTCAGTGTAGTTTATGCACTACAATGGACTGGCTTCTCACTCATGTTTTCTTTAGCTTGAGCTATTTTGAAAACATTCTCAAAGTATGAAAGTTGACTGAAGCCAAAGAAACCTAACTTGCTCTAATTTGAGGGCCATCAACCTCAACCACATGAACAGCCAGGGCAGACAGATTCTGAAATAACCTTCAAGAAGCCACAAAACAGTTTCCTTCCCTCTCCACCCACGTTTTTTCACCAGACACGCCCAGCAGGATCTTCTTCACACATCAGCAGGGAACAGTAACATCAAGTCCACTCACCTGCCAAGATAACTAACACTCTACATAATAAATAATTCATTACATCACAGACACTCGGTATATCCCCTTTCTCACTATTGAAGCCTGGTCAATAATGGTATTACTCTGTTCCCTTTATCATATCAGATTCATGAGACATAAGAAAAAAAATCACGGGCCTGCGAACCAGAGGATCGCAGTTCGATTCCCAGTCAGGGCACATGCCTGGGTTGCAGGCCGGTTCCCTGCAGGCCAACTCCCAACAGGGGACGCACGAAAGGCATTGATGTTTCCTCTAAAGATAAATAAATAAATAAAAATTTTAAAAAAATCAAAAAACATGAAAAGAACTCCATTCTGAAATAGTGATACAATCGGGAAGTAGAAAAAACACAGACAGATGAACAGATGATAGATAATCATTCATTCTCTAACAATGCAAGTCAAAAATCCACAGAATTGAGGAACTGGAATGTATTTTAAATGCCATAGTTCTACTTCCACATGTCGTGTATGCTTTTGCGTCACCATGGAGAGTGCCACAGGCAGTCACCATAGATGAAGCAGGCACATAAGTGGGGGGGCCCTTAGACTCGGTCTCAGATCAAATCAGGAAATTAAAGTAAGCAATTGCAAAGGTAGTCTAGTGCCCTTAGCCATCAAAGCCAGGATTTTTCTCTACATGCCCGAGAGAGGGTCACCTACATGAGATTGGAATCCTTTAAGAATGATCATTGATGCCTTTATCCTCACACCAAATTCCAGGGCAAATTTTCCTTTCCAAATATCTCTTGCATCCATCCTGCCCTTTCTCATCAAACCAGATGAAAACAGCAAGAAAAGTGTAGCCTTCATCCAGGAAGGGAATGAAGATCAGGGCTAAGAAGGTGGCAGAAGGTGGCGTAGGGGAGAGACGCACTTTAAAAGGATGTACAGGAAGGGGCGGGTGACTGATCAGATATAAACAAAGCTGCCATGTTTTCCGAACCCAATAAAGAACGGTGTGGGTGACCTGACGTTCGTGGGGGTACCTTTGAGTTCAGTAGGGCAGAATGTTTGCTCTCAGGACCAACTCAGTAAATCCATACAGAGGAAGGTTTTTTATAAGTGAGTTCAACTGGGAGTTATACAACTGGAGTCAGGATGAAAGAGTGGGCAAAGCCAGCAATAGGTAGAAAAGGAGGCCCTCTCGAAGCTTTAAGTACTAGGTTATTTTCTTTTTCTACTCAACCATGTTCTCTTCTGTGAGAAAATGCTTTGTTAAACCGATCCGAGGTCGTTCCCATCCTCATGAGAAATCTGATGCAGTATTTCATCCCAAACTTTATAAAGCTTGGCATTAAAAGCTTCCCAGAGTCTATTTTCCCCTGGAGTCAGGTACCGTTTGTCATCGGCTCACACCTTCCTGCCGGCAGACTGCTTTCCAAGGATTCCCATGAGCAGTGAGGGGCTGGAGAGCACCCTTCGCACGTGGCTTCCCACCAAATCTGGAGGCCAAAGGATGTTGGGAACCGCTCTGCCTGGTTTCAGGAGTTGTAACTGCCCCCCATGGCTAAGACTGAGTGAGCGACCTCCAGAATGCGAGACACAGGAGACAAAGCTTGTCTCTGGTAGCAAACGCTGCCTCTGCTTCAGCCCCTGCCCCCAAAGCTTGGTTGGTTAGTCCATGACGGGTAAGACTCCTCACAGAGAGGACAACCTAACCCAGACACAATCACTTGGGAGGCCATCATGGAAGGCCTTGGGGGGCTGCAACAAAGAGGGAGTGATGGACCCTCAACCCCCAGCTATTCTGACATAGCCCGAGTCCCCATGTCCTCTGGGAGAAGCACTTGCTGGCTCTAATCCACTTAAGCCTGAAAACCTGTGATGAGGGAGGCAGTGCAACTCCTTGCCCAGCTAGAGCGGTATCCAGGGTGATCAGGCATAAGAAAGAATTCCTAAAAATCCTGTGAAGCCTGCTTTGCTAAGAGTGTTTTCATTCATATGATAAGGGTCCGAGCAGGAAATGAGTATGTTCCCCAAAGTTTCTACAACCCCCTTACCTGACAGACACTGACTCAGACTAAGCCCTCAGATTTCTTTGAAATGCTATCTACTATTTTATTCTTGCCGCCTTATATTCCTGTGTATTACAACCCAATAAGAGCAATTGAGGAAAGGGCTCCTGGCCTTTTTCCTCTGAGAAACTGGCCACCTCTCCTCCCCAAGCAGATCATGTCTTGGTAGTGTTACTTTCATCCCTGGTGGACGGGGGGGCTTGTGAGCAAAGTCGCCCCCACAAAGGGACACAAGTAAAAATCCACGCACCCCGTCATGGCTTTCTAATGGACACCTGGGTTTGTAAGGGACCACTGAAAAATAAAACTTCAGACCTGAAAATGAGTTCAATATCCAAGCGCTCACCCCTACAATTCCAAGTCCTGTTGGTTTGGGGTGCTCGCCCAGGCCTCTCTGTCCTAGAATGGCAGGAAATGAGGACACTCTCAAGGTGAAGACAGAAGGAGTGTACAAAAGGCACAGGAACAGTATTTCAACCATAAATATGATGATCACATTTTCTGGGAGAGGAAATGTGATTTATGGTCAAAAACATTTTTATATTCAATACAATGAAAGCCAACAGAAAAACACTTTTGAGATTAAAACTGAAAAATTCAAGACACTGGTAACGATAGCTGGAGAATCACACAGAGAACAAACTCGTTTTTTACCCTCTGATAATAGGGTGTTTTTTAAACCCTAAGTCTCTGAATTTGGAAGGAATAAAGGATGGAGGTGGGCATCGGAATAGTTATCTTACTAATCACATTAGCAAACCGCAGCTGTTCATTTTTGTAAATAGGGTATGCCGTCTAGAAGAGAAATTTTTTGGTCCATAACACAGCTCTCTAATATACTTTTAACCTGCAGCCTAAAATGAGTATTGGATACAACCCCTGTTGGGAACTGTGGCAAAAGATAGAGAACACATCTTTCCCCACCCTTTGACAGGGGGGGACTAGGGGTGGACAAGCACAGAGATGCCCTAAGAACAAAGCACGCCGCACCAGCAGTTTGAGGGCGTCGGGGCCCCAAGGGTGGTGTCTCACAATGAGCGGGCATGCCCAGGAGCCGTTACAAGCACACCGCTATGCAGGACTTTCCAGCAGGTACTTTGTGAATACAAAATGAAGTCTCTAGTATCTATTAATGTTTTGGATTAAACCATGATACTTTTATGTATTTAGAATGTAGCCTATGTTTGAAATTTGTCTTTTAAATAAAGACTCTCTGTACGTTTGGACTCTGCATGCGGAGTCAAAATTTTTCTCTGCTCCAAGGGAGCCATGCTGTAGAAAAGGCCCCCACTGCTGGTTGACAACAGCGGGGATCCAGAGATCACTGGGACAGGTTTTTGCGGTAGTTAAAGCCATACCTGCTTGACCTCTAACACATGTGTCTCTCCAGGTGGTCCCTGTGCGGTGACAAGCTTCCCCTGGGGAAGGTAAGCCAGGTACCAGAGCCCCCGCGTCCACAGCCCTAACAGACCTCTGGAACCCCATGGTCAGAGTTTGGACACAGGGCACAGTCTTGCCTAGCACACACAATGACCTTACGATTTCAAGAAAAGGAATTCTTAGCTGGAACTCAAGTACCGAGGTTGCCGAACCGAGGTCCTGTCTGACTCCACCTGTCTAACACCTGGTGCCCTTTCGCCACCAACGTTCTCAAGGTGTCAGAATACTAGGCAAGGTCTTAAAGGAAGCTAGTGTCACACTGCACCATGGCCATCAGGGTTGTGTCTAGGCACAGACAGCCTTCCTTTACTTGGTTAGCTCATATATAACGACCCATATAGCATATTCCAGAAACCTTGCCCCTTGCCTTTGGTCCATATTTAAATTACCAGAAACATAAATATCCACAGGTGTAAACTTTCTGGAAGACAATATGGCAAAGGCCTCCCAAGTAGGAATCTTTCCTGAAAAGAAAAATCATGGATATATGCAAAGATTTAGTTGTAAGTATATTCAACCTATATTTGTTTATAGTAATGAAAAACAACCAAATGTCCAGCACTAGAGGACTGAATACATTCCAGAATATTAGTATAAAATGCTATGTAACATTTAGAAGTAGCATTATGAAAGAATATTTAATGACATGCCATTAACTGAACAAAAGAGATTCTAACACAATATGAACAGGAGGGTTCCATTGGAGAAGGTACCACAAGCAAAAGGGAGCAAAATTACAAAAGCCAAACTCCTGTCCATCTGACTTACTATTTTGGGCCATTGTTTGTACAATGACTATGGGCTATTTAAAATAAAAAAACAAAGTTTTTAATTACCACTTTAACATTTCAAACAATTAGATACTAATTAACACCACAGCTGTCAGAAAAGAAGAAGGAAGGAGAGAGTTAATATGAGTTGTTTTTACCTGTTATTTCTTACTCAATTTCATTTCAATGTAGGGTCATCCTAACTCGAATTGTCCCCTTTTGGTAGATATGGAAGATAATTAGAATGTATATTTTCTACTGAAAACGCAGGAGGGAAATGCCTTGCTTCTTCTCCAAATCCTTTATTATTGAAACCCTGTGATTAATTCTTCCATTTGCTGAACTGGGTGAATTCTAAAGTTCTTTCTTTTCCCCAGGTGAAGGTGTTAATTTGCATAACCTCTGATTACTCAGTCAAAAGAATGAGCCAGGTTGGCATCTGCTGGATATTATGCAGTGAACTGCTGATTATCTGTGGAGACAAGGACAGTCCAAATAATAAATATCCACAGAGAATACCCAAACTTCATTTTAGCCAGAAGTGTCAACAGTTTGCCAGAGTAGTTAGCAAGGAGCGCAGCTGACTGCAGTTTTATCTCCCAACTCCCTTCCCTGTGCTTGAAGATTATGCTAATAAGGAACGGAATGACCAGCCGCAGAGGCAGCCCTGGGCCCTTCCCAGGCAAAAGGATTGGTTTCTGATTCATCAAGATTTGGCTGAATTGGAGCACAGACATACCACTGTTTCCCAGTAAGGACCCTGAGCATTCTTTAAATATGCATCCTCTACAAAAATCCCATCTTACCTGACAACACGTGTCCTGGAGTTCATTTCACGTATTAGGCTCAGTCCGTGTGATGCCCCATTCCCGCCCTATCCGGACCCTCCATACACAGAATGAACGATGAACTCATTTCTTTGTCATACTTCCCTACTAAACTCTCAAATTAAAATGTCTAAATATGGGTTATTTATAGTAATTACAATTCCCTACATCAGATCAATCCACTTAGGCAATATGCAATTATCCTCCAATTCAACGGCCTAAAATTATTAGGTTTCTGAGTCTTGGAAGAAAAACATGTCCTTCTGTGACCCTCCTTTGGCCGATATAATCTACCGAAATGCTACACCCCCACATACTTACACACATACATAAACCCTAGCAATGGCCTTGATTTGATTTAACAGACGCCTCTCACACTCCATCTGTCCACATATCTCATTTTCAATTTGAAATTAAGAAAGTTAAGACAGGCCTTTTCAGACCTTATGAGAAAAATCATCTCTTTGAAACTGCTTTATTTTGAGGGAGTATCATAAATTGATTGACAGGGATGTTAACTGCATTAACTTTTGAAGATTCTTTCAAGCCTCCGTCTTTTGTGAAATAACTATACATTTAGGTTAGTGGTTCATATGGTTTTTTTCCCCCATGACAAATACGGGTAAGATAAATTGAACTCAAATTCTTTTATGCTTTATTGAATAACAGCCAGTAATAAAGCAGGCTCAGAGACCAGACCCAAATATCCCATGCACAGCACTACTTCAACTCTCTTCAGCTCCGGAGGCCAGCTGAAAATCTGTCTCTTCACTGGGAGATTCTAATTGCTTCCCCCAGACTTATCGGCAAGAACTTTCCGGTCTCTCTTTCTGCAAAGTGATAAGACTTTATTTCAATTTTAAATCCCAGTTCATACACAATCTGTGTCCCCTCTAGGGAAATGTTCCATTTCCACCACAACCTAAGAAAATAAGAGGCATTCTGAAGGGGAAGTGGTTTATGACTTGCTGATTTTCAATTCCCTTTATTGGAAATATTGTGAAGCACTGTCACCAATGAAATAAATACAAGGATATTTATGAATATTCATATGTGTTCATGAATATGAAATATTATGAGATACACAAATACAATAAACCATAACAATAAAAGGCAAACCTGCACAATCATCCTCAGTGATCCCTATTTGTTTTAAATTCGAGAAACTCCTCAGTCAAGTGAGAAAGGGATTAAGGGGGGGGGGGGTGGGCGAAGACTCACTGATTCCAGAGGGAAGGGGGTGAGGGAGAGAGCAGAGGGTAAAGGGGAATAAATGGTGACCCAAGGAGACTTGGGGTGGTAAACACACAATATATCACACAGATGGGGGACTGTAGAGTTGTATGCCTGAAACCTATATAATTTTATTAACCAATGTCACCCCAACTGATAAATAAATAAATAAATAAAGTTTAAAAATTGATATAAAAATCAATTTGTGTTAAAATTTATTTCAGAAAAAAAATGATCAGGGTTACCCTTTCTCGGATCACATTTTTGCTTCCTGACTCAGACTTTCCTTCTTTAAATGAGGGGGGCCTCTACCCTGGAGTCCAGAGGGGCGGCGGTTTCCTTCTGCATACGTGACTGTTTCAACCAAATCTCACAGTCACTTCCCCAGGGTCTCCCACGGGAGGCGCATGGAAGAAGAACCCAGACACTAAAACGCTGCACTCTGACTTCCGACCTTCGCTTCCTGATTTGGGGGAAACTTTTTCACAAATTTTATTAATTTTTAAAAGTATAAATGTGTATTTTCTGGCTAGAAATAATTCAATCGATGTCATTACAGAATATCCACATCCCATAAAATTCAGCTTCATTTATTTATTTATCAACATTTATTGATCTTCAGGGCCTCAAAAGTCTGTTATGTTCCAAAAATGAAACTTTCAAGAAGTAGGGTTGAAAAAAAAAAAACAGCATCCACCTAAATATGAATGAAGGTGCCATATATAAGCTACATATTCATCAGGCACTCAATAATTGCTTACTTTAAGACACATTCTAGTGGTAACGATAAGAAAAATTATGTTTTCTATGCTAAAAATATGATGCCATTAGATGATGCAGATTTTTCCAGAATTGGCAACTTTTTTTTTAAATTACTTTTAACACTTTCCTCACTCTTTTACCCCATTTCAACTTGGTGCAGTGGTCCTAGGCATTGAAAGCTCAAACTCCAAAGGCAATGCACGCTTATTCCAGCATCAGCGTGAACTCAGGGTCGGGCCAAAGGCTGATTCTCACACTCGCACAAGGACGCCCAGGTCCCCAGATCGCCATTCGCTTCTCCTGTACCTTGTTCTAAAAATTCACTTCTGCTTGTCTTTCTCTATTGTGTCCGGGGTGAGAGGATGGGGGACAGCTATGTTTATTCTCCTAACACAAACAGTGCTCCCCTTCTGTTGGGAGCACTGAAGGTGTCGTGAAACCCAACAATAAAAAGTGAAAACGTGGTATTTGTGGGTGTCATACTGACCTTCAAAAAGAAGTTAGAAATTATTATTTTAAAAATGAATGAAAGAAATACATTTTGTGTGTTCAAAAATGCTCTTTGTACAACTAAATGTTACTTTAGGTTAAATGTCTACTGCTTCTCTGGCTAGTATGTGAAGCTAAACTTATTTATATCACATGCAGTTATTTTATTTTTTCTCAATTTTTTAATTTAATTATTTTTCAAGTACAGTTTTCTGTCTATTACTCCCATCCCATCCCACCACCGTGCTCCCCACTCCCTCCCATTTCCACCCTTCTCAGTTGTTGTCCATGTATCCTTTATATATGTTCCTCTAAATCCCTCTCCAATTTCCCCTGAAATTCCCTCCTCTCTCCCCTCTGGTCACTGTCAGCCTGTTCTCTATTTCAGTGTCTTTGGTTATATTTTGCTTGCTTGTTTGTTTTGTTGTTTAGCTTCCTGTTAAAGGTGAGATCATATCGTATTTGTCCTTCAACACCTGGCTTATTTCAGTCAGCATAATGCTTTCCAGTTCCATCCATGATGTTGCAAAAGGTAGGAGCTCCTTCTTTCTTTCTGCAGCATAAAATTCCATTGTGTATATGTACCATAGTTTTTTGATCCATTCATTTACTGACGAGCACCTAGGTTGCTTCCAACTCTTGGCTATTGTAAATTGTGCTGCTATGAACATTGGGGTGCATATGTTCTTTGGGATTGGTGTTTTAGGGTTCTTAGGATACAATCCTAGCAGTGGAATTGCTGGGTCAAAAGGCAAGTCCAATTTTAGTTTTCTGAGAAAATTCCATACTGTTTTCCATAATGGTTGTACCAGTCTATAATCCCACCAACAGTGGACCAGAGTCTCCTTTTCCCCATACCCTCTCCAACATTTGTTGTTTATACATGCAGTTATTTTAAAGCAATGTATCAAACAAAGCCCTTTATCTCTGCTATTTTTTTAAAATTCCAAAAATGCCCAGAGAAAAGAGATCATTTTATAGATTCCCTGAGGAATATTCCCCTTTAAAGGCTGTATTACAGACACAAGGAGAAATCTTCTGATTTTATTAATTATATTAACTAGTTGAAAAGTGCACACTAAATGGAGTCTGATTTTCCTTTAAGAACAAGATTCTGGGCCTGAGGAATCTAGATATCAACTATTCGCTTTCCTTCACATGAAAGCCTAGACTGAAAACACTCCAATTAGAAATCTGTCTAGTTGCTTTCCTCAAGTCAACTCGTTAAAAGAACAATCTGAAGGGTGTCTTTGCTGCCCTTTCCCTCCTACATGCTGGACAACCAGCTTCTGTGCCCACTGTCCCCTTCCACAGCTGTCTCTCACGGTTGCTCCCAGGGACCATCTAATTGCTCATTTCTTTCACTACCTTCCAGTCCCTATGCTCGTTTCATAGGCCTGCTCCCCCATCACTCAGTCCTCAAGACTGCAGTTCTCAAGGGAGAACTTCTCCATGAAGCTCTCCCCGGTGCATGCTGGGTTGGAGAGGGGGATGCGACCTTAGGCCTCCTGTCCGTCCTCTGGGCTCCTGGAGCAGCTCCGATGTTCTCAGAGCACTGCCCCCAAGGCTATGAGCAATGCCGGGCAGAGGGCTGCAGCCATGTCTACCGTCATACCCACCTCCCCCACCTACTGTGCAGACTTGCTCTTTTTCTGTCTCAGGAAGCGGAGCAGGAAGCCCTGGCTGTGCCGATGGCAGTTCTATCTCAGTAAGACTGACAGATTTTGCCTAATCTCTTTGGAGGCTTCCTTCTGCAAATTTCATAGCCATTTACTCCTCATCCCACGAGAAGAGGATCCTATTTCAGACCACTGTGTCAGCAAACACCTCCAACTCCTTCTGTTCCTGAAATGGAGCCCGGACAGAAGCAGGGGCCAGGGGGCAAGGGCACAGAGGACGGCCTACACAGTCTCCACCTTTGCTGCCTCCTTCTCCTTCCCTGTGCGTTTCCATCTCTTTCTGTAGCACTGACGCGGCCTAGCCATCTAATCAAGACAAATCTCTCAAGCGGTAATTAAAATACAGCGCATCTTCAAGGGGAACAGGAAAACAAAGGCTGAGAACAATGAGCTGACTGAGCCAACAGCATGGTTCACCCCCCCATAAGCCCTTGCCCTCTCCCTCTCTCCCCTGCTTCCTTCAATGGCTTGCTTTTAAGTATTTTCACAGGAAGGAAAACTCATTCTGCTGAAAGGTAAAAAACTGAACAGACACTTAGACGAGGAAATAGTTTAATTGAATTGCATATGAAAAACGCTTAGGACTGTTTAAGGCAAATGGCAGGTTCCCTGCTCGCAGGAATTGCATTAGGCAAGAAACTTGCTAATCTGTTATGGTCAGGTTAGAAGAGAATATCGCATTAGCATGCAAAAGGACACAGGCCGGCCATCCAGGGTGAGACAAGCCTTCCCGGAATGAAGACTGCAGAGCAGACAGGTGCACTGGCCTAGTAATAACCCAGAAGTTGGAAAATGAACTTGCACCTCTTAAGGCTGTGTGCGAGCCTTGATTACATTAGCACTCCTTAAGGTATTATTCAGTATATTCATTTTTATTGTATTCGTTTCTAAATAGTCTGCAAAAGGCCAGTGTTTTATTTGGCTCCCCGAGCCACCTGTCTTTTCTACAACATCCCCTACCCACACATTTAAGTATGAGCTCTCTGGTTTCCTAAAATCTTTTAACTATTGACGGCTGCCAGCAGTCAAATTAAATTCAAAGAGTTTAGCGGAGCTTCAGGTTTTAGCTATATAATTTACTAAGAATGCCCAAAGCACGTGCAATCTAATTTGCAGTTCAGCAATGAATACCATTTCCTCATGAAATCTGCTTGAAATTTCCTTTCAAGGCTCCCGAAAACATGCACCGGTGACACCTGTGTGTCTTCCTTCTGGCACTGACTCAAAAAAACAAAAACAAAACAGAAAGAAACCTGCCGAGAGAGAAAGATGTACCCTGTGCAAGAAGGCCCAGCAAAAGGTATCAAGAGAATGGATTTGCTTTTGTTGCCAGTTTATCTCGGCTAGTACAGCCACTCTCTCCATTTTTTTTTAATTTGGCTTTTTTTTTCAATATCTTCTAAGTCCCATATTAGCACTATATTCACTACAGCTTCACCAGCAACCAGCACAGGCTTACACACCAAATCCTAGGGGTAGATGGAAAGAGAGACCGATAAATAGACGATGGGTAGCACTGCACAAAACCCTAGATCTGATCATTTGCATGTCTATACAAAAGTAGATTTGGTCTATTTTCAGTGGCAGGTCAGTGTCAATTCCTAATCCTAATGCTAATTTCAGTTCTATCACTTAATTCTGAAGCACATGGTTTACAATGTCCTTGTCCTCTCTTTCACCCCTATATTAGAGGGGGGAAAGCAGGAAATGACTGCTAAAAGCCTACGGCGAGCTTATGATTTTGGTTGGTCTTATAAAAAATGTCTCTCTTCGACCTGAGAATAAGGCATGAGGACTCCTTGAAAAGTACTTTGAGAATCTTCTGTGGAGGCTGAAAATATAAAATGTGGTTTAATTTTATTTTTTTAAAGATTTTATTTATTTTTGGAGGGGAAGGGAAGGAGAGAGGGAGAGAATTATCAATGTATGGTTGCCTCTTGTGCATCCCCTGCTGGTAACTGGCCTGCAACCCAGGCATGTGCCCTGACTGGGAATCAAACCACAATCCTTTGGTTCACAGGCCCACGCTCAATCCACTGAGCCACACCAGCCAGGGCTTTATTTCTAAATTTATTCTCCCTTCCTGGTACATAGGAATTCTGATTTCTGGCCATACTAACAAAGTGGTGAAGAGAAATGCTGCCAACAATCACCATGGAAAATCCAAAACCTCGTAAGTGTTCCCTATCGTGGAGACGGCACTCACCACAAAAGGAGGCCACAGAAATAAAGTCATCAGCCCTGGCTGGTGTGGCTCAGTGCATTAAGCACGAGCCTGTGAACCAAAGGGTTACCAGTTCGATTCCCAGTCAGGGCACGTGCCTGGGTTGTGGGCCAGGTCCCCAGTAGGGGGCGCCTGAGAGGCAATCACAAGCTTGAACATCAACCACATTGATGTTTCTCTCCCTTTCTCCTTCCCTTCCCCTCTCTCTAAAAATAAATAAAATAAAATCTTTTTTTTTTAAAAAAGAAAGTCATCAGCTTGAATTAACTTAATGAATACATGGTATGATTTAGAAGCCCACCAGAGAAGTCAGAGAGGCTGCTGTGTCCATGCCAGTGTTCATCACTCACCATCAACCAACTCAATGTAACTCTAGGAACTGAACCACTGAAGTGCACATTGAAAGAAGCCACGTTCCCGACAACTCTAACGATCTAAATCTAAGTGCCAATCTCTGTCTTCCACTTCCCACTTCTACTTCCCACTCGTTAGCCCCTACACCTCTTCCAGTAAACTATAGTTTGTGACATTTGAAAATACTCATGGGAAGCATTTTTTATGTTTTTAAAGCCTACCAACATACCAGCCCTCAAAACGAAAACAGAGGCACCCCAAGACAAAGGGAGCAGACCCCTGAGCTGGATGAGCTCCATGCCCTGGCTCACCACCCCCTTCCTAAGCCTTGCCTTCCCCCACGAATTTGAAGGGCGCTTCCTGGCATCCTTGATTCTGGCAGAAAATACAACAAAAGCGAATGCCCACCCTCTTTAGCTCATAACGAGAAACTGTATTTATTCGCAGAGCACCAGAGAGAAAATTAATGTAGTCAGCCATTCACTTTCCAATTAATTTAGTGAAACAGCAACTAAATAATCCAATTCTATCGAGTCTGAACATAAAAATATCAGCTGCATAGCACTCTGTGGAAACGAGGAGGAAGAGAAGTATCCAGAATTTTTAAATACCTTCTCTGTTGGGCACTTTTGCTAGGCCCTTGCACATATTATTTCATTTTCATCCTCACAAGAACCCTGAAAGAAAGGTATTATTATTTTATATAGACTCTCCCTATATCAGACATTTAAATAACTTCCCAAAGATCACAGCACTAGTGTGTGGCAAAGCTGGGACTGTATCCAAGGTCTCTCATACTCCCAGTGTTAACATGAAAATGAGTCATAAAGAGATGATACTTCATGTCTGAGTGTACAGTAGATGGGAGTCTATACTTGGTACCATTAGTAATTTTTTTGTTTTAATTTCTCTTGGCCGTTAACTTATTGTCTAATTCCTATAGTCCTTTACTTCTTGAAAAATGGCTTAATCTGTGTCCCCTCCTTTCCCTGCCTTTGTCCTCACTTTTTCCTTTCTCCACTGACTTGTTCACATCTCCCGAAGATCTAAGGCGAGGTGACAGACAGAATAACTTGATGGGAGTTCGTGATTTGTGCTTAAGGTAAAATTAATTCTGAATCCAGATTGTTACATTTTATGAATCCTTCCCATGTACATTTCTGATCGGAATGACTTGACAGAGGATTAGGTTCCAATAAACCCCCCATGATATACCGTGTATGTGTCAGACATCTAAAAATCCTTGAGAGAGCAATCACACCGAGTGCTGTCTAATAATAAACCCTCATGGACAGCCACGGCACGAGCTGCGTTTCCTCCCAGCGCCCCCGCCCACCCGGCTTTGCTCGGCAGTCTCTGCGCGACTCTCTGCAAAAGAACAGATGTTCTGCTTTGGGTTGAGAAATCAACAGTTACCATTCATATGTTCCCCAAATTCAAGGGCCCAGTGCTGCTGTTTTAGGGATGCTAATTAATTCGAGCCCTTCTGCTCCAATATTCTTGCAGTTTCAATCAAATCTATTCTCACAGGACTCCAGTCCCAGGATCTCTTTTGAAAGCTTATAGGGGAAAACAGTGAGGAAATGTACATTTCACTGACCCGGGGGGAGAGGAAGGATCAATCTAATATGTTCCGATTTTGTCTATTTCTCATAGCATCCTCATCGCCGTCCTCTCTGGGTTGATTTGAACAGGTAGGCACGGCCCAGATGACAAATTTAATTGAATCAATGCCTAGAGACATTGTCATATATATATATATATATTTTTCATGTATTGGTAATTCAAACACAGACTACTTCTGGAAAAAGCATAGAAAGAGCTATCTCCAGACCTGTTCCTGTTTTGCGGGGGAGGGGTGTGCACTTGCTTGCTCTTCTATCTATCGTGGACTGTGCATCCCACCCAGCTGAGGGCCTGGTGAAGATGCAGGTTCTGGCCCTCAAAGCACACGCCCCGATCAGTGGGTCTGTGAAGGTAATAGGGTATAAGCGATCTTTAAATAAATCTGAGGCAGATGGTCCGAGCACCTCGGGCAATGCTGTGCTCACCCAAGGACACTCCTGAGCACGAGTGTTTGCCACCTGCGTCCCCTTGGCCCCAGAGAGAGAGAGCTCAAGCAGCACTGGTGTGTGGGTCTAGCATGGTGTGGGGTCTTCATTCCATGTGCCTTAATGGACCCTGCTCTGCCCCTGCCCCAGAGACACCCTCCACACCAGTTTCCCACGGGGGTCTGCATCTTCCGGGGGTGACGACAGTCACTGGGACCTGGGGTGGGGTCCCAGGACTTGTTTTACTGACAGCGGCTGTGTGAACGTTATGTGCCCTGAAGTTTGATGAGCTGCTACTGAACATGGGAACACGTTTGTCCAGGGAAAGAGCCTCGGGCAAGGGGTCCGCCAGCCCTGCATGGGGGCCCGAGATGATTCACTTCCAACCTCCCAATGTGAGCAGGGTCCTAAACCTTGACTTAAGTTCTCTGAGCTTTAGTCCCCTTGTCACTAAATTTGAAATAATACTGATATCTTTCAAATTGTTGTGAGAATTAAATATGATAATATATGTCAACATATGTGGCATGGAGTGGGAATGAAAGAGCAAGAGGAGCTAGGGGGTCTCCCATTTGGGTGTCGTCCGCTGGTCTGAGGAAGAGGGCCCAGGACCCTTCCCAACAACTGTCTGCACACACTGACAGATTCATTCAGCATCTTCCTAAAGAAGGGTCAGGGATGTTACTTTTTGTTTTGGGAGAGTTTGGGAGGGGATTGGGAGAAATGAAGAACACAGAGAAGGTAATAATGGTATGGTACACATTCCCCTCCCGCCACACGACTTCCCAGTGGGCCCCCAGCCGGGGAAGAATTAGGGCCACGGTCTGAAGGAGCTGATTTCTGACAAGATGTTTGGTGACTGGATTCCCAAGAAATGATGTTTTAGGGCCCAAGTCACAAAGGGAGGCAAAGAAACGGGGAGGAGTCTGCTCTCCATTTCTGGGTGGGACGAGTATCACTCAGAAACCTGAAGTGGGCATCATGAGAAGAATTCAAGACAGCTCTTGGCATATGCACAGTGCCCTCACAGCCACCACCATCACCAGTGGCAGTGGAAAAGGCTTCTTCCTGTGGCTTTGAGAGCTGGGGGTACGGGGGTCACCACAGGAAGCAAGGACAGCAGTCCAGTGCTGTTAGTTCCTAAAGCTGGAAATTCAGTGGGGGGCACGTGCCAGACCTCACTTGGGAGCCCACACACCCCTGGAAAGATCTTTGCAGGAAAGCTCCACGCCCTGCAGCGAGAGAAGAGACAAGTGCTGGGACACAGGGCCCCTGATAGCACGGCACCTGCTTCGTACCTGCAGACAGGTGAGTAGTAGCAGTAATGCTCCTCATTAGAGATGCCTGTTATTGGTGCCAGGAGGGACCAGCCAAGCAACAGCAGAGAGAAATAAATGTTCTTCCTTTGCCAGAACTAAATTTCAAAATAAAATCTCAAACAGTGGGAAATGTCACTTTCACATGGGCTTAGTTGTCACCGACGACAAATAAACTATTTGAACTTCCCTATGGTACAGTCTCTCATCCACGAGCCTACTTAACAGAGGCTCCCAAGGCTTCCTATATGGAGATCAAAAGAGACCGCAGTGACAGGTAGAGAGCATATAATAGAGTAAAAAAGTTAAAGGTTTGTTCTCTATCTGATGGTCGAATAATAAAGCCATCTGTGAACTATATCGTATTCAGACAGGTGGTAGGAAGAGTACAGAAACTCTCTGTGGGTTTGCTCTGCCAATAACAAGCTGAGTGACCTTGAGCAAGTCCTTTAAACTCTGTAAGCTGCGCCATCCTCCTCTGCAAAGAGAAGAGGTCTGTAAGGTCTATTTGTCCCTAGAGCTCCAAGAAGAAGGTGTCAAGTCTTGAGAAGAGCAACTAAAAATACAGTCTCCTTGTGAGGCCAAGGGAGTTACATCACTACGCACTCACAAGAATCCAAATGTTGACTGAGATCTTCTGTAAGCAAAAAAAGAAAAAAGAAAAGAAAAGAAAAAAAAAGAAACAAAAAACGCTGAAAAGCCTTGTCAGGCATTCCGTAGTCGCTGGGCAATGCAGATTTGAACACGTCCATCAGGAGCGTGCCCAGATGTTTATATCACTTGGATGCGTGGTTTAAAAGTTAATGTTGCACCTAATGAGATGCATCCAGACCTCTTTCTGGCATGAAGGCCACAGTGAGGAGTGGAAGAACAGGACAGCTCGTCTCACAGAGAGAATGACACCCTAAGTCAGTGGCTTAGTGACCACACTGGCCATTTGAGTTTGACCCTCTGTGTTCCTTCCTTGGTTCATCAACCAATATTTACTCTGTTACTTCCTAAGTGAGGCGCTGTGCAAAGATGCGGACGATGCAAAGATCCCACACCGGCCTCCCCTAAATGTGAAATCTAATTTGAAGAGATGGGGATCTGAGCATAGTAATAAATAATAATGATAAGTAAATATCTAATAATAAAACAAGATAGTATATCGTGTCACATGCTTTTAGGCGATAAGTACCATTTATCCACTAGATTTTAAATGCATTCACCATCTTCCTTCTGCTGATTAAAACATTCATTTTCGTTGGAGTCCTCCAAGGTTTCTCCAGTGAGTGTGGAATCTGAGCTGGAATGTAATGTATGGAGGGAAAGGGAGCAACATGCCGGAGGAGGCTCACTCCAGGCCAGGAAATCAGCATAAAGAAAGGCACTCAATAGGGAAGTGCCAAGGCAACCAGAGCAGAAAGGGTTAAATCTTGCACAGTTGCGCGGTCTGTCAACCACCCACAGCCTCCCACGCACTCTTTCTATACCACACAAAGTGGACTCCATCATTATAAACAGCTCCCTGGCTCAAAGCATTTGCTTTTTTAACCATAATTACTCGTTTCACTAATGATGGACTATAGTTTAGAGATCTCTAGATTCAATCCTTTCACTAACACAGGAGAAAAAAATAGACCTTCCCATTCTTTGCTCACATCTAGTAAGAATAGAAGTGTGCGCACCCCTCCCCACACCCTCCTAACCTTTAGCCAACCTCGTAGTGTTAATCCACAATAAAGCCACCAGGACATGCCCACAGTGCAGTGGCAGAAAGATGAACCATGGGACTCCCTCATGGAAAACATGCTGATACATGTTGCAGCCATATTTGGTTTTAGCAGTCGTTCATGCTTACATCCCACAGAGCACATAAGAAATCCTGGTAGCCATGGGCCATTGGTGATACCATGTGCCTACCATGAGCTCCCTTTGCAAATCAGAAAGATCAAAACCATGACCTCAGCAGCACCTGGTGCTGGGAAATAAACCCAGGACTGACACCACCTGGAAACAGAGGTGTGGGGATAAGCAACTCTGCTCCCAGAAGGAGATGGCCTTTGAGCGCACAGCTAGCCATAACCTCTCTCACAACTGAGCTGAATTCATCCTATCTCATAAGTGTGAGCCTAAAATAATCCTCATTATTTTATCTCTTTTTCAGCACTTTGAGTACTTGAAATTACAAAAAGCTCTTCACAAATAAATTAGCTTCTTTGCAAGGTTTCCATTTCAATGACCTCCTGGAGCACAGCGGGTCTATTATTTTAAGGTTTGGTGTTCTCTTACGTGACACATTCCACCCCTGGACACGTCGCTCTCAATTGGCAGTTTCTATTTATATTTCAACATATTAGTACAACAAATTTAAATAAAATCCTCCACTTGTGTCGTTAATTAGCATTTGGCAATGAGCCTGATTAAATGTCCTTGGCAGCAAAATGATTTCAGTATCTGAAAGGTTATTTTTATCACTTATTAAGAATGCCTGTTGGGGAACCATTGCCACCAACTTAACAAGGGGGTCGCACAGAGTCTGCTGTGGTCCCTAACGTACCTCTCCAGGCTGGGCTGGGGAACCGGCAGCCAGTGTGGTCAGCTTTTCTAACACATGAGAAAAGCTTATCTGAACGAGAGGGAATTTAAAGGATTCTTTAAAAATTAAGTTTGAGTTATGAAAAGAATTCTCCTGCTAATCCGTGCTGGGACTTTAGGAAACAAAGTGTTCTCCTCCATATGGTTCTGTGAAGAAGAATGAACTTCTTCAAAGACCAGGACTGAATCTGAGCCGCCCGGGGCCTGGAAAACCTGTGCTGTGTACCAGAACTCTCGTTCAGAGGGCTCCAGTTCGCCACGGAATGTCTGGCCACAGGCCCAGGGCACGTATGTGCTTCCTGAATATGCGTCCTGGAATCAGGTGAAGGAGACTGATTGCTGGGACACCTGTCACAGGTGGGGATGGCATAAAAACAAGGGAGCGTGTCATGTTGTTTATCTGTTTGTGATTCCACTTAAATAAGATACAGCTCTAGGAAGTGAATAAAATGGAGAAAAAATATCTGGAGCAAGCAACACAGTGAATCTTGGAAAACCAGCCACGATGACAGTGTATTTTCCCCTTTCATGAAGTGACCTAGATGAAGAAGGAAGGAAGGAAGGAAGGAAGGAAGGAAGGAAGGAAGGAAGGAAGGAAGGAAGCCAGGAGGGAAAGGAAGGAGGGAGGGAGGGTGAAAGGGCAGAAGGGAAGGAGGGGAGCAAGAAAGGAAGTTTGTTCTTACTTAACATAGGAAAATATTGTACTTAAATATTATCACTTAAGTAATCTATTGGGTTTTCAAGATCTATAAATTAATATATATGCTATATGAAATGAATGAAATATTCACTTGCTGTGATTTTTCCAAGTACAGCGTTTTGCAGTCTTCTGCTCACCATGAGAATTAGAAAACATGTCCCATGATAAATCATGCTTTGGTGACTATAATAAAGACTTGAATGTTGCAGGTGGAGAGTGTGGCTTCTGAGAGACTTTCCTGGGTTTTTGGCATATGAATAAATATTTGTTGAGCAAAAGGATTTCAGACAAAATATTTCCTACTTACAATCTGGGTTTCTTCATTAAGTGTCTTAGGAGGAGCCCTGGATGGTGTGGATTGGTGGGTTGGGTGTTGACCCACAGAGCACAGAGTCGCCAGTTCTATTCTTGGTTGGGTCACATGCCCGGGTTGCAGGCCTGGTCCCCTCCCCGTCCGTGGGGAATGTGCCAGAGGTGGCCATTCGATGTCTCTCCCCCTCTCTTTCTCCCTCCCTTCTCCTCTCTGAAAAGAAATAACACATAAAATCTTTTTTAAAAAAAGAATCTTAAGCAGGAATAAAAAAAAAAGGGAGATAAAGGAGAATCTGTGTTTCAGGAAAAACTTTCAGAAAACAAAGAGAACCTAGGAATTTCCGGGATAAGATACAAGAGAAAGTACACAACCTAATGCATTTCACACTGAAAGGCCCTCAAACTCCAGGAGGGAAACTCTCAGAAATGTGATCTGCAGCCAGAAATGCACTGTTATAAAATTTTAGCAAAAGAGCCCTGGCTGGTGTAGCTTAGTGGATTGAGTGCGGACCTGCGAACCAGACGATCGCGGTTCGATTCCCAGTCAGGGCACATGCCTGGGTTGCAGGCCAGTTCCCTGCAGGCCAACTCCCAGCAGGGGACGCACGAAAGGCAACCATACATTGATGTTTCTCTCCCTCTCTCCTTCCCTTCCCCTCGAAAGATAAATAAATAAATAAATAAATTTAGCAAAAGAGAAAAAAAAGTCCAAGTATTGAATAAAAGGAATATAGATCTAAGCTGTATTATGAATAAAATATCAGTCAAACAAATGTACAAGCAGAAACTGGCTACTTTTCCAATATCATTCGACAGTGAATGAGGTGAATCCTCAGATCATGGTGCAAAAGAGGCTCGAAAGGATTCTCTGACTATCAACACGAGGTTTTCATAAACACAGACAGTACCCTCTGCAGCTTGTATTGGTTCCTTCCACCGTGGGAAAGGTCCATCAGAGGTCCATCAGATTACTGGCAAATTCTTCATTTTCTTAAGTTTCCTTGGTGCTACTAACAAGTAACGGCCCAGAAAAGGATTACTACCTTTTTCCATGGAACAGTTATGCTTAAAAGCATCTGAGAAATAGACTGACTTCAGTCAGCTGGCCTGTGACAGAAGGGAGAAAGATGAAGATGGGTCTTTGCTGAGGGCCTGCCCTGAGCCAGATGCTGTATTAAGCACATTATATGTATTATCTCTCTTAATCCTTACAACGACCCTGCAAATTAGTATTCATAGGAATTTTTTTTGCTATTTGGGAGATAAAAGAATTGAGAACCAGAGAGATTTACCAGTTTCCACAATGCTGACCATTAGTGGAAATAGGATCTGAGCGCAGGTCAGCTGGGCGAAAGATAAAAGTCTGTGCTCATCCCACCGTGCAGCATCGTTTACAAGAGGAAGTCTCAATAAAACGGCCACAAACTCATTCCTGGCAGCAGACACACACTCGATAGTGTGTAACCTTCACTGCACCCAGCTGACGAGGGCTACCAGTGACCTCCCCTTGGCTTCTTCTATAACCTGTGCTCTGGAAGTAATATTCACACATCTGCATCATGCTATTTGGGGATGCTTTTTTGGTAACTCTCTTGCGAAGCCAACATTCCCTGTTTTAATAAATTGTATTTACTACTTACCACGTGTTGGCAATGGCCTCCATCACCAACGACAACATCAGACTGGGTCTTACCATTCTCTACAGCCACTAACGCAGGGACTTGCAAACTGATAGTAAAGGCTTGCTGAGCTGAACTGAAATATACTGAACTGAACCAGATGGTTCTAGATCATAGGAGAAGGCAGCATAGTCCACATCATCTTTGATTCAAATAATTATTGAACACCAACTGTGTGCCAGATGACACTGTATTGCGCAATTGCCATCCTTGGCATTTAGTTTTTCTACATCTCAGATGGTAAATGAGACCTCCTTGTTTGTAATGCCCTCTTGGACCCCTATATCCGGAGGTGTAACAGCATTTGCTGTCTTTAAATTTTGCTATTTAGACCCGCAACGGTGCTGTGGACAAGCCCCTGGAGTCTTTCTATGCACCTTTTTCCCCACTGGGAAAGCGGAAATGTGACCATTTTATCCTAGAATCTTTTCAATTATAAAAATTCAATTCCTGAGCTTTGTGGGGCATTGCAGGTTTGCAGGGAGGCGAAGAATCTGACACAATATCAAGATGCTTTGTGATTTATCCCCATCACGCTCAGTTTCCGCTCCACCTTTTGTTCGAGTTCTGAGAGCCACCGTCTCCGAGTAATCAATCAGCTGATTTCTGACCTTTCTCCCTTCCTGTCCACCTGGCCATTGCCACGTGGCCATTCTGGTGGTTAAGATATGCAAATCCTTAGGGATGTAAGGAAGGAGGCCCTGAGATGCTTTCACCAAAGGACAGTTCATCTGCCACAGCTCTACTGCTGTTTGTGCAGGTTAACTGCTTGGCAGTCCTTTCATGTCCCGAAGTCAATCTGTGTTTAAAGGATGGAGGTGAGTGGGCAGGACAGGGCAGTTTATCTTTGCTGCCTCCTCATTTATTATCACATTGCTCTCTCACGCGGCACTACCTCCGCTGATCAAAATCAGGGACCACATATCAACAGAGTTGTTGGGATGAAAGGCAAAATACATTCTTTGTTCCATCTACAAAAGGGTACTTAAAATAATTATGGCAATAAATCAGGTGGAAACACCCAAACATAGAAATGGTTTATCCTGGAATGGGAATTGCTTACTGGTTTTTTTTTTCACTGTCTTCCACAGCAGTTACAGACATCTTTCCAACATATGAGTATGCTCAATTATCAGATAAGCCTGTAAAATGGTGTCAGTCCCCACACTCTGCCTGCAGCTGAACACATCTGCACTTGATTTCAAACAGGGAATGGCCTCTTCTGAGCAGAAGTTCAAGTCTATTCTACTTCCTGCCATAAGGCCATAACCCCTTGAAAGACTTCAGCATAAGGATGTGATACTAAAATAGCATCCATCCAACTTGTGTTTTCTCTCTGTCCCTCCTAAGATTCCGCACAGTCAGAATTTATTAGGTGCCTGTCACGTTCTGATGGGGTCAAAGTGAGCAGTCAGAAAAATAAGAATGGAAGAGACAGAGGCAAATGGACGAGGAGAAATGCAGCTCTGAAGGAAACCCTAAACATTCTTCAAAGTAACCAGAAGCCAGACCATGGACATCAAACAGAAGAAAAAATATGAGGACACAAGTTTTCTCATCCATTGAAAAGACGTTAAAAGTTGGTCCATGTAAACATGACAGCCCAGGCCCTTTCACACAGAAAACTTGAAGGGAAAAATCAGTGCCTGTCAGACAGAGGGAATTCATCATTCCTTTGAATCTTCCTGATATACACAAGGCTTTGCAAATTGTCCCCCGAACTATGAGAATAATAGCATTTAATATGGTCATTCAATGCGAGAGCCATAGCACATGTAACAGTAAGCAGGTGACATAAGTCTGCTGAAGAACGTCCAGGGAATCTCAAATTTCTGCTAGAAGACTGAACCAAAAAATGTTGTACAGGGACCCCACCAGTGCTGAAAAGCTGCCTATTCCATCTTAAGCTGTTGAGAAGAGACACCAAGCCCTGGCTGATTGTCATTGGATAGGCATGTGATTGGGAATGACCCGGGAGAACGGCAATCCCTGTGCCAAGAGATTGAACATGGGCTCCATTACGTAGTGAAGGTGGGGTACTGAGGGCAGTGGGCAAGGTTTCAGTGACATCTATTTTGATTCATGGCTCTGCTAGGAGTCTCTGGCATAGTTTTGTTGCAACAAAACGTTAGCTCCAGAAAAGCCATTCCAGCACACAAGAGCATGAACCCACAGAGCCTGCAGCCCAGGGGAGGCCACCTCCTTACTCGGTTACATTATGTGACCAGTGGCCAGCATTGCTATGACAACTTTTCCAAGTAGCTTTACTGGGGTCGAAGGGAAAAAAAACCCCACCAAGCACAGATTATGTCTACAGGACGTGAAGGAGCTGGTCAGGTCATGCAGAGTAAATGGTCAGCACAGCTCTGAGGCATTATGTAGAAACCCTCCGCACACCCACCATGTAAAAAGTTGTCTGAAATCTTCACTTATATCAACATGAATGTATAGAGAACTTTCTTTATAAGCTTTAATGTGATTATTACCCAGGACCCCAAAAGGTTGTCCTTTCGGATTCCCACTATCCAAATGTAATTTTCGATGTCCCAGTACAAGCATCCCACATTGCAGGTATCAGTCGCCCACTGGATACGTCAGCCCCTGAGAGTGGATGCTGATGCAGAGAACAAAGTGGAAAGGGAGATGAGAAAGTTCCCATCCCACAGTGACTCCATGGTCAAGGGCAGGCAATCAAAACAACACAGATCATGAAGGACTTCCTCAGCTTCCAATTCTACCAAGGGAAAAAAATTACTTCCCTTTGTAATTATTTATTTTCCCATTTCCACCCATGGTTCTCGTGATAATTGCTAACTTTGTGAAATGTTAGAACACTGACTCTTGTGTAAAGCAAAGTGCCTTTTGACATTTATGAAGTGCCGATTCTCTATAAACATAGCAAAGTACTAATCATCACAAGAACTACTCAATGAAATTGATCAATGGTGAAGACAAATATTCTTTCATTGAAATTCAGAAGGCCAAAAAAGGCCATTTTTATCTCTTGGAAAAACTAGCACATTCTGTGACTTGCCAAATAAGATTTCAGATCAAAGCTATGACACAGACACAGGGAAATTGTAGGAAGAAAGGAATCACAGGTTAACTTGGTCTGTTTCCTCTGCTGGTGTAGCTCTATATATAGATGTCTGTGTGCGAACACCTTTGAGACAGAGCGGGCCAGTTATACTGTCACTCACCTATGATCTCTTGTAAAAAAAAATCACCAGTTGTGAGTAGCTTGTAACAAAAAATAAGGAATGATATCTATCACAAAACTGCTGGGAAAGCAGATAAGCTTCGAAAAGTGATTTGGAAAATATGAAGTGTAAATTGCGCTTCCGTTTTCAAGTGACATTTCTTTTCTCCAAAACTTCAGAACAATGTGGAGAAGGCACAGCGTCAGATGACACCTCCGTGAAGAGCCAGGTGGCCCAAGTCAGAAGCTTCTCAAGGGGCAGGAGGTGGACATTTGGGCTTATTTGCCAATTCTAACCTTGTTAGGCTTGCCTACCATCCGAGTGGAGACCAAAACTCCCTAAGCCCACACCACACCAGCAGAGTCTGGGCCATTCTCCCCAATTCAACTGGAAATCTGCGTCCATTTTAGCATCTGGCGCATCTAATGGGGGGTCTCTGGCACTTCCTTCCACCTCCTTTCACCACATTTTAATATTTAAAAGGATCAGGGATCTAATTGTTATTCAGGAGTTTCCGATTCCCACTTAGGTGATACAGGCCTCTGAAAATATGTCAAGTGGCACCATCCATTAATTGAATGAGTATTTATGGTGCACCTGCTCTGTAGAGGTCTACAGCAGGGTGTAACACAGCAGTCAGAATGTGGGCCCTGGAGCCCGGCTTCCAGGCCAGATTTCTGGCTCTGCCACTTACTGGTTGGAGTGGCCTTGGACAAGTTAATTCTTAGCCACTCTGGGCCTCAGTCTCCTCATCTGGAAAATGGGGATCATACTAGTGCCCACTTTGTATGGGTTCTGTGAAGCTTGAGTGAACACGTATAAAGTACCTCAGCTGTAATCTCTGGCCAAACACATGTTGGTGTCCAGTAACATGGTCAATTAGGAACACCTAGGTGCACAGGCCTAGCTGGTCTGTCTTGTTGGGTGCACCACTCATCACCAAAGAAATAACTCAAGTATAGCATTCTTCTATTTTTTACTTACCCTAAGGCTTCGAATGAAGTGTTTAATAAACTGTGAATTCTGCCTCAATCTTTCCAAAGCTATTTACCATAATTAATCT
Organism: Sturnira hondurensis; assembly: GCF_014824575.4. Lineage (NCBI taxonomy): Eukaryota > Metazoa > Chordata > Mammalia > Chiroptera > Phyllostomidae > Sturnira > Sturnira hondurensis. The sequence continues at coordinate 18,426,206 of NW_028082759.1, read as the reverse complement.
CATAATCCACTAGGATGAAACAAACAACAGTAGTCTGTTCTGAGTTTTAAAAGAAAACACCCTAACATTTCAATTTATTATTACTAATAGTACCTATCATTTACTGAGTACTTACTAAATGCTAGGTATTATGTAAGCACTTTATAAACTTCACCTCTTTTAATCCTTATTTTAAAAAAAATCCCTTGAAGTGGGAATCAGTTGCCCCAGTTTACAGAATGAGGAAAATGAAGCTGGTAAGGATGGTGTACCTCGCCTAATATCACAGGCGAAACAGAGAACATGAGCTGCTCCAACAGACCCCCAATCTCAGTGGCTTCACCAAGTACAAGGATCTTGGTCATGTCTCACTCAGCTTGACGCAGCCCTGGGATGAGGTGGGGGTGGGGGGGAGGGGTGGTAAGGGAGCACATCAAGTAGGCTGAGCTACACCCAGTGGTTCAAGGACCTGGGCAACCCAGGCAACTGCCATCTTCTTGGTCCTCCCCCAGGTCCCCTGTCGCCCCAAATCTCCTCCATGCAGCAGCTGGGGGAGGGGAGCGAGGACCATATAGAGAAGGGTATACTTCTTGTCCATGCCCAAAAGTGGCGCCCTCTGCTCCTGCAGCTCTCATCCCCTGTCGCCAGAGCTGAGGCACATGATCCGAACTGCAAGGGAGGCTTTGGGGTGTGGGCGACCCAGTGCTCATGCCCACACTCTGAGACACCCACCAGGAAACAGCCAGGTCCTGACCCAGGCCCCCTGGGCCCCAGAACCCTTGCCCTTTCTCACTACGCCATTCCGACCTGCACCCGCCTCTCAGATGCCCTGCCTCACTCTGCCAGCTGGCTTCTCTGTAGATTATAAGGCTACCTGAATCTAAAATCGTTCTGGTGAAATTTTTAAAGTCTTATGTATAAGTATTTATTCGACAGGGTTCATGTAATCTCGTCATGAACACAGTGCTATATGCCTCTTATTGACCTACCTCTCACCAGCCTTCGGTTTCTCAAACAGGGGCCCCCTCTGACCAAAACAGCACAACCTCCATGGGGATTCCAAATTACTGCTGCCTCTTCCAAGGCCATATCCAAATATTACCACTACTAAATCTAAGTTTGCGACCCATGGGATTCCAGTCATGGGACTGACTCCTGTTTAATCATTTTCGTGCACATATTCATTGAATTCTTGCCCTTCAACTAAGGAAATAAAAGTCACATTAATGACCCATCTTATCAATAAGTGATAAATATCATGATCTGATGTGTTGATGCTACACTCAACAAAAGAATCCATGCCAGACTCAGCAAAGATTATTATAGTCAATGCAATCTACAGAATGATCGATCGTTAGATAAGGCTTAAGCCATACTCAAAATAGCATCACAGAAATCTTGCAAACTGCTTAAATATAATGTAAGGGCCTTGAATCTGATTGGTTAATTCCACCACTTGAGCAGCTCACTATTGAAAATCAATTGAAAAAAACCTATCAATTTCTAAAACTAGAAGCCTTTATGTTCAACAATTAGAAATTTTTATTAACATCATCATTTCATTCCCCTAAATACTTCTAGCCTCCTATCTTTTTAACACAGGGTAGAATTCATTTCTCTGCCCTGTTTGGAGTTGGGCATGACCATGCGATTTGCTTTGGTTTACAAAATGTGAGAAGTGACAATTGTCCAGTCCTGGCAAAAGATCTAAGAACAGGTACATGATTTGCTGCAATCCCATTTTCCTGCTGTGGTGGATTAAAAACGGCCATAAATTCTGGGTGGCTTCTTCCATCAGGAGGTGGAATCTCTCCTCTCCCTTCAAATCCGAGCTGGCACTCTTGCTTTGACCAGTAGAACACGGGGAAACTGACAGCATAAGCACAGTCCTCAAGAAGCCTTGAAACTTTGCCTGTTGTTGTTTCTTAAAACAAGGAAGCCCAAGCTGGACTCCTTGGGGATGAGAGACCAGGTGCTTAGAGAGATCCAGCCAGCTCCTCTGAGCCCCACACATGTGTGTGAGGCTCACATGTGTGAGCCAGCAGCCACAGTCTCCAGCCAGCCCACCAGCTGACCACAGCTGCCGAGCAACCCTAGACAAGAAGAGCAGACCTGCCCAGCTAAGCCCACCCAAGTTGCAAAATAGTGAGCACGTAAACAGTCATTGCTTTAAGCTACTGAGTTTTCAAGTTGTTTGTTATAAAGCAATAGACGATGAAGACACCACCGTGGGCCACAACAGAAGCAGACAGGGAGCTCCCTTCAGCTCAGATCGCCGGGTGAGGAGGACAGAGAGGAAGGAGTCTCTCGCTGTGTGATAGGAGTATCAATTTGTCATCGAAGCCATTGCAATTTTGGAATTACTAGAGCATAACCTAGTCAACCCTGACTGATTCAGAAGTTGGGACCAACAGGTCTCCTTTTCTTTCTCCGAGGCTGTGAGGATGACGTCCCTGTGGTGGCCCAGCTATACAACAGTTACTAAAGTGTCTACCTTTGCAAGCACCGAAGGCAACGGCGCAAATGAGCGTGTAGCTCTGAGGCAGAGCACACATAACTGAGCAAAGCCCCGGCAGCCACCCCGCAACGGACCCTGAGCGAGCACGGAACACACCCCCGCTTTTAAGACACGCCCACGTTTGTGACTGATGGTTCCACAGCATGTGCTAATACACCTGTGAGCCATCCCTGACACTAAAACAGTGTCTACGGACACTGAAAGGGGAGAAAAACAACAAGTCACTGCTCTACTGTGGCCAATAGAGAGCGTTCCCAACAAAGTAAATAGGAGAAATATTGAACCAGCACATGCAGCATTTGGCTCCGGGATACTGGAACATGAAAACAGTGGCCAAACCTTCAAAACAACCTGACTTTCTTGAGTGACGGCACGAGGTAGCTTGCAGAGTTCTGGGCTACGGATGCAGAGAAGCCCAGTGGACGTGTAGAAAAGGGTTTGTTTGGGATTCTGTCCCCTTTTACTATCTTTATGCCCTGACCCCTGGGAGTTCTTTTGTTATAAGTGAACACAGTGGGGAAAACCTGACTTCAAAAAAAAAAAAGAGTAATTCTCTACTTTTTTACCAATGTATATGACGGATACGCATTTGAAGTTAGGGTATTATATAGGATGTGACTCAGAATAAAAGAGATGGTTTTGTTTTTTATTTGGAGTTAGAGCTGGTTTCGAGAAATACAATTTCTGCAAAACTGCAGGACATAGAAGAGCTGGTTTAAAAAAAAATACAGTGATTTTAGACCTACCAAGCTCTCCTCTGGTATTTTTATAGACCTGACCTCCACTCAACCTTTCTTCCTTCTGGGACTGCAGCCGCCACACCTGAAGTGTGCAGAAGAGCGCTCAGCAGCAGGGACCCCGGGTGGGCAAGTGAGGTTTAAGTGCAACTGATTCCAGGCATCAGGTAAATCCCAACCGAGGGAATGAGGCTGTCCCTTCTCAAGCAGCAGGCTCGCCCATGCCCACATCCGGGACGCACAGGCGCATACTGCTGCTTCACATACACCAAGGTGACCGCACTCACTCAGCCTGCCAGCGCAGTGATTCTTGACAGACGTCCCCAAATGAGGAAGAAGAGCAAAAAGTGATGCTAACAAGCGGTGCTCATCACCAGAATCAACATCCCTGAGGCCCACTGACTCAACAGAGCCAGGCCGGCCCCAGGGCACCCAGGACTTCGTGGGTCCCACTTCATGCAGCAAAATAGGGGAAATCCCCCCAGAAGTCCCACTGATTCGCAAGGAAATGCACATCCCAATATTAATGCCGTCTGGGCAGCTAATCAAGCAAATATCAGTTATCCAAGAAGGCCATTAGTACTGGCCACAAGTAGGGGAAGGAACCAAGAATCCAGTGAGTATATCCAGGGAGGAAAAATGTAACACTTGGGAAGCAACACGAGCAGACTGGGTAATGCTAAACTATTTTGATCATTTAACTGGAAAAGAGTTGGACGCAAGAGGAGTGAAATTTGAAAAATGGTAGATTTATGATTCCAAAGTAGATTTTTTTCCCCAATGAAATGAGCACCAACACAGAGTCTCAACTTTTCCAATAAATACAGATTTTAAGAACACCTTTTGCTTTTTTAACAGGGTTTGCTTCCGGCACACACTGCTTCCTCCTCCACAACGTCTGCAGCTGAGTAAGGTGGGGTTTGTTGATGCCGTGTCCTTTCAACTTTGAGAGACAGCACACTCTGTTCCTAACCACAGCCTGTGGGGACTGAACATGGTAATGACCTTCTGGCACCTGGATTCTTCCCATAGGTGAGCCTGAACATAAACACACAACCCATTACCTGCCACGACCTCCATGTTCAAGAGCATAGGAACAGCAGGTCCGGGGAACTGGTAAGCTCAGTGAAAAAAAGGATTCCCCATCATCACTCCTAGGGAAGGGCTATGGCTTTCTGTCCAAAAGCCCAAGGCCCATAAAATAAAAATAAGTTGTCGTGAAACAGGTCTCTGTTTGTCTTTGTATTTGCACAGACTTTTTTTCCAGCTCTATTGAGATATAATTGACATTCAACATTGTATAAGTTTAAGGTGTAGACTATAATGATTCAATATATGCCTACATTGTGAAGTGATTAGCACAATAAGGTGAGTTTACACATCCACTGCCTTAAAAAAGACTGTAAGGTATATTGATCCTCCACAAAAAGGAGTCGATGAGAAATTAGACAAAACCATTTTTAATATCAGACCAAATCATGTGATGATGTTTTAATTACTTAGCTTGGTATTATTTAGGCTAGACTACGTGGATGATAAAATGTGAAAGGGATCTTTTTTGCCCAAGATTTGTGCTCTGTGCTCTTCACACTGTAGTTGACGCCCATTTCAACAGACAAACGTGCAAGCCAGGGCTCACCACCTGGTCACCAGTGAGGAACGAACCCTCTCACCCCAGGCGTCCCCTTACAGGTCCCTCCTCATTCACTAGCGACCCTGCCTCACACCCCACCTGATGCTTCCCAAACCTGCCAGACTCTTTCACACCTGCCCGTGCTGCTCTCCACACCAGAGATTCCTTCTTCCCTCTCCTCAGTGTGGTCCCATCCTCATCAGACCCAGGACCAGCTACTCAACACAACTTCCCCTGCGACAGCGGCAGCGTGCAGAGCCCTTTCCTCCCCACCCGAGACTTCGTTCACAGAGCCCCGGCAGCAATCACTCCACAGCCTCTGCTGCTACAGAAGAAGTCATTCTTAGCCATCATCATTCCCTAATCGTCTCACCCGGCACTGTATTAGTTACCAGCCACTGAAAAAATACTACCCCAAAACTTAGTGGCTTAAAGCATCATTAATTACTCCACAGTTTCGGTGAGTAGGGATGTGGGCAAGGCTCAGCCGGGCACTCCAGCTCTGGATCTGCAACAGGCTGTGACCGAGGTGGTGGCGGGGACAGAGTCTCAGCTGAGATCTCAGCCAGGAGGGACCTGCTTTCCGAGTGCACCCCAGTGGTGTCGGCAGGGTTTGGTGCCACATCAGCTGTGCACGCAGACCTTCCTCGGTCCCTTGCTGCCTGGGCCTCTCCAACTTGGAGAGGTACCAGCGGGTTCCATGAGAGCAAGAGAGAGCCCCCGAGAGAGAACGTTCGCAGGACAGAAGGGCAGCCTCTTGGCCCGGCAGTGACACCCCGTCATCTGTGCCAAATTCTGTTGGTTAAAAGTCAGTCCCTGGGCGCAGCCCATGCTGCAGGGCAGGTGTTGCTGCACAACAGTATGAACACCAAGAGTCAGGCGTGTCGAGAGCTGTGTCAGAAGCTGCCTCTGCAAATGCCTTACATGGTGAACATTCAGGAAGGGTCTATTTATAAAAGGAGAAAAGCAATGTGACATTTTCTTCAAAGAGCTTTAGTTGTCTGATCAACTCCACGAACTTTAAGGTTATATAATAATAGAAATTATACCAAGCCTGTGTTCAGACACACATTTTCAAAATAAGCACTTGTGTGCAAATAATTGATTTAGGGGGGTGGAGGGGAAGGCTTGCTCATTCTACAAAATCATCTCAACCATAAAATTTTGGAACAAAATTTTACAGATCTTGGCATCTGTGATTTATTTGCAAAGGTTCAGAAGAAGAAAAAAATAGGTAGCTAAACGGAAAAGATGCTAAAAAGATGGCAAAAAAATGAACAACCAGTTAGTCCAGATGAAGATTACCTAAATGGCCATTGTTTAATTCTTTCAAGTTTTCTGTAGGTTTTGACATTTTTCAAAATAAAAAGTTGAGGGAGGATTTGACAAATGGTTTTTTTTACACTGCCCCTTATAGGCTCACAAGAGTAACTCAAAGGTAATAGGACCCTGTACCAAGCAGTACCTGCTGCCATAACTAACAAACCCGACAACTCACCGGCTCCGTATGATAAAGGTTTATTTCTCACCTTTGTCATAGTGGAGGGCAGCTTTCCCAAATGCCTCTCACCCACACGGGGTGCCACAGTCACCTCCAGCACACTGCAGAAGGATAAGGCACGTGCATTATCGTCAAAGGAACTTTATGACCAAAACTGACAATGCCATCCATCACCGTCCCTCATAGCCCAGGGAGCAGGAAGCAGTGACGTGGTCCCAGCCCAGCTGTAAGCAAGGCTGGAAATGTGGTCTTTCTCGGGGCCCCGGGGACGGAAACAGGCCGGTGAGTATCTAGCCATTCTCTGGCAGGACACTTGCTGTCCTTGTGGAGAAAGAACAAAGGCTTCTTAAATAAAGGTCACATTACCAACAAGTTCCTGACGGGAATAAACAAGCAGGTATACCAGCACTCAAATCAGGACTTTGTCAGTGATTTCCAAGTCCTAGTTTTCTTAAGGGTCAAGCTGGTAGCTTAAATTAAGTTGTATCGAGTTTTCAATGCACTCTATCTGACCAGTTACAATTAGACCTGAACCGCAGCCCTGTCAGATGAGATACGCGTAGGATTTTGTGGAGAGCCTGGCTTTGAAGCAAATCTTTTATGCTTATAGAGGCTAGAAATATTTAGTAAAGCCAAACAAGAAAAAGTAAGCATTACTTGCATTCTAGGCCCAAACTTTCTCTTATTTACAGCAGAAAGGAGCCGAGTGGAGTGTGACGCAGAGATTGGGGTGGGGACTGTGGAAGGCAGTGCGCGGAAGAAGACTCAGAAGGCCCATCCAAGTTTATACCAGTCTGTCAGCTGACGAGTTGTCATTTCAGTCCAGGTATGTTTAAGAGATTCAAAAAATTTAGAATCCCCATGTGAGTCAGACATGGGGAGTGTGAAAGTATTGTGCTATATCTCTTTACACACTTGCAGTTGAAATAGTCAAAGCGAAGTGTGTGAGTGTGCGCGCACACAACGGGAGAGACCCTGTCTGATTGCCACTGAACAGACTGGTATAAAAAGAAGGGCCTGCGGATAACCACCCTCCCTTATGGACGGTCGGCATCAGCACAGCAAGGGAGAGGGCATGGAAAGCGAAACCGGGCTTCTGTGTCATGAAAAATGCATGCAGTGTTCAGGGCAATGCAATCTCTCTCTAATTGTTAGTATCTCTTTCGCGAATAGAAATATCAGACACAAAACTGGAGGACTTAATAAGCACATATTTTGTTACACACAGGGGAGTTTGGGGAGGCCAAGGGTGCTATGAGAGAATTAACTCTGCATGAACCTCCTCAGCACCACAGTCACAAGATGGACGAGTTGAGCCTAAGGACAACTCTGATGCCCGTCGCGTCGCTGCGTTACATGGGACCATGAATTCTTCATGACCGTCTAGGTAGGACGCCTTGGTTTATGGCTTGAACACCAAGAAGTTTCCAAAGATCAAGAGGCAATTATTGCTTCTATATGTTTCTGTGCAAAACATAAACTGGTTTTATTTTGCTATAATTCAGCACTCCTTTAATTTGGTAGAAGAACAAAAATAAGTAGCTTTCTGTTCAGATGAGATTCTAATTATGCTCATTGTATAGATGCCTAGTTACACATAAAGAAGGTGCGTCCTTAAAGAGACCTAAGACTCTGAGACATTAAAATCCAAGGCACTTGGACTCCCGCCGGATGCGATTTTAAATCACAGGGAAGGTTCCGTTCCCTCAGTAGTTCTCCCATTAAGCTCCACTTCACCCTCATGCGTCCCAAATTCCATTTACGACAGGATGGCCTTGTAAATCCATGAATGGCCTGAAATCGCGCACAGAAGTGGGCAATTATTGCATGGGCTTGTGGCATTTTCCAGAGGGGAGTACCTGGGGCTCTGATCAGACTCCCACAAGGACCTTCAGGCACACTAAAACCAAGGTCCTGGACGCTTCCGTGGTTACAAAGCTCTCTAAGTGCAAAGTACCCTTGGAAGCTCAGTGATGCCTTTTCCACACACAGTGCCCAGAGGCTGACCTGCACGCAGAAAGCTGATCCGAGCACGCAGAAATGCTTGCCAGTCTGAAGCCTCCCTCTGAGGCAAATTCCTGATGACTCCAGGGTCCATAAATGGTGGCGCGCTCGGCACGCACAGACCTCTGTGTCTGCAGAGGCTGCGTGGTGCTTGCACTGTAGGCTCTTCTCAGAACATTCGCTCACCCTAACCCTGCTCACACCTGATGTTCTCGGGTTTCTCCCCACTCCTGTGGAATGAACCTTTGGAAAGGGCTCCGTGGAAAAGCAATGGGCAACCTGAGGGCTATCGTTCCCAGGCTCCTCTTAGTTCATCGAGAGCAATTTCAAGATGAGTGAACGAGTTTTAAAACATAGCTACAGTTTTGTCAACATCCAACATGTGAATTTGACATTTGACAATGATCATGCTAAAAAAAAGTTCCAGATCAAGTTAGACAATCGTGATCTCTTGAAGTAGATTGCTTCTTTGACAGCTTCTCATGTAAAATTAAAATTAAAATGAAGGCTATAATTTTATCGAGTTCTAGCTTTTAAAAGTATATCTTATTTTTGTTAAAGTCTGTCAGTATGAAGTTGCCATCCATCTTCTTTTAGATTGGATTATCTTTTATTGTAAGATTCTATCTACCCTAATTTAAAGGTATTAAACGGTCCTTTATTTTTTTTAAAAAAATGGTGAAATTGAATAAAAATTATGGTAATTCAAAATTTTCTAAATTTCCCTTATTCATAAAATTCAAAAGCCTAGCACTGATTTATACCATACTGTGAATTCACTCGGCAACTTGACTCTCTACTTGGAGAGGGCCAAGTGCACCGAGGGAGGGTGCAGGCGAGAGGGAACAGGAAAAGAGAAGAAACGTCCGGAGGAAGGGATGGCACACACAGAGCACTCTCGTGGGACTTTGGAATGGTCCAAGGCAGTATGAGGGATCGCGGACCTAGGTGCCAAACAGGAAAGTGGACCGCGCCCCCCCCCAAGCAAACTTCATCTCTTTTGTCATGTTACCAGTGACTTTCCTTGGCTGCCAGGATGTATTTGCGGATATCACTGCCTAACCAAGCTGAAAGCCGAGGCCTCCACTGGGAAGACATGTTCGAGGTGTGTTATGGTTCATGTAAATCAAAAAGTGGGACTCGAAAGGATCATTTGCTATGTTTATTTAGAAAGATTTCTGGGGGAAAATTGTGTGTGATTTTATTTGTGTAGGTCTATCCGCTGGAGCATTTTCATGTCTGCAGAGGAGCCGAGAGGTGCTGGGGAAGCACAGTCCGGTCGAACGGAGCCGAGGACCTCGGCAGTGCCGCGCACTGAGGTTGGCACGCAGCCACGTCGTAAGGGCAGTCCCCACAGGCACCAGGCCTGCTGTTTTGAAGGTTTCCTCCACCGTGCCTTCATCCCTTCAGCAAATATTTATTTGGAATGAGTCAGATCTTCCCACCCACCCAATTCAACTAATAGTCACCAGTCAAAGGAGACAAGCACGTCAGATGTTTAAATATCAAAGACCACGTTTATATTAAGAGGGGTTTTTTTAATTTCTAAAAGCTCTGGCAGAAATTCAGCTTTTTAAAAGAATTGTGACCGTTAGTCTGGAAAATGACAGCTCACCCAGTGACCTGCTGTTGAAATCTCTCTGGGACACTCAGCGCCTTTGGTTTACAACAGAGAAAGGCTCATTCTGCAGCCACATAAAAGGATCTTCTAATAAAAAAGCTTCTTACCTGTCTCAAAGGAATGTCGGGAGGATGGATTAGATAATGCCTCCAGAAAGGGCGTACCTCTCAATGGTGCTCAGAAAATAGGAGGTGCTAACATGCTTGTCATCTGTTAGAGACAATGTTACTTGTTTCTCTTGGAAAAAACTACCTTCCATTTTAAAAAAAGAAGCCAAAAAGCAAATATACTTTAAGCAGCCATTTTATGGACTTAGAAATGTATTTGTGACTAGATTGACATTTTCCTTCTCCCTCCCTTCCCTCCAAATGCAAGCAACCCCTCGGGACCCGAGATTTCTATAGTCAAGGTTGAGAGAAGAACAGACAGGCAACAGCAATACATAAGGAGAAAATGGTGGAGAATAAAATTACCGAATCTTCAGAAGAGGCGACTTTTGACAGGCTGCAGTCCAGACGCTTGGTGATACTAATGAAAGACCTTTAGTCAGAAAGGTTAAGCAACACTCCAAATGTTCCACCCCTGGTTAGGAACACAGTGGTGGGTAGTTCTCAAACACAACCAAATGGCTGCAAGGAGATGAGAAAGTCTCCCGTCCCTGTCTCATTATCACCATGCAAGGACGTGTCTCACGCTCAAGTTCAAGAAGAGAGCATCCGAGCCCCAAGACTCTTCAGCAAGGGGCGCAGGAGTTAGGCCCCTCAAGTCTGGTTGACGGGGCTCCTTCCTAACCCCACCCTACTCCCTGGCTGGGTGACTTTGGACAAATAATCTCCCCAAGCTTAATTTCCCTCAGCTGTAAAAGTAGACATTATCCGTCCATAAGGTTGTTGAGAGGATTAAATGAGTCTACACAGACAGTGTTTAGCACAATGTCTAATGATAATTGTTGCTTTTTATGTCTCCAGATCACAAAATTAAATGAGGGGTAAATTAGAAAATGCATATAAAGTGCTCGGCATGATGCCTGACACCATAATAAGTGCTCAGCAAACACTGGGAAGCATTACCACTCTGCCCTCCTACACAGGCAGTCGCTTTACGAATGTCTGCGGGGCCCTTCCGAGGCGCAGGGAACCGCGCTCCATCCTGGGGACCCCACTCCTGAGTTCAGTCTGCTTGCAGTCAAGTGGGAGAGACAGACACGTGGTCAATAAATCCTCTAAGTCAGGGGCGACCAGCTAAGCCCACAGGCCCAATCCTGGACTGTGTCTGTACGGTCCAGGAGCTAAGAATGGTTTTCATATTTGTGAATGTTTGGGGGAAAAAAAACAAATGAAGAATCGTTCACGGACATATGAAGAGCACACGAATTCCAAATCTCAGTGTCTGTAATTAAATTTCATCGGTGCACGGCACACTCATTCATTTAGATATCGCCTGTGACTGCTTACAACCTCTCACAGCCAAGTTGAATGGCTGCTATAGAGACCGTATGTCTGGCAAAGCCAACATTGCTTCCTCTCTGCCCCTTTGCAGGCACACCTGCCAGCCCTTGCCCTCTCTCGAGCAATATTATCATACACATGAGTGCTAAAGGATGCTGTGGTCGGGGGTGGGGTATCTAACGCTAGAAACTGGCAGAAGCTTTACTAAGGAGCTAAGCCTTAAAAAAATGAGTAGGAATTTGCCAGATGGGAAATGAGACATAGATGTAGAAACCATGTCAAAGCAAAAGATTCTGAAAAAATAACAAGACACTGGGTGATTCTTTAAGCCAGCTCCGATCTCCTTTTCCCAGCAACACCCACAAATGCCATCACTGCAGTCCCCGTGCGGGCACACATGAGGTTTTCAGCAGTCTGGTGACCTCCAGAGCGATTTCCTTAAGGACAGAACAATTCTCTCCTCTCAGAAACATCACATAGAACTTTGATCCCTCTGTGGTTTTCAAATTTCTGATGGAAGTGTGATGTGATGGCCTTGTTATGAATACGCCCTGTCCCCATGTCCACGTCCGGTTTCCTTAGCACCTGTTGCAGGATCCACCTGCAACTGGGACCAGTTCTCACTGCTATGAAGTTGCAGGGGGCACTGAGACGCACGCTCCACAGATAAAAGGTGTGGAGAAAAAAGCAAACAAACAAGAGCCTAAGCAGGGCTTAGCCGGTGGCACCCAAATGACACCTGTAAATATGGAACAGCTGGCAAAAAAGTGTCTCCTGATCCTGGCGTCAGAAGGTGAGCATCCTGACAACCAGGGACATTCCTGAAGCGTATGACATGGAGGAAGAACACATAGCAAATGCTCAAGTGACTTCAGTCACCGGGCTTGTGTCATGGCACTGGCTTCACTCAGTGAAATAAACTGAGGGCTCTGCTGTTGTCAACTCAGAGGGTGCCATAAGTGTGCAGTCACATGACAAGAACTAAGACAGAATCCAGATATGATACATACACTGAAAAAAACAAAAACAAGTATCCATTTACCTCCTCCTGACTCGGAAGGGCCGGTTTATGGCCGGCAGACCACCCACATACAAAACAGCTCTCCTCCCCAGGCCTTCTCGCTTCCACACAACACACAGCAGCTCACCCCAGCTCTGCCAGGCACCCCAGGACAGCCTGGAGCCTGACTTCATTCTTCACCCAGACTCCATTCGTCTCACCTGCTGACCGAGCTCCTCCATGGGGCAAGCCCGTGCGAGCGCTGATGATGGAGTGGGGGCCAGACAGCCGTCCCGGCTCTCACGGAGCTTTCTGCAGATGGACACGATGGCCCACAAACTGCAGGCTCTAGAATGAGACTAGTAAGGGGCCGGATGGAGCCACGCTGGGCGGTGGCCCACGGTGATGAGGAAGGGAGACCAGACACGCCCCTCTGTGGACAAAGGCCCCTACACAGCATGACTGGTGTGCTGTTTTTAGGTCGTGTTGGTGAAACACATCCGGCTTTCTCTGACAGCCATCAGGGCAGTGGGGCTGTGCCAAGGAGGCACGTGCAAGTCACACACAGTACACACTACTCAAGGTATCTCCACCCGCTCCCAAGTCCATCTCTTCATGATAGGCTCCCCCCGCCCCACCAAGATGGGTGCTCTCCCAAAGTCTCCTCGGTGCCCCTGTAAATAGACGTGGGGGGCACCCCCACCAGGTCAGCATAGATGCCCAGACACGGCTGCACACCAGCAGGGACACCACTGTGTTCTTTCCTGGGAATCTATACAACATTGGAGAAAGTAAGTGAAAAACTTGGGTTCATCCAGCTGCTGGTTCATTAGCTATGTTGAGCCATGCCCAAACCATGCATAGAGCATACGGTACCCCAGCTACAGGCACACCAATATCACTTACTGCATGACCCTGGATGCAAAGAAGTGGTGCAGTTTGAATTGCTGAGGTCTAAATTGAATCCACACTGCGTATTTATCATCCCCCAAACAATATCCACACCATAAATCAAGCTCTAGCACTTGGTAGAGATGCTTTAAGGTACAAAGCAGCTCACTATTATGTTCTTCACCCACCAACGGTGTATTTTCTTAGATACAAAGCCAAAGGCGGCAAACCATTCAACTAAATGGGGAAATGCTCTTAATACAAGCATTCTCTATGCTGCCAAACTCCAATAAAGGCAGAAGGAAATACACTTCCTTTGCGCTCAAGAGAGAGAATGTGCGAAAGTTTGAGCAAGGCTGAGGGGCCCGCTTATAACCTTGCTCACAACAGCAATCAAACCAGCCGCCTTTTCTTGTATGGAACAACTACATATAAATCTCCTTCAATCAAAATGAGTAACACTGTTATTTTAGTATTTATACACATGCCCAAGGTACACACAGCCTTGCACAATAACTAACACTGTCCCAAACACACAGCAAGGTCTCTGCCCTGAGGACCTGACAATTAAACGTGTAAATAAAATAAGAAGGAAACCTCTCGGAGACCAGAGCCAGAGCTGAACATGGGCGTTAGAGGCGGGACACTTCCGTCAATGTGCGAGCTGCCTCTCGTCTCAGGGAAATATGAGGACACACTGTTAGAGAAAATGGAACAAAGAAGAGAACAGAAAGGAGAAAGGCGGCAGTGGCCAGTTGGAAAGCGGAACGTTGTCACTCCCTGGCCCCATCACGTGGGCTGACATCCCACAGAGGCTCCTTCACAAGGTGACCCACAGCAAGCAGCAAGCCACAGAGAGGCTGGCTGCAGGTGGGGGCTGAGTGCATGGTCCCTGAGCTAAGGTGGGTTCGCATCCTTGCTCTCACGGATGTGTGACTGGGATGGACGTTCTTAATCGCCTCTTCAAGTCTCGCTTCCTTGTCTGTTGGGTGGGACCACGCTGATATAGTAGTACTGAGACTCATCAGCTCTCAGGAAGATGAAATGAAATGTTGAAGAAAGCACAGTGCCTAATGTACAGGGGAAAAAAGCCCTGAATAAATCTCATCTATCCTATTTTTCAGATAAATATATTTGCCTTCCTCTTAAAGACCAAAGGAAGTGGTTGAACGGAGTGGCTGGTACCTGAAAGGACTTGATTTGGCGTGAGCAGCAGGCAAGTCATCTAGCCACAGAAATATTAGACTCACCTGTCCTAAAGCTCCCTTAGATCCTTAAAATAATTCCATGAGAGTCAAACCAGGACGTTCCTATCTAAATGCCAAACGCCCAGCACCAGGTGAGCTCTCTCTCTCTCTGTAACCTAGATTCAGGGTCGCCACAAATCATGTCTCCTGAGACACAGCTGACAAATTTAGACTAGAATGGGGGTGTTTGTCCTGTTCTCAGACAAGTGCTCTGATCTCTTTTTCCTGTTGTCCTTCAACATCAGGCCCGAGAAGCCCAGGCTCTCTCTGTTCTGACTTTGGCACTTCTCTAGGGACGAGGTGGCAACTGTTACCTTTTACCTCTGGCGAAAGTGCCAGGAATTAAGGAATTATATCCAGTTTACTTTGTGAAGTTTTCCCAAATCTCATACTACTGAAAAAGGTAAGTACAACCCCGTGCTCGCTCCAGCAGCACACGAACTGACATCAGAACAGCCCAAGAAGACTAGCATGGGCCCTGAGCAAGGATGACATGCCAATTCATGGGGACTTCACCTCTTTAAATATTAAAGGGACTTATTTAAGACAAAGAAGGTCAAAACTATGAACAATAAAATGGCAAAAATACATCTCTATCAACAGCTGAATGTAAAGAAGAAACCAAGCAAACAAGATGAACAGAAACAGAATCATGGATACAGAGAGTGTTTTGACTGCTGCCAGATGGAGCAGGGTGTGGGGAATGGGTAAAGAGGTGAGGGGATTGAGAAGTATGAATAGGCGGTTACAGAATAATCATGGGGACATGAAGGACAGTATAGGAAATGGAGTAGCCAAAGAACTTACACACATGACCCATGGACATGAACAATGGAGGGGGGATTGCCTGAGGGAGTGGGGGGTACTGGATGGAGGAGGAGCAAAGAGGGAAATCAGGACACTTGTAATAGCATAATCATTCAAATACAATTTTAAAAAATACAGTGCTTACTCTGAACAATAAAAATGAGACTGAAAATGCATGAGTAATTGCCGTAAAAGGAATCATGGGCATGTGTCATTTTTAGGAAAATGTTTAACAATGGCAGACTTCTGAAGCCCGGGGTTATGGTTCTGAAGGCATACAGCAATTTCAGGACATCTCCTCGCTCATAATTCCCATAGCCATCAACGCAATGCAATCCCCTCACTCTTTTGATAAGAGCTAGATACTGCTTCGTTTCCTTAGGATTTCTTTATCGTTTTTTATTATGAATACCATGGTCTCCATTTTCCCACCACCACTTTGAAACCCTATAACAAAGGGAGATATGAAATGGATGTATAAGATTTATCAAAAATCCAATTGTGTTTAGCAACAATGCTGCTTAGAGAAATCCCCCTGTATCAGATCATATGTGATATGTTTACACAGCAATGTACAGTAGCCACAGTGAACGATGTGAGTGATTACTTAAGCTGTGGGTATTACTGTTGTCCTCATCTCCCTCTCCTCTGGCTATTTGAGTCCCTTTTCAACATGGCTCATTTCCATGTAATCCACATCCCTTTGCTTGAATGCTCTGCTTCTCTCACTTGTAAATTCAATTAAATTCCCTAATGACTAAAGACAGTACACAATCCAAGAGAATACCAATTCTGCATGTTTCCCCTGTGCTTATGATAATAGATGTTGATTTCTGTTCCATTTCAGTTGCTGGAGAGCAATTCCATTTTTTGAGATACAATGTAGAAAATAAAAATAGTTGTGTCATGCTGTATTTTATCATAGTGATGAGCTGATTGGATCACATGATATTGGGGGGAAAAAGACATGGGTTTAAGTCAGAATGTCTGGGTTTCCATCCTGGCTCCACAGGATTGGAAGTCGAAAGGGGGGCTCTGGGGTCTGTATTTAAGAACCTGCCTCCCTTCCCTAAAGGTATTCGCCACCCAACACAAGTTCTGGGAGAGCCGTGAACAGGAACATGGAGGCGAGGGTAGCATGTCGGTCACAATTTTCTTGCCCTCAGTTGGGTCTCATTCACAGAGAGCTAACCAATTATGGGAACATAACAGCAACATTAATCAGAGGGAGGAGAGAGAATCGGTCCTCCCAAACACTCCTCTACCCCTCTAATAATACATTTGGATTATGTACATGTAGTATGATCACTTAGCAGATACCTGGGATTTATTTCTGGCTACCCTTGAAATCCTTGATTGAAAAAAAAAGTCTAGGCCATCCCATAGCTTGCCACTAAGTCATGTAAGCCTTTCCCAGGGAACCGTGTTTAAGACATTCCCTGGGATGCGAATTAAAGCCACAAGGAGGTATCTCCTCGTGCCTGTCGGAATGGCTACCATCAACAAACGACCGATCAATATGTGCTGGCAAGGATGGGAAGTAGAGGGAACCCTCCTGCACTGTGGGTGGGGGTGCAGACTGTTGCGGCCACTGTCAGAAGCAGTATGGGGTTTCCTCAAAAAATTAAAAATGGAACTGCCTTACGGCTCAGCGATTCCACTTCTGGTAATTTATCCAAGGAAACCGGAAACACTAATTTGAAGGAATATATGCACCCCTATGTTCAACTGCAGCATTATTTACAATAGCCCAGATCTGGAAGCAGCTCAAGTGCCCATTAGTAGGTAGTGAGTGGATAAGAAAGCTATGGTACCTTTACACGATGGAATACCACTCAGCCATAAAAAAGAAGGAAATCTTACCCTTTGTGATGGCATGGGTGGACCTGGAAAACATTAAGCCAAGTGAAATAAGTCAGTCAGGGAAAGATAAATGCCATATGATTTCACTGATATGTGATATCGAATAAACAAAATAAACTAACAACGAAAGTAGAAACTGACTCACAGAAAACAGATTGACAGCTGTCAGAGGGAGGTGGATGTTAGGCAGCTGGGTGAAAAAAATGAAGGAATTAAGCAAAAATAATAATAATAATAATAATAATAAACAGACACAGACAAACGTATGGTGATCGCCGAAGGGACAGGGGGTGGGAGGAGGCGGAAGGGACAAAGGGGGCATAAATGGGGACGAGAACACATCGACTCTGGGCGATGAGCGGGCAACACAGTGTGCAAATGATGTGTTATAGACTCCAATATGTGAACCCTGTATGATTTTATTGAACAGCGTCACCCCAATAAATCCAATAAATAATAACAATGTTCCCACCACGGTTGATACACCCTATCACATGAACCCACAGAGAGAACTTGTCTCAGATCCGATACTAGGGATCGGTGTGTTACTACCAAGAAAAATCATCAGGAAGCCGGGGCTCTTGTTCCTCTTTTTCCATTGGCTTCCAGCGAACTCAGAGACAAAGGAGTTATCTCCCTCTATCAGACCCCTTGGCAAATGTCGTATACAATCCTGTACCTTGTCTTCATTTTACTCCCTGCCATTATTGTCTCTTTGCTCCAGTTTTCCCCATGTTTAAAACTCCCTGCTTTGTGTGTGTTTTGCTAAGCTGCCTTAAACAAAGTGAGACACGGATTTTAAAATGAGAAACCAGACAACCCACAGAACAGGAAATATACCTAGTAAAAAAAATACCAACAGTATAAACCTCACAAATAGACCAAGAAGTGCGTATTAAAACAAGGCACCATTGTTTACTTGTTTTACTAGTTACTAACAATGTAAAGCAAGTTCACTTGTTTAACTCAGTGCATAGTTCTGTGCTAGCACTGTGAATTATTAAAATGATTTGCTTACCTTTGGCGGGGGACAGCAGTTGGGTACAGACAGTGGGCTCGGTATCTCCATATGTACCCAGGAAAAATGTATACTTGCACAGTTGTTTTCATAAAATAATTTGATGATGCTTATTAAATCCATACACGTTGATCCCATAGAACCTCTTCTAGGTTCTAGAATAAGGAAATAATCCAAATGTTGGGAAATCCACACTAGGACACACGCATTTCCTACAGGCACTAGGACCTTATCTCAGCTCATCTTTTTTTAAAAACTAGATAAAATACATATACGTTAAACTTGCCATTTTAACCATTTTTAAGCGTCCTGCTCAGTGGCATTAAGTACATGCATACTGTTATCCAGCCATCAGCATTAGCCATCATCCATCTCTAGAACGTTTTCATCATTCTCCACACACACTCCAGGTCCATTAAATAATAGCTCCCCAATCCACTATTCTGTTTTCTGCCTCTACAAATTTTACCATTCCAGGCACTTCAAATAGTGGAATCATACAATATTTGTCCTTTTGTGTCTGGCTTATTTCACTTATAATAGTGTTTTAAGGTTCATCCATATGGTAGCGTGTATCAGAATTCCATTCCTTTTTCAGGCTAAAAAACATTGTGCTGTGTTGATGTATCGCATTTTGCTTATTCGTTTCTTTATCACTGAGCATTGGGGTTGTTTCCATCTTGTGGCTATTGTGAATGACGCTGCCATGGACACTGGCGTACAAATATCTGTTCAAGTCCCTGCTTTCAATTCTTGCGAGAATGTGCCTAGAAGTGGAATTGCTTCGGTGTGTTTTATATCAGTGGGCAAGTAGAAACAATCATTATGGTACCTGCCCTCGACTTCTGTCTCCTTTTAATACGAGGACTCTAGGGCCATGCAGGATGCCCCCCTGGGCCCCTTCTTCTCCACACGGGCACTGTCACAGCACCTGTCCCCCCTGTTGTACTTTCCTTGAGTGATTCCCCCCTTTCAGGAAAGGGGTCTCGTCTTCCACCTCTGGCCTCAGTTCCTTATTGGCTGGCGCACAGTAGGAGTGTGACAACTGTGACTGGCTGAGAGGGAGACTAGCTAGAAACAAGACAGTCAGAAACCACATTGTTGTAAACTTGATCCAGATGTCTACCAGCTGATGGTGAAAACTGTATCAAGGACATGAACATAGTCTCTAACCTGGGGAACACAAAATGAAAATATTAGAAATGATAGGTAAGTCTTAGGAGGAGTATGAACTACTTAGTATCTGAGGGCACTAAAGTGGGTTGCTAGATTTTAGCATTTACTACATGGAGAGAGACTGGGGTTCTTGAAAGACCAGGAATCCTCTGGTCTTTCTCACACAGAAGAACTCACACATACTTGCTACTCTTTCCCTTCCATTCCAATTAACATGCACACACGCCTGTCTTCTTAGACAATGAATAAGTATCTAATATTCTAAAATGCCAGAGCTAATAAAGATTTAATAGCCATAATATAGCCAACCCACTCTTAAATCTTAAATAAATTGATTTTTAGTAATATATATCAGTAAATCCCAAGTTTCGTGCAGTCTAGATCCTCCCTCTTTTCCTTTAATACCACATCTTCTTGAAAGTTGAGTCAGTCCTTTATGCAATGCCACTTCCTCCAAGAAGCCTTCCCTGACCCACCCCTTTCAGGAGCCCACCCATCATTCTCTCCCACCTATTCTTCATGTCATTGATTACCAATTAATATGCCATGTATTTATTTTGTGTTCCTCATTTTAAAGGCATGCTCCTTGAAGGCAAAAGCTTTTATTCACCCAGTGCCTAGAGCAACATCTAGAATATAGTAGCCATTCAATAAAAATTATTAAATAAATACACATGTAAAGAAAATTAGACAATGTGATTACATGCAAATACACCAAAAATTAACAATAACATCAAAACTGTCTCATTGGTTGGATTGTGGCTGGGTTTTTTCTATATTCTAAATGCTCCAGTGTAACAGAGCATCACCCTGGTCGGTGGGCCTTGTACCTAGGAAGGACACCACCAAGGCAGACGGTCTGCTAGAACTCTCATGTTGGCACGCCAGTGAATTCACAGAGCTCTAGAGTCTTTGACTCAACTTTGCAAGCTCAAATTGTTGATTTTTTTTCTTTCACAACCTGAGAGCAGATCATTTTTCTCTGGATGCACTTATGTCTTGCCTACCAAAGCTCATTATATAAGCCTAACTACAAATTATGCTTTTAAAACACACACAAAAAATTTAACAGCCAAGGGGACCTCAGTTTTAACCTGTTGACTTGGTGATCATGGAATGAGACCAGCAGTATTTGGCTTTAAAAGTCTGGCATTTAATGAAACTGATTGTTCCGTATGTGGGCTTGGTTGGTGGTCGTGTCATCTCAGAAAAGCTGTTCCTGTCCCCAGACGGATGAAGTCTGCTGGTCAGAACTCCTGGTGCCACTGCAACACTGTGGTGAATCTGCCTTGTGACAAATTTGCCAATTTCCATCACTGCCTGTCTACCTCCTTTTCAGATTGATGGGCTTTTTCTTATGACATTTATTTAACTTCTATTAGCTTTTTTATGTGCTAATGCAGCCAATTTTGCACTTTACTTCCTGCTTCTGGACCTGAGCAATATTTATATTTGTGGTGTTCTACATTTACCTAAATCATTCTTATGCTTCGCTGTTACAGATAATCTCCCAAGACACAGAGGACCTTCTTTTCACTTGCATCTTCTTTCAAGTTACAAAATTAATTTCTACAGTCAGGATACTAAATAGTCCATATTAAGAAAAGTTCCCTTTTAAGCCATATTTTAAAAAATATAAATGCTTCCGAACTTGTCACAGGGTCCCAGCAGGAATCTAAGCTATGGTCTCCTAAAAATTTGGCGTATCTGGATTGCAAAGTCACTGGCGGTACAGGCTCACAGGGGATCCAGTGTAACGATGATCGAGATTGAATCTCATCCCAAGCACAGCGTCAACAGCCCTGACTTGGAAAGGAGACGTGAGTAAGAGCATAGCATGTATCCAGGCTGTTACCCAGGGCTTCCGTAACAAGATGAGGTCTGTGTACACCCACTTCCCCACCAACATCGTTATTCAGGAGGATGGTCCTCTTGTTGAAATCATAAATGTCTTGGGCAAAAAATATATCCACAGGGTACAGATGAGGTCAGGTGTTCCTTGTTTAGCATCCCAAGCCCAGAAAGATGAGTTTGATTTTGAAGGAAACAACATTGAACTTGTGTCAGATTCAGCTGCTTTGATTCAGCTCACCACAGCAGTTGAAACAAGGGATATCAGAAAGTTTGGGGTGGTATCTAGTTTTCTGAAAAAGGGAGAGTTCAGCAGGCTGATGAGTAAGATCAAAGTTGCCCAGCTATAGAAACAGCAGTATGCCAAATGATTCCTCAGACATATTTGCAATATTTTTAAGATGCAACAAAAGCCATGCATTGATGAAAAAAGAGCACTGAATGTGACTGTCACTCAGACCCTTCCTCCAGCCTGTACCCAAGGCAGGGCGTGCTGATAGGGGCCAAAATACCTCTTTCTCTGCAGCCCGCATGGGACTTTCAGACTATAAAACACCAGCAACATCAGTGCCAGTGATGGCTAGGTGGTGGTGGTGGCAGCTTTGTGCACATTGTCACCAAGAGTGCTGGCTGCTTGAATGCTCTGGATGTCAAGGGCACAGCCGCCAGGGCCCCCGTTGCATCAGGTAACTTCAGTGTGACACCGGTGACATAGGTGAGTTGACCGTCTGTGGTAATGGGAGTCGTCATCACAGCGAGCCCAGACGTTTGCAGGTACAGGCATTTCATAGAGACCTTTAGGCTCTTTTACCAAAGATGAGAGGGCTGGACTTTCTGCAAATCAAATGTGAACTGAGAGGCAGAAACGTTGCTTCATGACTGATATTCATACCATCCCACACCAAGGTCTAGGAAACATGGTTTGCACACTTATAAGTTAAGTTTCTTCTGGGGGGGGCGGTGGATTTTTAAATATTTTTTTTAATTTAATTGTTGTTCAAGTACAGTTTTCTGTCTTTTACTCCCATTCCAGCCCACCCCTCCCCAGTGCTCCCCACCTCCCTCCCATTTCCACCCCCCTTAGTTGTTGTCCTGTGTCCTTTATACTACTTCCTCTAAATCCCTCCCCTTTTTCCCCTGAAATTCCCTCCCCTCTCCCCTCTGGTCGCTGTCCCTCTCTTCTCTACTTCAGTGCCTTTGGTTATATTCTGCTTGCTTGTTTGTTTTGTTGTTTAGCTTCCTGTTAAAGGTGAGATCATATGGTATTTGTCTTTCAAAGCCTGGCTTATTTCACTCAGCATAATGTTTTCCATTTCCAGCCATGTTGTTGCAAAGGGTAGGAGCTCCTTCTTTCTTTCTGTTGCATAAAATTCAGTTGGAGAGTATCATTTCTCTTATGGAAAACAACTCATTGTCAGATGACAGAAAACCAAGTAACTACCATTATTTTCATTAAAATCAAGCTACATCTAGCTTTAAAATGGTTATTTTTAAAATTGGGGGGAAATGTTTAATACAGAAAAGACAAATGACATCGTAAATAGTCATTCCACCACTCAAAATGAACACGTTGTCATATGGGCTTCAGATCTTTATGTTTAAAGAAACAAAACATCACAGTCCAGGGTTTTGTCCCCACATTCTCTTCTTCGCTGGTGTTCCCAGCCCTCACCCTCCACCCCAGGAAGAAATCATGGATGCAAATTTTAAATATACAACACATAATATATAACTCATTGTTCATGGGCCTATAAATACAAAGCAGAAATATAAAGACAAGGAAGGTAAGGTCGTTTTTAAAATAAGAGATGAGAGGAAAGTACTTTACTCTTCTTATAAATACCGCCAACTGTCAAGAACCTGATTTCTTTTGAATTCAAGGAAACGCAATCAAGGAAGGTGAAAGACTTTGTAGAAAAGTATTACATAGCCACAATCTCACTCTTCCTTTTCAGGTGAATTCAAGAAAACGATAGAAGAAAGTTGGGAGCTGGGAACCGAAGATAAGATAGTGTTTCTTCGTCCCAGCACTTCTTCCTTTTCAGAAACTGAGAGAGGAGGCACTAAGGACAGACCCATGAGCGTCTCTGAGCAGTGAGTAGCTGGAGGCACCATGATGCCAGCCAGGCCTAAAGGACAAAGCAAATCCTTGGACGTGGCTTTTGATTCCAAGCTAAGAAATTCAAGGTAGGCTACACAAAGCATTGCAGTCAGGGCCTACATATGTTTGATTACAATAAAGAGCATACCTATAAAACTAGCTTAGAAGCTCCCCAGTCCTTCCAGAATCTTTCCAGAGTCTTTATTTGCTTTAAGAGTAACTATAAAGCTTTGTTTAAGCACAATAGTCATTAAAAGTATTTAACTAAGGTTTCCAATTGAAAAACAAAAACAATGTACGAATTGGGGATATATCAGGGTCAGATTTCTAATTAAACAAGATTAAACCTGTTATTTATCTCTGCTCCTTCCTGAAATCCAACCACTATAAATATGAAAGAATAAAAATACATTAGCTTCCAAGTTCTCAGAGCATGGGCGGGAGGAGAGTGCAAGTCTCTCAGGAAGCAAACCACGGGAAACGAGAGGCCAGACAGGAGCAGATGAGGGGTATCAGCAAAGCTCTGGGAGCTAGAAAAGGGGTTGACCTGAGAGAGCTGAGTCGGTCAGAGCAGGATGCGAAGTACAATAGTGAAGGGCATGGGGAGGAAGACAAGAACTGCCCTCTGCAGACCACAGAATTCCAGAAAGACTCAATATTTAGAAGTGCTGGGAGATAAGCTGACTGCTGAATGATACCCCCCTTTTTTCTCAACTGAGTACACAACCAATTAAGACATAAATGCAGGGGCTACACACTAGAGATCAAAATGTCACCTGTCATGTGGCATCCAGGACTGGATCCTGGAGCGGAAGAAAATTTGTGGAGAAACTGATGAAATCCAATTGAGGTCCATGGATGGGCTCACTGTGATGTACTGTGAACCTCCTGCTTGGTGTCTGCATTGTGGTCACCAAATCGGCGACGCCAGGGGGAGGTGGGTGAAGGGAGGAGAGGAACCACTACACGGGTTTTCGACCATTTCCAAATGTAAACATTTTTGAAAGTTAAATGTCTCCTTGAATGCAGATAAAGCTCTTATTGGAAAACAGAGCTTGTTCTGCCTGAGGTGGATAAATTCGCTGACTGTCCTCCTGCATTAGACAGATCTATACAATAATAATCACAGGCAAGGACAGGCCAACTTGGGTGCCGACGTGAGTGCCTCGGCAGACCCAAGGCCAAAACTGGAGGGTGACACGTGCTCTCTACAGACAGGCAAGTCTGAAGTTTAAGGTCTTGGGATCATCTTTTTAAAATATGGGAAGAAAGGCTGAGCTGTGCCGGGCCTCCTCTGCTTCCACACCTGACCACTGACTCACCACTTGTCAGCTAGGGAGGAGTGAAAGGCGGAGAGGAAAGAGTGTGGGAGTATCATTCTAACACAGACAGCCCAAGTCTCAAGCCTCTTTTATTCTATTAAAAAGTATTGTGGACTTAAAGGAGCTATTGCTGGCATTGGTTATACCCGGGGCGGGGGGGGGCAAAAGAAGGTTTACAGTGGTTTGCAGGGCAATAATACAATTAATACATAAATAATAACACAAGAACAAACTGTGTTTTGCACACTCACAACCGTACACCTACTTCTGCCCACCCTGTATGTCAATATTTACCACAAAGCTGGGACTTTTTAGATTTATTAATTCACTTAAATGATATTAATAAACTCAGCACATATTAACATGAATATATAACATATTTTATGAAAGATAACTATATGTTCCAAAGCAAAGGCATATAGTGAGAAGAGGGGTTTTGTTGTGTACATTACAAATCTTTGTCACGTCTGGCTAGATTCTCAGATCGGCTGCTTCATGTAATCTGTTGTGATACCACACATCATGCTCTCTCTGGAAAATCCCCCCGTAAGCTCATCAGAGAATGTGAGTGGAAGGGGCAAATAATATCTCGGTGTTACTGTAAAAAATCATTTGACCAATTAGTGCCCCTCTACACACAGGAATGACAAGGTACATGGCCCCCAGACAGGGGACAACCAGCACTGAGAAGGCTGGAGGAAGGCTGAGTCTCAGCCCGAGCAGCAGGGGTTGAAAGTCAGCCTGTCAAGCAGTTAAACCTCTTCCCCTTTCCCCCGTTCACAGTGCACACAACCAGGTCACTACCTCTCTCCCCACACCAGCAACTCACTGAGAGGCTAAACCCAGACAAGCTCCAGCCTCAGGGACCCAGGCCAGAGCTGAGGAACGTCCCTCTGACCCAGGAACACTGGGTGAACTTACGCACGGGTGTGTTGGGATTCCCCCACCCCCCTGCCCCACTCAGCTCTCAGAATCCTGGCAGCCTGGTTTGGTATCCATCCCCCCAACACATGCGCCCTATGCAAGACATTGGGTCATTTTTCTCTGAGGAAACTGAACAACTCAAGGAAAAGACCTATAAATACTGAGAGTCGGGACATCCATCATGAAACAGCACCAAGCAATTACCCTAAATTAAAGCCCACGTCCCGACATACCCTGCCTCTGCATGCACAGCTCCAATCCACTTCCCATGCATCACTCTCCATGCTAATGGGCAGTCCAAGATCACTAAGCCAGACACTCTCAGAAAGCATCCAGTGGGGGGAAAGAGTCAAAATGATAGAATAACAGGAGCAATGCTTTTATAAAAAGAGAATATTCATAAATAAAAAAAAAGGACATCTTGGAAGTCAAAAATGTAAGGGTAGAAAATTAAAAATCAATCAAAGTTTTGGAAGATAAAGTTGAGCAAATATCTCAGAAAGTAGCTCAAAGGAAAACTGATAGAATATAGAAAACACAACACTAAGGAAACCAGAGAATCAATGTTGGGAACTGCTCTGCCTGGTTTCAGGAGTTGTAACTGCCCCCCTACCCATGGCTAAGACTGAGTGAGCAACCTCCAGAATGTGAGCCACTAAGGAGACAAAGCTTATCTCTGGCAGCAAGGCTGTTTCTGCTTCATCCCCTACCCCCAACACTTGGTCTGTTAGTCAGAGATGGGTACGACCCCTCAGAGCAGGGGCAACCTAAGCCAGACATGATCACTTGGGAGGCCATCAAGGAAGGACTCAGGGGGCTTCAACAAAGAGGGAGTGATGGACCCTTGCCCCCCCCCAGCTATTCTGACATAGCCCGAGTCCCCATGTCCTCTGGGAGAAGCACTTCCTGGCTCTAGTCCACTTAAGCCTGAAAACCTGTGATGGGGAGGCAGTGCAGTTCCTTGCCCAGCTAGAGCGGTATCCAGGGTAATCAGGCATAAGAAAGAATTCCTAAAAATCCTGTGAAACCTACTTTGCCAAGAGTGTTTTCATTCATATGTTAAGGGTCTGAGAAGGAAATGAGTATGTCTCCCAAAGTTTCTGCAACCCCCTTTTCTGACAGACACTGACTCAGACTAAGCCCTCAGATTTCTTTGAAATGTTATCTACTGTTTGATCCTTACCGCCTGTATTCCTGTGTATTACAACCCAATAAAAGCCCCTGAAGGAAGGAGCTCCTGGCCTTTTTCCTCTGAGAAACTGGCCACCTCTCCTCCCCAAGCAGATCAGGTCTTGGTATTGTTTACTTTAATCCCTAGTGGACGGGGGGACGGGGGGACTTTAATCCCTAGTGGACAGGGGACTTTGAGAGCCAAGTCACCCCCACAAATCAATACAGGTTAAATATGTAATATATATGACCCCAGAAAGAGATAACTAAGAAAA
Source organism: Sturnira hondurensis (assembly GCF_014824575.4). Taxonomy (NCBI): domain Eukaryota; kingdom Metazoa; phylum Chordata; class Mammalia; order Chiroptera; family Phyllostomidae; genus Sturnira; species Sturnira hondurensis. The sequence continues at coordinate 18,399,120 of NW_028082759.1, read as the reverse complement.
TTCTTGAATGAACAAATACAAAAACTTCACGGAAATGAAGATCCTGAGTTTCCAGGTTGAAAGTGTCCCACATATACCCAGGAAAATGCATGAATATGCGAAAGAAAAAGAACCCACATGTTGACATGAAACTCCAGAATACAGGCAATAAAGAGAAGAGCATAAACATTTCAAGACCCTTTTCAAATGAACAGGAAACACATGGCAATGAAGATTCCGAACAGCATCAGACTTGACAATATTAACCGTGGAAACTACCTGAAAATGGAGCAATGCCTGCAAAACTCTAAAGAAAAATCATATCCTCCTAGAACTCAAAACCCAAACCACCATTCAGGGAGGAGGACAGATTAAAGATACGTTCACAAATGCAAAATCCTTAAAAAGATTACTTCCCAGGCAAGCTATTTCAGGATGCTACTAGAAAATGTAATCCACCACAAGCAAATAGTCAACAAAGAAGTGGGGGGAAAAGCAACCATGGAATCCAAATGAGAAGATTCTCCCAGTCTTCAAGATGCACCCAAATGAGCCCCTCCCCCTCACATTCAGACCCTTGTCCTGCTCCCTCCCGTGCCAGCAAGGACCGGGCTGTGTGACCAAGAGGAAGATGGCAGAAGTAACAATCTGCCATGTCTGAAATCAGGTTATAAGAGACACAGAGCCTCCTGTCTCGGTCACTGTCTCGTGCTCTTTCTGGAGTCCCTCACGGTGGGGAAGCCAGCTGGCAGGATGTGAGCAGCCCTGCAGAGAGGTCCATGTGGGGAGGCACCAGATCCTCCAGCCGGGAGGCTCGTGGCTAAGCTTCAAAGCCGATTCTGCAGCCAAACTTCAAAAGACTGTAGCCTCGCGAGAAACTCTGAACCAGAACCATCCATCTAAACTCTCCCTGGATCCATGGCTCACAAAAACCATGGGAAACGTGAGAAAATAAATGTTGACTGTTTTAAGCCATGAAGTTTGGGGGAGACTTGTTACACAGTAATAGGCAGCTAATACACAGGGGGCCCAATACAAGAGAAGTCAAAAAAATTCCCCAGATAAGGAAGCCCCAGGGCCACAGCCACGGGGCAATCTGAGGCCTAGATGCATCAGAGCCCGGATGCGAGCAGGAAGACAGAGGGCCCTAGGGAGGATGTCTCCCTGAAACAGTGGAACTGAAAGATTATTTTACAGATTTTATGGTAGAGAAAAGTTGCATTTACTTCCTTCAAATGAGCATATGCATTAGTTACATTCACAAACACTTCTATTTCCAGAGGGAAGTGTCAACAGGTACACAGAAAGCTACGCAGAATTAAAAACGGAAAAATTATTAACTCTAGAAAAAAACTATTGTTCAAGAAAGATAATATTACTAAAGTATACAGATAGCCCAACTATAAACAATACAGGTATTTCTAAAACCATGATAACTAGACACTGGATACTGACTTACCCCAAACCTATAATAATTTCTGAGAGTTTGAAGAAATCAAAGTTGTGCAGCTGGGAGAGGGTGGTGGTAGGGAGTGCACTTTAGGGAAGCTGAAACTTCGTTTCTGCAACAGGAACCAGTAAATAATGTACAACATGTAAAGATCAAAAACTGTAGTATACGTGTGTTGGTGAGAAATTGAGAGGTAACAGGATAAGAGCTAAGAGAACTGAAGTGTCAGCATGGGGAGCAGAAATTGAAGGTGGGGATGAATGGGGCCATAGAGCACTCTCCCTTAGCCCTATCCTTCCTTCTGTCTGAAGAACAAACACTTTGGCCCTGGCTGGTGTAACTCAGTGGATTGAGCGTGAGCCTACAAACCACACGATCGCTGTTTGATTCCCAGTCAGGGCACATGCCTGGGTTGCAGGCCAGTTCCCAGTTCCCAGCAGGGGACGCACGAGAGGCAACCATACATTGATATTTCTCTCTCTTTCTCTCTCTCTCTCTCCTTCCCTTCCCCTCTACGATAAATAAATAAAATCTTTTTTAAAAAAAGAACAAACACTTTGGTTAAATTACAAAGTGTTTGAACTTTGTAATTTAATTCAGCAGTGTTTACCTATCACAGAGCAAAATCAGCAATTAATAAATCACAAAACAGAAAATTTCTTTAGATGTTTATCAATAGCCACCAGAAGAGATCCAGAATAGAAATGGCCCATGTGGTTTCCTCTGGGAGTCGGGGCTGGGAACTGGGTCCTGATTGCTGTGTTACGAACCACCCCGAGGCTTGGTGGCTTAACACAGAAAGAATTGTGGGACTTAAACCAAAACAAGACAGGGCTTGGCAGGAGCAGTTTGTCACTGGCCCATGCACAGGCAGCTAGGATAGCTCAGCTGGGTGTAAGGGACACTCACCCCAGACTTCGAGTCACAGCTATGCAGTCTCCGAGTGCCAGGCCTTCATTGCTGACTCCTTATGCTCCGCCTCTAGCCCACACTAAATTTCCAATGTGACTTTACTCATTCATGCTGTTTTACAAACTTGCCATCAGCCCCCAGGAACAGAAGGAAACCTTCAAGATGAAAGCAGGGCTAAGGGTCACAGAACACACCTGGAGCCCAGCGTGGAGGGCTCCACTCTGCCCAGAGCCGACATCTGGAAGCCTCGGGAGACTGGCAAAGTGTCCTGTTCGAGAGGGTTCCCCAGCCCGGGGTAGCCCTCCTTGGAGCTCTGGTTTCCTTTTGGAGTCAGCGGAGATGGGTGATTTACACACCTCAGATGACACTGTACATGAGGCAGCAGTTTCCTAGGTTTCTCCTGCAGGCTTTCAAATAAAAGAACCAGTCACCCTGGTCTACCTCATCTCTGCAAGACCCAAGTCACATGCTGGAAGGTCCAGCAGGGTGACTGCAGGGGCGGGCCCAAAAACAAGCACCTCTACATCAAATCAAATCAACTCCAGATAAATTTTTGACACTATCCCAAGACAGAAACTCGACCCCTTTGTGTCTAAAGTCAAGTGACTGAGTCAGGTAGGACAACTTTTAAGGAGGGACACAGGCTACCTTTGAAGGGTGGCCTCTGAGAACCCCCCCACTGCTGTGACACAGGGGAGCAGGGATGGGGAAGACGACACAGGTCCAGGGGTAGCCGGTCTTGCGCATTGAGAAAAGAGCCCTCTTTAGAGCAATGCTACGTCCTGTGAGTTACAGTGACTGCGAAAGCTTTTATTTTTATTTCTTTTTGCTCTGCTTTACTTTTTGCTCTTTTCTGAAATTCTACTATAGTAATAGTGTAAATGAAGCTAGAGTTTCTCTATGCCCTCTGTAAGTCATGATTAGCAGTTGTAGCTGGGGAGAAATACGGCAAGAATACAGGTAATACGGAGACCTTTTCCTGGGCTTACTAACAGTCTTTCTCTCAAAGATGTTTACATATAATGAATGACCACAAAATGACAAAAAAGACCATTTGTTCAAGCTTCATCTTCCATTTACCTTCCTTTATTCAGATCCTGCAAGCTGTCTACTGTTATAGATGTGTATTTAAAAATCCAAAAGGCACTGCTAACCTAAAATTTCTAAATATACAGGGGGATGTACAATACATAAGTTACTTAATCAAGAGTTGTCATCAGGTTACAAAAGGGAAAAAGGAACCAGCATACTTCCCACCAAGGAACCAGCCTGCTTTTCCCATCTGGAGCTCCGCATCACCTGTCTGATCAGAAAACACTGAGAGCAGAAGTATGTCGCAGGCGCTCCACTAGGCTCTGGGGACACAGCAGTGCTCTGGACACCACCGCTGCTAAATGAGATAGCCCAAAATTTAGGGGCTTAGAAAATAGCAATGATTTTATTATTACGTCACATAGTTCTGGAGGTTGACTAGGGCAGCCTGGGCAGCTGTTTCCTGGGGCCTTGGACACAGTTTCTGTCAGACGGGGACTGGGACCTGGAGTTGCCCCAAGGCCCTGCTCAGTCCCATGGCCAACAGGCAGTGCTGGACCTCAGCTGGGACTGTCACGGTAACAGTGCAGTGGAGTCTCTTCTTGTAGCCCAGGGTTCCTCGTGGCCAGACTCAGGACCCCAAGAGGACCAAGAGGAAGCTACACAGCCTCTGTGAGTCATCCTCAGAAAACACAGAGGTGACTAGCCTCACTTCTGACGAAAGCTACAGGCCTGCCAAGACCCCAGGGGAAGAAGCATAGACCCTCCCCTTCCCCACCTCTCAGCATGCAAGTGTCAATGTCACACTCGAAGGAGACAAGAGATCTTCTTGTGGACACCTTGGAAAATTCAATCCTCTGTGAGAAGTAAAGAAAAATATAAAATCTCTGCCTGGGGACACATCTTCAAGGGTGGGGAACCTGGCCACAAACAGACCAAGAGACAAAGGGAGGAAATGCCCGGTGACAGCAACTTCTTTGGGGAAGAGTAAGGGGCGTCGAGGGCATTGCCTCTTCCACAGAGAGTGGTCACAAAGTGCTTCTCTGCTAAGGGGCCGTGAGAGCAGAGATCCTGGAGCAACAGGGCCGTGAAGGCGGCAGGGCAAGAACATCCCGCAGAAGAAACAGCAAGTGCAAGGATCACAGGGGAGAAAGCACCTCTCTCTGGGAGTAACAAGAGGGCCAGCACAGCTGGAGCCCTGGCAAGGATGGAAAAAGGGGTGGGGGAGTTGCTGAAGGGGGCAATCTCTTGGGGCTTTTGGCCATGGGGACGACCATGGACTTGGCTCTGAGTGAGATGGGAAGCCACGAGGGGTCTTTCATGGGGAAATGGCAAAATTGACTTGCTTTCAATAGGCTCACTCTGGCTATTGTGTGACAAACTGGAACACAGCAGCCAGGCCTAAGATGACAGTGGGAGGCCAGTGTAGAGACATGCAGGTCATCTAGGTGTGGGGTAATGGTGCCTTGGACAAGGTACTAGCAGTGGAGCTGGTGACAAGTGGGCAGGTTCTGATACTAAAAACATCTAGCGCCTTTTTTAAAGCATTCAGATATTGTCCTATTGTTTACTGATCTAAAACTTAAAACCTCAGTTTAAATAATAAATGTGGAAGGACAAAAGTGTGTCAGTTGTCATGAAGCTGCACACCACATTTTGCTTTAACATAGCATTACGGGTTATCGCAAACACGTTGGAAAGCTTCTCCCCCCTCTACGACATAGTCCAACCCATACAGCCAACGTGAAAGGCAAAATTAAGGCTCTCATCTCTTAGGCCAGAAAACATTTGACTGAAATGTCTAGGCAATTGAAGGAAGAGTGGGAGGGGTCCATGTGGTCTAGGCAACGACCTGAAATTCCCACGTCCCTTTACACAGGCGGATAACTGTCTCAGCTGGGATGAAACTTATGGGTAAGAAAAATGTCACCCCTGTGAGGCAGATGGCTTCCTGTAGCATGAGAAAGTCAGTCACTCTTCAGGGTACTAGGCGCCCTAAAGGAGGTCACTGCCTCCCGCACGTCAGACCACTTTATTCCCACAGAGCTTTATGTTCACATGGGCTCATTGACCACACAGTCGGGAAGCTCAGGCAGCTCTTAACAGATTATGGGTTATTTCCTCGTTGTGTGTGCTAAGTGGTGGAGTGTCTAATCACTTCCATCATGGAGGGAAATTTCATGAGGTCTCCCTGGCCTCACCAAATCCCAAAACAGGATTCTCTGTGTATTCCCTTACGCCCCAAGAGTCAGTTGAACCAATTAAGGAGTGCATAATAAGCCCATTACTTGTTCCCTACTTTTCCTAGTGAGTGTATGAGGTGCACCTGCTCAATCACAGCTCACTCGGTAAGGTGAGGTTCTTCGCTCCACTACCACTACAATTGGACATCATTTTGCTTCTTTCAGTATCAACAGCAGCATCAGCCTAGTCGCTGAGATTCTCCTTTGAGATTCCCTGGGGTTTGAGCTTGTCCTCATAAGATAATCATTCACCCTTCAAGCCCAGCATCAGGACCAGCCTTCGGAACTGCTGCAAAGCCAAGCTGAAGCCAAACCACACCCTGAAAGAGAGGTGTCTCCTTGGGCAATCAGCTGAAACTTCAGACAGAAGGGTTGGGTCCCGTATTTCCAAACCTACAACTACTACCTTGCAGCCACCAGCCACCCTGGGTTCTGTTAGGCTCTTTCTGCCCCAACCTTTCACAGAGATGGGAGCATGCAGAGTGAGCAAAACCCGCCCAAGATCAGGACCCTGGTCCTGCACTACGGGGAAAGAGAAACTCTCGGGTTACTGTGAGACAGCTCTGGTATCCAAAGGGAGAACAACAATCTTAAAAAGAAGATACAGAATAGAATCGGAAAAATTGGGAAACCGTGTCAACATTTATTTTCACCAAACAACTCATTAAATCACTATAAAAGTCAAGGCAAATGGTCAGATATGACGGTTTAAATTCCAGAATGAGTTACGAGTTGAGGTAAATTCATAATACATAATGTAGTCTGGTGTCTCATCTCGAGTTACGACGTTTTTATTACATTCCAACTGTAAATTACTGACTTGTTCCCGTCCTGCCGATCTCTTGATGAGATGGGGGGACTGTGAGGCATGGGAAAAAATGACTCCATCATTGGTCTCATTATTTCAATATCCTACCTAGAGCTTCACCACTGGAGAAGCTGGCCCAAATGGAATTGGTGAGTTAGTGATTGATAGCAGCAGAAATGAAATAGAAAAAGAAATCTTGGGCAAAATGGCCCACGTCCCATAGTCATTGCCTTGCTGTATCTCATCATCTCATTCTCTAATATCGGTGTGCCTTCAATACTTTGGGTGTCCATTTTGATCACTTTAGTTTCTTCTCTTCGAAGCTATTCTTGTTTTATAGGCCTTATTCCCATGGGTCCAACTGAAGGGTATTTTATTCTGTGTCTTACACTGATAATGGGGCCATAACTTGTTCCCATCAAGTTTCCCCATAAAACGGTTTAATGTCTCGAAGCAGTGGCAGTGTGTCAGCTCGGGCAGGGGCTGAAGTGGGTATCATTTCACAGACAGAGACCCGCGGTGCATTCAATGCTCACCGGGAACTTACTTAAAACTTAGCCTCTTTTAGAAGCTTACATTCTAAAACTTTATAAAGGACAGATGTTTCAAAATAATAAGTACCTACCTATTAATCACTTTAATAATTTTTATTTGTATTTATTTTATTTTAAAGTGGTTTATTTACTTTTTTCCAGTTGCATATATATATTCATTATAAATATATTTGAAAATAGAAAGTACTAAAAAAAGAAAGCAACAATCACCCACAACCCTAACACCCAAAGATATGGAGTGGCAACATTTTATAATTCTCGGAGAAAACCATTTTTGTTTAGGGACATATCTAAATAGACATGTTTGATTTTAAACTTAAAGTCCACATGGCTTACGTTAAATCTTCTCTAAGACAAGACAAAGAATATCTAATAATTTTCCCCCCAAATGGACAGAAATCATAACCTAGGAGGAGAAAGGAAGAATTAAAGAAGAGGGGGTACCCTTGGTACGGCAGAAGGTGACCAGTAGTTTTTAAGGTAGGTCTACCTGAAGAGTAGGATGGGATGTCTAATAGGCTTTTCATAGAAACAATAAACACAGACCCTCTGACCCACCGGATCAACCACCTTCAACCCTCAAATCTTCAGTCAAGTCAGCAACACACAGCATCTTACATTGGTGGGCCTGGGGGGAGAAAGACATTGGGTAAGAGCAACGTACATGGGATAACATCCTGCAGGGGGAAGAGAAAAACGGCATCTAAGAGAGCAAAATGCAGACTGGACATCAAATATGGAACCAAAGTAGGAACTCACAACCAGTAGTGATTACGAAAAAAAAAATGACATTTCCTGGGAATTCTACAGATAATGAAAGAAACACTAAGTTTCCCACTGGAAATGGGTACATACACTAAATTTTATTTAAATATCAAGGACACATGAGCCCCCAGCAAGCTGGAAGTTTTAGACCTGATCTGGGTTATACTGTTCAGAAAATACTAGAAGGTTTAGGTGATGATGATGATGATGACGATGACGATAACAACACAGTTACGCAGGGGTGACGATGACGATAACAACACCCCCTCACAGGGGTGACATTTTTCTTACCCATAAGTTTCATCCCAGCTGAGACAGCTGTCCGCCTGTGTAAAGGGACATGGGAATTTCAGGTCGTTGCCTAGACCACATGGACCCCTCCCACTCTTCCTTCAATTGCCTAGACATTTCAGTCAAATGTTTTCTGGCCTAAGTGATGAGAGCCTTAATTTTGCCTTTCACATTGGCTGTGTGGATTGGACTATGTCGTAGAGGGGGGAGAAGCTTTCCAACATGTTTGCGATAACCCGTAATGCTATGTTAAAGCAAAATGTGGTGTGCAGCTTCATGACAACTGACACATTTTCGTCCTTCCACATTTATTATTTAAACTGAGGTTTTAAGTTTTAGATCAGTAAACAATAGGACAATATCCGAATGCTTAAAAAAGGCGCTAGATGTTTTTAGTATCAGAACCTGCCCACTTGTCACCAGCTCCACTGCTAGTGCCTTGTCCAAGGCACCATTACATGCTTAACAGCAGAGGTGGTGATGGAGACTACGGAAGTATTCAGAAAAGTCTGTTCAGTCAATGAAGTAGCCAAACAAAATTCCAGTACTTGCCAAGCACTTCCGGAGACAGTTCGCTCCAGTGGAGAGAACACAACCCTGACTGCACCCAGGTTTCAGACCCAGTCCCACGAGCAACTTCTGAGCCCCTCCCCATACACCCTGCTACCTCTTGCACCATCGGTGGCATCAGTCACATACGTGGTAGGGAGGCAGGGGTACCGAAGGCAGTAGAGAATGGGCCTGACGAAGTGTGAATCCACCTGCATTATGACCACGTGTCCTGCCCTGAGAGCAGGCAAAAGGGACTGAGGCACACAGAACCCTTAGTTCCCAAATAAAACCACCCAGGTGGCTGTGCCCGGGTGGCACAGCTCAGTGCTCAGTGAGGGGAAGTCACCAGAAGGCAGAAGAATCAGGGATATTTGGGCACTTAAGCTAGAGTTTAAAGAATGTACGGAGTGTCGATGCATAAAAAGAAAGAAAAAGAAGAAGGAAAGACGAGGGAAGATCATTCCAGGGTGGACAAGGGTTGTTACGGTATGGGAGGTGGAGATGGAGAAGAGAGCAACCCGATCAGACGGCAAGTTCCAGGCCAGGGTGGCAATCTAGAGGCGGGTCAGATTCTGAATGCTGAAAGGAAGACTGAGCCTCAATTTGCCAGGAAATGGGGGGGCCAGAGCAGATTCTTGGTCATGATCAGAGTGGTGTGTGAGGAGGAGCCGTCTGACCTAGTTAGAGGGATAGATTAGAGGTCTGACCTAGTTAGAGGTACGGAGAACACAGAGGTTGCTGCAATAAGCCCGGTTCAAAGTGATGAGGCATGGGACCAAATGGGCTTGGGAGTGCTGTCCTCCTGTGTGACAGTGGCTGTATTTACTGGGTGCCTGAGAGCAGTTACTACACAACGGAACAGAGATTTAACGGCATGCCTGTGTCTGGTTTTTTGTCTGAAATTCCATAGGACTGACAAGACAGATAGGCCTCACAGCACAAGGGGGAGTGGAGAGAAGAGGGAGATGGTGGGGAGTTACGTGGAATAGAGGCTAAGGAGAGAAACAAGCTCCCCTTGGTGGGCCCATTTCCTGTTGCTGCGATAACGAGTTATCAAAACCTACTGGCATGAATAACTCGAGGTATTGCCTCCAGATCTGGAAGCACATAAACAGCATCCTGCGCTCACTGCTTGGCCAGAACTTTGCCACGTGGTCACACTGAGCAGGGCGGGGAGACGAAGGGCTGTGCATCCGAGATGAGCTGGCAGCCAGTGGTGTCTATCACATCCTAAGGAAAAATGATTTCCTTAGTGGAAATAGGAAGCTTTTAAATGGGAAAATATCACTGCTTCACAATCAGACACCAAGAATGAGGAAACAAGGGGAGAGGGGAGGAGGAGGGAATGGTGTTTCCTCCTGAAGAGCAATTTCTTGATATTCGATAGCATTTATGGGACATCAGACACGATAGCCTAGTAAGGTGGTGGCATGTGTTCCCTGGAGACATGTAAGGATTTTCGATCACAATCAAGTGGATGGAAATGTTTTATCATCTCTCTCCTACTAGGAAGCAAGGAAATAAACAAGAAAGTCCCCTGAATTGCCCTTTAATCCCAGTCTGTGCTTCTGAAATATTGGGTTTCTATCTCCTCAGAACTGTTTAGGAAAGTGTTCCTGGCAATAATTGAAAGCATCCAAGTACAGGACTGAGGCCAAGAGCAAAAAACGCCCAATATCTTAAAAATAAAGATGTGAAACATTCTTAGGGATATATCGCTGTAGTGAATGACTTGCTGTTATGTCACAAAAATCACAAAATCTTTCAAGAAAATAGTCACTTAGGAGAGGCTATCACCATTCCAAATATTTCGGGGAAGACTATGCAATTGAGAGAGAGAAAGAAATTGGGGGGGGGGCATATAAGTACAAAGGAGTGGGCGGAGGGACGGAGAAGGGGAGGGAGGGAAATGAAAAGAAATTCAAGTGCTTTTTAGAAATGAAACTCTAAAAACCACTGCGGAAGGTTGAGAGCGAGGTTACTTTGCTGACCCAGCAAGATATCTAGTGAGCAAACCCGACTACATGAGAGACAGCACACACTGTCAAGTTATTTAACTTGTTAATAGGATCAAACAACAGAGGCTCCTGGCAGCCTCTTCGCTCTGGAGGCACAGGTCTCCTCCTGTTTCTGAGCCCTCCCTCGGCTAATCCCCACCCCTCCCTGACCCAGCAGGTCTCCCTCTTCCCACCCTTGGCTCCAAGTCCCCTACTTCTCTTTGTCCAGGGACCTGCCTTAGAGTCCTGCAATCTCCTCTGTACTGGCCCTGACTGAATATCCACAAGTGGTTCCCTCCCATCACTCCATAAAACTTATGAAAAGGAACTTCGTCAAGGTTTAAATGTAGTCTGTACCCTATTCACTTTAATTCAATAAATATTTATCGACTGCCTGCCTGGAATTGTGCTGTGCGCCATGTGGACTATAAAAGAAATATATTGCACAGTCCCCCCTGTCAAGGAGTTTGCAATATTCCTGGGAATAAAACTTGAACGCTGAAGTAATTACCGGATGCAAGATAGTATAGAGCAACACAATAACATTATGGAACCAAGACCAAAATATATGCAGGTGCAGACAGCATTCTGTTTGGTCAGGGCAGGCAGGATGGAGCCATGGGGAATAGTTCGTACAGGATGTGGGACTTGAGCTTGTCCTTGAGAGGTGCACGGACTTGGCTGGGTGCAGCAGCGGAGAAGAGCACTTGAGGCAGTGAAAAGCGCGTGAGTAAAATCAGAGAGAGGAGCAGCCGGCGGGAGGTGTGACAGGGAACGTGAAGAGGCCAGCCCCAATGGAGAGGAGGCGCCTGGGGGTCACAGGGCCGTGTTAGAAAAAGCTGGATGGGAAGAATATTTTGAAATGCCAGAAAGCCTTGAAGGGCACAGTCACGAATTTGGACTTGAACCATAGGCTCTTAATCTCTCTGGACGCCTTCTTTGATGTTGCTTCTTCCCCTGTCCTCAGAGAAGTCATTCACTGGCAGCCAGCGTGACATTTGAAACAAACCCGGGCTACAGCATGAGAAAGCTGCGATCCGGCCTCATATGCGACCTGAGCAGAGTCATTCACCGGCTCGAGCTTCAGTTTCCTCAACTGTAATAATTTAAGGTTGTTGTGGAAAGTGAGGTACTGTGTCTAACGCACCTTGTGAGTACCAACAGGTGGGATCCTTTGTGAGTTTCACTCATTCAATAACTATTTGCTGAATGTCTTCTCTGCACTGAACACTGTGTTCCACTCTAGGAAAATAAAAACAACACACAGTGCTTATTCTCAAGCCACGAACAGATACGACTTAAACCAACGGAAACAGCAGCAGCTTCGGGTCATGTAACTTGGAGTGGAAGCCTAACCCCACCATTTACTAGGTGCATGAATTTGGGGACACTATTTACTCAGTCTGAGCCTCAGTTTCATCATCTGTATAACTGGTCTAATAGTACCTACCTTATAGACTGATATGAGAATGAAATATAACGTTAAAAAACTAATTCCTGGCTGGTGTAGCTCAGTGGATTGAGCACAGGCCGGTGAAGCAAAGGGTTGCCAGTTTGATTCCCAGTCAGGGCACATGCCTGGGTTGCAGACCAGGTCCCCAGTGAGGGCCACGTAAGAGGCAACCACACAGTGATGTTTCTCTTCCTCTCTTTCTCCTTCCTGTCCCCTCTCTCTAAAAATAAATAAATAGAATATTTTTTAAAAATAAAAATAAATAAAATCTTAAAAAAAAAACTAATATAACACGTGACAAATGGAGGCACTCAAAAACCAGCATTTGTTTTATGGTGGAAAGGCAGGCATGAAAGATAATCTGATAATAAGAAGCAAATGCCTGAGAGTTAGAGAAATTTTCACAGATGACATAGTGACAGGTGAAATTTAAATAATAAATCGGATTTTCTGAGTGAGCCATCATTGGGAGGACTTTCCTGGAAGAGGAAAGAGTGTGTGAAAAGGTACAGGGGCATTAAAAGGACTGACAGGTACTTGAACCTGCAGGTACCTCTGTATCACTAAACAGCAAGTCCAAGGCAGGACGTGAAAGCAGCTGGACAGACAAGAGCCCAATTCTGAAGACTCTGGAATGTCACGGAAGAAGCAGAGCCTATCCAACGGGCAGAGAGTCACTGCAGAATGCTGAGCAGGTACGCAGTGTGACCAGCTCTCTGGTAACAAAGGGAGAGGGACGGGAAGAGCCTCGAGGACGCTACTGACCAAATCCAGGTGGAACAAGGAGATGGAGAAGATGGGAAGCACTGAAGATATTTCAGAGTTGCTTCCAACAGAATTTGGTTTGGTTAGGATTTCAGAGGAGGGTAATGATGAGCAAAGGGTTGAGCAACTATCTCTCTTCTTCTTGATGGAAGGGGAGACATTTCTTGGTTTTACAACACAGATGAGAAGCAGGTTCAGCAGAAAAATATCTCCTGCCTGGGACATGGTAAATTTGGGGTGCCTGGGGAGCATCCAGGTAGAGACCAGGATGTCTGGTTCTGGAATGGAGAGTGGAGAACGGAGCGGGCTGCTGATGTGCACCGAGGAATCACTGACCTGTGTGGATGGAGGTTCACCATGCGAACAGACTCCCAGGGAAAGGACCAGCGAAGAGGCAGCTCTCACGTCAGGCCATTCCCATCTCGCCTGAATAATTAAGCTGCTCAAGCAGACGATGCTCAAATCCTTAAGGAAAACAAGATAAACCTCCGGAGCAGAGGAGGCTCAGGTCTGCCCAAGGTCAAAGAAATCGCTTTTCAGGCGTTCCTTTTTCTCTGCATAACATCAGTTTCACCTGTCTAAAAGAAACGAGAGGGGGTGCGCGGAGAGCGGCTCCTGCGTATCGAGGGGCTGCCTACAGGATGACAATTCTAAACACACTGTCTCTAGAAAAGCACTTCATTTACAAAGCAGATTTGACAGCTCAAGTGGCTTCTTGGCGGGGCACTCCTGCCCGGCCCCCGTGCGACCTGGTGAGCTTCGATTACAGCCTCGATGCTGGCTCCGCCGAGGAGACCCCCTAAAAGGGGAGTGATAAATGAGGGCCTGTCAGGCTCCATTCCCTGGGTGGCCTTGAATCTCTGCTGTTATCTGTTACCCTGCCAGCACTGACAGTGATGAACACAAGGCAGGCAGCTAGCGACACCCCAATTCATTACTAAAAGGAAGGGAGAGCAGATATATAGGGAAGGTGGCTGCCATGTGGACACTTCTCTCACGTCAGTGCTGCCTTCCTCCCACAGGCCGGAACGGTGAAGAAATGATGGAGCCCATTTGTCCCGAACAAGGGCCCTCATGATACTCAGAATGAGCCACAGCGAAGCTCGCTCGCAAACCGCACACAGGCCTCTCCGCCGCAAAGCTCTTCCCGAGCCAAACAAACAAAAACACAAGAAGAAATATTCTCGGGACCTGTTTGGGGTTTTTTTTGTTAGCCCACTCATATTCTAGAAAAAGCATTTTTAAAAAATCAGAGACACACAAAATCATCAGTCAGTACTGGTTTGCCCTTGCTAAATTGTTATTCATTCGAGGCGCGTGTACGGTTTCTCTCTGGAAGGTTATACTAAGCCTGTGGTTCTGCAGGAGTGACCATTCCAGGCAGCCCTGACCACGGCTTCCCACGACGGACATTTGTATCTTTAAGTGGTCCCTGCCCCATTCCCTGAGCAATATTTCATCGAGATTTTTGTTTCAGCCAGGTTTTGTCTGACCTCAGGGGAAATAAAAGCTTTTGCTACACGGTCGTCTTTTTCATATTAATGGGACTTCCTGTGATACCTGAAGATATTGTGCCTGTTCAGTGAATGCCTCTTGAATTTAATGCCCAGGGAAGACAGGATTTTTTCCATCTTAATCCAGGCTGTTAATCAAAGCACTGGTTCTGTGGGACATTAAAAGGAAGAAAGTTTCCTCCCAAAAATAAAAGGAAGGTTGGGGGAAGGTCTAAGGCAGGGGTGTCAAACTCATTTTCACCAGGGGCTACATCAGCCTCCTGGTTGCCTTCAAAGGGCTGAATGTAATTTGAGGACTGTATAAATGTCACTACTCCTTAACAGTTAAGCGAGAGCTCAGGGCTGCCGAGGGTAGAAACAAGGTGCTCGCCAAATCAAACAAGGTGGAGGGCCGGATTCGGCCCACAGGCCTTGTGTTTGCCACCTGTGGGCTACAGTCCAACAGATTTCAATGCACTGGGTTTCTTCCTCTCCTGCAGCTTTCTTTTCCTACAGGACGTTTTCAGAGTCTTTATAATACTGATGTGCAGTTTGACTTCCCTCAAGCAAATATAATCTGCAGTGTTTCTCAATCTACCTTCCCCGACTCAAGATACTTTTAGGGAATGTGTATCCAGGAGTGTTACGCAGAACCACGCTCTGGAACAGCTGGTCTGAGCTTACCCACAAGCTCACCTTCTTACTCGCTTCTCCCATCGGCAAAACCGAATGACTATCAAGCTAGGTTCTAAGTATCTGGCAGAGCGAGACAGTCTAAGAATAAAGAAAATGCCAAAAAAGATATAAATCCTGTCCCCAAAGAACGCACGTATCTTGCCCTGTATTCTGCCCTCATCTATCTTGCCTTCTATCCTCATTTCCCTGTCTAAAAAAAAGAAGCGAATTAATGAAGATGCTGATGCAGAAATAAAGGCAATGATCTCAAATTTCAGACGGAAGCAGTGGGATGATTAATGCATGGATTTTTATCCTTGCTTTTTGCTGAAGATCAAATCTTCTTTCTTAAAAAAAATGTAGCATAAGACATTACCATTGATTTTGAAAGCATTTTTATATAAATATGAATGAAAATGATCAGACTTCAGAATACCTAAAAACTACAGCATAAGTTAAAACACACAAAAAATGGCAAATCTGAAAGTAAATACAAAAGAATAATCATTTCCATATCACAAGACACCTTATCTGCTCCTTATTGTGTAGAACAAATACACATTAGCAGCATTTTGCATGTCAGCTACTGGGTTTCTCTTGATAAAATAAGGCACTAGTTATATTCAAAATAGCTAAGGCAATCGGAAGCCTGGGCTTCAAGCAGAAACAAATTTTAAAAGAAAAAGGAACTAACCAGCTTTGTTTGTGTTTATTCATTAATTAAGCCACAGAGCAAAGAAAAAATATGTACAGCAAACTAGAATGTTCATCATTCGAAGACTTTTATTTATTTTTCTTTTTTTTAATTTATTTAATTATTTTTCAAGTACAGTTTTCTGTCTATTACTCCCATCCCATCCCACCCCCCATCCTCCCCCCTCCCTCCCATTTCCACCCTTCTCAGTTGTTGTCCATGTATCCTTTCTATTTGTTCCTCTAAATCCCTCCCCAATTTCCCCTGAAATTCCCTCCCCTCTCTCCTCTGGTCACTGTCAGCCTGTTCTCTATTTCAGTGTCTTTGGTTATAGTTTGCTTGCTTGTTTGTTTTGTTGTTTAGCTTCCTGTTAAAGGTGAGATCATATGGTATTTGTCCTTGAACACCTGGCTTATTTCACTCAGCATAGTGCTTTCTAGTTCCATCCATGCTGTTGCAAAGGGTAGGAGCTCCTTCTTTCTTTCTGCTGCATAGAATTCCATTGTGTAAATATACCATAGCTTTTGATCCATTCATTTACTGTCAAAGACTTTTAAACTAGTATCAAAAGCAGTGTGGAAGTTGCCAACTTGTAATAACTAGAAAGGGACTCCATAGCCTCACTGATCTACTTCATCTTTAAAAAGCAATCAGAACTCAGGTGGGGAGAACTGATCACCCAAGAACTAAAGTAATATCTGGGAGAGATGAGGCCATCACCACAAATTAGAAGGAGCCCATCATTCATTTTCTGCTGCCTTCCCTCCAGGAGAAAGTTGACTCTGAAAAAACTTGCTGCGTTTCTTCCTCGGGTGCTCCAGAAATTCAAAAGCCAATCACAATGTTTCCTAAATAAAGTACAAGGGAAAACGCTTGCAATTTTGTTTCCTTGTTTCCAAATTATTTGTACCTAGACCTCATGGCATGTACCAGAGATAGATATGTACCAGATATACTATTGTGGTTCCCCCTTCCACCACATCCACATAAAATTGTCTCTTTCCAACTCCCTACAGCCAACCGTGTACCTTCCACTTTTCCTGCAGAGACATTTATTTCTGCCTGGCCAGTCTGAATTTGTTCTGTTGCCCTGCTACCCGCTGGTGACAAATATACTTCTTCGTTTCTAAGTTCTCTGAGTGCTGGAGGATTGATGGGCGTGAAGGGGAGGCCTGGGATCGACCACGCAAGGAAGGAATCCATCTTATTAGTCTTTGATTCGAGTTAATCACCAGGGAGATAATATTTTAAACTTCGAAAGACTTCCTGGAAGTTTCCAGAATTTCTCCAGAGACACAGATCAATAGACCAGAATAATCAAGAAAAGGGAGCAAGTTCTCCAAATGCCACTCACATGGTGTTTTACTTGATTAAGCAAAAGGCTTTTAATGGAATTGTTCCAACCCAGGGAAGAAAGGGCAAAGCAACCCTCCAGGGCAGGGCCTCCAAATCGCAGCTAAAGATAAAAGAAAGAATGACATTTAATTCCAATCTCCACCCCTCAACTCGGGGATGTAGGTAGCACTTGTCTGCTACTTAGTTCAGTTGATGACAGATTTCCCATAGCTTGAAGAAATCAATGTCCACTCAAAATAACGCACGCTGATAGGGGGCCCAGGGCCCCATAACTTTGCCCCTGACTCCTTCTCCTTCAGCTGTAAGTGACCGGAAATTAAGTCTGCCTGACTGCGGGGACACCTCTGTGGGCTTCTCCGATGTTTCAATATTGGCACCGGGAACTCCCTTCCACAAAGCTGAGCTGTCTGCCCTGTTACCCTGAACCAGGCACAAAAATTCAAATGTCTTCAAACAAAACCTAACATTCGAAAACAGCAACGAATTCACACAGGCTGGGTAAGGAGTAAGCTTCCAGTGCCCCAGAGCCTTCCCCAAAGCAGCTCCATGACCCCTTGTTCAGTGTCCAGCACACAGACCTCCTCTGTCTGGGTGCTGTCTCCTGAACACACCAGCTCTTTCTCTCCCCTGGGTTGCACCTCCTTCCTGGTCACCTCTGTCATCGACTCGATGGGCTCTCCTTGTTTTCTCATCCTTTCTCTCCTCTGCTCCATCCCTTTCTCTGTCCTCTCTATCCCTCTCCATCTGCTTCCGGGTGCCTTTCTTCTCTGGTCAAGGTAGCCACGTAAGCGTTGTGGGTGCTCCAATGTGGCTTACCAGGTAAGGAGTCCCAGAGGCTGCTGCTGCCCAGGAGAAAGGCACCCCAAAGAAAGTGTAAGAATCCGGTCTGCTATAAAGCAGATCTTTTGCTCCAAGCTGAGACTATTTTCCTTAGCCCATGCTCCAGGGGCCATACTGTTAACTTCTATCAAAGGGGTTCTTATCTTGGGAATCACTGGAAAGTTTCAGACATGATTGACAGCCAGTCCAAAGAACATCCGCAGTGTGATAAGCTGAGGAGAGGGAATGTGCAGAGCCGGTTCGGGGATGGGCTGGCTGAGCCTTTCAAATTCCTTCCCTGGCGATCAGTGAGCCCAAGCCTGCAGGGTGAGAACAAGCCGGGACTCTGTGGAACAGTCTTAGGGCTGATGTGTAATCCATATGGCCAGTGGTTGCAGCTGAGGATAAAAGATTTAAAGAAATGGAGACACAAGGACTGATTTTTTTTTAAAGACAAACTTGGGGTGAGGGAGAATAAGAACGGAAGATTTATGTCAAGCCATTGGGAGTTCCCTGGAAATCTCTTTGATGAAGGATTGAGATTGCTTTGAAGGAAACGTTATTGAGGCAGAAAGAGAGTGTGGTGCTCAGGGACTCGGGGTTGACGGGGTCACTTATCTGCCTTCCTGACTTTGGGTTTCCTTTTGCTTGCAAATCCTGCGTGAACCAAACTCCTCAATGCTGCTGTGCAAAAATATTCTCCTTCTGAAGGGGGGGTGGGGGTGGGGCGGCTTTTGTTTAGCCTTAGTAATTACTAGAATCCCGACTGGTGGAGCATATGGCAAAAAGACAAGAACCCAGCAAAGAGAACACACTCAGGCAAGCACACCCAATATAACAGGCAAAATTCTTAACTGTTACACACAGTTTTTCTCATTAGGGGTTTGGATTCCAGCTACAACACGGCAGGGGAGCTGGGACGAGCCCAGCGAACACCGTGGGGAGCAGAGTGGTTAGCAGTTTCCACTGGCGAGGGAGTCGGGGCTGGGTAGATAAGGCTTCAGAAGCGAGTGGTAAAACTGGTCTTAGCTGGAAAGGAGAGAACGAAAACTAGAGGGGTTCGAGCCGCCAAAGAAGATGCCTAGAACCGGGAACACAAAAGCTTCCCCTAAACAGAGCAGACCACCAGTCCTTTCTGTTAAGAAAGCCCTAACAGAAAGATTTTTTAAGAAACAAGGAAGAGAAGAAACAAGTACCAGTGAGTAACAGAACGACTAGAACGACCCACTGCCGATAAGAACGACCCATTGCAGCTGAGGATAAAAGATTTACACTTGATCTTAGCCAAAAGGCCGAGAAGCGATTGAGGATAAAAGATTTAAAGAAATGGAGACACAAGGACTGATGGAGAAGAAGCTGAGACTCTGGACCGTCCTCTGACACAAGCTGTCGACGAAAGCCGTGCACGCGAAGTTTTCATCACCATCCTTTCTACCCTTCTCTGCTGTGACCATTTTCTTTTTCTGATGGCCAAATTTTACCTTTTTTTTAAGGTAAAATTGGCTTAGAGCATTAGTGTCACATGGAAACTGTAATTTGATATTTCTTCATACAACCAAATGATCACCGCAACAAATCTCACAACCGTCATCTCCCATTTCAACCTACCCCCCAGTCCCCATCCCCTCCGGTATCCACCCGTCTGTTCTGTGTATCTCGGAGTCTTGCTTTGTTTGGTTAGTTTACTTCACTTCTTGGTTTCCACATATAAGCAAAATTATATTGTATTTGCCTCCGCACATCGTATCTTTAAGGTCCATCCAGTACAGGAAGCCCCTGAGGCTTCGCCGGGGACAGATTCAGAAAATTCTCACAGGTGACTTCGGACTTGAGGATGAGTCACCAAAGTGTCGGGAAAGCACTAAAAAACAAAGTGAAGGCGGCGGACTTCTCTGCCACAACTGGCTGATCCCTCTGATAAACCGGTTGCCACGTCCCGTTCCGCGTCGGCACAAGGAAAGAACGGGGTGAAGCAACAGTTGCTGTGCGTCACCCATATTATCCCAAAGACACGGCAGCACAGCCACCCAGCGTGCGGGGAACCGTCTCCGCCACGTCTGCACGGGAGTCGGTGGGGGACTCACGTGCAGTGGCCCCTCCACTCACAGGGCTTGCAAGGTGTAGAGGATACAAGACCCCTCCTGAGCTCCCTGGCGCCTAAAGCCAAGAACCTCCCACACGCCTGAGCCGAGCTCCGGTGGCATCCAACCAGGTGCCCTGCTGTTGTTCGCTGCGCCCACACGCAATCTATTCCATGAAAATCCAATTGCACACAATAAAGTTAGCAGGCGAGCACGACAATCATTAGAGAGAAACTCTATCTCAAGAATAATTTGCCACTGAGTTCCACTAAAGAGGCGCTCACCTGGAGTATCTTAATGAGTGAGAAGTCGTCCTTGCACAGAACATGGTGTGCCTGTTTGTGCAGGGGTCACCGGTGTGCTTTGCGTCACAAGTTTCCCACCGTATCTACGCACCCCGCCTCCTGCTGACACCACCGCCCACCTTCCCATAGCAACAAGCACTTACGAGGCCCGGTCCTCCGGGGAACTGCGGCACAAAGCGTTAAAACGGGTGGAAACAACTGACGAGTGTGAACGTGATAATAATGATGGCCCAGGGAATATCTCCTCCACGCCACGCTCCCCTGGGCTCTCTTGTTCTGACTCCCTTTCCCCACTGGAAAGCTACCCAGCACCCATTTTTCAGTGTGGGGTGCTTATTAAATTAAACATAATTTACTATACCCTGTGGGGCCAGGATTGGGCTGCAAATAAAACCTAACATGTGAACAGCTGTTAAATGCCCTCAGTTGCCATTGTCACTCTCACGGCCAGCCTGGTTCAGAAGCCCCATAACTTGTCCTCTCCAAAGGCGGCCTGGCTAGAAAGCAAGTTGTTCAGAGCAGATAACAACCTCCCCTGAAAGAAACTAGTGAGGCATTTAGAAAACGGGCTCCTTAGCAAATGCGGTCCCAGGAATCACAGGGCAATCTCTCGGGACTTGTTTCCTTCGGCATCACCCTAATGATGCTGCTTGCGGTCCACGGAAGGGAGAACCCTTCTCCCACACACCCTGAGCTCTGTGACACCCCAGTGTTTTCTCTGCATCTGATGCAGGGGAAGTAGAAAGGATGACAATGCCAAAGAACTTTCTCCTGGTTAATAGGGAGAATCTGAGATCGCCGGGACAGGCTCCATCTATTGCAAAGACTCTTCGGGTGGTAATGAGACCTGAGAGCTTGGTCTGTTCTCAGGAAAAGCTTTTCCTAAACCACTCCAGATGAGATGCTAACCTAGTTAAAGACCTCTTAAGAAAGGGGATTCTCAACTCTCTCCTCCTGTACAGAAGTACTGAGAGAAATGGGAAGGCAATTCAAATCAGCATACATGTGAGTCAACATAATTGGCCAAACAAAATTGAATTCCATGACACCAGGTAAATTACTCATAATGGAAGTCCTTTTCTATCTGTTCCCTATTTATAGGATCTGAACTAAGGAAATCTACCCAAATCATTTCCTTGATCAAATTTCTCCATGGCTTCCCGCCATCCACAAAATTGTATGAAAAGGAGACAGAAGAGAGAAATGCTTTTTCACATGCCAGGCATGCTTTCACTCAGGGCTTCGCACTGTTCATTTCCTCCCCTCCTACAGGTCTACTTTCTCACTGAGACCTGCCCTTCCTGCCCCATTTAAAACTACAGCAACCTGCCACACACACACGCTCACATACATTCACACATGCACACCCTGTACCCCCTTCACACTTTTTTTCTATAGCACTTATCACCATAAAACGTACTGTGTAATTTATTTTTTTAATCATTTATATTTTCCTATCAGAATGTAAGCTCCATGAGGGAAATATATTTTGCTCTGCTTTGTATCCTTAGTTATTAAAATAGAGTCTAATACATAGTAGATAATCACTACATCGTTGAGAGAAATGAATGAACACATGGCTTCCCGCAAGCTTTAGGGTCTTAAATAAGCTGAGAGACGATTGCTTTCCTCAAACAGAACAAGGACTAATGAATATGCAGCAGCTACTCCTAGTTGGCATGTTAACTCTAGTTGTCCTTAAGATCCTGGAACAGGGGCTTTAAAACTGTGGTCCCCTGGGCTTCGGCATTCCTCCAGATGTGTCTTCTCCACCTCCTCCTGCTCCGCCCCCAACCCCTGCCACAGAACCGTGAGAGGGAAGACCAAGAATTGGGGTTCTGGCTCCTTGATTCCTTTTTTTTTTAACCCTCAGCTAAAACCATATTCCTTGATGAGAGAGAGACAGAGAAAAAAACAGTGATGCCCAACTGGGGACCAAACCCACAACCTAGGCATGCACCCGACCGGGAATTTAGCCTGCAACCTGTCAGTGTACTGGACAACACTCCAACTGACGGAGCCACACCAGCCAGGGCCTGGCTCCTTCGATGGCACCAACTTTTCTATTATCCACCTTAAGCATTGGGGCTTCCTGTAAGTCATTACCAGGGAGGAAACTATCCCCTTGCTAAAGACATAGTGAGAAAAGCTATAGCCTGAACCATGAGACAAAAAGTACGAAAGAACATTGGACCAAGTGTCATGGAAACACAGGCTTCATTTGTTCAGTGGGTGTTTATAGAGCATCCACTGTGTGCCCAGGTCTGTGCTGGGCACTGGGAATACACCGGCAAGCAGAACACAGTCAGGCTCACATTCAACCAAGTTCACATAATGAATGATTACAATACCCTTGGAAATTTGGGGTAACGCAGGAGAACTGAGGAAGGATGTCAGGGAAGCGTCATCTGAGCCGTATCTGATGAGTCTTAAGGATAGTCATTAACCAGGTGAGGCGTAAGAGTGACCTTCACTTTGTGACATTGAAAAAGACCTTAACCTCTTTAGAACTCAGTTTCCCCAGCTATAATCAAACACACAGTTTGAAAGCCAATACGTAAAGTCCTTCCCAAATGCAAAACTATGTACACAGATTTTCCAGTTTGCCCTACACCCAAATAACAGAAACCATCAGTTTCAAGTAATGGTGCTGAATATGGCATGTTTGGCCATTTCACTTGGACATTAATAATGTACTTGGCACGGCGTGATGATCAGGGAGTCCCAGGGAGGGCCATTTAAATTAATTGATGTTTTCTTCCATATATGAGAGATTTTTATTGCACTGTCCAGATCCAATTTCAATAATTCCATTCCAACTATGCTCAACACCAGATGAAATCTTAAAATAGGTTACGGAATTACCAAGTTTATTGTTCGCTATTAGCATCAAGTTTGTTTTTTATATTTGAGACATTCTTCCACATTCAGCCCATGGAGTAAGGAAGCAGAGTTCTCTAAGTCTGTTCAACTTGGAATTGGACAATTTCGAGACACTTTTAGTCCTCCACATTTTCATATAATAACCAACATGTTGGCCTGGGATTTGCTCACTTTCATCAACTACCAAACTATTGAAAGCTAGCAGGTTAGCATCAGGATAGTAAGTGGGACTCCGAAGGATTGGATACGTCCTCGGAGGATGTCTGTGTTGGAGCTTTGGATGTATACAAATTGAATCACATTTGTGGTGCCCAAGGACTTAATCCCTACCTAGGGGGATTAAAGAAAATGAATTTGCCTCGAAGGAATCAAGTTAATAGCAACATTCCTAAGCATAAATATAGGGGTGTCCTCAATTTTAAGGGGAAGCAAGTAGAAAGTAAAGGAATATGAAAAGAGACATTCTTAAGATACAAAATGAACTGAGCATTTAAGAGCTTTCTTCCCAGCATTGTTGTCAGTTTGGCTCAAATAAATCTTTATTAAAATTTTCTTTAAAACTGAAATGTACACTGGACTTAACACCTGCGGTTCTGGCAGTGACTAGCTGTACGACTGAGAATAGATCTCTCGCGCTCTCTGAGGCTGTCCGCTGACTTGTCAGATGCAGGTAATAAGACCTGTTAGAGTAGGGACAATACGAATTCCCATCAGCTGACGAACAGGTAAACAAAATTTGGTATATCCATATAAGGAAGACTTTTTGGCATTAATACATTATAAAGTACTAATCCGTGCTACAACCCGGATGAGCCTTGAAAATAATACACTAAGTGAAATAAGCCAGTCACAAAAAACCACATGTTCAATGCTTCCATTTATACGAAATGTCCAGAAAGGCAAATCTATAAGCAAAAAACAGAATGCTGGTTGCCTAGCACAGGTGGGGGTGGTGGAGGGAAGGTGAAGTGACTGCTAAGGGGTTAGTGATTTTTGGAGGGGTAAAAAAAAATTCTCAATTTGATTTGGCAACTATTTCACAACTCCAAGAATACTAAAAAACCACGAAATGAACACTTCAAATAGGAGAGTTTAATGATGTTTGAATTATATCTTGATAAAGCCGTTATTAACAACAGTGCCTATCGGGTTGGTTGTGAGGATTAAGCAATATGAGATATACGAAAGCTCTGTATTAATCCAAAACATCCTATGCAACATTAGCCATATGAATCACATTTACAGTGTCTTTGAGAAAGGTGGTCTTGATGCCACTCTGCCAATCCAGCGATGTCTAGAATAAACCTAAAACTATTAAACTAGCCGCCACCCACCACATGCGTCCCAGGGAGCAGGGGTAACCGTCTGGAAGCTGCTGCACAGCGGAGGCCAGGAGTCTGTCTGTCTGTCTCACCAACATCCTGTATTCTGTCACCGTCGCTGAAATCAGGCAGCCGTCACTCCAGACCTTGTCAAACCTCTAACTGTCTCACTACTTGATACCTACTATGAACACATGCCAATAAAGCAGACAAGGGTGAATGTGCTGGAAGGGGGGTTGGGACGTAGGGAATCTGCTGTGGAAACAGAGGGGTCAGGGGTACGCACAGCGGGAAAGTCGAAGAGAGTTTTCTAGGTGACATAGCCGTGTTGATTCCAATTCTGAAACGCACTTTCCCTTGTATTTGGATGCATGTTGGTGAGCACAGCCTTCTCTCGTCTCCCTTAACAACTGTTGTTAAAATTTTGGTGACAGAATGAGAAGGCCATTCAATGGAGATTGCCAAATGTCTAGTTAGGTGATGCTGAAAATCAGAGGGAAATCCAACTGCCAAACATAATAAGCCAGGTGTAACGTCACTGGCAAAAAGACGAAATGGCACCTTCCCTCTGTTAAAATGGGGTACACGTACTAGATATCTTCCATGACCCCCCATTGATTAAGTGCACAAAGAGTAGTGCAGATTGAGTTTCAGCTCGGCCCTGGCTTCACATCTGATCAAGCCAAGATCCAGAATTACTATGAACTCATTGTAACCAGAGGGGGAAATGGAACTAAACATGCCTAAAATTGACAAAGTAAAAACACGAAAAGAAAACAAATACATTTGATTACCTGAAAATATTAAACTACTTTTAAACAACACTTAAACACAGTCCAAAGACAAAGAACTAGCTTGTCAAAGATCTGAAACAAATATAAAAGACAAAATGTTTGTGTCCAGAACTATCTACAATCCAACAGGAAAATAAACAAAGAATATAATAGGCAATTGATGAAAGAGGAAATACATGTGGCTGAGAAACATGTGACAATAAGTTCACCCTCAAGAATAACCAGGGAAATGCAAATTAAGTCACTAATGATATTATGACCAATCAGAGAGGAAGAATGTTAACAGGTAACATTTGAAAATACC
Organism: Sturnira hondurensis; assembly: GCF_014824575.4. NCBI lineage: Eukaryota > Metazoa > Chordata > Mammalia > Chiroptera > Phyllostomidae > Sturnira > Sturnira hondurensis. The sequence continues at coordinate 18,373,593 of NW_028082759.1, read as the reverse complement.
ATGCTTTAGGGAGGTTTTCTAGAGAGAAGAATCTGTTCACCCGTAATGGCTGTATAAATAAGAACATTTACTTTGCACCTCCCGTTAAAATAAAACAATGTTTATGCCCTTGACCCAGCCTTTATACTTCTAGGAATCTCTTTTAAAAAATAAATAAATAACACTTAATGCTGGAGCCTAGCGTATGCAAAGATGTTCATTGCGGTAAAAATCTTGGAATTGGCCCTGGCTGGTGTAGCTCAGTGGATTGAGCATGGGCCTGCAAACCAAAAATCTTGGAATTGTTTTTTAAAATGTCGTAAATTCAAGAGTTGGAATATTTTATAGTAGATAAAAATGAATAAACTAGAGTATGAGTGTAGGAGTAGTCAGGGGGGAGTTGTATCAACATAGTTTTGTTTTTAAAGTAATTTTTATAGCCCTGGCTGTTGTGATTCAGTGGATTGAGTGCCAGCCTAGGAACCAAAAAGTTGCTGGTTTGATTTCCAGTCAGGGCACATGCCTGGATTGTGGTCCAGGTCCTCAGTAGCGAACACATGACAGGCATGCACACATTAATATTTCCCTCTTTCCTTCCCTTCCCCTCTCTAAAAATAAATAAATAAATATTTAAAAATAAATAAATAAAATAAAAGTAATTTTACAAAGTATAATGCTTTTCATATTACAAAACAATAATATACATTTCATAGATACACACACACACATATACACACAGGGGTGGGCGAAAGTAGGTTTACAGTCACCTGTACAGTCACAGTTTACTCTTGCATTATTTATTAATATATGATTTGTATTATTTGTCTCATTATTATTATTGTTATTATTTCATACACTTACTTATGCTTTATCTTTTTAGGTGATGATGGCTGGTCATGTAACCAATGACCAATGAGAGTGGACACCTAACCCTGCTTTGCCCACTCCCGAATACGCATGCCAGTGTGAGAACAGACTTCCGGAAGAACACAAGACAAAGTCACCAGGAAGGGAGTGGGGGTGCCACTGGCCAGCGGGGGCCACGCTTAGATGCCAGTTGAAGAGAACCTCAGCTCTGCCTGAAACGTTCTAATAAAGAGAAGAAGAAAATACAGTCATGTGTGACTTGTATACTTCTTTAAGTATACGTTTAGGAAAAATCCTGAAAAGAAATCTATCGAATGTTCAAGTTATTTGCTTGATGGTAGATATAGCAGGGACTGTTATTCCCCCCAAAGTAGGTTGGGGGCAGTGAGTATGGATGGGGGTGGGTGCACACATAGGTGTTTTCCAAATTCCTCAAGCTAAGAAAACTGGAAATGTGGCTACTATGCATTAATATTACTCATACAAACGATGACCCAACTGTGACGGTGACCAGGTTCCCATGTGATAAAGGCACCCTGGGTGTCCCATGGAGGGGAGACCCACTAACTAACCCACTATCATTCATTAGATTAAACATTAGATTAAATTTTTTATTAAGCTGTAAGCCTTCACCTTGGAAATCAGAGAGTAGACCTTTGAAGAAATGAGCAGAAACGGTAGAATTTTGTGATTAAATGTTACCACATAATTTGTCCTAAACACTTTTCCTTTTTAGAATGTCAAGATAATTATATGTTAAATGCTATGTTAATAAGCCCTGGAAATGCAGGTTTTAATTATAGAAACAGGAAACGTGAGCTTCTAGCCCCACATCGTTTACCTCTGGCCCCACGGAATTTGCAGGTTACGCCGAATCCTTCATTACCTGGTTACACGCTAGTGAACAATATGACATTTTGCTTGGAAGTGATATAGGATAATACGATGGAAAATAACTGCACTTTGTCTATTGTGCTTCTCCTGTAAGGCTATAAATAAGCTGAATGGTGCTCCCTTGATTTATGATTATGACTATTATTACGATGATTTATTCTGGGTTGAGTGCCGACAGTGGGCCGAGTGCAGCGCCAGACTCATAAGAAGAAATGGTTATGCCCCGGAGGCTTACACACCAAGACAAACAGTTCAGCCATAAAACCCACCAGCTAAGAGATGCTTAATCTCAGCAGCGCAGTGCTTCTTGGGGTTTATGTGTGGGTGGAGAAAACGTCCTCCTCCTAGGGGGAAGAAGGTTAACACTCCTTGAAAGATTCTCGGGACGACTTTTCAGTTGAGATTTCACACAGGGGTGAAGAGACAGCGAGGTGCATGCTCTTGGAGCACCGTCAAGGGGACGGTCAACCGAGGGTCCCCTGCAAACAGTCACGGACACTGAGTTAGGTATTGTAGGCACACAATTGCTCCTCAAGGGCGTGCTCAACTGTGATATTCCAGGTAAGTTCGATGTGCTGCTTTTCTATTCTAACTATTTTAAATATGTTCCAGAATACTACTGGCTATGGACATGTAACTCTCTACACCAGTGCTTCAATACATTTTTTAAAAAATATTTTATTTATTTATCTTAGAGGAGAAGGGAAGGAGAGAAGGAGAGAAACATCAATGTATGGTTGCATCTTGTGCATCCCCTGCTGGGAACTGGCCTGCAACCCAGGCATGTGCCCTGACTGAGAATCGAACCATGATCGTGTGGTTCACAGGCCCGCGCTCAATCCACTGAGCTACGCCAGCCAGGGCCAATACATATTTTTTAAAGAGCGCAAGGCTTGGAGGTTGGTTTAGGTATGGCAGACTTTTTAAAAATCCATACACAAATAAACTTGAGAAACGCTGGTTTAAACAAAGAGAAAGAAGTATCTCTATTGCAAAAAAAAAAAACCTTAGCCATCAATCAGGCTGTGAACACTGTGAATCTCTGAGTTTGGCTGCAAAATAATTTTTAGTCAGAGCCCATCACAGGACTAGTATGCCAGAAAATGTGCACGGGAAACCACCAAGGCTACCAGGAGACAGAACAAAGGAGGGAATAATTAAATTTCCAGGGGCTTTTTTTTTTAAGCATGATGGTTGTCAGAGTCCTTTTTTTCCTGATTCAAGGGCAGAAGGGACATAATGTGCCCCAGTGTCCCTTCCAGTTGAGCCCAGCAAGGCACAACCCTCCCCACCACCTTCCCAGTGGGGATGGAAGGATGATGAGGGCAGGAGGCATCTACACATTGTAGTAGACGGCCCTCCAAGGTGATTCCCCAGTGACCCTGCCTCCTGGTGTTCCTGCCCGTGGGTGGTCCCCTCCCACAGCCAATAGGGCTGACCTGTGTAACCAACTGGATACTTCGAAAACAACAGAGTATTACCTCCAAGGCTAGATCATCAAAGTCACTGTTCCGGGTCTCTTGCTCTGGGGAAAGCGGGCCACTGTGCTCTGAGAACACTCAAGCAGCCCTATGGAACTTACAGAACGAAGACCAGAGCCCTTCTGTCTACGGCCATGTCAGTGAGCCCACATAGGACACCGGGCTGAGCCCTCAGAGAACCAAAATCTCAGCCAATACCCAGACTACACCCCATGAGAGACCCTGTGCCAGTACCACCGGGTGAAACAGCTCCCGAATTCCTGACCTACAAAAACTGTGTGAAATAAGAGATGCTTGTTGTTTTAGTCCATGGAAATTGTGGGGTCATTTGTTACACAGCAATAGATAACTAATACAACATTCTAGTTGTTTTTAAGATTTCAAATATTCTGTCCTGCACTTTATCCATGCATCCCAATTTGGGGGTTCAAAGTATATGATTATGAGAAGAACTGCGTGCCTTGCATACAATGTTCCAGTCACTGAATCTCAATCAGTAGGAAGACTAAAAGAGCCCTCAAAGAGAGACCTGCATGGCACTCCATGAGAATACGACACCACCCAGTTCACCAAAAACTCCTGTTTCCTACATGGGACAGGCCACCTTCACGACGAACTGGTAAAACCATACAAGTCCCTTTTGGAAATCAGGCCCGCTGCTCGGGTTACTGAAAGCCAGACAGTGGTGAACATCTTGGAGCCGGACACTGACTTTGTCTCAACTCCACTCCAGGGTAAAGCAGAAGACTCGGCCTCTTGCAGTCACTGAGTTGAGGGGGTCGAGGTGACTCCAGCTCTCCCCTATGCAACATCAGGAAAGAGGGAACGAAATAGTGACCGAGGAAGAAGAACAAAATTGGTGGTAAGAGACACAATACAGAGCTGTGCAGAGATACCCAAACCGAGACAAAGGGGCCTGGAACCAACGGGACGAGAGCTGAGCAGGCTGGGTCCAGGGAGCCCTGCCCTCCGTGTCGGTGGGAGCCCCGCAGAAGGGCGCCGTGAAGGAGGCTGAGCATCTCTGGAAAGAGGGTGAGCCAACCCAGTGTGAAAACTTCCTGGGTGATACAGGAGAGGCGGACTGATGGGAGGGACAGACGTGCAGGTTGGGCGAGTTCACAGAGTTCTCAGAGCTACACCGGAGCTGCACGCTCAATGCCGGAGGCTGTGAGCTGTGATGGGATGCACGTCAGGGGCAAATGGGGCATTAGGAAGGGGCTACGACCTTGGGGTCACAAGGAAAACAAGGGAAAGGGGTGAGGAAGATAGACAAGGGGGAGAGGGAGGGAGGGGGGACACACAGAGAAGTGTGCAGGCTGCTTTGTCACAGTGGCCACTCTTCCTGGTAAGGAGCTTTGGGAAACCCTTACGGGCCTGTCTAGCTGCGCCAGGATGCCTGGATGAAGAGGACCCCAGGGAAACAACCCAGGGCCATGTGGCCCACAGCTGCCTCTGACACGAGAGTGTGGGGTGCTCGAGTGTGCCACCAGTCTCCTTGGGCAACGCTGGCAACCTTGTAAGGCATTCTGCACAAACAAGTTTAATTATTTTCTCCCATTGCACCAAGTCCAGAAATAGTCCATGACCAATGATCCATTACAACCACCGGTAGAAATAAATTCACTTGACACTTTGCAACAGGCTCAATACACAGCCTCGCCCACGGAAAGGCACGTAGCGGTAATCAGTATTCCTCTCTGGCCTCAGACCTGGTGGGTAATTACAATTAAGCTTCCATGGATTAGCTGCCAGCGGGACAGTAGATGGTGAGTGGTATTTTACATCTCTACTTTTTCAGCAAATTCAGGCATGTGGGGGTTTTTTCCTTCTCCATGGAAAACAAGAAAAGTTATTTCCCATTAATTCGGGAGACCACGACAATCACGGAGAATGGTAGTGCTCCCCAGGGTAGAATGAATGAGGTAGAAGAGTGACTCTCCCTCATTGTTCTAGAAATGCAAGGGTCACTCCGACTCCTCACAGAGTCCCTCGTTTACATTTCTCAATTAGAAGAGGATCGGGTGTGCCATTGTGAGCGAAAATTGTCAGAATGACCTCTTGGCTGTGTATTCTAGCCAGCAAATCTCTGGGGAGGGTTTGATGGAAAGCGTGACAGGAGAACAAGGCAAGTTATGCTGATGATAAATATGAACAATTATCACATGTATTATCCAATAAATAATTTATGGTGATTTGCCATTAATCCATCTCCAGCCACCTCCTGGATGAAAACACGCCCCAGAGGCTGGCTGGCTTCAGCATTTCCCACAGGGCATCAGGAACTCCTGTCTACAAAGCACAAAGGAGGCATTTACCTGGGATATAAAGAGCTGCCACCGTGTGCTTGATGGTTTTAATCAGCGCAGATGAATGATGCTTCTTATATAAATGGTGAATCAGTCTCCCTCTCTCTCAGCTTTAAAAAGAAAAAGGGGAAAGTCTGTTTGAAGCCACTGGGAGGAGACTCTATAGCCCAACGCACAAGTGACTGTTTTTAAATCTCATCTTCTGCAACTAAAGCATAGTCCTAATTTCAGAGGGTGCAGACTGTTACAATAGGGTATTTACATCACTCCCAAATTCAGCTGGCAAGGATTAGTTGAGTCCACAAAATGACACTGAATTCTGGAGTTCGGTGAGCGGTGTGGCTTCCTCTACCGCATTCTACTGGTTGGTAGTATCAACAGCAGAGTATGGATTATTTCTAACCCTGGGGCCAGATGAGTAATGCAGACCTCACGGACACTCCAGTCACTGAGCCCGGTGACTTCATCCTGACTAGGGTCAGTGACTTGTCTGTCCATTAGTGCTATTTTTCTTCTTTGTCATCTCCAATCTGTCTCCATGGAGCCTCTTATTCAAAAATAAGGCTTCTGCCTGTTCTCTTTTTTGCAATTTTTGCTCCCTTTCAAAGATGAATTTTCTATGTAAATTAACTTGATTTTTTTATTATTTACCTCCAATCTTACACATATGATATATTCTTTTTTAGGATTTCTTTTTCTCATGCTTTTTTCTCTTGACACTTTTGGTCTTTGCCTTACTGTTGTTCACTCAGTCGTCTTATGTGTCAGTTTGGACTCACTTCACCGGATCCTCAGACCATTTTCTAACCAATACAACATCACCATTAGGCTGAAATTCCCACGTAATTACCAGAAATTCACAAACTGGTACTGTCTGTGGCATCTCCCCTACATGGGAATGAACAGAGAGACCGGAAACCAGCGTTCTCTCCTCTGCCTTCAGGTGTTGAGAGACATTAAAATATTTTTCAAGGTCTGTTGAGAATGTGATTATCCATCTGTTGAAGCAATTTGACATCCTCAGAGTCAAGAAATTCTACCCCATCGCTACGCAAATCCTCCCAGCTCAATTTTAAACAGGACTCACTGGGAGACTCATTGAACGAACGCCCTACTTTACAAATGAGGGAAGAGTGGGGAAGGAGACTCCATGCTGCCTTATGGTCAGCACACCCTCAGCAGTGCGCGGGCACCTGGGGGACACCGGGCTTCTGGCTGGCATTCCCAACCCACAGTCAGAAAGTCTTTTATCCACCATCCCGAGATGAGTGGAGATCAGAGGCACAGACCCCAACCAGATTGGCCCTGAAAGGCCACGGCCTCACGTGCTTTACAGAGTAAAGCAACAGCTCGGGGAATCACGAGTGTCCTTCATGGCAACATAATTTTAAACAGTGGGCAAATTCCTAGAGCACACTCAGTGTAAAGACCAGGCTATTGTTCTTGATTTCTAATACATCAGACACCAGCCACAAAACCTCCCTCCATGTGGAATCACAGGAACTGTTTAAAGAAAGTTAAGAGGACCAGAAACAAAATTCTAGGCATCTGTTTCTCTTGTCACCAATGCAGATCAGGGCAACGGAAGGCCTTGTGATAAGGCAGCATTCAGTATTTTGGTGCCAGCATCGTGAGCATTCACGAGAGGGACAATTTCTCTTTCTCTCTCCTATGTCTCTCTATTATTCACATGTATGCCTATGTATGTGTGGCCAAGACCACCCAAATACCGTAGTGACAAAAAAGAAAGAGGCACAAGAAAAGGAATCTTCTACTCTCTTCCAACCAAAATTAATATATATTTCTTACAAGTGTGCTCCTCTTTTTAGAAGGTAATCCACTCTGAAAACTGATAACCCAACTCTCCACATCTAGAAGCTGGGTGAGGGGATGGTGGGGGGGGGCAGGGCACGTGTGGATTAAGTGGATGGTGTTTGATTTACAAAGGCCAGAGGAATGCTTACAGGCAGATCCTCCTCTTTAAAGCAATTGCAGGAATGGCCCCTCTGTGAGGACGCCTGTGACAGGACATTCCAGCATTCCCTACCAAGCAGAACAAAGCTCGCGTTTCATACACTCCCCATATCCTCAGGCCTCTGACGTTACCATCTGTGGTTCAGATCTAAGCAAACAGACACCTGAAAGAGGAGACCAGTCATGAGTGAGTCTCTCAGGTGCCGATCCACAAATACTAGGAGCCCAGGGAAATAAGCAGGAAGGTCTTTGTGTGACGCTACCAGAAAGGGAATTAGGATCTGGTGGGCACCAGGGAACCTGTCGGGAGAAATCAAATGACTGGAATGTCAACACTGAGGACTGCAACCTGTGAAGGGAGGACAAAGGGCTGGGGAAAGAGCGCCTGCGCTACGTTCGGGTCTACAAGAGTTGGACCTGCAGTGAAATGCAGATGGATAATAAAGGAAGCCGCAAGGCTGCAGCTTTAAGAGTTGAGGCCAAAGAAATCTAGGAAATAGGGAGGAAGTGGCAGTGGGGGGCCTCCGTGCACTGCTGGATCAGGTTGAACTCACTGATAAATTACTGTAGGGGGAAAAAAAGCAGAGAGCCACGCCCCCACAGATATGTGCAACGCAGCATGCAGTATGAATCTTGGCGGCGATGTCCCGCCTCTCTGGTTGCTCCCTGCTGAAGGGTGTCTGCATCTTCCCCCTCCTCTGACCCCCAAACAAGTGTGGGTGCTCTCTGTAACTTCTCACCTCTGAGTGAATGACGACATCCTTGGCTGCCGTCCTTCGGGCCCCGCAGGCAGACTTTGACCTCCCTGGGGTTTACAGGCACAGTCTAAATAAACCAAACAGAAGTAAAATGCTAAATGACAAGATCACAAAACTCTGTGACTCTGGATTTCAATTACGGAGACATTTCTTAAGGGATAATACAAAAGATCAAAACGCAGGTCACCCAGGAATTTTGAGAGCTGTGTGCCATTAGCTGCTGGCTTCAGAGAGTGGAAAGGGCAGCCTGAGGCGAGGCGGTGCGGGCCTGCTCACGACACAACAATCGGAACTGGGAGGTGAAGGGCGCTGGGGAGCGTGGCCCGACTCCATTTGCGGGGCCGCGGGGAGACTTATTTGTGCGACTTCTCACAAGTACACAAAGTGGGGGAAAGGTGAGGCCATCAGGGAGAATTCTACCCTGAAACTGAAAACTCATGAGGGAAAAATCCGTGAAGCAACATTACACTGTGAAATGTCATTCTCTAAAGGGCTTAAACAAGAAATGTGACAAATGCTATTCCTCTGCAGAGCCAGGAGGGTGCTGGGGACTCAATCCCTGCTCTGGTTTCACCCGACAAGCACAACAGAGGCACTGCTCCAAAGTGCTTTCAGGCCACAGGCCGCAGGGAGAGAAGCAAAATGGGAAAACCTTCCGGCTAGTGAATCACTCCAGATCATCACTATCTCGATGTCCTCTTGGGCTTAAAGGCACCGCAAGGTCAAGACGAGCAAAGAATGAATAACGTTAAAGGTCAGAAAGGTCCAGAGAAAATCCACTCAGGAGCCACAGGGAAATCAGCCTAAACCAGTCTTCGAGACTGACTTTCTTAAAGACCTAAGCAAAACAGGTGCAAGAAACCCCCTCATGTCCCTTCCGGATCAGGCAAGTGCGTCTAAATGGTGCTTCTAATCTGGGTACAGACAAAAGAGCATCTGAACAGTTAGAAGCCGACGCCCATGGGCCGGGGCCCAGATAGCTGATCACGAAAAAGCTTTTATGAAACGCATGCATGCATGCGCAGTATCGAGATGTATAAATATCTACCACAGCCTGTCCTCATGGCCGTGCAAAAGTTCTATAAACTTTCAATACATTAAAACATCGTGCAATACATTAAACATCACGATAGCATTGGAAACATTGTTTCATATTCCATTTCCACCTCTGAAATGTGAACATTGTATGCGTAATGTATACTATAAGGCTATCAGGCCTTCCCAGACTGCGGCCCCCTGATGAAGTTCTCCACAAAGGGCCCCAAAGGCAGAAAGGTCAAGAATCCAAAGGAGTGTCTTCCCCAAACTGCCTTTGTGCACTTGAACAAGGAGCTGTGGACAAGACGTTCTCTCCCAGTGCACAAGGCCACTTCTAAGCATGTCGGTAAATCAAAGCTCCACCAAAACCAAGACAGAAGCCCATCAGCTGAGATCTGGTTGTCCAGGCAGGGATACCAAAGTTCACCCTCGCAGGTCTGAATGACTGACAGGGAAAAGTGCTAACGGCATCCAAATTATTTTTGTAAAAAAGAGTTACAGAACAGTATACACAGTATGATGTCATTTGTGTTAAATCACACTCAAGTTATAAACGTACCCATTTTATGACCACAGAAAAAGATCTGAAACAAATACATACAGATCTTGACGGTGTTTACTCTTGAGTGTCAGTGAAACTAGAGGGTGGACTTGGACTTCGACTTGATTGATTTCTGTATTGTTTTAATTTGTATCATGACTGTGTCTTATTTTTGTAACTCGAAGAACCAATTCCAGCTTCAGAATTCAGACTTGGGACTTCCTAGCTGCCTTCTGTGGTTGCTTGTACAGTAACGTCTGTCCAGCCAACTTCAGCAAAACCCCTCAGGGTCCAGCATCGACCTTCTCTGTGGGAAGACAGAGAGACTGGGTCAACATTCTCCAGTAAGCAGATGAGAAACAGGACAACTGTATCCAGCACAGAGTCTGGTCTGAATCTGCAGCAAAGATAAAAATTGTTGTTATCTTGCTATGGAGGACAGTAGACAAAATCCAAATAAAGTCCATAGATTCAATACGATGGTTAATGTAATTTCTTGATTTTGATAGCTGTGCTGTAGATAATATATAAGAGAACATCCTTAGAATACTCAGTGTAGCATTTAAGCATCAAGGGGCATCTAACTCATCCTCTCCTCACTCTCAGTCGGGCAAGAAAAGACAGATACGATACCCAGATACAGACAGACACAGGAGGGCTAATGTGTCAAAATGTGCACACTTGGGCCACCCAGGTAGAGTTTTGTACAGGAATTCTTTACACTACCCTTGCAACTTTTCTATAAATCTGACATTATTTCAAAATAATTTTTAATTCAGAAAAAAAGGAAGGAAGGTAGGAATGAAACTTGCCTCCTCTTCCACCCCTCCCTTACAAGGGATGCGCTGGTTGTCTGCTCTGTTTTGTTTGTTTGGTTGGTTTTATCCATTTACATAGTTTGATCTTGTCCTTGAGCTTGTCCGTGGAAGCTGATTTACCTTCAGAAGGAAAAGCGAGTTTTCACAAATATTTGAGACTAATTCAGCTAATAAACATCTCAGGATATTTCACAAGCAAATACAGACAGCAGGTGTAATTAAACCAACTATCAGGTCAGAAGATTTCAGGAATTTGGACAAAGAATAAGTCAGTGGTGGAACTGAAAATAAAAACCAAGCTTCCTAGAGGCTCATTCGGTCTGATTTCAGAAGTCAGAATGGTGTGGGGCCACACAATTCCGTTCGAATTCAATTCTGCTGTTCTATAGCGGGAAACTGCCCCCAGGGAGCCCCCAGGGCTCATCAGCTGCAGAGGACCAGGATTCTCTGAGTGCTGTGGGGACCCCATAAATCACAAATAATAAAATCCTGAGGCATTCTCTTCCGCAGGAGAAGATAAGAATTCTGTTGTTGTTTCCAGGACCACTGCTCCTTTTTCAGCTCCACCTGGCTCATGTAATTCAGAAGAGAGACTCCATTCAAAGAATGAAAAGTGGGCAGTCTGCACCCTCACGCCTCTCTCCATCAACTCAGCAAGCTGCAGAACATTAGCTGCCTTGTAAGTAGCTCGGCTCCCTCTAACAAGATGAATTTCTCTCCTAAAACAGGTTTGCACTTAGGCCTTCAGCACCAGTATCATAAGCACCTCTGAGAAGAGAATGCATTGCCCTCCAAAGCCCAAATATGTGGACTTCACAGAGTGCAGGTAGAACTCACCTTCGGAGAAAAAGAGACACAGAGCACTCACAAATAACGGGCCGGAGCAAAAGAGGGCAAGGAAACCGTGGCCTCCCTGGATCCTGGGGGAAATGGACAGGTGGGCGGAGCTCCAGAGTCACTGACAAACTAAAAATGGCTCCCAAAACTCTAGGGGCAGCCCCGGTGGGGACCACACCCTGGCGACTGCAAGTGCCCATGTTCAGTTTCACCCCCGCCCCCTCCCTGGGGGTGTTGAATCAGCATCTGCATTTTAGCAAGATCCCCAGGAGATGCTACACACACTGGAGTCTGAGAAATACGAACTGGAGAAAAGGGTGCACTAGACAGCTTAAACCAAGGAGAAGCACAGGGAAAACACACACACACACACACACACACACGCACGCACACTGCTCTGAGGCAAACGACCACGAGAGAAGACTCCCGTTCCAGTCCAAGCCACCCACAGCCTGGCACCAGCACTCCGCCACACCATCCGTCCGCCCCGCCCATCCCTCCCGGGTCCTGGACCCGTGGCCTGTGTTCACCTAAGCGACGGGCAGGGAAGGAGGAGCACATAATTTCCTGCTTTCATCCCATGGATATAACGAATCATATTCACTGGTTTGCATATAATGAGCCATCCATGTAAGTACCAGGGGTAAAGCTCACACGACCGTGGTGCACCCACTATAATAACCCTTTCAATGTGCTGCGGAGTTCGGTTGGCTACTGTTTTGTTGGCAATCTGTGTTTATCCTCATCAAGGATATTGGCTACCGCTGTCTTTTTTGTATAGTCTGACTACTCTATTTCTAAGTTGTCAAGGAAATACCTTCCATTTATTGAGTGACTACTGTATACCAGACCCTGTGTTGGGCACTGCACATACACAACAGTCTATCCAGAAAGTTTCCAGCCAGGTACCATGAAAAATAGAGACATTTACTGAAGAAGATACAAGATGCAAGATACAGATACACTGTACAGGGACCATGATGCCTCAGGCCCCTTCAAAGTTCTGACCTTCTTGAGGAAATCTATGGTGGTGCTCTGAATCAAATAACCAGCAACTGCAGCACAATGTTGCTTCTGCTCTGCTAGCAGGAGCTGCAGCATGAATTTTCCCAGGACACATTTCATGCCAAGATCCTGTGTCAAAATCCCAGACACAGTGGCTTTTGGAATCCCCAGATCAGCTTCTAGTTCTCACACTGTCAGTCGCCAGTCTTTGTTGACTGCAGTCCATACACGTTCAACATTCTCAGTTGTTCTGTTTGTTGCAGGCCTTCCAGAATGTGGATCACTTTCCACAGATTCTCGACCATCTCTGAAGCATTTGTGCCACACTTTCATTTGTGCCGTACTCGTTGCATCATCTCCAAAAGCCTTCTGACTCATCTGAGTAGTTTTGATAGATGAATGTTCAAGCTTTATGCAAAATTTGATACAGATTCGTTGCTGTACTTGCTTAGTCATTTTGAATGCAACAGCCACACAGTACACATGCTCACTCAACAGCATCTACCACCCCCATTGACTAGTACAGTGAAGTCATCATTGTTCACATATGAGCATTCCAGTCCACTCTCCATTGCTGCCAGGTTACATTGACATCGCACAAACCATATGATGTGTGATGTCACCATTAACAATGGCTGGACTTTTTCTGGACAGAAACACTCCAGAAAAAGTTCTGGACATTTAATGCTTGTAACAACCCTGTAGAGGTCCTCTCACTAGCTCCAATTTATTAATTAAAAGGCTCAGGCATTGCCCAAAACCATAGCAAGAATGTGTTTGAGCTAGGATCCCACTCCAGGTTCTGTTCTTTCCTCTGCACCGCAACTACACAGAAACTGCATTTTTTTTAATCTTCTTATTTCTTAAAGGAAACAAATAAGAACTCTGCATGACTCCATTTCTGCAGGAGAAACTAGGTTCTGTCCAAGGCAGAATATCTACTTGCAGCAAGGCCAAAATTGTGAGTTGTTACTGAAGATAGGAAGGACAGTTATGAAACGCGAGGGATTCTCTGTCGGACGGCCTTCTATGGGTCCCTGGAGATTGTCCAGGCCGAATCCGCCCCAGGCCAAGCACTTCCCTGCAGGCCAAGCACTTCCCTAAAGCATCGCCTTGAGTGGTGAAGTGAGGAGAAAATCATTTCCCACAAGGAGCTGCCCCTTTTGTTGAAACATGTCACCTCCAGTGGAGTCTGAGGGGCGCCTGTCCTTCCTTGGAAACCACACAGCATAATCCTCACCCCTCCCCTCAACCGCTTCTAAAGAACCAAAGACAAAAAGCAGGACACACACAAAAGTAGAATTTCTCCTTTGCCATTAAATGGGCCTGGTCTTTGATCTCTTCCTGGTGTTGCACGATTTTCAATCCCTCTTCCTTCCCACTTTCTGCCCAGGTGTGCAGCCCTCTGCCCCGGCCCTGCTTCAAGCGAACGCCCACGATGTGTCTCACAGTCCGGGCTGTGGGGTGGCTGAGGCAGAGTCACTGTCTGACTTCTGTTTCTCTCCCCCTCGCTCTCTCCAGCCTGGTTTTCACCCCAGCCCCCACCCCCACACACAAGCTGATCCAAAATGTCATCCATCTACTGAAAGGCGATGCTGCAGATAACGACACAAACGCATTAACTCCCAAAGTGTCCCGCCCACCCACTCACCCACCTGCCTCCAGAGGCTCCCTCTGGAAGTGGGAATGTGATCTATCAAGTCAGTTTCAGGGGGCACCGCCCACACGGTACAGGGAAGAAATTAATGACGCCGACTGTTCGTGCTAGAGAAGCAACTCAACTAGACAGCAGCCTTCACAACAGGAAAGAACACTTCACTTTGAGTCATCTCGTAAGAGAAGAGAAAATACATATACTTTTAAAACTATGTACAAAGGGGGGGACCTAAAAAATAGAATTACCATATTTTGCCATATACTGTGCACCCACATTTTAATACTAATTCCCATGTATAAAGAAATTAGTACTACCCATGTGTAATGTGCATCCTTATTTTTTCCTCAAAAATTTGGGCAAAAAAGTGTGCCTTATACAAGGCAAAATATGGTACTTTCTAGATGGCGGGCCTCTTGTAGTATGGGCTTCTCCTGCTAGGTGAGTGTTTGAGGAACCCATCTGTATCAGGGTATAAGCTGGCATTGTTGTGAGAGGCTGTGTTCAGCTTCAGTGAATTTTTTTTTGACGACTCTTTCAGTGCATTTACCCATTTCGTGGTGGGTGATTTAGGCGTGCACCTGCCCACGCCTTGCAGAGTGTTCAGCAGTTTTTGACCCAAAACAGCATGACCTCATGCCCCACCCTCCCTATTCACCCAGTCACATCCCAGCAACATTTTTTTTTGTTTCCCCAGATGAAAAAAAGTCCTCAAAGGGAAACATTTTGTCCACGTGGAAGAGGTGAAACAAAAAAATGGCAGAAGCACTAAAAGGCATCAACATCAACGAGTTTAAAAACTGTTTTGAGCAGTGGAAAAAACGTCTCAATAGGTGTATTGCATGAAATGGAGAGTGCCTTGAAGACGACTGAAGTTTCATCATGTAACAATAAGTACACAATTTGTTATAAATAAATTCTGGTTTGGGGAGGTCCCCCCTCATACAGGAAGTATAAAGCCATCTGCCCACAGGCCATAGGAGAGCGTATGCTCCACTGACCTCAGCAAAAACAGGCTCCCTTTTCTCTCCATGCTTAAGCATTCTGTAGACACCGAAGGCAGTGAAGTCAGAAGAAGTTGATTTAGAGTCCACACTTAGCCCCTGTGGTTTGCGGACTGGGACTTCCAAACGCACTCCATGTGAACAGATGAACCGCAAGGACAGGAGAGGCCCCTCCACGCCATCCATCACAGGCTCCCAGGAGCTGGCTCAGCTCCATTTCCTGCCCACCAGACCCAGGGAAGGAAGGCTGGCTGCATCCCTCTCTCTCTCATTCTCTCTCTGCCTGCCCACCCCTCAGTCTTCCATCTCATTCCAAGGCAAGCCTCTCCATCACAAAACGCACAGCCATCCCTCAGACAGGAAGAGCCGTGAAGTGTCGCAGCTTCATCTGGTCAGCTTTCCACACCACTAACAGGCCCCAGCCGTCTCCTTCACCATCCCCTCCTGGGCCCTACCTGTCTCCCTCCCCATCGTCAGAAGGAAACGGCCTTTCCATACCCCCGTGTCTCCTTGCCCAGACCTACTCGGGCCAGCACACCTTGAAACACATTGCCTAAATTAGATTCCTCACCACCAGCTTTATTCACACAAAAGCAGCGAAGGGGGATTCGGAATCTGGACGTGGAGAACTTCCTTTGAAGCAACGGTTTCCCACCCTCTTCCACGGAGACCCAGGGCATCTCCGCCCATGCCCCAGCGGGGCAAAGGGAAAGCCCACAATTACTCTTTAGACCCCCTCACACTTCTGGCTGTGATATATAGGAATTTTATGCAGAATTTGTCTTTAATAGAAACATAGTCCCCTTTAAAAAGAGGGGAAAACAGCAACATTACTACCCAAAACATTCCTTTCCTTACTCACCACCCTATGACCATCTGACCACCAAACACACAGAAGGATGCACGCCTCTTCCACCCTGCCACTGAAGAAAAAGCGAAGAAAGTTGTGTTGTGCGGGAAAGAGCCACAAACAGGCAGCATGTGTCTGCTTCAGCACCTCCCGGTGCTTCTAGTGACACATCTCGGAGAACTCGGGGTCGTCTGGCCTGGTCCTGAGTTATATCCAGACATGGAAATGGAACCTCACAGAGAATAATGGCTTGTTTCATTAACTGGAGCAAAGTCACCTCCACAATGTTTTTCTACGTAGTAGACACTCCGCGTTGAAAGAACAAATGTTCACATAATTAATTTGTTAATATATGCCCATTTGGTTCCAGAAAAAAAGGAACAAAACAGGTGGTCTCGTAAGCGCCAGAAAACAAAACAACAACAAAAACCAGAATGGTATGGAATAGGAGTGAAATTGTCTTGAATTCAAGCTCTAAAAATTCGTTCTCAGCTGCCTCATGTACGCAAAACTCTGACAATTTACATGCATTGCACTTTTCTCGGCTGTTCTAAATTTTAAGCGATGAACAATTTTCTGCTTAGAACTTTAAATAACTAGCGAGAAGCCCATGAGGACTGGCAGACAGGGAAGTTTCTCGGGGGTAATATATTTATTGATAGGATTCTGTCTTTATTTCATGAGAAATTTGCCCTCTCCCAAGACTGAGCTTTTCTACCTTGCATTTGCTCTGAGACAACGGGATCCAGTTGTGATGAAGAGCCGGCCACGCAGAGGGCTGATGGGCCACGTAGGCTCCAAGGGGTGGGTGGGCCTGGCCGTGGGGTGCAGACACCTCGCAGGAGAAGGCTCCAGCCTTGCTTCTCCACCCTGCACCTGGGATGAGCAGCAAGGGGGGTCACCCAGGAGCTCGGCAGACAGGCAGAATCTGCACTCTGACAAGAGGTCCAGGCGACCTGAATGCCCCGGGATGTTTGAGGGAGAGCACAGCCTCCGTCCACTGCCAGTGCAGAGGTTCAAAGGGCATCGCACAGTCGCAATGGGCACAGCAGTGGGAGGTGAGTTGGGGAGGGAGGGGGGATTTGGGTTTAGTTTTTTTGTTTCTTTTGTTAGCCTGTTTGCTTTCAGAGATGTTTGTCCTTGTTGCTGTTCATGGAAAATACCAAGTGAAAGTCAAATGAGAAAAAGGTACTTTGGAGCCAAATTGTTTAGTCACACTTTGGCACACGCTGACAAAGATATACACCCCCGGGGGCGTAATTGTTTTTGAGAAATGACTTTGTTGTAGAGGCAACTTTTGTGTCCAGAGGCCCAGGCTACACAGCATGGACTGAACGAGAAATATGGCAATAATCCAGCTCATTGCCTTGCTCTTCACAGGCAGGCGAACCAATCCAGATAACACGGGCTATAAAAACAGAGTGGCCTGAATTACCCAGGTTCACTGTCACTGTCATTCAGGTGAACTGGATCTCAGCCAGACTTCACATCCTTTTGTGCTTTTAAATACAGTGCAAGGGGACCCTGCCCCAGCAGACCTCAGAAGGGGCAGGGCGGGGGTAGGCAGTGCCTGGACCCAGCAGGCATCTGCTGAGGGTGACATTCAGCTCTGGCAGAGTTCCGGCCACACCGTCCACAGAGCAGGTACCGCTTGGAAGCAGGGCGGCGTGCCATAAAGCAGACGTGGGGACCAGCCCAAAGGAAATTGCTGTAAACTCCATACAAGAGTGAAGACAGACGTCGGCAAAACTTGTCGCTTGGTTGAACGGTAACACCCACAGGACTGCAGGGTCGAGTCGGACAAGAAAGGGAAGATTTTTTGAAAAGGCCAAATTTATTTCAACCAGGTTTGGCAGGCCAGCTGGAAGACATGTCAGTCAGGGACTAGACTCTCCACTCCAAGGGATGTCTGGAACTTGTACACGACAGCTTCTCAAAACCAAATATAAGAAAAAATTCTAGCTAGATTCCCCCCACCCCACTGGTATGGGGTACATTCTGAGTGTAATGGAGGAAGAAAGACTAATCGGATTTGGTCAGCTCCCTCCTGAGTGACAGGTGCCTTTTCAGGTGCTTTGTATGTATCTTGCAATAGTCGCCTGGGTTGAGGGGGCAAGGGGTCTATCCTAGGGATCAGTCACGCCTAAGAAAGTCCTTGTTGGGACTTAGGGGCCCCTGAAGTTCCTGAGAGTGTATGAAAACTTGTACGTGTATTTTTCCCCCTGAGAGGAGAGACCAGAGCTTTCAGCAGATTCCCCCCCCGCCCCCTCCTATAGAACCATGACCTGTGAAAGGTCGAGAGTCATGGTTAGCAGAACACGCTATGAAGGGTGAAGCAACCAGCATCTCCTGAGTGTTCTGTGACAGGCCCTGTACTTGAGGACATCATTTAATCCTCCTAAAGACCCTAAGGAACAGGTGGCAAACACAAGGCCCGCAGGCCAAATCCGGCCCCCCACCTCGTTTTATCCAGCCTGCCACCTTGTATCTACCTGGTGGCAGTGCCGAGCTCCTTGTCCCTAGTTAAGGAGTAGTTACATTTATACAGCCCCAAAATTACATTCGGCCCTTTGAAGGCAACCACAAAACTGATGTGGTCCCCTGTGAAAATGAATATGACACCCCTGGCTTAAGGTAAGGGGCACTATTTCTTTTTATATTAAGAAAAAGTCAGGTTCAAAGAGAAGCCTTAAGGTGAACATACCTACTAGATGTAACAACGGGAACATAACTCAGACTTACCTAGTCCAAAATCCACACTTTTTCTAGAACACTATGCTTTCTGGGTATTTTACTGGGGATGAGGGGAGCTAAAATTTAGGGAAGGAGTGCACAACTGAAAACCAATGTGGCATTTTAGCTGGCTCTGACAGAATGTGTTGAGTTCAGGAATCTAGAATAGAAAGAAGGGGCGTTCCGGGCGTGGGAGCCAGGGTAACAGAGACAGCACTGTGGGAAGGGATAGGACCCCAGTGGAAGGCATCGCCTTCCCTCCTACTAGCTAGGAGCTTCCTAAAGGCCCAAACGCCAGGCAACATGTGCAAGACTAAGTGCATCCAGGGTCACACCTCCAGCCCATTTAGCTGTAAATTTCCTGTTCTCCAGACCTCAGTTCAAGTGAGGATAACCACTCCGATCAGAGACCTGACATAAAGCCCAGGGGCTGCTTAATGCCCGGTATCGATTCAAACAAGTGCATTTTGTTTATGTCTAATGGGTCTTGAGCCGGAGAGCGGGTTTACTGCAGGTCAGGAAAATTAAGCTCCGGTGGCCCAGGAGCTTACCCAGGGCCACCGGAGCCCAAACAGCCGCACGCAGCCTCCTCTCTGGAAGTAAAAGCTCCCCTGTCCAGCATACGGGTGTAATGCACCTCCAGACCCCCCGGAGGCTCCTCTCTCAATATAAATAATATGCAGAGGTTAAAATAGTCCACGTATGCCGCAACACGTTTCATCAGGCTTTTAGACCTACGTTGACTCCACCGCAGAATCCTGCCGCTTCTGGAATGGAAAAGCCACTCGACAAGGGGGATGTTAGCATGGAATCCCATGTCATTGAATCGTGACTTTAAATCCTGTGATCCACAGACGGCAAAGTCGTGCCCCCACGTCCCCACCACCTGCTCCTCATCCTCAGGGGACGTGAGGCACTCGCCTTCGGACTGTCGCCAGCAGCCAGGCTGTCTCCAGCTCTGGTGTTGCTCCGACACTTAACTCTTCTGCATAAAGGAGCCACTTCACAGGCATGACCTCTGCTGGAATAAGAACTCCAGCAAAATATCCTCCTTGGCTTGTAAATGAGCGTAAGTGTGTATAGCCCACACCTCTTTAGGCTCCCCGGGCGGGGATTCTCCAGATTCTATTCCCCATAAACAGAAGACAAAAGAATATTAAAAGATACAGCTACAGGATGTTCATCTTGTTTCAAGGGATCCTGTGCTCCTGGAGGGCAGAGAAAGGTCATCTGCCTGATTTTTTCTTCGTGGTTATTGACTTGTAACTGTCTTCGCGGACCATAGAAATAAATCTACCAATAAACTTCCTTTCCGGGAAAAACACGGCTCTCTTTAGGCAGACCCAAGCAGCACTCCCTGTGACCCTCTTTCCTCGCTACTGATTAACAACTCGAAAGAGTCATTCCTGTCCCACAAAACCTGTGAGTAGAAAATACTGCGTTCCCCTCCCTGAAACTGGAGTGAAAGAGTCTAGGAAATGACTAGGAAATGGTGGGGCTGCTGGGGGGAGGGGCGGGGGAACTAACTCATCACCCCCGAAACCATTTCATGTTCAAAGCACACGATCCTGAAAATCCCAGATAACCATGAGACTGCATACGCTGCTATGGCTGCAAGTGGAATGGGTGTGCTGCCTAAGGAGGTTTAAAAATCAAACATTTTTATTAAAAACACCCAAAAAGAAGACCAACTTCTGACAGGACCCCTGTCAAGGCCCGGATATGTGTGGCTGCAGGTACTTCCCCACACCAGCCAGCAGGTGCAGTCCTCGGGGCAGGGAAAATGACCCAGAAGAAGGGGTGCAGCCTGACCCCATCCCAAACACCAGGACTGTCTGCAACAGCAAGCCCAGGGCTCTGGACGGCAGCAAGCCCAGGGCTCTGGACGGCAGAGAGCCCGGCCTTGGCCGCTTGTCACCAATTCCGTGTGGATGCCACTCTGTAAACACATCTAACTTGGTTTTCAATTTTAATCCATAAAGTCATTGCTAAAGGGCTGCAGGCTGCAGGAATGATGCACCGACGGCTCCTGAAGCGGAAGGGAAGCACTGGAGCCAATCGGGGGTGTCTGTCTGTCTGTCCTCGGCTCCCCTCCACACCTCCCTTATTCATCTCTGGTCTCTGATTTCCTTCAGCAACAAGGCAACTTTCTGCTGCTGTCTGCACTCACACTGAGAGTGCAGTGTTGCTCCCTCTTTCTTTGTCTCTGCATCACTCCCTCCCTCCCTCCCTCCGTCTCTCTATCTCTCTCTCACACACACACACACACACACACACACAAGTTCTTCGCCTCTTTCTGACCCAGTATTCCAATCACTGCCTCCTTTACCCTTCCAATTTAATCCGCTTCTCCATGTCTCCAATACCCACTTGGCCCTCTGAACAGTAAAAAGACCAGGCTGAGCGAGTCTGGGGAAAGAAATGTTCTTAAAGAGCTGATGGCGGGAGCGTGGGTGACTGACAGATGGACTGACCGACTGAGTGGGCCGCCAGCACCTCATCCACTGCCCTCCTTGGAGTATCGACCCTCTTAGGTAATTAACTGACCAGAATGTGAGACAGCTTTTTTCAACAGAGGGGACAAAAAGGGAGTCTTTCAAAACGTGGCATAGAGCAATATAAAATTTGGTTTATTCAACAAACTATGTACCAGCACTGGTTCTAAGGGACTTAGGATGTTTAACCATCTGTTTTTACAACAATCTTATGAGGATGGTGTAACTGTTCCCCTCCATTCCCTGGGAGACCAAGGCACGGAGTGTCCAGATAACTTGTCCAAAGACACGCATCTGAGAGGTCAGGATCCCACCCAGGCGGTTCATCTCCGGAGCCGATGCTTCTCAGCTGTTTACTCTGATGCTTCTTCCTCGACTGACTGCATCTTTGTCTAATAGGGAAGAAAATGTGCATTCATTTTTTATGAATTCTTCCTACTATTAAAGCCAAGTTTATCAGAGAAACAGATGACTGATTTACGCTGTTGGGTATTAATGCTATTTGCCCTACTAGGTAAATATTTACCCTATTGTTTAAATATTTATCGTACTATTGCTCAAAAATCACGTTTCTGCCCCCATCCCGTTAACAACACACCTGTTGGCTAGGGAGGCAGTAGGCCTGCCTCTCACCTGCCTTCGCCCGCGTCCTTTTGCCAGTCCCTGCACGGAGCCACACTCAGCTCCCTTTCCACAAAGCAGCTTCGTGCAGAACCAGGCTGAGGACTATGCCCTCCTCTCACTGAGGTTGCCTACAGCATTCCCGTGCAGCCCTGCAGACCCAGAGTGTCCCGCACAGAGGCTTGGGCCTGTCCCTGGAGCAGAAATGCTCCAGGTCCCATGCTGCTCTGTGGCCCTCTGGCTAAGTTCCTTTGACTCCACGCTAAAGTGGGCAAAATAAACCCCAGATGACTGGAGACAATGGAATTCTCTCCTGCAACACTGATAACAATGGCTTCCGTGCTACAGAACGTGTGTTGAGTGAAGTTTCTTCCCAAGTAAGCTCTGCTTCAGGATTTTAAAACCCAAAGGCCCCAGGGTTTTTCCTCATTCAAAAATGGATGGTTCTGCCTCTCACTGAAGGTGCCATTTAGGAAGAAGCAGCCTGTGAAAGCAATTAACTAATTGGAAATCACTTAATGACTGTGGCAGCATTTTGGATTTCTGGCGTTGGCTCACAGCAGTCCAGAGAAATTGCTTTCCAATATTATGATAAGGTAAGCTGTGGAGGTCGCCGAAGGCTGCGGGGAGAAACAATCAGCCCTAATGTGCCCACCAAAATAATGGAGACATTACACCGTGGCTGTCAGTGATTGGAAAGCAAGCGCGACATAAAAATCCAGAGATAGGTGGAGATCTGCTGAGAATAGATGTACAGCCAGAGCACCTCGCTATCATTTTTGAAGGCTTACAATTTTTACATAGGCATCATGCTACTGAAATTGCTCTCATGGAGAGAGGCAGGCGTGTGCAGAAGGGGAGGTAAGGGGGGAAATAAAGGAAATAACCTAGAACAACTGTCCAATGAATTGTTTTAGTATGAGGAGAGTCAGTGTCCACATTAGGGAAATAATCGAGTTAATCGCTCAAGCGTTAACGTAGCCAGAGAAAATAAATGGCCCCAAACAATATTTAACCATTTGCCATTTGTTTATTTCAAGGTAGCGAATCCTCTTAGCCATATTTCTAAATAGCATACTTCATTAGAACCGAAGTCATCACTGTAGAATATAAGCCATCTCAAGAGCACATCTAATTCCTTTTTACTTTATTTTTAAAAAGAGGTGTAGGTGAACAAGAGTATGGTGATTACTGGGGGGAAACAGGGGTTGGGCCAGTAAAAGGCACATAAATATACGGTGACCAAAGGAGACTTTGGGTGGTGAACACGCAATACAATATACAGATGATATATTATAGAATTGTACGCTTGAAACCTAAATAATTTTATTAATGAATGTCACCTCCCCCCAAAATTAATAATACTAAAAAGCCTACTCTAGGGGGGAAAAAAAACACAAAAAGGTATAGGGGCCCTGTCCAGGTAGCTCAGTTGGTTAGAGCTTCGTCCCAACATCCCAAGGTTGCTGGTTCGATCCTGGGTCAGGGCACAGACAAAAATCCACCAGTGAATGCACAGGTAAGTGGAACAACAAATCGATGTTTTTCTCTCTATCTCTCTCTCTCCCCCTGCAACCCCTTCTTCTCCATATATAAAATCAATAAATAAGAATCAGTAGTTCACCCTGGCTGGTGTACCTCGGTGGACTGAGCACGGGCCTGTGAAGCAAAGGGTCACAGGTTCGATTCCCGGTCAGGGCACATGCCTGGGTTGCAGGCCAGGTCTCCAGTGGGGGACACATGAGAGGCAGCCACACACTGATGTTTCTCTCCCACTCTTTCTCCTTCCCTTCCTCTCTCTCTAAAAAATAAACAAATAAAATATTTTTTAAAAAAGAATCAATAAATCAATAAATAAAAAGAGGCATAGGGATACGCATAGGCCTATTTAAAATTCGAGGTGGAAGACTGGTTCTTATTCCCCCTGGGCCTCAGGATTATTTTGTGAGTGTGGCAGTTCTTTTCCCCTCCCTCTGCCTTAGTTTATGCAGCTCTGCAGTGGCCTGAGGCCTGTTACAGGAAATACCACTTTACAGCTGTATTCAAATGACGGTAGCATTTTTGCAGAAATAGAGCCAGGCGGCTACACATTCCTCCAGCCACGCCAGACGCTCACCTTTTCTTCCCCACTGGTACAGTGAGTTTGGGGAAAAACTCTCCCCCGGATACACTTGTTCTCATTTCCCAGCATGACAGAAATTCTCTGCACACACTTGTCACTCCACTGCTTGCATGTGGGCCTTCCCCAGTCCCCAGCTTTATTAATTCCATAATGATGAGCAATGCAGATGCCTCCTCTGGGTACGGCCTCCAGTGCTTGCCTTGGACCCGACCACTACCCAAAGGGCGGAAGGTGCTCTCTTTCCTGGCAGCAGCATAAAGACAGACACATGCCACTCACCCAAATTGGGGCCCGGGAGCACATGGCCTGTGCCTCTCACCTGCCTCTGATCATTAGGTGCTGTTCAAAGCAGGATGTACTCTGCAGAGCCACATGCCCGGAAATTTGGCACATGCAGAACACATCCGCCACAAGGAGTGCAACGCTGATGGGAGTGAGGCAGCGACTCTCCCTTTAAAACCATGGTTTATCCTGGGGTGGGCGGGGGCAGCGGGGGGGAATGTTTAACTTACCACCTTTCTTGGAATTGAATTTCTACTCTGCATTCTAGAAACGGACATCCCTGTATCAAGATTACATCAAGACAACAGGGCTGATAAACTAATTTTCACTACCAAGAAAGTTCATCAAGAAGCAGAGTGGGACGTTGAATGATATACTGAGGGTACAGCCACATGAAGAATTTTCTGGGCATCAGTTGGACAACCTCATGAAATAACAGGGAAACATGTTCATCTTCCTAATAAAAGAAAGACCTCCAGCCCTGGCTGGTGTAGCTCAGTGGATTGAGCATGGGCCTGCGAACCAGACAATCGCGGTTCGATTCCCAGTCAGGGCACATGCCTGGGTTGCAGGCCAGTTCCCAGCAGGGGACGCACAAGAGGCAACCATACATTGATATTTCTCTCCCTCTTTCCTTCCTTTCCCTTCTAAAATAAATAAAACCTGAAAAAAAAAAGGAAAAAAAAGAAAGACCTCCAAAATAAGATTTGCAGGACAAAAATCCTGCAAATGAGCCTTTCAGATTGACTCAGGAAATTTTCCAGGACGATGCACCTGAAGAAAACCATGCGATTTAATTGACAGCGTGGGGAAGCGTGTCTGCCCCACTTACAGCTCGGTGCGCACTGACCCACAGGTGAAGCTACACCTAGGAAGGCAGGCTGCATGCCAACGAGCACGGCCTCATTTGCAAAGCTCGGCACTCTGGAGCTTAAATGTCCCTGCTTAACAAATGGTGAGCAGTTTAGTCCATTGCACAAAGACATGACCAAGGCCAAAGTCTAACAATAGCTCCCTTTTCTCGGAATCCTTGAATTAGTGAGTGTCATTACAAAAAGGAAATATACTTTTACCTAGGTTGTTACTTCTTCCCTCTGCTGTCTGCCGTGGCTTCACCTCTAAGCTCACCGTTTGTAGTTAAATTGGACAATTACTGAGCCAGAAGTGAATAATTACTGAACAGTCACTGTATATGTTTGGGAAACTGTGACCCAATCATCGAACAGGTAGCTGAACCACTAAAATAAATGACTTGTTCCACTCATTACCTGATCAGCATTTGTTTGGAGGTTCCTAGGTGCCCTATCAAAATTCTAATCAGTTCTTTTTAAATTACATTTTTTGCACTGCATTGTTATAAATGCTAATTTATGCCTAGAGTGGAACAGCTTTATTTCTCACCTGCTGAAGAAACGAATGAATAAAAACATACTTCTACAGGGCATAAAAGATTATCAAGGGTTCAATGACTATTGGATTTTGCACTTGGCAAAACACCCTGAAACTCAGAGCTGCAGCTTTAGGAGACAAGAACGCTCAAATCTTCCCACAACAAAGCCGTCCATCTGGTGAGGTGGCAGAGGACTGTTCCTGCGGCCACCCGGGGGACTTCCTGCCATGGGGGACAGGAGCAGCTGTCAGGGAGAGGAAGAGAAGGGAGGGAAAATTGTCTATGTTATCTGTTGACTGATTTTAGAGAGAAAAAGGAAGCGGGGAGAGAGCCATCAATTTGTTTTTCCCCTTATTTATGCGCTCATTGGCTGATTCTTCGTGTGTGCTCTAACCTGGGATTGAACCCATAACCTTGACATGTATGGATGACGCACTTACCAACAAAGCAATGGGTGGGGGGCGGGGGTCCGGGGAATTCTTACCGCTTGAGGACAATGACCCAAAGAGTCTTAAAGACGAAGGGGGTATTGCAGAATCCCTGGGCAACTCTCCTGCATCAAGAGAAATTCCTCCAGGCCTGAAACCGCATCTGCTGTGGCCAATGATGATGTCCATCTCCACCAGCTTGTCGGAGGTGACATTTTGACAGTAACTCCCCATCTCCTTTCGCAATGAGTTTGGTCTTCAACCTTAGGACCAAAGAGCCTCTCTAGGCAACCACAGCTACTCCACCCCGGGGAATACAGAAGCCGAAGCTGTTTTGCCCTATGATGTGCATATGAAGCCAGACCACTTGCTGTGGAGAGGTGGCTCAGACAGCCCCCAAGTCATTTGGGACCTAGAAGACCTCAGAAAAGAAAGCAGATTGAGAGTGATGCTCTAGAAACAGCTAGAAATCTTCTATTGAGCCCCCCAAATGACCTCCTACAGTACAGTGCTCCCTGCGCATCCCAGGCCTGGTGTCTGTGGAAGGCAGTGAGCCTGCCATTATCCTACTTGGCATGGGAAGCATCACCTTCAGAATCCATTGCCAGGAGGGTTTTTTCCAGCCTGTAGAAGTTTTTTTGTAAGCTGAGGAATTACCTTGAGAGGACTGAATTTCCAAGTGCGACGCAGCAGCTGCTGGGGAGGCCGAGGCTCCCTCGATCATCCACGTGGTCACTGCTGGAGAGGGGCCGGATCAGCCTGGCTCGGGGCTGCAGGGCCCTGGGCGGAGAGCTCAGGTTCACACAAGCATTTAACCTCTTTCAAGCAGTGCAATGTGGCTGAGGCTTAAAACAAGGCTGGAACATCTTCTCGCTTATTATCACCTTGATAACCTGTTCTGGCCGCTCAGGAAGGAGTATGGGGATGAAGGGGGCGGAGGAGGAGCCCTGGGAGAGGAGGGGCGGGTCACAGCCTGGGAGGACCAGAGAACAGCTGCTGTTTGTTTCCCTGCTGTCTGAGGGCCACTGGGGAAAGAAAGTGCCGGGCATTTGCTCTCTAAGTGCCTCTCCTTTCACACAGAGACAGCGTTTCCCAGACGGCAGAGCTCATCCCTTCCCAGGACAGGTGAGAAAAGAATCGCTTTCATTCATTTTCTTCGAAACCCATTTGTTAGCTTGAAGGCAAGTTTTCTTGTATGAAATACCCGAGTAACGGCGGCATTTCCACAGGATGTGGGGGTGGGGAGAGGCAGCGGAGATGGGACAGGCAGGCGGGGCCAGCCACAGCCGTGCCCAGTCATCAGCCAGCTGGGATGGAAAGGCTACGACCAGCCCCTCCCCAGACCTTCCCAAAACAGGGTTTGGAAAACACACCTCCCTGGTCAGGGCTAAACCCAATCCTCCAAGGGTCTTTTGGAGACATTGAATGGTACACTGAGGCTTCTCAATTTTGTTTAAGCTATAAGAATTGGTTCTAGTAAAAAATCACCCTCCCTTAACATTTTCTTTTAATAAACCCAAAGCAAAGCTGTGCACCAAGAGCCTGTGTGTACAGAAAGCCTCGCTGTCGTTCCCACCAGGGGGCTACTCTCAGACCCGCCCACCGCCCTCCTGCCCAAGACGCGCTTCCATCCTGGGTGATATTTCTGGCCAAATCCTTGTCTCATAGCTGAGTTGTACAATTTCAACGTTCTAATCTGCAAAAGAAAATTAAGTCCCTGGGGGAATATGTACTGTCCACTGTATTTATTGCCAGATGTTCACAGACTGTGATGCGTGGTCACCATTACAACTCCCTCATTATCTTCAATGGGGGGGGGATCTAACATTTAACTAGATGGCCACAATTTTCCAAGCTCTAGCCAAAATAAATGATACGGGGGTCCACAGAATCACAGTTCCCACTGACACCAGGCCAGTCACTTGGCTCTTCACCGCAAAAGGCAAGGCTCTCAATCAGAATGTTGCTCACATTGGAACTATGAGATAAGAGGTCATGTGAGAAGACATATTCCATCTGTGAAGTGATTCCCATTTCTAATATGTCTGCTTAGCCTTCATCCGTACCAGCCACAGAAACAATGAGCCGAGCCTGTTAACAGTAGAGATCTCATTCCAGATTAAAATCAGTAATTATTCAGTATCACATATTTCTTACTGCTGAACCTTTTTATCAATTACCCACACTGAAAAGATGAACTAGGAGAGTACTTTTCTTAAACTTGAAGATGGCGTAAGGCTGAGAGAGAGTTCATATTTTGGATTCTGCACGAATCAGAAGTTTTGGCCAGGCCAGAACAACGGCAGAAACTTAATGCACAGCCCTGCTCTGATGATCAAAGGGCCCTTGTAGGTGCCCTGCATTTTACCAGCAATCGTGAAACAAGTCGGTGAGGCTCTCACTCAGTACAAACCAGTTTGACACGACTGTCCAAAATGCTAATTCAGCCAACAGACACACCGTCCAAAACAGAAGTGGAAAGAGTTTGGCCGTATAGCGGTCGGACATCACACCACCGGGACAGAAAAGTAGATACGCTCTCTGTCACAAACCATGTGCCCTTGAACCAGTCATGTGATGTGAGCTCTCGTGTTCTCATCTGAAAACGGAAGTAATGAGAGCTGACAAACATATTCCCATAAAATTGTTGTAAAATGAAATGAGGCCACTTCCATAACAATGTTTTTAAAACTAAAAAGGATCATTGCCCTGGGCCTCGCTTGGTTGTTAGCCAAGCGTCCCCCTCTTCCTGATGAGTGTAATCCACCTCTCCCTCGGGGAACCTCCCTCCAGCACTCCCAGCTGCGTCCAGGGGCCTGGCTGGCTAAGGCCAGAGAAACTGGTTTAGGAATGGGCCCCTAACCCAATAAGGGCCAAGGAGACATGGGGAGACTAAGCTATGGCTTTCGGGGGCAGGGGAACCAGCAGCTCTCTCTCCTTCACTGCATTTGAAGGTGAGTCTTGGGATGACACCTACTGCCCAGGAAGGAGCGGCCTGAAGATGAAACTGATACACGGAGGATGGCAGACGTGAAAGAGACAAGAAACAAACAACCTCATTTGCCACCCAACCCGAGGCAAAGCCCGCATCCTCCCTGAACTGGACTGTGCTCTAAACCCGTGTCCCCCTTTTTAAGTCAGTGGGAGCAATGTTTCTCTGTCACTTGCAACAGGACAAGCCGTACAACTGTACATTTGTATAATGTCTCAGAAAATCCAGTTATTCAAAGATAGGGAAACAATAAGTGGGAGAGTTTTCGAATGACGATGTGCGTGTGTGCATGTATATATGTATACCCGTATTTCTTCAACAGAAATCTAATCTACATTTCAGTCGTGTTTGACTGTTATGCTTGTTAGGCTGTGTGAGATTGTTACATTGCTACGTTAGACCGTGTTTCCTAGAATAAGCAAAATGTCCTTCTTGACTGTGCCTTGGATTCTAAGGAATACCATAAAAATTCTGTTCTGAAGAGGATTTTTCGGCATCCAGCCTTTGGGACAGGCACATTTGCCACCTCCCCCGTCCTGGCTTCCCTGGCTTCCTGCTGAGCTAACAGCCAGATCTCTGCTAAAACAGCGGTACCCATCTCTGATTAATGGAACCTCCCTCCCCACCTTCCTTAACAGCTCCCTCCCATTGCGATTTCAATCAGAACATCGCGGGGACCCCTCCTGGTGCCTCTCCAGGACCACTTCTATTGCCATTCTTTATATCCTCCTCCTCCTCGAGAGGGGAGAAGCCAAAGAAAGGTCTCCACACTCGAAGGCTGAAATCAATGTGGAATGTGAAGAATCCATAGCATGTTCTAGCCAGAAAGGACCTACCACCATCAGCACAGGGGTCAGCCACAGCCTAAGTCTGGCCCTCGTGGTTTGTATTTACACGTGACCTTGTAAACCAGATGCGATGTGAACACAGCCATGCGCATTTGTTACAGGCCATGCGGCGGCTTTCACGCTGCAACAGCTGCCTCGAGCTGTCACAACGGAGACCGTATGGCTCAAAAGCCTAAAATGTGTACATCTGGCCCTTTATTAAAAAGTTTGCAAACTTCTGATCGGGTCCAATTATTTAGTCTTTAGAAGGAAGCTTGGGCCTAGAACGGCTCGCTAGAGGCCAAGCCCAGTGTGTTCCCTGTGCTAGTGTTTCCTGTTCTCCTCTTATCCACCTGCTAAGTCAGAGGCGGCTCGTGGGCAGGAATGAGACTCCTGTCTCTGTGGTTTCCCGAACAATGCAGGTCAAACACCACCCTGGCTGGTGTGGCTCGTGGATTGGGCACCGGCCTGCAGACGGAAAGGTCGCTGTTCGATTCCCAGCAGGGACACGTGCCTCGGGCCAGGTCCCCAGCTGGGAACACCGGTGCCAGGGGCAGGCAATGAACGTATTGCTCGCACATTGGTGTTTGCTGCTCCCTTCCCCTCTCTCTAAAAGTGCACAAATAAACACTTAAAAAGACAACATGTATGAATGACCGATGGATATGGACAATAGGGTGGGGACTGACTGTGGGAGTGGGGGTGGGCTGGGCAGAGGAGGCCAAAAGGAAAAAAATTGGGACAACTGTAATGGGAAAACATTAAAATGTTTAATTAAAAGAAAAGAAACAAAAGAGTGAGTTCTGGGGAAATAAAGAATTCTTTAAATTCAAAAAAAATTTTTAAATAAAACATGTTACAGAAATGCAAAGGGTCTGAGGAAAAGAGGGACTCCCCCAGAGACTTCTCATCTGGGGGAAGCGTCTCCTCTCCCGCCTCCGCAGCCTCTGAGCGTTTGGAGCCACAAACCCATCCTTCTCCCATCGGGCACCCACCCACCATCTATGACGTCGTCTGCAAACTGACGTCACAGTGTCCGCCTCCCTGAGCGGTGCGGGTCAGATGTGAGTGTGAAAGGCATGTAGCACAGTGCCGGGTTCACAGGAAACACTCAAAAAGTAGTGGTTTATCATCATCATCATCTTCACTACCATAAAAATGGAGGCATCCTGAGATATAACTATGTATTCATAGTGACTATGAATGACACGGGGGCCGTGCAGTTCTTGAACTGGGGGTGTCTCTAGATCCCTCTGCAAGAAATAGGAGAGAACACAAGAAGGTAGGTTCGAACACTCCATTTCTGCAAACAATTAAACTCATGTGCAAGTGCCATCACCCAAGGGAGTTGGAGCACCAGTGGGGGGGCATCCTTCCAAACCCCACCAGGACCTGTGGCCCTGGAGGGAGAGAAGGAAGATTCTTTTGCTGAGACTAAGGCATTACAGATGTCAACACATGAACTAAGGAAAAACAGTGTCCAACAGCCTGTGTATGGTGTGGGCCCAATTGTGGCCTAGGACAATTGTCCTGATCGTCCCCACAATGGGAATGGTCCCACCCAACACCAGGGGCTCCCCTCAGGCCACGCAGGCCCCGTTTCTAGTCTAACTAACCCTTCCTTCTGTAGAGTTTATGGCCATAAGTCCCTCTCCCTCGGTCGGTACGAATTTATTGTCACTGCTCAGTGGCAGACCACATACACAGCATGAAAGGCTTTTAACTCGGAGCAGCATATTTTTGCCATTCACATCATCCTTTTGCCAAACAATGACGCCTACAATGTTATTGTGTATTTTGATCGTGCCTACAATGGATATCAGCAGGGAAAAACAAGCACTATGCCAACGGAAACAGCCAAGTACCCCTCCTTCACGCCACCTCCTTCTGGTCTGAGATGGCAGATGGCAACACCCTGTTCAATAAATGCCCCTTTAGAACCTAACAGGAGCATTTAGAACAATGTGGTCCATCCTCTCTCCTACCCCATTTTTTATGCTAATCACAGGGAGCAAAGTTTTGCCAGGGTTGCTTTGCCCATATTGGGAGTCCAGCCCTATCTGTGGCCCTCTGGGAGGTGCCAAAGTCACCGGCTCGCACCTTGGCAACCAAAGAGCATGACTGCGGCTAATAGCTAGTAAACTCCTTCGTCCGGGGTGGGTCTCTCCCACCCCACCCCATCCCCTACCGTTGCCATCTGGGTGTGTCTTTTGCTGTATAAGAACTCGAACTGAGTGGCTGTCCTGTTACTTTAAAAAATATTTTAGTGGCATCTATAACCCAGAACTGCCTCGTCACAAGTACCCACACCAAACAGGGAATCCTCACACTGAGAACGGCCATGGTTCTCAGCCAGCACCAAATGTCTCCCCTTCTGCCTTCCCGTCTCTCCCATCAGGTCAGAACAGTCGAAACTCCCAGATGAAGAGTAGACACACGGCCTGGGTTCCTTTCATCTCCTAACATATGTCAGGAAGGGGCAAGAAAACAGCCCGATTCCCAGCCTCAATCAGCCATCCGTCTTCTGCAGCTTGAACCTCACCCTGAAAGGGATGTTGTGGGGGAGCCGGAGCACAGAGGAGTGAGGGCTGCTGCTCCGAAGCCGACAGGTCTGCGCTGCACACCTGAGTCTAGGAGTCATTTTCTCCCCGGCCAGAGCGTCTGTATTTATATGTAATGAGATCATTACCAGGCAGCTATTCCGATTTGATTCAGACTTCAATATTCCTTGAAGAAGAAAAAAATAGCACACAACAGGGTGTGCCATGCCAACTCAATCAGATGTGCTGTTGATGGAGAAGTATTCAAGTGCAAGCCAGAACAGGAGAAATAAGTAATTTCAGAGAGGTTGCTATCAAAGCCAAGTTCTCCCGTGACAATGGTTCCAGTGAACGTGCCGAAGCGCAAAAAGTTGAGGACGGGAACTCGCTGCTGGCAGAAGAGAGGGCTGTGTCTGGGATTGAAAATGAGGCGTGTTCCCACCTGATCACTCAGGCAGGTAGGGCAGGGCCTCCTGCAGAGACCGGGCTCCCACTGGCTTTCAGTGCGTAATTAGAGCAGGCAGCAGTGCAGCGGGCCAGGCAGCTCGGAGCAGTCGGG
Source organism: Sturnira hondurensis (assembly GCF_014824575.4). Classification (NCBI taxonomy): domain Eukaryota; kingdom Metazoa; phylum Chordata; class Mammalia; order Chiroptera; family Phyllostomidae; genus Sturnira; species Sturnira hondurensis. Next base: position 18,340,598 of record NW_028082759.1, on the reverse strand, counting down.
GGCTCGAATGGAACCCCATGGCGGGTATTATTATTTTCGTGCTTGAACTCAGGTGGTTAGGCAGGGAGGGAAGACACTTCCTCTCCCCTTTCACGACAAGCAGCTTCACCTCAAAGAAGGGACTTTCCCTCTCTCCATCCCCAGTGCCTGCGCAGGATAAAGAACGAGGCGGGACGTTCCTTCCCTTTGTCCCCATTCTCAAAGTGACTAGAACTTCAGTGTGCCTGTGAATCAGGTATTCTGGCTCGGGCTCAAAAACCCGTACTCTGTTTTTAGCAAATTAGAAAATCAAATGGAAGAAACTGAATACTAAGACAGAACCAAAAAAATCACTCTTTGATAATCCAGACAGCGCCTCCCAGCCGTGGGCGGCAGTTATAAAAGTTGTTTGTCACCGGTCAGCACTTTTTACAGATTCCCTCTGCTGCTTGTGAGCTCTCTGGATGTGTGAACTTCAGATAAACGTGAACTGACTGCTCATTTCTAGGATCTCTGGTTTTTCCTGAAATTAAAAAACCCAAGAAGAACATCATTCTTGGGAATGATGCTATAGCTCTCAGTCCTGAACTCCAGTTGGGAATAGCACTCAGGGCGGGAACGAAGACTTGGCATCACAACAAATGTGACACTAAAGGATTCTGGGTCTTTTTTTTTTGTGGCGATCATACAGCACCCATTATTCTTCCCCTAGCATTTCGTAACAGGATAACCCAAAATAACATTGGAAGGAAATATTTCTACTTGTCCTACCTTAAAGATCTATCTTGTAATGGTTAGTAGTTAGTTCTGATAAAGTCGTTAAGGCCACTCTATAGATCCTAGTCTTGGGATGTATTTAGAGGTAGTCTCAGCATGTAGAGATCAGTTTGGTAAGAGAGAGAAAGGGAGGGAGCTGAGGAGGCAGGACAATGATCTCACGTCTCTGTGACATACAGTGCGCTCTGCCATAATCTACATTGCGTCAAAATGGTCCTAAAAACTCTGGGACCTAAACCGGAAAATGGAAATGACTTTCCCTCCCTACTTATATCCACATTAGCTAGTCCCAGCCATCACTTTAACATTCTTGAAAAGAATCGGCCCAAGTAAGAATTACTACATTTCTATGTATGGTTCACTGCTGCACGTTGGTGGGCTCGAGCACGGGTATGTGTGTGTGCGTGTCGGGAGAGGTTTTCCTTGCACCATCAGCATGTGCTCTCCACTACACCCTCATCTCGGTACCCACCTTCCCTCACAGCCTGAGGAACATTCTCCATCTCCAAAGCCAGCTGCCTCTGCAGCATCCTCCACCGGCTTCCCTGGTCTTCACCTCTGTCACCAAAAACGCTCATGCGCCTCTTCTGTGGGGAAACCCTCCCAGGCTCGGTGTCAGGTGGTGTGGGTCCCAGACCCTTCTCTTCCAGGCACTGCCCTGCCCCAGCAGGAGGCACCATGTCTCCTCATGCTGCACTTCACCTTGAGTGGCTATGGCTCAGCCTTGCTACCCACTGGTCCGCAAACATTGCTTTATTTTCATCCTTTCTTCAGCAGCTGAAACGTCCTCACCTCATCACCCACTCTCTCCTTAAGTATCTGAAACACAGCTTTTATACCTCCCACACCACTAAAATTACTTTTTAAGATCACCCAAACCAACTTTTTTACCAAGTCAAACAGGCTATATTGACTCTTAATCCTTTGGACTTTTTGGATACAGCTGATGTGACTGAGGAAACTCTTCCTACAACATGTGCACTGACCTCCTACCCTGTCTGTTCCCCTCTGCCCCAACTTTGCTGGGTCTACCTGTCCCCTGTGCGGTGCTCAGCTTTATTCGCAGCTGGGCAGCCAGCCCTACGTGCGAGGCAGGGCTCAGAGGTCAGACATTGCTCTCCAACCCCTCTCCCCACCGCCAGCATAGTCAGCGCACCCCTCCACACACCCAGTCCGTGACAGCAGAACCATCGCTTTGGGTGAGAAAACTGCATCTCACAGACTCTTGTTTAAAGAGTAAATGCCTTTCATTCCCTTACCTGTGAAATCTACAGATCAAAATGACTGAACAACCAAATCAGAACAGACTCATAGACACAGAGAACTGACTGATGATTGCCAGCTTGGAGGCAGGTTAGGGAACCAGGTGGAAAAGGTGAGGGGACTGAGGAGCACAGATCAGTAGTTACGGAATGGTCATGTGACATAAAGTACAACATGGAGAATACAGTCTGTAATACTGTGATAACTATGTTTGGTGTTATATAGGTAGCAGAATTATTGAGGGATCACTTCATAAAGTACATGAATATCTAACCACTATGCTGTACACCTGAAACTTATATAAAATAATATTGAATTTCAACTGTAATTGAAAAACATTTTAAAGTAAATCCTATTAAAAGCTTGTGCATTAATTCATCATTTACTAATACAAAACTAATAGATAATTAAGAAATCATAAAGTGGCATGGTGAAGAATGGAATATTAAATGAGTTCATTCTGAAGGAAAGTCAGCTCCTAGAACAATTAAGATCATGCCCAAGAAAATATACTTTAATACCTATAGAAACAGTGTTTGCCTAATTAAAACAATATTTCTATATCTATAATTGACAACCAGCAAGGCACCATCCTTCTAAGTCTCCAGTACACAGATTAAAAAGGACAGATTCAATGACCCCTCAGAGAGTCAAAGCTTGACCGTAAAGAGGATGCTGGGAAGTTCATTATCAATGTCTGGCTATGAAAGTCCTAAACTGCAATGATGATTCACCAGCAGAAACTGGAAGGACACTTTCCTTTTCTACTACATGTCATGGTGCTTAGGAGCTGCCCCCTCCCCCAACCCTGACTCAAACCCCACAAGATCAGCCATGGATTTCTGCTGAGACCACCAGGCCCTGACCCTTTTTTCCCATAAACAGCTTCCCTACATGTGTGCTCTAGGGGAACACTTCACCTTGTGTCTGCTGACCAAGTTTTGGAGCCTCCCCCTAATGGTTAGCTCACTACCCCTTGACTATTGTTGTCAATCACCATGCTTTATACAAAGCAACTGTCTTATTTATCAGCGTTAATTCCTTAGTTTTCATGGCTGCCCAAGATGCTTCTTTTCTGCAGTCTGAGCCTAGATCAGTGGATGGGAAATGAATCGTCTAGGTACATGTTCCTAAAGGGGACTCAGTTCTTCTTTCCATGAAAAAGACAGCTGTCCTCTTCCCTCTACTGACAGGACACACGCTTCCAGCAGACCCAGGGCAGGGGTTCCCCACTGCTGCACTGCAGGGGCTGGCAACCTGTGACCACAGGCCATGCCTGGCCTGCCTCTTGTTTCTGCGAATAAAGTTTTATTGGAAACAGCCACACTCATTCATTTACAATCATCTGTGGCTGCTCTCCCGCTACAACAGCAGAGTTGACTAGTTACAACAGAGGTCTTCTGGCCAGCAAAGCCTAAGCTACTAACTATTTGACCCTTTATAGAAAAAGTCTGACTCTGGTCCTATATTCTCTATGGCAAAAGTTTAAATAATTATAATAATGGCCACTGTTGGTCAAACTCTTCAACATTCAATGAACCATTAAATACATTACACAAACTATATCATTAAATCTGCCCAATAGCTCTATGAGGTAGGTATTTTTGGTTTCCCCATTTTATGAGTGAAGAACCCAAGGCTTACAAAGCTAATCAGGTTCCAGGACTAGGAAGAGGGGAGGCTGGATTCGAAGCCCCTCAGTCTGACTCCGGTGCCCACTCTCCTGACTGATGAACAGTCTTTCCTCTAATATAATGAGGACGACAACTACGTCGGCCAAGCATGCTCTGCCCATCAGCCTTTGCACGGGGGTCTCTACAGCTCACCGCTGCTGGTATCTGTGCCTTCCGAACAGCAGGGGCAGGAACTCAGGTTGGTTCAGTATCTTCCCCCGAGCCCAGGGACCTAAGAGGAGAAGATCCCAGGTTCAAACTCAGACACCCTAGGTCGTTCATGCCATATGTGACCTCACAGTAGAAAGACAGCCCTTCAGAGATGATACAATAAGCAGCAGAAATAATAGTTCTGGGTTGTACAAAAGGCGGGATGGCTGGCACACCCCTTGACGAGATGGGAAGAGGCCCTTAGGCCTGACAACATGCAGACCATGAAGGGGCTGCCACCTACTTTAAGGCATCAAACCGCCGGTTTTAAACCTTAAGGGCTCTCATCATAAGGAGCAAATTGGTTCCTTTTCTTTCGTTGTTTCCTTTCTTTACATTGTATCTATATGAGGTGATGGAATTTAGCTGAACCTACGGCGATAATTATTTCACAACATCTGAAACCATCATGCTGTAGGCCTTCAACTTGCACAGGGAAGTGTGCCAATTATTTCTCAATAAAACAGGGAGGGGGAGTGTTTTTTCTAATTGTCCACTCTGTCTAAAAAGGCTACGAGTCACCGCCCTCGGGTACTAGCCCTCACTTATTCGTGAACTTTCTCTGGGACACGCAGTACATCATTTAACGCTTCCAGATCTCAGTTTCTTCCTTGGCAAAAGGAAGGAGGAGTCATGGGTGTGGTCCTGGTAATTCCAAACCACCACCAGAAAGAACCAGTCAAGTTGCTGATTCAAAACTCCAGCCCTGGGATGATCTTTCGGAGAGGGCCCTGACTTGCCTTCCGCTCCAGAGCGAGACTGAAGTCAGGTCGACCCCTCTGGCCACTTCACATCAAGGAGGATGTCCCGTGACAGTCAGCGCTGGCCCTTGGAGCACCCAGAGGACCAGACACTCTGTTGCTTGCTCCTCCTCCATTCATGTCGCTGTCCCCAGTTTGGGGTATTCCAGCTCATTGATCAAACAGCCAGTAAGATCTAATTTCTGAGGCCCTGATTGGTCAGATGCAGTAAAATGCACACTAGATGTCATGTGATTTGGTGGAGGTGATTGTTTTCCTTCATCATATATTTTTCTTAAATACTGCGGCTATTGCAGCAAGAGCGAGATGACAAGCAGTGTAGACATTGGCATTGGGGGGCTCTCCGTTATTTTTTGAGATTTATTTATTTTTAGAGAGAAAGGAAGGGAGGGAGCAAGACAGGGAGAGAAGCACTGACGTGAGAGAGAGACATCTATCGGTGGCCCCTTGTATGCACTCTGACCAGGGACCAAACCGGCAGCCCAGGCATGTGCCCTGACCAGGAATCAAACGTTTCACCTTAAGAGAGGATGCTCAACCAACTGAGCCACACTGCTCAGGGCCATCAATATATTTTAAATCACTAGCATCCACCTGGTAAATTAAAACAGGGAGGCCTATAGCTGGTCACATAAGGTAGGACTTTGCCAATGGGCTGTTTCACCTATATCCTCTCTCTAATCCTATTATCCTTCGCCATAAACAATCAGTGAGTCACCATATAGATGCTTCCATCATGAAAAACGGCTTTTCAAGCAAAGACTGAGCTCCAAACCTGCCCCCTCAAGTTTCAAACGGGGTCTCTTCTCAGTCTAGCTCCCTTCACTGTGACTGACAGGCAAACCGATGTAAGAAAGTCTTTCCACGGAGTTGACGTCTTTAAGTGACTTGGTTTTTAAAAGAAAGAAGGAAAAAAAGGGCCATCCTGACAGTGATCCCTTTCAGCCTTTTTAATTACAGAATTCTTTTTTATGGTGTCCCCAACCTAGCCTCAGCGAGAGTTCACCACAGAAATGCGCTGCAGCGCACCCCCGCACTGACGACTGAGGCTGAGCAATGGCTTCAGTGTCACGACTCCACATTTTCCTCCTGTCTGGGAGGTTCGGATCCGCCCGCTGTGCGTCAGCCTGTCCTTTGTTCGTGTACGAATGAGACATCACAGACGCCGGCACAGACACCAGCCCTTCCGGGAACGAGGAGGCCTGGACCCCAGTCAGGGTGAGTCCCCACACTGCCCCTAGTCCCGACTAATTTCCAAATGGGACTGAACATGCAGCGCTCAGCAAGTTCAATTCTCCTATTGGACCCCAAGACATAAGTGTCACATGCAACACATCCTAAAATTAACATCACGTTTTGCTTTTCAGCTGATCGAATCAGCTGAGAATGAGGTTGTTCTCTACCTCCTCTGGGTAAGACACTGTCATTGTTTGTGTCCACTTACCAGCGCCACAGACTCGAGGCCTCAGAAAATATCTGATAACCTCGAAGCTCAGCATCTGGGCCAAAAATAAACCTGCAATGTCCTTCAGCCTCACCCCCCCCGCCCCCCCACCTAAAGCACCGTGCTCCTGGGTCTCTTTGGAAAATTTCCTCGCCGGGCTTTCCTTACTCATTTTCTAGATAAGCATTTCCAAGATGCTATTGTTCTAGGCGCGATGCACACCCTGAGCACAAAAAGTCCATATTGTCATCGATCTTACATTCTAGAAAAGGAGACAGGCAATACACAAATGAACAAGAAAAAATGCATGGTACTGGTCTGTGACGTTCAAAAACAAAACAGGGTAACACGGTCCAGAAGGTCTAGACTACTTGAGTTTGAATAGCCAGGAGAGAGTCTCTGAGAAGTGGACACTGAAGCTGAAAACAGAATAAAAATGATGACACCCTGCAAGGACCACGGCTGGAGGGAGAACGTCCCAGGCACAGGGAACACCTACTTCAAAGGCCCTCAGATGAAAGGGAACTTGAAGTTGTCCAGACAAGGGGAGAGCACAGTGAGGGGAGGAGGAGACACCTGAGCGAGGTGACAGAGCCGGGCAAAGGCCATCTGAAAAGCTACCGAGGACACGATGAGAGAGCATCCTTTTGGCCAGAGAATCTGGGCAGCTACTGGAAGTTGCTAATAAAGGGAGCTTTGTGACCTACTTGTTGTTTGAAAAGAGTGCTCTCGCTGGTGTGCAGAGAACTGTTTCCAGGAGGCAACACTGAAAGCAGCAAGGCCACTGCAGAGGTGACAGAGGTGGCCCAGGGCACAAAGGTTGGAGGCTTTGCCTGGGGGGCAACTGGTAAAAAAAACGGAGAGAGGGAGGAGGGTGGGGGAAACGTTCTGAAGCTGTCATGGCAGGGTTGGCGGAAGGACTGGGTGTGGGGAACTAGGGAGTCGAAAGTGGCTGTCCTATTTTGGGATAGCTCACACGCACCATGAACTTGTTCTCCACTTCGGCATCTGCGATCGTGACATGTCAGCCTAGCAGTACCAGAACGGTGACCGATCTCGAGGTAAAAGTGAAAGGCACCAGGGGAGCTCGGTGTAGTTTGTCAGCTGCCACCAGAGAAATTGCCACGGTTCCAGCTCTCCTACAGAGCACCTCGGTTACTGGAGGGGGCCCGGAGCCTGGCCACAGAAGAGCAGTACTACCAGCCTGCCTTTCCGCCTTATGCCCCTATAGCTGGGAGGCACGGGAAATGGAGACTGGGCTGGGGATCCTGCACTTTGTTACAGTGAAGGGACAATCAGCATCGGGGACATTAGCCAGAGCAGCACCAGGGTTGCTCGACGGTGCATGAAAAGAAAAACCAGTCATCTGAATTGAATTCTCAGCTGGAGCCGAAGAGGCCAAATTTAATCATCCACCTAAAATTATCACACAAGTCAATACTTCCCCTTCTTGCAAAGGGAAAAAGACTGATTCTTTCTTTTTCAGTCAAGCAGGTGGCCTTGAGGCAGCTAACCAGCTGGCTGAAATCTAAATACCTTCGCCAAGACAAAAGCCAGTAACATGATTGATTATCTTCTCATTGTAGGAGAAGAAAACCTCCTCCAGCCAATCAGCATGCAGAGCTGCTATCAGATTATCACGGAACAAAACTAGACTCGGAGCTGAGAACAAAGGTCCCCCAAATCCCAAGCCCCAGTTGGCAGGGTCTTCATCTACCAGCTCAGGTCCACTTGCCGCACTAATTTCTAACACGGTTCACTTAAGTTTCTTAGTTGTTAAGTCCTGGCTTTCTTTTTCAGACTCAAAATAGATACCTGCACGAGAGTTGGTATAGACCTGCCCCCAGAGACAAGGCAGTTCCTCCAAACATCTTGGCGGAATAGACTTCCAGGAAGCTCATTGACTCCTCCTGAACTCCCTTCTGTCTCGTCTGGGCATGAAAAGTGCACATCCCACTGAGCTGGGGGCCCACAGGTAAGGCCCCCCCGATGACGGTCTGTGTCCTGCAACCCAAGCACCTTGAGAGCAGGAAGTAGCATGGTCCATCTAGGGCATTGTGAACTCTCCTAGGGCAAGTCTGAACTGTCTGCCCCGGGCCCACCAGGCAAGGGGAGGCCAGGCCTAAGTGCCCCCAGGAGCTGGCACTCCAAAATCTTAGCAGGCTTCCTGCCTCTGGGCTGACTTTCTCATGGACGTCTACAGTCTCTTCTGGTCTCCAATCCAGGAGGAAAATGAACATGGAGATTAACAGAGACTCTGTCTTCATAAGCAGCTGAACAAAGTTTTCAAATTCCACTTGCTCCTTCAGACTTACCAAGCCCACCGGTACCTCAACGTCCTCATCATGGAGATGGAAAGGATACATCACGACGTGAAACGCCAGACAGAGGCGGAGAGCAGGGGCGGCCACCTTCTCCCACGTGGAGATCCCACATGGAGACCCCACTCGGTATGGAGATCCCATATGGAGACCCCATATGCGGTGAGTCATGAGCACCAGAGGGTGACTACAGGGTGGAAGTACAGCCTTGCTCTGGACCAAGACGGGACAAGTCAGGAGAGCTCCCCTTGAAGCACTGAAGTGGAATGGGGTCTCTTATTCTGAAGAAAACTGAAGGATGCTGGCTCCTCTTCAGGAATCTCCTTTTTGCTTCTCGGTGGTCTCCAGGGTCATGATTTGTCACGTTTGCTACCAGCCCTGGGAGTTAGCGCTTGAGCCCAAGAAAATGTCCCTTGAAGAAAGGAGCTGTCGCAGAAGCAAAAGAAGCCTAGTGACCGTGGCCCCAAACTCTCCTTCCGTGACCCAGGGGTGAACGGCTAGGGCTGCTTGCCCTGGTGCAGGAACCCTTCCCTTCCCACTCAAAAAGCTTGCTTTGCTCCTAAAACTGAACATCCGACTGGTCAGCAAGTTTTCCTCCCTGACAGACAGAGGCAGAATACTGACGTGTGAAAGATACTGACTGGGCCGCCTCCCTTGTTTCAAGGAGCAGCTGAATGCCCCGTGGGGCCCCTGACCAAGAGGCTGTAACAGAGGCCAGGTGAGAATGGCGGCCATGCAGAGTGAGAGGCGCCACCTCCCTGCAGCCCACCAGTGTCTGCCTGATTGTTAAAGGCAAGAACACCTACAATAGGGCCCTGGGGTCCAGGGGACAGAAGGGAAGCCAGGTGACAGCTTGGCTCCTCTCTCCACCAACCAGATTAGGGAGGTCACAGGAGTCCCACCACGGCTCTGGCTCCAGGGCCATTCTCTGCTGTGCTCTTAGGCAGAGGCACAAATACCTCTTACAACAAACTTAATAGCAGTGGCCAAAGAGGAATGCTATTTTCCAAAAAGCCTCAGCTCAGTCCCGGGGGTCCCTGTGGAGCCTGCCCTCCGCCCCCCCCTGCCGCCCCCCGGCACAGCTGCACCGTCATGTTCAAGAGCCTCGTGGACATTTTTAATGTGCCCCTCTGCCCAAGGGTGATCAAAGTCCAGTTATGGTTCTATCCACAAGAAAGGAAAAGTAGAGAAAAACCTTTCTGTGGTTCTTTTCCTTGTTAATGGTATTCTTTATATTCAGTGGGGGGTTTTTTAAAGGTAAAGAGAAAGTAAGGAGGGAGGCAGGGCGAAATGTCAGAGGACAGTTTTAAAATAAAAAAGGAGCCACAAGCCCGCTGACAGGGCACCAAGTGCAGCGCCCACCCGTGAGCCCCACTTGGAGGGGGAGGGAATTCACCACAGAGGGGTCACCAGGGGCAGCGGAGGGCGGGGTCTCAGAAGTGCTTTCCCCAAACACAGCTCTCCTCCCCACAGCGCGTCTGAGGTTCATCTCTATAACAATTTGGAAAGGTGCCCTAAATGTGTTAAGTGGTATATGCAAGGTGCAGAGGCTTATTTAGTGAGATCCCATTCCTGTGAATGAGGCAGCAGTAATGATGGGCCACAGTTGTGCATGTCTTTACATGCCTACAGTGACATGCCAAAGCAGACAGTGGCTTCCTCTAAGGCTTGGTGTCACAGAGCACTTCCACTCCTAAATTATACACATGGGGACAACTCAATGATCAGTCAGCGGGCCCGGCCCCCTAACCAGACTCACAAAACCCCTGACGGGTACCCTGGCACGAGTTCACGCACAACAGAACAAGAAAAATGTTGTCAATCCTTGACTTAAAAAAAAAAAACATTCGTGGAAATGGACAACAGTGTGTTAATTGCAGAGTGGTGGTGGAAGCGGGTACAGGGGGAACAAATGCTCATGGATAAGTAAATACTAATTTTGTTTTCTGCCCCAAATCTAGGGCAGGAAGATTCTGCCATACACACGCAGAGCCACGGTCTAGGACTGAGCAAGGCTGGGAGGAAAGACCACACGGAGGAGAGAGAAGACATGGAGGAGCACCACCAAGATCAGGAGAGGCTGCAAGCCCCATGGAAGAAAGTCTGGCCAACTCCAGGGAGCTGTGAGAAGCCACGAGTAGCTGAGTTACCCTCTCTTTGCTCCACAGTGAGGACCAGCCATGGCCCGGGGAGGGGGGGGCACGTCACCCCATGAGGTCCCACCAGCCTTGCCCTGCGCCTGCCTCCGCACCCACTTCAATGGGAACCCCCCAGAATCCAATTCAACACCGCCAGACCTTGCCCCATATGCGGTGAGTCCTGAGCACCAGAGGGTGACTGCAGGGTGGAAGTACAGCCTTGCTCTGGACCAAGACGGGACAAGTTGGAAATCGCTGAGTGGGACGGCAGTGGAAATGCACTACCTCTGTGAAATGCACATTTCATGATGTTTGGGGCTTTTGCTACACACCTGCGCTACTTTGCTGACAAGAAACACGTTTTGGAAGAACGCAAAATGATTCAACATTCCCTGTTTATCAAGTCTAAACTCCACATTGGCTCTTAAGACCTTCCCTCTGTCAACTTCCTTTCAGGTCGGATCAGAGTCCAGTTAATGCCCCGAACACGCCTTTCCCACCTAGGGGTACACAGCAAGCCTGCACACCAGCACACCGTTGGGGGTGGGGAGGTGCACACGAGACTCCCAGAGGCCCTTCTCCTTTCCAGGGGCTCACCAGGCACTCTGCCTGGAACACCCTGCCCCGCCATCCCTCTCCTTCCTTGGTTACTAAACGCTGATTGAATTTCCCTTTGCTCTGGGAACAAGAGCTTCGTTTCGAAGTTGCTCGACAGGCCTTTGGTTGTCCTGCACAACTTGAACTGGGGAAGGATCCTCAGTAACGCTGTGTTCACCGAACAAGCGCAGTGTGCGGTTCACCCGCCCTGTGCGCACAGCCTCTGACACAGGACTTGGAGGTCGGTGGCTCCGTACTGCGCGCTGTCACCCGCCCAGAATCCCAGAATCCCAGAATCGAAACACTTTCCTGAAAATGCCTTTTAGTCTGGGGAGGGTCTTTTACTATTTCCTGGTCGCAGCTGTCACAAGACTCCATTATCAGATTAGCAGAGAACTGCGATGCTAATAAGTGTCATTTCCAAAGAATTTTATCACTGGCAGAGATCTCCTTATGCTTGGTTTCCACTTCCAAAATCTCCTTTGGTCCTCAAGAAACAGGTTATTAGAATGAGACTCTTTCTGCCTTCACGTCAACTGAGGCAGAAAAAAAATGCGGTCTCTGCTATCTGGATGACTGAGACAGATCTGTCTTAACAGACTCAGAGATGACCTCGGACCCTCCTCCAACTCTTGGTCCCCGTATTCTGATAAAAATATGAGAACAGGGCAGAGAGAAGAAAGGATTTATTGTGAGGCATTTTGATGAGAACATCTGTAGAGATATCTTCAGAGAGCGCTTTCCTGCTATGAGGCCTGTGAGTCCCCGGCTCCCTGTGGAATAAGGAGGCGGATGCTGCCCCCACGCAGTACAGCGATTTCTGGGGACAGCAAAGAGAAGTGCTCCCTGCAGCTGCCCCCCAACATTCTGGCTAGAGTAACTCTCCGGAGAAAGAGAGGCTGAATGTGAACGCCCAGACGCACACGGCACTCCGGTTGCCTCGTGGGTCTGACAGCCAACGGGGGTCCCCAGGAGGGGACTTTGGCTGCAGGTGGGAGCTGGAGGCCAGTTCTGGCTCCCTCTGGCTGCGGCCGTGGCCTCGGCAGCTGGGGAGGAGGTAGTTTCTGGTCCTTCTGTGGTCACCGCCCAGTTTCTGTGGCCCAGGTGCCAGATGGCACATGAAACACCCTGAGCCCTGACCTGTGGTTCTACATCACGGAGAGGGGATGCAGCTCAAGGAGACAGAATCACTAAAACTGGAGGCCAGGATTTACCTTGTCTTGGAAGGAAAGAAAGAAGACCTATGTCCTTGCCTGGACTGCAGGGAGGGGACGGGTTGCAAGTGAGAAGTCATTTGAAATATAAAAAAGCAACTGAAAGCCTGAAAGACATCCACCTGCCTCCCATATAACTCTATTTCTGGAAACAAGGTTTGACACGAGGCCCGTGAAAGCATGTCAGTGGGAGAAGAAACCCTTCCCTCCCCGAGCGCGTCCACTCTGTGTCTCAGGGTCTCACTGTGCACGTGGCCTCACTGTGTGCAGCATCCCTGTCCCTAAGGGCCACAAGGGCCCAAGCTAAATATGGGATGACGGCTCAGCCTGACGGAAACCAGGAAAATACCACCGAATTCTGCAAAGGAAAAATACTGACACCGATGTCTCTGACTTCTGATACTCAGTAATAAACACAACACACCTGTGTTAAACACAGCTCTGCCCCCTGCAGTTTTGACACTCAGGGTTTCATTTCTTTGAAAGGCAGCAAGGGTTAGTCCCCATCTTTGTAGTGGGGGTGACTTTTATCCTGCTTTTTCCTAACCCTAACCCCCACCCATTGGTTTGCAAGGTCTCAGGATAAATAAATACCTGCCTCTGGAAAGGTCTGTCTGAAATAAGCAGCTCTCAGAATGAGACACCTACACAAAAGCAGACATTAACATGTTCTCTCCATGCAGGGACCACAGCCAGACCGTCACGCTACTCTTTCCTCAAGCAAGTAGACTGAGGACCCACTATGCACCAGGCACAAGCTGGTAGATTGAGGACCTACTATGGGCCAGGCAAGAGTAAGCAGACTGAGGACCCACTAGGTGCCAGACACGATGCCAGGTGCCAGGCAGATGGGGTGAAAGGGCACACAGGGGATCTTCCCTCTTGGTCCTACCATCCCATGATGTCAGTGTGGAGGATGGGCTGGTCTGTGACAGGTACAGATTCCGAAGGAACTGTCACTCAACACCAGGCTACGTTTTAGGTGCGTGAGGTTTTTTGTTTTGGTTTTACCTAATCTCACATCTTGCATGTGACAGACAATCAACATGTAAAGAGTCCACCAGTAAGGTACCAAAAAGCACATCATATTAGGACATTCCCGCCCCTTTGTCACACGGCACTGCTGAGAAAAGGGCTGAAATTCAGGATAATCATTCCCTGGACAAGTAAATCAGTTGCTTAGAGTGTCCTGATATACCAAAGTTGCGAGTTCAATCCCCAGTCAGGAAACATCCAAGAACCAACCAATGAATGCACCAGTAAGTAGGACACAAATCCAAGTTGCTTCTCTCTCACTTCCTCTCTCTCAAGTAGATTTTTAAAAGAGTAATTGTGACATAGGTGAACTTATTGCATTGTTTTCATACAGAGTCTGCTGTGGACTCTGTCACTTGGCGATTTTCTTAATGCTTCTGATTCCCCCTACCCAGGACACGGGGGGGCTGTGAGGAGTCAGAGCGGCAAAGGGCCGTATTTCTGTCCCCCCAACATTTCATCCTTACACTCACTCTCACGTAGGTAGGCACCGTTTACACGGAAGGCAGCGAGCGGTCTCTGCTTTGCCCTTAACCCCCTTCCAAAATGAAGGAGCTCCTCTGCTCAAAACTGTAACACACAGATTCTGCCTCATTCGATCAACGCAAACCATTTTTGACGAGTCAAATGCTCAGTTTTAGGAGAAAAGTAACCCTGTCTACCCAGGCTGCCAAGGCTGCTGTGTATGTGTTCTCCGTCCCTCCTCTCAGCCCGTGGCTTTCTCGGCAGAGGGGCCCAGATGCCTGGTCTGTGCACATTAAAGGCTTACTTTGCAGCTTCTTAGGAAAGAGATTTAACATTAGCACAGGTTAGGTGTTAAGGAACATCCCTCTCCATTGAAAGAGAAATTTTATTTCTCAGGGAGAAAAAAAATACAACACGGAGTCACTGGGATGCATTATGAACCTGTTATTGCGTGTGGGATTTATGATCAAGGTCTCTCTCTTCCACAAGGATTCTTCAGCTAAGGGCAGAATTTCGGAAAGATGTTTCGCAGACCTTTGGCTCCATCTAGTGGCCGTGTCCTGCCTGGTCTAGCAAACGCTTTCCCCTCGGAGTCGGGAGAGAATGAGAGGCGCTGGCCGTGAAAGCTCCGGATGGCTCAAGCTCTGAAGAGGCTTGGCAGGAGACAGACTTGGCCGGCCCAGGGGCTCTCCTGACTCAGAAACCCTGTGCTGGGAACGTGACATTTCCCGATAGAGTCCAGAGAAAGAGTGGCAACCGGATCTCATGGCATTTTGAAAGGAGCCATTTTCAAAACAGTCTGTGAAGTGCTTTTGCTGCCTCTGCTTAACCCACCTGGGAGACGCTAGCTGACAGGAATGCACGGGGCGTAGGTGTGGGTGGGTGTGTGCGCCTGTGTGTACATGTGTGTGTGCATGGGGAGGGCGCGCGGCACGAACATGCTCAGGGCTTGTGCTGGGCTCCGCGTGCCAACTGGCATCAGGAAGGGACATATGCAACATCTCACTGCACATGGCCTCCAAATTTGGATAAGCCATCCCTATCCTCGCCGAGAGGGGCTTTCTCTCTCCATGCTCCAGTTTAAAGGCTTAGCAACAGAAGCCAAGTTGAGCCTCTTTGAAAGCACAGGCGGTTAATGTTCTGTCCAGAAGGATGTGCGACAGCAGCTGACGCTGACTGAGTGCAGTGGAGGTCCCGCCGGCTGCCTGGAAGCAGTGACTGGGGCTCAGTCCCCCCCCTTCAACCCTGCCCCTGCCAACAGATGCGGAGGTGGGGTGGCCAGAGGTGTGGGGAACTGCTCCTGGGAGTCCCTTTCGGCCCACTCCACCCCTCAGAGTCCGCTGCTCGGCCCATAAATTTAAGAGTCCAGGTCCACAGAAGTAGATGAAAACCTGGGCTGCACCCCATCCAGCCAGTCTGCACGCACACGGGGGAGAAGGCGGCTGTGGATGAAGAGAAGCCCTCGCTGGCACTGCAGGGCTCAGAGCGGCTGTGACAAAAGGCTGAAGCGCCCCACCTGCCTCACAGGTGTCCTGGGGAGCAGACCAGCGGACCCGCGGCCGAGGCTGTTCTCGGGGTATTGCCAGGCACCTCCCCTCACGCCAGCCCTGGCCAGTTGCAAATCCAACAACGATCGCTCCACTTTTCCCTGCCCTATTTATTCTATTGCCCCATTTTTACAATTATGTGTGCCTGTCAGTAGGGAATTTAGAAGTAAAATACGGGCAGGACAGAAAGTCACGTGTTGGATTCCCTTGTCAATTCCATCCTCGAGCAGAATGTGCGCCTTATACCCAAAAGGTATCAGTTACCTCATTAACCCCTTTCCTGTACAGCCAGACTGTGAATAGTGTCTCCCCCACTGGCTCGTTGTGAGAATTGTGTGTTAATCCACGTAAAACCCTGTAAACCCACCTAAGCTCTCAACAAACGATGACAGTTACTAAATTCCAGCGAGTCAACATGAGCAAGTGGGGGGGGGGGCAACTTTACCAGCAAAGTCCCCTGGTTCACCACAGATGAAAGTAAACACTACCAAGACATGATCTGCTTGGGGAGGAGAGGTGGACGATCCCTCAAAGGGGAAGTCCAAGAGCCCCTTGCTCAAGGGGCTTTTACTGGGTTCGTATGCACAAGAACACAGGTAAGGATCAAACAACAGATAGCATTCAAAGAGAGGGCTTATTCTCAGTCAAGGTCAGATAGCTAACAGCCATAAAACTTTGAGGAACCAACTTCTTGCTTGGATCCTTATCATTTAAATGAGAGCATTCTAAACAAAGCAGGTTTCACAGGAGTTTTACATATTCTTTCTCATGCCTGATTTACACCATACCTGCCCTTTCCAGCACAGGGCTGCACCACCTCCCCCATCATAGGTTTTTAGGCTTAAGTGGATTAGAGCCAGGCAGTGCTTCTCCCAGATGGAAATGGGAACTCGGGCTATGTCACATAGCCAGGGGGGTGAGGGTCCATTGCTCCCTCTTTGTCGCAGCCCTGCCCAGTCCTTCAATGATGGCCTCCCAAGTGTTCGTGTCTGGCCTAGGCTGCCCCTCTCTGAGGGGTCGTACCCGCCATGGACACCGACCATGCTTTGGGGGCAGGGGAAGAAGCAGAAGCAGCACTTGCTGCCAGAGACAGGCTTTGTCTCCTGTGGCCCGCATTCCGGAGGTCGCTCACTTAGCCGTGGGAGGCAGTTATAATTCCCGAAACCAGGCAGGGCAGTTCCCAACAAGCAAGGGCAGGGCGCTAGCATAGATTTTTGCTCTTTGAAAATTCTTTTTGTAGGCTGCATGACTAAGTTTGTTCTCGGAAAAGGTATGTCTTCTTCCCCAGACCTGCAGCTCCAACAGGAGGGGGAGGCATTAAGAGGTCCTGCCCTGGGATTTGCCACCTCTGATCCACCCACACACCTCGGGGGACAGAGAGGACGGGACGGGAAGGTGTGGACTGCCCCTGCCAGCAGGCATCTGGGGGCTGTCTCCTTGAAGATCCCAAGGGCAGGTCTCCAAGACCTTTCAGAGAAGCAGGTCTCCTCCCCCACTGTCAGTAGGTATGATGATCCCTTGTCTTGGAATTTCTGAGAACCCTCAGGAAGCATCGTAGATGTAGGCTTTGGCTTTCAGGGCAGGCTTGGAATTTTTATTCAGTGAACCTGACCGAACAGTCACTCAGGAGAAGGGCAGGCACACTGTGAGTGGAGGGAAAATGCCTCGCTGTTGATTCCAACAGGAAAGACAAGTCATTTCAGCGTGACGCAACAAAAATGAGAAGCGGCAGATGGAGCGAGCAAGTGAGAGAGACAGAAAGGCAGGCGGATGGAGGGATGGACCAACAGGCAGACTGACAGACACATACACACATGGAGTCACACACCCCTCTGTGCACACACGGAAGCTCACAGATGCACACGCACACAGGCCTGCAGGCTGACGGGGAAGAAGGCAGCGCTGGGTCCCCACAGACACAACCTTCTGTCCCTTGCCCGAGCTGCCAGCCTCTGCGGCATCACCCCTTAAAAAGTGCCTTGAGCCACCCGGTCATGATCCAGCCCCCACCAGGACCCCCAGGGAAACCTCGCATTAACTCTCACAATCCCCTCCTGGGAAAACATCGAGACCTCTTTCCTTTTGTGGCTCTGACACTACTGTGGAGGGACGCTGCTTTTTCTGAGACGTTTTTGTGGGTTTGTTTGTTTTTCTCTTTCTGCTACAATTCCAAAGATCTTTCTTTTCGATGGTGATGGAAAACACAAGGAGGCGTTGAGCTCAGCCTGCAGATTGCTAGGAAACCCATCTCATCCCACCGAAACGAGAGAGGCGCCAGTGATCAGACATAAATTGGGAAGGAGTGGTTTTCTAGCAGCAGAGCGTGTCTGGAGGAGAAACACGAGTCCATCCTCTTCAGCTCGAAGGTGAGGGGATGGAGGTTCTCGGGATGTCTTCTCTGACTACTCAGCACCCCCTTTCTCGTCTGTAAGGCAGGATGATGGCCCAGTGACTGAAGTAACAGGCTGATGTTGAGGGCAGTGCTGTGGACAAAGAGTGTTGCCTCCCCCCAAAGCCCCAAGCCCAGGAGGCCTTCTCCACGTTGCTGAGCAGAAGCCCCATCCCAGGCCTCCCCCAGCCCGGATTCCCAACCAGCAAATCCAGGGAGGGGGCCCGGAGCCCCGGGCCGCCCCAGTGATTACCGTTCTGACTGTTACTTACTCCATGACCGAATGAAGCGCACACCTGTGGTGGGGAATATCCAACGCAGATGTTTGGGAAGCAGCTTTGCCAAAACTGTCAGAAAATGCATGTGAGGAAATTATCTCCTGGTCCCTCGATGGGTATTATGTCTTTTATCGTTTCTGTGTTTTGAAGTATTTTCTTTTTGAAAGATGCGATTTTAAAAGACTGCTCTGTGGAGGGCATGAGGAAAGGGGAACAGGGAACAAGAGAAAACGGCGGCGGAGGGGCCCCAGGGCAGGGACCTCTTCCCCCCACGGCCCACCACTCCAGCACTCCAGCAGCGCCGGAACCCTTGGGCCAGACACTCACCCTGCTGGAGGCAACAGGAGAACTGGAGAACCTCGCATTCCCCAACCAGACTGACTGGGAAGAAGGAAAAGCCCCGCCAACCCACCCCCACCCCAGGAAAAAGCCGATGACAGGTCAGAAGAGGATCCTGAGGGTCAGGCTGGACCTCTGGAGCCTTCATAGCTCAGCGATGGGAAGCCAGTCGTGGGGCATGAAGAAGAACCCACGTGAGCAAGGAGCCCTGAGAGGTGGTGCGGACTCTGTGCCTGCCTCGAAGGCAGGGCTCCTCTCCGCTCTGGGGCTGGCGTGGCCAGTGAAGTCAGAGGAGGCCCCTTACGGAGGAGAACGTAGCTGGAGCAGGGGTATGCCAAGGCGGGGAACGTGGGAGTGTCAGCCAGGGTGCAGAAACGAAGGGGACGTTGTCATTAGAGAATTTTAAACAACAGTAAAAGGGACCTGGTCACCCTGCTTTGTATTACCTCCCTGCGAAGGCCATTGGAAGCAAGATAGGTGCCGCCATCGCACTCTGCCGGGGCGTTCTGCCATGCACACACGCCCACACGCTGAGGCCGGAGAGCCCTCGTGGCAGGAAGCCCGTGGAAGACCCTGCAACGCCACTTGGTGACGGCAACCATTATGGCTGCGCTCACGTCGAAAGGCAGCGTTGAGAGAGGCAGTCGAGCAGGGTGACAAGTAGCCCCCGAGGTATCGGGCCTAATTCCCAGAGCCCACTCACGTTTCCTTACTCGGCAAAAACTTCGGAGACACGATTAAATCCGGGGTCTGGAGAAGGGGAGATTACCCCGGATTATCTCGGTGGGCCCTCATCGTGTCCGTGGGTGTCCACCTCAGAGGCAGAGGGGGCTCTGCCCAGGGGACTCTGCCCAGGGAGGGAAGAAGGGGACGTGTCTGCTTGGAGCAGCCGTCTGAAGCTGGGAGAGGACGGTGATGGACTCTCCCCTAAGGCCCCTCAGGGAACCTCGCCCTGGGACACCCTAGTTTCAGCCCCAGTGACACCGCCTCCAGACTTCTGGACCCCAGAACAGGGAGAGTACAGGTCTCTTGTTTTCATCCATGGAGTCTGGGGCGGTTTGTTCCAGACGGTGAAGGGAAAGGAGACTGGAATGAAGAAAGAGCTGCGCCAGTCGAGGGGAACCCTTCTCTACAGAAGGGGTTCCCATGGTCCCATGGCTCACTTCCACCTGCATTTTCTCCAAGGAGCCCAACATTCCAGGACATCCGGTGGGTCTCAGGAGACCCTGGAGGAGACACCTTAAGGACACAAAGTCGGGAAAACAGCCTGAACGGCTCTCGTCCCCGTGTGACCGCTAGTGAACTCTGCCCCAAAGGAGGCAGTGCCATCCACCAACACTGCCAGTGCCCTTCAGGTGTGAATCGTCCACCAGAGCAGTCCCTGCCTCTAGATCCAGCCCAGCCAGGACACTCGTAGCCCGGGACACCCTGGACAACCCCTGGAAAGCCCTCCCTGGTTGGCCTGGCCTGCCACTCTCTCCCTGGGCCGTCCCTCAGGTAAACATCCTCGGCGTGCTGCTGGGACAGCAGTCATTGCCTGTTGCAGGAAGCGTTGCACGACTGACCCAATTTCTCACGCTGTAGCACACAGAAAATAAAATCCCTGCCTAAAGGAAAAACAGGATACAGGGCAGAGCATGAGTCCAAATAAATGGGTTGTGGGATGAGCCCCAATGGGCAGAAGTAAAACAATGACCTCACCTGGGCTCAGCTTCCCTCCAAAAAGAAGGAAACTTAAAAAGCAATAAAGTACCTGAGACATGGGAGTAATGCTGGTTAATAAACTTACTGAAAACGGGAGCTGCCTCCGCAGCCGCTCTGGGGCGTGCCTCCTGTAGTCGGTCGGTCGGCATGCGGCCGGCGAAAGCCCTATCAGTAACGAATTCGTGTGAATCAAAACACGGCTTTAAAGACCCTGAGGAAGAGGTGCTACAAAAGAAATCTCCCCGCAAATTCTTTCATAATGTGAGGACTCCGTTTTTAATTTATTTTTTGATGAAAATCTGTATTCTTCCAATCACAGTTGCTTAAGGAGAGGCGCAGATTTACAAGTACAAATTCAAGCGGGTTCTGCTTCACTGCCAAGGTTAATTGCCATCCCTCTCTCCGGGAAAGCCACATTCTAACCTCGACTGCACCGCTTTTGCAAGGGTCGACTTGCCTGGCCAGAGAAAGTTCCTCCAGCAAGCCCTACAACTTATGCCCAAGGGGAGCAACCTCGGGGCCACTGAGTCAGGAGCTCGCCAAGGGTCCCCCAATCATAAAATGCACCTCGTTGCAAGGGGGGATGCTTTGAGTGAGCAAACAACAAAAGATGACTTTGACATTTTTCAGCAAGAGAATGGACTCAAAAATACTCTGATTCTACAATAGAATTAGGAAAATAAAGGGAGAGTAGAGGAAAGGGACTCAGAGAAAAATAGAGAGGGAGAAGGGAAGAAAGAAGATCAAAATAAAGAAAATGAGTCATAGAATGGAAAATTAAAGGTTAGGGAGAAGGAAGGCTACTAGGAGAAAGAGGTCCTGGGGTCCCCAAAACTCAGAAACGCTCCTTTATCACTGGGCCTGCGAATCAACAGATGCCCCCAGGCCCACTGACGCCTACACTGCGCAGGGCTTTACGATTCCCAGACAACCCTCCTTTTTGGCTCCTGCATCATGATGAACATGCCGTTTCATCTGTGGGTGAACACAGGATGTTTCCTGCCTAAGGATCCACAGCCCCAAGAGCAGCCCACTTCCAGGCCTCGCCTCCTGGTTCTCAGCCTGGTCTCTCTCTCCCAGCATCCTCCTGAAGTTCAAGTGCACCCTGGAACCCTCGCCTGCTTCTCTCATCGTGTGCAGGCAAAGACCGTAAAATCACCCCCAGCCCATCTGCACTAAGTTATGCCCATAATCCGTCTTAGTCAGCTCAGGCTGCTGTAACAAAATACCACAGGCTGGGTGGCTTCTACAATGGACATTCACTCCTCACGGTTCTGGAGTTTAGAAGTCCAAGATCACGGTGCTGGCAGATTGGGTGTGTGGTGAGGGCTGGCTTCCCCAGGTGAGCTCACATGGTCTACTCTAGCCTCTGTGAATAGGTGCACAAGGAGAGAGCTCTTGAGTCACTTCCTCTCAGAAGAGCGCTAATCCCACACTCAGCTCCACCCTTGTGACCTCATTTCAACCTAATCACCTCCCGAAGGCCTCCTCTCCAAACACCAACACACTGAGGATCTGGGCCTCAACATAGGATTCAGGCAGGAGGGATCAATAACACAACCTCAGGCCACAGAATCGGGGTCTGTCAGAAGTTTCCCCTCGTGAGGAAGGAGGCTGGGTATTGGTATGGACCACCCAATACCAATTTCCCTAGAACCTGGGTCACCAGGGCGAGAACTGTGACAGCCCCGTGCGCTGTAAGGAGTAGGCCGCAGTCCTCGGAACAGCCAGGCACGAAGCCCCCCCCCCCCCCCCCCCCGACGGAGCTCTCCCTGAGAGCAGGCTGGTGCGGCCTTGCCGTGGGGGAGGGCCGGCTGCCTGCTCCGCTCCAGTGCCCCTGACCCCGGGGCCAGCCTCCCCGCTCTCCCTCCCAAGTGCACCGTGTGTGAAAGGAGGATGGCAGAGCGTGCAAATCCCCTCATCCAAGAGGCACCGACTCTTCATTTCACAAGTGTGTCTCTCCTCCATGAGGAACGGAGAGAATTCATTAGCAATCGGACTCTGGAGGCTCATTCCACCTGCCTGCTTCTTTCTTCTGGCTATCGTATAATTACACCCCAGGTTTCTGATTACAGAAACTTCCCCCCTCGACCGCCACGCAGTTTTAGAGTCTCTCATTTTCCAGGCCCTCCTTTTCCAACCTGCCTGGAAAAGAGCAGGGGGTGGTGGGGGACAGGAAATTGCCAAAGGTAAGTACATGTGGAGGTTCCTTCCTTCCAAGAAGGTGCTTCATCCATCTGTGAAAGCAACTGGAGGGTACACTGTACTTACAAGACCAGCACCATCCTTTGAAAAAAAAATAAGGCCCTGGCTGGTGTAGCTCAGTGGATTGTGTGTAGGCTGCAAAACAAAGGGTCACCAGTTCGATTCCCAGTCAGAGCACATGCCTGGGTTGCGGGCCAGGTCCCCAGTAGGGGGTACATAAGAGGCAACCACACAATGATGTTTCTCTCCCTCTCTTTCTCCCTCCCTTCCCCTCTCTCTAAAAATAAATAAATAAAATCCTTTAAAAAAATAAGTAACATGAACAGAGCCACTTTAAAATAAAGTGGGGGCCACTATCCCAGAGGCCCCACCATGCACGCCTCACTCCACAAGCCCTTGGCATGTTTAATGGGATCAAAACAACCTTTGCACTGGGCCTGACGAAGCCCAGTGCCCCAAAGAGCTGTTTGCACAGAGAATACGAAAGCAGGTCTTGGAACAGCAGCGCTGAACTTGGAAAACACGGTGTGGCACCAGCATCTCTACATTAGCGTTTCTGCACCAACAGGACCATCTCCCTCCTCCCGGTGTCGCCGTCCCCTCCCTCACGTGGGAAACACCTGTTGCCTTTGTCTCCCTGTCGGAACACTGTTTGGGCTTCTGCCAGACACAGGGCTTCCCAAATAGCTTTGTTTCTAATCCCAAATAAATGCTTGCTGCCTCCTACGGTAGCCTTTTATCTGTAGGTTATCGATCCCTAGAAAGCAATGCCCGTAGTGCCCTTCTGGCAAAGGGGCAGAAGTGATCTGAACACCACCCTCCTGTGAGAAGGAGAGAGGCATCGGAAAGGAGCTCGTTTAAACCGCGCAACCCTGCATACACCTGTTCGCTGCCCCATCTGCCTGCCGTGCAGATAACCTCCCGTGTCCCAGGCCATCCATGGCCTTGTGGTGCCACCTGCTGAAAGGCACAAAGTGACGCAAATCAGCCGCCTCTCTGCCTGTCTCCCCTAAGTCCTCACTCTGCTCTCATAGAAGGCCATTTCCTAAGCCCTCTGTACGCGTGTGCCCCAGCACCAGCAGGTGTGCCCCAGCAAGCGGTTGTACAAGGACAGGCACAGGTGTGTGAACCGAGGAAAGGGCAGCGCACTCAAGGAGGAGCTGGGTCCTACCGGCGCACGGCCAGTGCAAAGCTGTGCACCTTGCAAGAAACACAGGGCACCTGAGCCGTGGCTGTGTCTCTCCCCAACTCACACGCTTCTCACTTCCGCTTTTCAAAACGAAAATTCCTCTTTAGCTTTGTGTTATCAGTCTCTACGGATGAACAAGAGGTTGGAAATGCTGAGGAAAGAAGCTGCTGGAGTCACTATTTGCTCCCAGCCCCGGGATGCTCGGTGAGCTGCGGAACACATGCTCTGCATTCGGTGACGGAGGCCCCGTCCCATGTGTCTTCCCAGTTCAATCAGCTGCGCTAAGAACTGTCACCACAGCCCCTGATGACAAGAAAATAAAATTTAGGGTGGAAGGGAAAGCCTGACTTGCATCCTAATTCGGGTCTGCACCTGTTTTCCCCGCTCTTGCCACGGTTCCCCTCCTCGCTGACAGCGTTTGCGAGCCTCTTCATCCGCCTTCGTGACAAAGGGAAAGAAATGGGCTATTCTTCCAGTTTGGGTAATTGCTTCTGAAATGCTGTCACACTCTTCCAAATGACTCTATCTCTCTCACGTCAGACCACTGTGACTTCCGCACAGCACAGGTTATGGTTCCGTCAGGGTTCGGGTTTGCTGAGAGCCTCGGGAGTTTTGCTGGTTTGGGGGGTTTGGTTGGTTTTGCTTCCAAGAAGAAGACAAAGCAAAAGGCAAATAAGCCACCAGGATAACTTATGACAGCAAAATCAACATCTCCATCGAATGATAATAGCAGGAGCCAGGCAGCTGGGAGAGAACGTGCCTTGTGCCAAGAAAGGAAGGGTCCGCAAAGTTATTTAAAACTGACGGAAACCCACCCGGAGTCACAATCCCACCATGGTTTCCCTCTGGAAGGGTGGCTTTCAGAAGCCGCAATTAACCTTAATTGAATTCTGCCTTTGTAATATCTGGAATTTTAATTGACTGGGAAGGTGATCATAAATCTCCATTCGCCGTGCGGACGAGCCATTTGTAAGTCCCTGGATGGCACAGGGCCTTGTCACGCGGGGGGGCCTTCTGTGCTGCTACTGAGGCTGGTTTATTTAGATTATAAAACAGGCATTTGGAAGAGAAAAGGCTGGCAGAGCCGGCCTGAGAGTGGCCTCCGTGCAGAGGCTGAGACATGAAGGGATGCCGTGAGGCTGAGGTTCCCACTCATACTGTGGGCCTTGATATTTTCCCATAAATGAACTGAGGCGCCAGCCCCCCACCC
The DNA here is from genome assembly GCF_014824575.4 of Sturnira hondurensis. Lineage (NCBI taxonomy): Eukaryota > Metazoa > Chordata > Mammalia > Chiroptera > Phyllostomidae > Sturnira > Sturnira hondurensis. The sequence continues at coordinate 18,315,860 of NW_028082759.1, read as the reverse complement.
CCTGAAAAAATTATCCTCCCAGTCGTTAAGGGGAAGCGTAGCGCTGTCCTCGGTTACTCTTTCAGAAACCAACCAGTCCACTGCCGTTTCACGGAAACTGCCAAGGCCTGCAAACGACCTGCAGCCTTTCAAACTGCCCGAGTGCAGCCATTTCACTGGGAAGCTCGCCACGAGGGCCGTGGGGCTGGTCAGAACAACCTCGGTGCCTTTTCAGGACCCCAAAGGCGCATCCAGAATGCACGGGAGAAGTCTGAGCATGTGTGTACTTTAATGAAAAAGATAAAATATTGCTGTCAGATTCTGGTTCGGAACACTTCACCACCCTCCAAACGCTGGCAGAGAACTTGAAGCAATGCCCCTGCCCTCCAGGCAGCCCAGGTGGAGAGAGCCTGGCTCCAGTCAAGTGGACGGGCCAGCTCGGTCACACACTCAGATGGGCTGATTTTTGTTTCATTACATTGAAGGGGAGTTTGAACTGACTAGGGTCATCCGTTATGTCAAAGTCCTCTAGAAACAATTCAAAGGGGAATGGGCGCCAGAAGAGAAGCCAGGGCTGCCGTAGATAGGGACTCACAGGGCAGTGTGACCCCTCCCCCACACTCAGAGGAAGAACAGGTAGCTCCCCCAGGTAGGGAACGGTTCCCCTGCTTTTGTGGTTTCCATGCAGGCCTTTCCCATCACTGCCAGAGGAGTTCATTCGCAGCCTAAGGAATCATCAATGGGAGGAAAGCAAGTTCTGCATTCTAGCCAGCTGGGAAAATGAGTGAAAAGGAGGGTTTAAAGGGTCCGAGTTAGGCATGGAGAATATCGGTCACTCCTCTGAAGGTCCCCAGATCTCTCACGCGGGCCATGCCCATCCGTTTCTGTCAGGGACGACTGAGTTGTCTGGCGGCGACACTGGTCGGAAATGAGCCACGGAATTTGAGGCTCTGCAGGGCCACACAAAGGACAGGGGCTTTGCTTCAAGTTCTCGGTCCCTGTCACACTCATCACCAGTCCCGGAAGTAATCCACTGGAATATAAAACTTCCGCTCCCCACCCCGCACGGCTTTTCCTGCACCTTGAGAACTTGAAAGGCAAGCAACTAATCCTTGTCAACATTCTCTTTAAGAACCTTACAAATCCTCTCCCATTTCTTACCTAGCTCAGTGCGCTTGCTCGCTCTCTCTTTCTCTCTCTCTGTGTTTCTCTCCCTTTCTGCTTCCCCACCCCATACACCTTGTCAACTCTTCTCATCCAAACCACACTTTTCAGGAGTGACACCGAGAAAAAAGGAGACAGAACTGTTACGAAAATCTAGACACCAATTAATTTTGCCCCCTGCTTGCTATGTTAACTTTTCCAGCCTCCTTGGTAAGTGGGAAGAAGAATGTGGATGACTGATGAAAGCCAAAGAAGACGCCTGTGGAACAGAACTCTCATTATATTAATTCCCTCAATGTCCCTTATTCAGAATAAAAATATCAAAGAGAACTGAGGGAAGTACATGAATAAATCTGGCATCTAGACGGCATAAGTATGAGAGTCTGACATTTTCAGCAGGGTTGTTCCTCAGTAACCCAAGGGCACTGGTTTCTGGGGGGGCACCCCCCACACACACACACACACATACACAGAGATACCCAAATCCTCAGATGCTCAAGTTCCTTATAGAAATGGCACGGCATTCACACATACCCTAGACACACCCTCCCGTACACGTCAAGTCTTCTCTAGACCACTTAGAACAGCAGTCCCCAACTTTTTGGCACCACAAGCCTGCTTGGTGGAAGATGGGCATGGGTGCAGAGCTCAGGAGGTGATGAGCTTTGCTCACCCCATGGTGCAATTAGCAGAGTGGGGAGGGTATGGGGGGCCGGAGGCTGAGCTCAGGTGAGCCTCACTCCCCTGCTGTGGATGGGAGAGTGGGGGGGACAGGAGGGGAGCTCAGGGGAGCTTTGCTTGCGGCCAGGTCCCTAACGGACCCCTGACATGGAATACCTCGCACTCTGTAAACAGTTGTTGTGACTCATTGTTTAGGGACAATGACAAGAAAAACGTCTATGCATGTTCAGGACACATGCAACCACTGTAAGCTTCACACATCAGCAACAATATAGCCTTTACTTTCCCAAATATATTTTTTAAGAAGAGGAGAAGGAGCGAAAGGAATCAGAAGAGAAGGGAAACAGGAGACGGGGCAGGGGGGGGGGTTGCGGCGGGGGGAAGAGCGGAGGGAAGGGAAGAAGAGAGGAAGGAGAGAGTGATGGAGCTATGACTGGAACCAGAGACGTCTCTGGACTTTGGGAGGGTTTGCATTTATTTATTTATTTGTTTGTTCATTCATCCATTTATTTACTTTTAGAGAGAGGGGAAGGGAAGGAAAAAGACAAGGGGAGAATCATTGTATTGAGAAACACCAACTAACTGCTTCTTGCACATGGTCCCAACCCGGGACCAGACCCACCACCCTGGCATGTGCCCTGACGGGGCATCAAACTGGCAACTTTTTGTTTCGAGTGACAACGCCCAACCCACTCAGCCACACTCTTGCTGAGAATGGGCCCGAGACTGTTCCTTCCACAGCCCATGCAGCCCGTATTTACGCTCACTAAAGACTGGAAATCGCTAATGTAGGTGCCAATAATGATCACTTATGGGGAATTCTCTTACCGAGATAAGCCAAGGTGGTCTAGTTGTTTAAAAATTGGGCTCAGGAGAAATTTTTTTCCCAGGTCTACCATGAGTTGACAAAATTAGACTACTTATTTTCTTCTGTTTTAAAAATATGAAGAACTGAGTGTAATCCTCCCAGGGCTGGGAAGTCAGGTGTTCGCAGTGGAGTTATAGAGAAACTCATCCAGTCCTACAGGTCTGTAGGGGGTGGAACAGCCGCAGGCGAGGACATGGGCCAGGGGTCTGCCAAGCGAATCAGTCAGCGTTTGTTCTGTGACAGGCCACTCCCACATTCAGGGGCTTAAAACAGCAACCACTGATTTGCTCGTGATTTGGATGCTTGGTTGGGTGGGGTTTTTGCTTTTGACCTGGCTCAGGACGGGTAGGATCCCCACACTCGCTGGCCTGCAGACTCAGCTGGTGCTGGCTCATCCCTGCTTTCCAGGGTGTCCCCCACCAGACCAACACGGGCTTCCGTGCACGAGGCAGCAAGTGGAAGTGACACCTCTCACAGAGCAGGCATACAACTTGGCAGGACTTCGCTCACACCAACTAAAGCTGGTCAAGGACAGTCCGAATTCAAAGGGTGGGGAACGACCCCCCTCTCTGAGGACGGGGGTGCAGAGACGGAGGGGCCACTCGCAGTTACACTCCTTAGGGTTTACAGGCAGAGGCATGGGGAGGCCCAGCCCACTGGAGGCACCGAACATAAGCTCAGAGTGGACGCTGGGCTGTGCCCCCCACACTCGGCAACAACTCGCATTCTCTTCACATCCTTTTCAACCCGCATCTGTCTCCTTTTTCCTTCTGCACTCACCTTTCCCAGAACAACAACGCTCTTGATGGCGCTGACATTCCAGGACTGGACAGCGAGGCTGGTCACGGTAGCACTTTTCCCCAAGTTGTCCGGCCTCAAAACCTCTGACTCGTCCCCGCCCCTGCGTCTCCCCTCATAGTTGGCTACTGCCTGGCCCCATGGGTATCATGCATGCATCACTGTTCTGTCCCCAGAGTAGGTCCCTTGCTACTGTCTCCCTTTCCTGGGCTCTCATTACTACTCCACCCTTTACTCATTATGAGACCATGGCCTCGGCTTTCTATGCCTCCCTTTCCAGTCAGTAAAATGTGGGCAATCGTGGACTCACCTGTCAGAGGTGCTCCAAGGGTAAAGTGGGCTGTTCTGTGTGACGTGTTCAGCACAGCGCCTGGCACATCAGCAAGTGTTCGGTGTGCGTGAGGTGTTACATTCACCCCACCACCGTCCATTCGTCCAGATTCTCTCTCCAGCTCAGACGACGCCAGGGAGTCAGTCCCCAAACCCTTTGAAAAGAAATTCCCCAAAAGGCCTCTCACATCTGAAATGGCACCTGTCACTCTTCCCCTCCCAACTCCCCATTCCTGCAAGGAAGACCCTCACCCTTTTCCACTGAAGTCACACTCATCCTTCAAGACACACACCCACAAGCACCCAGCAGCCACCTACCTGCCCAGGTGCTGTTTGAGTGTCCTCAGACCCTCAACCAGCTCACAGCCCCTGTCCTGGGAAGTTCACTGTCGCCTCAGAAGACCCCTTTTCCAGGACGTTTTCCCCACTCTTCCTTCGACGGCTCCAGCCTCACTCCCGCCCTTTCTCCCTTCAGAGGTGTAAAGCCACGAATCGGTGCTTTGCTCACGACACGCACACCAGGCCCCACACTGCAGTCCTGATGGGCCTGACCCCCTGGGTGGTCCACGCCAAGAGCCACGACTTGTCCTCCAGCTTCCGCAACCCCTTCTAACCTGGTGCCACGCATGTAACAGAGCTCAGTAGCCACTTTCTGAATTGGGGGACAGGACTAATGTCTGCCTTATCAGCGTATGGGACCTGTATCGAGCTGTGAGGGTGCTATTCCGACACGCAACTTAGCCGAGCTGGTGCAATAATGCACCATAACGTCACTGCGCTCTGCTGTCCTTCTGTGACCGCAAACGTGCACAATTCACTGCCTTGGCCTCTTCCTCCACATTTTGAAGAATCTGTAGAAGCGAGAGGTTCTCCCAGCTCTCATTCACTCGGGATGTTTTTGCCCTTTTCCATTGGACCAGTGGGTGAACTATCATCTCTCTGAGTGACGGTATTTTAAGTTTACCCAATGGTATTTAAATGTATCTGATGGCATTTTAAACTGGTCTAATTTATTGAATGTAATTCAGATTTAATTAAACATCCCCTCCACCTGATGTCATGTAAATTAACCTGACGGTATTTCAAATGTATCACAGTCCAGGAGTTAAATCAGGGTCAGCCAGACTGGTTTAGGGCGGTGGGCCGCTCAGTGTGCCCTGGACCAGGAACGGCGGCAGCACCCCCCTGGGGAGCAAGGATGGGGTTGGCCAAAAAGTTTGTTCAGTTGTTTCCGTACAATGGCTCTAGTAGCACTTAACTGTCTTTAGCTTCATTCGAAACAATTTTGTTAGATCATATCGTGACAGCTGCCATGTCAGCGTGCATGTATAAACAACTTGTTAAAACTGATGAATTTTTGTGCAGCCATTTTAATACTGAAGATGGAAGAAGAGACGTGACATTTTGGCATATTATGCTTGATTATTTCAAGAAAAGTAAAAACACCACTGAAATGCAAAAAAATAAAAATAAAAAGATCTGTGCGGTGCATAGAGAAGGTGCTGTGACTAATGGAACATGTCCAAAGTGATTTGCAAAGTTTCTTGGTACTATTGACCTTTTGGTGAACTAATTCTTTGCTGTGGGGCTGTCTTATGCATTGGAAGATGTTTAGCAGCACCCCTGGCCTCTACCCACTGGAAGCCAATAGCAAGAGACTGCCCACATGCTCAAAATATCCAAATCAATCAAGTTATTGGTGAAAATGGGAAACGTGTCTTTTATTTTACAGAAAAAAAGTAACAGACATTTTGGCCAATCCGGTAGAAATGCAGATTCTCGGACCCCAACGTGAACCTCCTGAACCAGCAACTCAAGGGGTGCCCCCCACCCCACTGGGGCTTAACACACCACAGAGGGCTCTGATGGACGCTGACGCTGACGTGTGAGAACCACCGGTGGAGGTGGGCAGAGAGAACTCATTTCTGGGCAAACAAACTGGTCATGCAGATGGAAGGCAGGGAACAAGTTTTCGATGAAAATAAACTATTCCTGGGTAAAGGTTTGCAGAGATTTGCAAGAGAACAGCAGAGACGGCAGATGAGAGTGGTGGCTAAGACCCAGATTCTGTAACTGGCCAAGGTACAAGAGACACAGCTGTTTACTCTGGAGCAAAGGGGACAGGGACTGTGTCTTAATGCAGCACGTCAGCACCGGGAGCTATTTTTAGGGCCTGGTTTTTGCTTCACAGATGGAAGCAGAAAAGTCCAAACGACAGAATATGTTTCAAAGAACGCATCTAAGATAAAACATCTTCAGAATTTGGCTCTTCCGTCACCGTGAGGATTCAGACACACGAGGAAGGTGCAAAGAGGCCAGCTGCCCCACGGCCCACAGCTCGAGGTGGCCAGCAGCCCCACCTACAGGCCTTCACACGCAACACACAGAGGTGGCGGCCAGGCAGCTCGGGGCCTCACCTGATCTCCCCAGGTCAGACGCTGGTGGCCCACAGGCTGTCACACGCTCTCACGTGCAGTAGAATTACCTCCTCAACCCCTATGACACCAGGGGGCCAGCAGCGCGGATCACGTTTTGCTGCACGATTATTTGTTATCTTCATTTGGTCGCGTGACAGCTTCCCCACCAGTAGGAAAACCGGCCTTAGCCAATGTTCGAGGACTCACAGCCAGGTCAAGGCATGCAAAACCTGCAACTCTCTGAAAACTGGACTGGATGAGCGAGTAAAAGTTTAAAATTTCCTTCTGTACAGATTGCTGTCAGCGAAGCTCCTTAATCAAAAGATTTTCAGTGACTTCTTGGAGAATCAAATTAGCTGCTGAGACTTCATTCCGTTTTTAGGGATGTGCAGGAGACGCGCGGAAAGAAAGCGCAAAGCAGAACTCCGGGACCTTCCATGGAGACAAGAGGTTTGCACAGAACACCTAAATGTTTAAAAACCAGGCTGTAAGAAACGAGAGCTCACAGAATACAGCCGGAAGTCCAAGCGCGGCTTTTAAAAGCAGAAGGTGCTACCTAAAATTACAATTAGAAGGGAGTATGGGGAACATGACCCAATGTGCCCAGTGCCTCCGGTGCCCTGCAAGGTACCAGTCACTATAGAAGGTGACAGTCACTGACAAGCCCCAGGGTGCCACTTTGGGTTCCACAGGCCCAGGGAATTTTTTCAACTTTCTTGGGGCATAACTGACAGAGAGAATTGTAATGTGTTTAAAGTGTACAATGTGATAATTGGATAAATCTATACACAGTCCCAGTAATTTTAGAAGCAACTGACTTTATAATGTCTTCTCTTCCCCTCCTTTCCAGTCCCACCTCGATCAGAACCTAAAACCCTGCCAGAACTCACAGCAAATACATTTTGATGAGAAGAATCTCTTACCCTTCACAGAGCCGAGAAGAACAAGCCGCACAGTGAAGAGCGGCATGAAATTCTTCCTAAGGTTCTCGGCCAACCCTGCTCACCTTTCAGATCCAAAGTGATTTATGCAGCACACAAATATTCACTGAGCTCCTCATAAGCTCCAGATGCTGTGCTGGAAACTGGGAACGCATTCAAAGCGCTGGCCGTCCGGTGCTGCCGGCCAAAGCTCCAGCAGAGCCACCTGAGGCGCTCCCGGCAACACCGGCTCGGACCCAGCCCGACCTGAGAGCTCCGGGGATGGGGCCTCAGACCTGCGTGCCTGGGAGGCCACCCTGCTCATGAACGCCCTCCCGGCTGTGTTGGTGGGGGACAGCTTCTTCCCCTCCTGCAGATTATGGTGGCCTCGATCTCAGGCAGCAACTGCTTCTGAGAAAGGAAGGCCAAGTGCATGAGGGCTTCCGGCAAACGGTCCCTCCACTCTGGCCTTACACAAAGACACCCAGATTTTGACAAAGTCAAACGAGCCACCAAAGATAGATTTAGGCCAGCTGGCCATTAGCTGAGACTCTTGGAGCACAAGGGAGGTCTCCGCAGAGGTGGTGAAGGCTGCTACAGCTTGAACTTGGCTGTACTTGGGTGTGTACGCTGGGGTCAGAGGGAGGCTCCAGTGACTCAGCAAAATAAGAAATTGGAGGGCATGATTGGAGGGCTTTAACGTAAGAACTTAATTCTAATTTTGCATTCTTCAGACTTGAATATATGTGTTTGTGGACTTGACCTTTCGGGAACTAATAACTGAACTTTAATTTCTCCCTGGAAGTTCGATCATGGTAGAGGCTCCGTGTCCAGCCTCGGGGCGTCTCTATGTTGTTGGCACCTTATTCTCACATCTTGGCATCATCCAGCCTCCTCGTGGGTTCTCTGGCATGCTCTACTGGACAGCAGGGCTGAGGGCACAGGGTATGATTTCTTGGGGCCTCTGTGTCCTCTGCAGCCTTGTGGCATCATCGGTGTCTCTAAGCAGCAGAACTTGCTCAGAGTGTGTCAGGCTCTCTCATTCCTACCAGGTCCCCAGATGCTGACTTTCTCCGGTTTCTATGTTGCTCGAAGACACGGAGGGAGGTCAGGACTAGCAACTGTCGTACGGCAGCGGGCCTGTGAACGCAAGGCCCCAAAGCAACATAAACAGCATTTGGGAAGCAAGGGGTCACAGACTTCTGCACTCCTGTTTTCAGAGAAGGACCCCAAAACAGGACTGGGACCCGAAGGGCCCGGTCCGTGGACCTAAACCAGCGGTCCTCACGACATGGGACCCAGAACGGCAACGTTGGCACCGGAACTGGGAAGTCCTTCCTCGTTTCTGTGTCTGGTCCAGTCATTGGTAGGGTTCCAGAAGGACCCCTTTCTGCACCAGCGTGCTGACAGCACGACACAAAGACACAGGTCCCACAAAGATGTGATGTATCGAGAGGCAGGGACACCCTATAATCGACTGATCTAACCTGGTGAGCTGCCTGAAAGGTCGGCCGTCACATCAGACTCACAAATCAGAGACGTTAACCCAAATCAGGCTGTCCCAGCCACCTTCACCAGGAGGCACAGGCGGAGCGCAGTGACGTCTGGGATGCCCTACCCACTTCGGACACACGCCTTCTGGCCCATAGTAATAACATGTGGGGTGTATGCGTCACCTTGCACAGCAGGGAGATTTTAGGTTATCAAACACCCCCATTTTATACCCAGATAGCTGCATAGACAACACAGCCTTCCCTGGGAATCACACCTTATAAGTCCATAGCATCCACTTGACCCTAGTGATTCTAGACCAGGGGTGTCCAACTAGGAACATTCCATATGTAAAGTCCCTCCTATCTAAAAGCCTTAGGCCACCAGTTTATTAGGTCCAGTTTTCAGCACATTTACAGGAGACGGACCTGGACCGCCTCCTTTCTTCACTAGAAGCTTCCCCCAGGAATCAGAGAAGTGGAGCACAGGTGAGCTACTTTTAACTCCTTCCTCCCCACCAGGGCACTTTCGAGAGGAAAGAAAGGTCCCTACTAATCACGACACCAAGACAACAGGCGCAAACTGGGACTGACCCAGAAAACCCAGGACGCTCTATCAGCCAATCCACAGCCCCCAGCACGGGCAGTTTGTGGGCAGACAAAGAGACCAGGGTTTGAAGTGCAAGGAACCAGAAGCCAGTCTGTGGAAGACTACTTCAATCTTCAGACATGTAAAACCACAACTGGAAGATTTGATTCTCACTGAAGCTTAGTCAAAACAAAAATTCTTTTCTGTCAGGAATATACCCGATAATGCACGATATGCGATTATAAATGCACTAGATTTTTTTTCATGAGAATTTTGCAAAATGAAATTTTCATGACTCCTTTATCATAGGCCACAATCTTACAGCTGTGTTCATGGAGTTTGTCTCTGTGTGGCGTCACAGGGCTTCCATAGTCTCAACTCCGACAAAATAAAATGAGAGGTTTCTTTGCCTAAAGGAAGGACTGAATCGCCTGTCTACTCTCACTACAGAAACTGATGCTCCAAAATCATTGTCACGTAAAGAGGCCATCTAAGTCTGCTGCCCCAATAAAGTAGGAAAAAGCCATAAAGGTATCCTAGAAAATAAAGTATTAAAACAACATGTTATTTTCTGGATTTTGTCATGTTTCTGGTTGTTTGAGCTGCCACGTGGTAGGGAAAAGAGGCTAGAGAGCTAGACAGCCTCGGTTTGAATCCTCCCATTTACTAATCCAGTGATCCTGGAGGAGCCCTTTCCCCTCGGTGCCTCAGTTTCCCCATCTGTAAGATTGGGAGAAGAACAGGAGCCCACATCACAGGGATAACAAGAAGATCAAATAAGTTATAAATATAAAAACCTGGAATTTGACCTGGTGCATAATTGGTGCCCCATTAGTGTTAACCATTCAGTGGACAAGCTTCTTCACCGCTCTGAACCTCCATTTCTACCCTCATAAAACACGAAGCACACGGATAGTAATACCCATCTCACAGCAACGCAAGGATTAGAGGTATTTTAAGTCACTGGCACTATCTACAAATTAGAATTCTTGGCCCTCCCCCAAAGGGCTTCCATGAGCCAATGAGTCCCCATGCAGCCTCCTCGGGGGAGGATCCCAGTCCAATGGGAGGAGGTCTGAGAATCTGTGGCTCCAGCTCCTGACTCCAGGCCTCCCTCCCTGTCACCCCCACCCTCCTGGACTCCCTGTGACTCACTAAAAGCAGCCTCAGCTTAGGTTGGGGGTATCATGGTTTCCTTACCTTCTCTTTTGAGGCAACTGGAGTTCTGCCTTTTTACATTTCTTTTCATGCTTTTTCTCCCCCCCCCCTCTCTTTTTCAAGAGAGTTTGCAGTGTTCATTTTATTGCACTCTGAATGGAGGGGGAAAATGAGTTGCTAATTGGAATGCCTGGGATCTCCTCGTGCCTAGAAATTCAACAACACACTTGGGCCTCAAGAAGAAATGGGTATTGATCCCACTTTAACCGTCAGGGATGTTCTCTGACTTCCAACACACCCCCGGTTCCATCCCCCGCAGTCAGAAAGCAGCGTATTTTAGGTAACGTGGCCTGACTTACCTAATGGACCAGCTTGAAGCCTCCATTTAAAAAGCAAACCACTAAAAAAAAAAAAACACTCGAAAGGAGGTCATCTCAACATTGAACTTGGAGGAAACTATGAAAAACTTGGTGCTTCCACTGAACCTCGGATAAAAGGCCAGAGAAACCAAATTTTACCATGGAGATTCTGAACTTAGATGCCTGCGTGCAGCAAAGACATAACGTGTATAACTCAAGAAGGAAGGAGGCAAGGGCGGCCCTCAACTCTGTCTCCATCAGCCCCATCCACGTGCCTGCAGCCAGGCAAAGTCCGGGGGATTTTAAGGAGACAGACACTAATAGAACACGGTCCCCAGGGAGGGAACATCACCAGTATTACCCCCACGCAACTCCAAGGCACCATCATATGAAACGATTTCACCTAAACATCCAAGCAAGAAAGATCCCTGTTTCCCACCAAATTTGAAGGCCCTTATGTGCCACATACGAATAGCCCTGTGATGTCACCCGGCTGTCCCCGGCCTCCAAGATGAGCCCCTCTCCTAACTTATCACCATGCTTCCCNGCAGGCCAGTTCCCTGCAGGCCAACTCCCAGCAGGGGACGTACGAAAGGCAACCACACATTGATGTTTCTCTCCCTCTCTCCTTCCCCTCTAAAGATAAATAAATAAATAAAATCTTTAAAAAAAAAATTAAAGAGACAGACACTAATAGAACACGGTCCCCAGGGAGGGAACATCACTAGTATTACCCCCACGCAACTCCAAGGCACCATCACATGAAACGATTTCACCTAAACATCCAAGCAAGAAAGATCCCTGTTTCCCACCAAATTTGAAGGCCCTTATGTGCCACATACGAATAGCCCTGTGATGTCACCCGGCTGTCCCCGGCCTCCAAGATGAGCCCCTCTCCTAACTTATCACCATGCTTCCCGGCTGAGGGTGGGCCTGTGTGTGGACCTTGATCTCAACTTGCACCCGGGGCTGATGTCCGACACCCATCCCAGCACTAACGCATTCAGGGAAGAGCACTCAAAAGCCTGCAATGAAAACAGAGTTGAATATCATAGTTGTGAAAAATATAATTTAAGTGAGAATGTATGTCTGTATCCATGTCTGTGCAAGCACACACACATGCACACACACCCAGAGCCACATACACAGGCACATAAGCTTAAATATTAACTGGCCCATGTTGCTCAGGTCATTTATGCGTGCATGCATTGTGTCTCTTTCTTCCCTTCCCTCCCTCCTCCCCTTCCTTTCTTTCCTCCTCTCCTCCTTTCGTCCATTCCAGGCCAGAATCTCCAGGACGCGATGGGTACCTTCAAGGAGGGATGTAAACTCCTGAACATCTTTGGACTCTGTTCCCATCTAAGCTCTCCCAGACTCTCAGGACATTGGTTCTGAAACAGTTTACGAAGCAGGACTTCTGATTCCAATGGCAACCCCAGGAGTAATCCTAAACCTGCCCTCAATCCTGGATATAATCCGAGATCTCAACCAGTCATGGACAGAGACCCACTTACTGAGGGTCCCCTGCAGGGGGGTGGGGAGAGGTCCCAGAGCGGGGGTACAGTTAAATGCCAAAGAAAACAGCCAGAGTCCTTCATAAATGAGTATAATGAAGTTGACCCATTGCTAGTGAGTGAAGTATGGAACCGGCTTTAGAATCAAACAAACTTGGGCTCTATTCTTGGCTTTGCCACTTCACCAGCTCTGTGACCCCGAGTTCACTAACCTCCCTGAGCCTCCACGTCCTCACCTGTACCATCGGGAGAATTGCATCCCACTCCTCAGGTTGTCGGGAGGATTAATGAGAGAAGGTTGCGAAGTGTTCAGCCAGCTGGCGCCTGGCGCAGGCAGCACTGGATCAATGGTCCTGATCAATGGGAAAGGCTACTGATAAGCCCTGGGCTTTGAGCTATTTTTAGGGTAGAGCCCAACCCACCCAGTTAGCATCCCCCTTCAGAAGGTCAGCTTTCTTTGGTTCAAATGAACAAAAGGAGGCTTCTGCTGCCTTCCTCCGGAGCCCCCTACAGGGAAGGGCTCCCTGCTGTGGGGCAGGTCACCCCCGCTTTGTGGCTGGTCACTGTCTGGGACTGGATGCGAGGGATGGGATGGACTCCTCTGCTTCTCTAAGGGAGCCAGCAGAGAGGGACGGGCAGCTGCACTTCCTTTCACTGCGCTGTCTCTTTGCTCTCTGCATCCCTGACCTCAGGCCACACGGGGAGGCGGAGCGGGTTTCCCTAAAAGGTTGGGGATTAAAGGGAATTGCAGACTGGAAGAGAGCCCAGTGTTCTCTGCTGAAGATGGTGTTTCCCACCCTCTGGGGCACATGGACCCAGATGGGCACCGCGTCCTCAGCCAGGGGCTCACCCTGCTGCTAACCCTGCTCTCTCGTCCTCAGATGTCTCAAAGCCATGCCTGTCTTTGAACCTCTGCTTGCAGGCACAGTGCTCTGTTCACGGGCATGTTTCATTTTTCTCTTCCTGGGCACACAGGCTACTTTGCTGTTTGCGTCAGGGCCCTTGACTGGGTTCTGGACAACGGGACATGACTGCAAGTGAGACTTCAGACCTGGTCACAAACTCCTTGCACAAGAGTCTCCAGTCACTCTCTTCTCCTGCTGTGGCATTTTCGAAGCCTGTGTGTTTCAGGTGGCATCGCCACATGATACAGGGCTGCCGCCCCCCTGGAGCCAGAGCATGTGCTGGGAGCAGAGTGAACCCTGAAGGTGGGCAGCCATGGAGAGCGAGCCCAGGGCTGAGTGGCATCGCTCAGTGGCTGTGTGTGAGCACAGCTGAGCGTCCACCACCCACAGAAACACACCTCAGACTGAGCCTCTCCTTCTCCCCTGTAAGAAACCCTGCCTTCAAAATCTGCCCACTAGCTTTCACTGCACTGGAACCGAATGACTGATTGCAAGTCACACCCTGGAGGGGGAAGTGAGATTAGGCAGATCCGCCAGTGATAACTCTGACGCTTCGAGCTCCGCGGAAGAGTCCAGCAAGAGAGTCTCAGACCAGGAGTCGTCGTGAGCCCACGTGTCTACATTGGTCACACTGGTAATGCCGAAGAGTGACCCAGGCTGGGAACAGAACTATGGCAGGCTGCGTCAGAACCAAAGGAAGCTGCTTCCGTCAGTTCCCCAGCCGACACCCTGCAGACTGCGGGCCACTCCTGCCAGGTCCTCCAGTTGCTTCGAAGAATATAGGAATCTGGGCTTCTATATAAAACCTCCAAAGTTTTATAATTTGGCAACTACTCCAAATTAAAAAACAAACTCTTCGCGCGCCAAGCAAAACTGACTTGCCTGCTCAGCTGCCTAGGCTGAGCCCCTCCTCCAAACCCACACGATTTGCCTCACTCCTGCCCCAGAGCTGGCAAGGCTACCTGTCTCGTGGTGAGGTCAATGTCCTACAAAATTAGGCAGAGCAAGGCCCTCCCCTCATCACCAGGCTCCCCCACCCCCAAACTGAAAGTGTGCCCCGATGGCCTGCTGAAAGCCAACCCATTGACAAATCATATAAATACAGACAGACAGTCCCTGACTCAAGACAGTCTGATTTCTCGACTTCATACTGGCGTGAAAGCCATCCGTCTTCAGTAGAAACCGTACTTCGAATTTTGATCGTTTCCAGGACTAGGGGTAATCGGTACAACCCCCTCTCTCACGATCTGGGACAGCGGCAGTGAGCGTGGCAACCAGTCAGCCAGGTGATCCGAAGGGTAAGCAGCCCTCACTCCACAGGGGGCTGCTGGCTGCCGGCCCCTCACTCCCACCAAGGCTGGGCTCCCACTTTTAAGGACCACGTGCGAGACCTCCGTGAAATCCTTGGCCAGGAACCGGCCTGCTCCATCTCCCCGGGACAGAAGAGGGGGCAGGCGGCAGGAGACAGCAGGCCCCCAACGACCCACCTCTCTCCTGCAAACAGTCCCGCCAGCGACAACCCACAAGTGTGAAATGACAGGAATTAGAGCTGTTCTGTGTGTGCCCGCCTGTGCTACGATTTTCCTGAGAGCAAGCCTGGCTAGCTTTTAGAAGGATCAAATAGAATTTGAAAACCACCTCACTTTATGGGGTGGGAGCTTTAAGAATATCAAATATTTCTCACCAAAGAAAAGCATTTGCAAGCAAATGGGTCAGAAGATTTTTTTTTTCACGATTATCTCATCCAGAATTGAGCAGTTTGAAACTGGAGAAAATGGGTGTTGCCCACGGGGGGCGGGTGGGGGAGTCCCACTGCTTTAGGAGTGAAAGAAAGCTGGTCCCTGAGACTCTCAGGAATAGAAATGAAATGACTTTCTTCTGCCTCACACGTGAGCTCAAAGCATGAGAGAGGCTGCATTTCAAAGCAGAAAGCTCTTTTCAAAGCACAAATATTGGAAAACCAGACCAAGACACGGGCACACGCTAACCACAGCTGAGCTTGTCCACACCTACACCCTGCTGGACCCAGGGGTGAAGGGCTCCCCATCTGGCTCTTCAGGCTCCGACGCCTGTCCCCCCAGCATTATAAGGGCTAATGCCGGATACAGGGAATGGACCTCTCATTAAATGTTGCAGCCGAATAGGAAGCTTTAACAATCTCTGCCACTTCATATTAGATGTGTGTTTAGAGGGCTGTGACTTGTATTCATTCTGGAAGGAAAACGTCCACCCCCTGTTCTGAGTGTCGTAGGCCACTCCCACCTGGAGCCCCATACTTCAGCGTCTGAGTACAGGTGCCTCTAGGGGAATATGTTTAGTAGTGTTGGGAGAAAGAAAGGAAAACGGGAGGTAACATTGGCCAACCAGTTGGGCTCAGCAAGTCACAGAGGTCAGCAGGCGAGTTGTGAGCCCTGGGTCACCTGAGGGTGGGGAGCCCACGGAAGTTGTCAGGGAGGCACAGGCCCCAGGTGGCCATCAGGATAATGAGCCAGCCGGGCCCTACTGGTTATCAACAGCATCACGAGGCTGGGGACGTCTGCAGAGAGCGCTGAGGCTGCAGTCAGTGTGGCCCTAGTGAGGGCCCGAGGGTACAGCGGACTGAGCATCGGTGTCCAACGGATAACAACAAAAGCCATTATCTCTCCCCGGCTGGGCTGCCAAGTGCAGGGCCAGGTTGCCTGGTGTTTGCGGTTTCCATAGCAGCGCTGTTTTGTTTTAGCAGGCAAAGCACACAGAGAGGACCAGATCACTGCTGCAGGAAATGGCTGGAACAACCCCAGGGCTGGGCGGGAATCTGACGGCAGGCTCTGCCCTTTGTGGGTCTGTGGTCGAAGCGGAAAGGGTGCTTTTCAAGAGATGCCTGGGCACCAAGGGCTCCTCCTCCTCCTCCAACCAATCACGGACACCTGGTCCCAGGCCACAGCTCTGGGCCTCTCTGCTCCACTTCCCAGGAGTGGGAAAAGCACACAGTGCGCTCCAAGCACTGTTAAGAATGCACAGGCATTCCTGGCTGGTGTGGCTCAGTGGATTGCACACTGGATTACAAAGAAAAGGTCACCAGTTCGATTCCCAGTCAGGGCACACGCTTGGGTTGCAGGCCGGGTTCCCAGTTGGGAGCGTGTGAGAAGCAACTAATCAACGTGTCTATCACGCATGGATGTTTCTCTCCCTTGCTTTTTTCCCCTCCCTTCCCCTCTCTAAAATAAATCAATACAATCTTTTTTAAAAATGCGCAGGTGGAGTGAGGGACAGGAGTGAGGTGCCACTGTCAGCCACCCACACGGCCATGAGGGCGGACCGCAGAGAGGTCTCTGAACTCTGGGCCTCCATATCGGGACACCATGAGTGGCTATGGGCCACCAACACCTCCATCCCTTTGCACGGGAGACCCCTGAGGGAGACACACAGTGGGTAACAAAGTGTTTGGATCCATGATTTGCTCGACATACTAAGGAAGAGAGGAAGGAAGAGAGGCCTGGTCCAGGCTCAGGAACTAATCACGCAGTGTGTAATGGGTCCGGTTCGCTTCAGCCGCTTTTGGTTTTCATCTCCTGCACGGAGACCAAATGAGGTGGCCGAGGACAGGAGGCGGAGGGAGCTCCACCGCGGAGGAAGGCTAGCCATTTCTTGGTATTGAGGCGTCCAAGCAGTCAGCAGTGGTGTTAGCACTAAAGAAACTCCTCCCACTGACAGATTCTTAATCATTTTTACGCCACCCTCTTCGAGGCATTGTTACGTAATGTGGTGAATGGAGAAAATCAGAGGTCCACCTGGGTTTCACCTGTGCAAAAGGTCATACGCGACAGATCAAGGGTGAGAGGTCGAGACCTCCAGATCCTAGCCACAAGGTCATCTCCTAGTCTGGTGAGGAAGCTTCTTCCCTGAGGACAAGTGCACAGAGGGGTGAATGCAAATAAACCAGCTGTCCGCATCCTCCGGGTGCTCCGGCGGCTGCTGTAATGTTTCTTCTCTCGGGTATGGATTCGGCCAAATGCACCCTCATGTAACCTCAAGTCCATCCCTGTCTGGCATCTGTGCATTTGACCTTCAGGTTAATGGTCTTAAATGTTTTCCATACAGGTGAGCCAGAAAACAGTGTATTCTGGGCCACATCCAAAATGTCGAAATGAAAAGGGACAGAGACAAAGGAGCTGGGGGAAATCCATACCTTTCGCACAGCCCACAGAGGATGCCTGTCCTCAGGATCGGTTTCACTGGGGATCAGAATCCGCTCGCACTTGTTGGTCTGTCTGTCTCCAGGTGCAGGCATCAAGCAGGTGCTCCTCATCCTTTGTTGAAGCAATGATGTTTCCCAGGCCCCAGCATCAGCATCGAAAGACGTGTCTATAGAATGGGGAACCACACCTGCTCCCCCCGCCTCGCCCACCTGGGAGCCCTGGTTCACAGGTCACTGTCCTGGAGATCCCAGCTGACGCTGGAAACCAAGGTGGGCCACGCCTCAAGGGGGACACGCAGCAACAACTCCCCTCCTTGTGTTTCAGCACCAGGTGAGGGCTTATTCTTTTATGTTATGAATTAAAAACAAGAATGCTGTCTCCCTGCAATCACTCCAGACACAGTCGCCATCCACTTTACGTTCACGAACAATCCTTGAGTTGGTGCAAAGGACTCTCAAGGCTGATTTGGTGGGAGAAAATAACAAAAGCAGCAGAAACACAAATCAAAAGGCCGCACCATCTAAGGGATTATAGCTTGACATTGGCCTCCATTTAAGGAGGATTTAGTATCTGCCATGCAGTGTGCTAAGCATGGCACTACCATGATTCATTCTTCACGCATGTAACGTGAGGTGCACCCCCACTTTCCAAGTGACGACGCAGAGCTCGGAGAGGCCCAGCCGCTGGCCCTGGGTCACCAGCTAGGATCACACAAGTGAGGCCAAAACAGGAATTGGGCTTGACGGACGCCAGGCCTGTTCTTTACCTCACGGTTAGGCTGCCCACTCCCACCTAAGGCAAGCGGCCATACACGTGCTATGTAAATGCTAAGTGGATCCACACTCCCCAGACAGGCAAGAGGAAAAGCAGGGAAATGCTCAGAATCTTTTTCAATTTTTTTGGAATACGTAAACCATTTACAGACTTCAAAATCAAACAGCCTCAGAGGTGCAGAGTGGAACATCTTCATTCCCACTCCCGCCCCGGTCAGCCCTCGAAAAAGGCAGGCGCGCTGTCTGATTTTTAAAGACACCTTTCCGAGTTCTTGTTTGCAAATCTGAGCACAAAGGGATAAATGATGCTGTCCTCCCTGCTGGTCACCAAAGGTAACGCATCCACATCCTGTTCTGCACCTCGGGGTCCCCTCCCCCATTTAACCATTTCATGTAACCAAAGACTCGTCCGTCTGTCTGTCCATACCGATCCGTAGACGCTTTTGACTTTGTTTATACTGCAGCAAAGTATTACTCGACATTCCAGTGTATTGATGCAAAGTAACTGACTTAACCAGTTCTGTACTGATGGACAACTGAATTGTTCCCACCTTTTGGAAGAAAAATGCTACATCGAATAACTTTGAACACATACCGTGCTATTCACGTGTCAATGTATCCATACAGTGAATTCCCCAAAGTGGTTGGTTGGATGGAAAGATGCATGTGTTTGCAGTTTAGAGAGAGCTATTGGCAAGCTGCCCTCCATGGGAGATACCCAGTGGGCGCCAGCAACACGGGACGGCCATTTCCCGCCCGTCAGCCTTAACAAGAGAGGGCGTTGTCAAAGCTCTGGATCTTCCAATCAGGTAAGTGAAAAATGGTATCTCCGTGGAGCTTTTGTTTTCTTTTATCATGAGTCAGTCTGCAGATCTTGTCATGTGTTTGAGGGGATCGTACACAAGTGACCCTGTTTCTAAAAGCTAACATTACGCTGCTTTGCTTTTCTGAAAGTCCTAATGCCAGTACCTGTATCTGCTGAAATTCATCTTTTTGACTTAAACTCTGAGGAACTTTCTGCAGTTTAGCGTCCAGCACTTAAACGGATGATCTTGGGGAGGCCTGTGCAGGGGACTGGGCCTACAGGACACAGGGATGGGACTGGATGGGGCCGGGGCAGGAGAGTGTCCCAGGAAACAGGAGTGATCTGCACTCTGAGCAAAGACGGAACGCCAGGCAGTGCTCCGTGCTGTGCTGCAGGGCTTGTCCTCGGGGGGTGACCGTGACTCTGCTCCAGGGATGGGACTGCCACTTGGTCATCGTTCCCATTGTTATAACTAACTGAGACCCCTCCCATTCCCAACTCTTCCCTCCCCCACAGTCCCGGGCTCTCATCATTGCCCTTCTCTCTCCAGCAAATAACAGACGCCCGTGTCTCCCTCAGGCCCCGCCCAGACTCCCAACCTCAAAATGTGTTGCTCGGTTCTCACTGAGTAAAGGTTCGCAGCAGGACCATGGGTGCCCAACCCAAACATTCTGGGCTCCGTCTGCTCTGCAGGAACCACCTCCTGGATCCAACCAGATAACCATCATCTGATTTGTAACTAGGCCCAGACCTAAAACTGGGGGCAGTTGCCAGATAAGTTCAGTTTTGTGGCAATTTATTTTCTCTTTGAACCTAACTTTGGAATGCATTCTAAAGAGAAAGCCAGTTCTAGTCCAGATGGTCCAGCAAATTTGCTTTAAGGACCTAAGCTGATACTGATTAAGAAAATGCATTCAACACATTTCAGAAGTAGTTCGGTTTTTGACAGGATGATAGAACAGAGGAAGAACAAAGATAGACCCCCCGAAAGGGAAATATAGTTCTACGTATTATCTATTCCTAACAATAGTACCACAAAGTAGCTTTATAAAACACACACACACACACACACATTTGTCATCTCCCAGTTTCCGTGGGCCAGGAGTCTGAGCACAGCTCTGCTGGGTCTCAGCCGAAAGTCTCACAGGCCACGGTCAAAGGCTGCCGGCTCTGCTGAGACTCACCAGAGAAGCACCTGCTCTCACCCTCCCTCGTTCCCCACCCTCCCTCGTTCCCCCGAGTGCCCGCAAAGGCAGCTCAGGCGGTGGCAGGACCGCAGCGTCAGTCTCTGCTGGATATCAGCCCGAGGAGGCAGCCCTGGGCCTCCTGGGGGCATCCGCACTTTCCTGCCACGCGGGGTTCCCTGACACGATTTCTTGCTTCTTTGGAGCCAGCAATACAGAAAGAGACACTCCAGCAGGCAGGGGGCTGCAATGCAGTGTGACAGGATCATGTCATCACATATGTGTGATCTCATCCATCCCGTCACCTGTGCACGTCCCATTGGTGCGAAGCAAGGGCAGGCCCAGCCCACACAGCGGGAAGAGTCATAAGGGTGTGAACACCAGGAGGCAGAGATGATGGGGGGCACCTAAAAGTACGTCTGCCACAGGCTGAGAGAAGACTTTACCTGAAATTAAAACAACAAAAAAGTCTCCTTTTAATTATTGTAGCTTACTTAGTTCTGTGGATTGAGACATCCACTGTCCCACCAAGCAGGTCCTAATTGAAGTTGGTCTAAGAACACCACCTCGGGTGAGTAATGACCCACCTCACCTCCCGGGCGGCACCCTCTTCCAACCCTGCCGGCTTCCGTCTGAGTCTCATCACCCCCATGGGTGATGGTCAAACCCTGGTCTGTCCACAAGCCTGTGGGAGACAGAGGCTCTTTTCCTGGGCACATTTGCAGGGCATGCTTTTGCATGTCTGTGTCTGTGTGTGGTCCAAAGCACCAAGGCCTCGTAAGGGAGATGATGGATCCCCATTGAGGGAAAATGACAGTCTGAGTAAGAAGATAGAGCCAATTTGTCACTGGGAGCAAAGCCTGACTGTGTGGCAACAACAGCCCAGAGCTGGGATTGATTGCAAACAGAATGATACTTCCCTGCGGGCGGCCCCACACCTCCCTGTAAATAAGTACCGTTGGCTTCAGTACCTGCATCGCTGCAGTGGGCGAGTCACACGGCAGGGCCTTAGCCCCACGGTAAATACCCCAGGAGTGCAGTGGCCCTTCCCGACCTCCACCAGGAGTTCTGTCTCGGGTGACACGGTTTCAGAAATAAAACGAGGCTGCATCACAGCACCGGGAGGACAGAAAATGAACACAGGGTCTGGTTGCATGGGGGGTGGGGTGCATCTCCCCGCCAGGTGCCCTTGGGTTGCAAGCCGCAGCGGAGCCGGAGCCGGGAGAGTACAGCCATCTGACGCCAGAGAGCGGTCCCTGAGAGTCAGAGTTCGGTTTTCAAGACGGAAATACACCTGTTGGATGTTACAAATATCTCCTTGCCTTTGCCCTCACTGTTCCAAATTTCTCCTCCTCTACTTTTCAAATAAGGTATTTTAACCAAGGAGTAGAGAACAACCGTTTTTGATGTATTTCCTTATGCCTTGCTTTGGTACAGGGTTGAATTTGACCTACCGGTGAAAAAATATCTTTTCTTATTGCCGTGCCTGCCCACTCGGTTCCTAACCTCCATTCCACGACCCCCTGTCTCCTCTCTTTCTCCCTCGCGTCTTCTCTCCGTTTTCCTTGCTCTGCCCTCCTTTCCCTCCTCGTGTCTGGGAGAGACTGGGCGGGCTCAGCCCCGTCCTCCCGCAGGTGTGGCACGGGCGCCCTCTGCTGCCCGACATGAGAACAACTCCGCATTCGGGCAGCTTCAGACCACACGCAGCCCATGGCCAGAAAACGCACAGGCGTTCTCCCTTCCTTGGGCAAACACGGCAAGTGTCGTTAAAATGAATAATTTATTAAACCACAATTGTTTATTGACTGCCCTTTCATTATTTACTTTTTCAGTTATTAAGCACACTCGAGTGGGGAGCCCTTAGCCGACTCGCAGCTTCTTTCTGAGCCAAGGCGGTTCCCAGCCCCCTCGCTTCTCTCTGCAGGAGACATTTTCGATCTCCTTTGTCAGGTCAGGGTCAAACTACAGTTGTTCGGTGATGACTTTATCAATTCTCAGTTGATAGACTCTAAGGGGCGGGGGGCGGGGGGATGCCTGCTGCTGCCTCGTGGCTTCGTAAGGAGAGCTATTTGTGCAGTGTTCTGTCAGTCCAGAGGGTCACTGACAGACACAGACGTCCAGTGACACAGGGGAAAAAAGATGTTTTTAGGGCCTTTGAATAGTTTCCCTTCCTTACATCAAGGAGATGACTGCCACCCTCGTGGGTCCTCCCAAACCCAAACAGGTGTGGGAGGAAACGTCCCCCACCTCATTCAGAAGGTAATAAGACAGCAGTAAGTATGCTAATTACCACCCTTCTGCCTGGAGGTGATGCAAAGTCAAAAGCCCTGGGCCGGTGGGAGGGGCCCTTCCCCCTCCCAGAAGAAAACTCTTTGGCTCCAGATTGGAAAGGAAGCTTCCATCTGCACCCACCATGGCCCCTGCTTTCAAAGGGCAAATGTTTCCACCACCCAGAATTTCAGGAATCCTTGCTGTGAATGAATGAGTGAATGGATGGATGGATGGATGAATGAATGAATGAATGAGTGAGTGAGTGAATAGGGATCAAGGTCAAGGAGCAGCAGAAACTCCCCAAAATGAACAGATTTCATTCTAAAACCCAGCATTTGATTGATACCAATACCACACACACACACAAACGCACACGCACACGCACGCACACACACGCACACACACATGAGAGCTCTCACCTCTGTGTCTGTCTCTCCCTCCCCCGACTCCCGCCCTGAAATGAGTCAATAGTTTCATTTTAAACAACTCATTAGGGATTTATGTTTGGATGCAAAAAGACCTACTAACCATATGTTGCCTCAAAAAAAATTCCCTAACAGTAAAAAAATAGAAAATTCACCAAATTATATTCTTTCCTCAAGCTAAATAGGACTTTCGAGGAAGACTCACACCTTGATATCTTCCCTCCCAACACTAATATCTGCAGGCTCAGCAAGGGGAGGGGGTGGCAGGGTGGGGGGATGGGATGGAGAGAGACCCTAGCAGCAGGTTTGCATAAACCAAAGCATTGGCACAGTGAGCGTGCAGGAAGCAGTGCATTTTAATGGTTAGGAGCATGAAGTTGAAGTGGATCTGACCTTCTGACCTGGGTTCCTACGGTGGCTTTGCCAGGTAATCTGCTGTGTGACTTGAACATGTCTCGTAAACACACGAAGCTTCGGTTTCCTTGTCTGTATAATGAAACCAACGCTTCTTTCTTTGTGACATTACACATCAAAGTTCATACACGTCATGCATGTAAAGTACTTAGCACAGTTAGGGGGTGGGGCAGGGGACCCTCTGTTTTCTATTTTCATGCCCTTCTTTCCACCCCAAACACCACAGTCAAGAAAAGGATTTTCCCTTTTCGTCCATTTTCAAGCATCCTAAATCCTGCCTGCCTTCATGTGTTCATCCGGCAAATGTTTATTGGATCCTTCACGTTCCAGGTACAACACTAGGCACCAGCTCCTCAAACATGAAAAAGAGCCCTCACCCTCAAGGAAGAGAACACTCAGATTAATCACCTAGTTAATAAAATGGAGCCTATTTGTCTCCGTTCGTAGCTGGGGTCACATGCAGCCTAGACGAAACCACCTTGGGGAGCGAGGATGTCTAAAGCAGGAAGGAACAATTTTTTTTGTTTTGTTTTTTTTGCATACAAAGCCATATAACACCATCTCTCTCAGAGAAACCTAGTACACTAGAAAGTTAAACTTATAAATGTATTGTAAATATTACCCTAATTATACAGTTGATAAAGAAGACTAAAAATGTTTGTGATTTTTTTTTTTGCAGTTATCCATTTTGGTTTTCCTGGTTTTTCCCCTGTGCGTGCACATGAGAGTCACACTGCAGGGGCAGGGGGCGGTCATCTTGAAGGTGAATAAATTGTGGATCCTTATCAGCAAGAGCAATGGAAATTTGAGAATTTTGAGAGCCCAGAATTCCGAGTCTTTTTCTCTGCTGTGTCCCCAATTTTTAGTCTAAAATCTGGCGTAGGATAGGGGTCCGACAGATGCTCTTTTACAGAAAGGGAACAACATGAGGGCTGATGAAGACAAGCTATTTTGGCCAGTATCCACTTGGAGCCACAGTGAGGGGAGCGTTTAAGAGAGACAAGAGAGTCAGGTGTACAGCACACAGAGGTGGTGGCACCCTTGAGGAAGCAGGTACCCCAAGAGTTCAAGGAGATACCCACGGGAGGAAGTCCAGGTACACCTGGAGGCACCCGAAGAGACATGCCACGGGGAGAAAATACAAATAGAATTTCCAATGAGCCCCAAACTGATTATTTTGAATTTAAAATGTGTTCAAGATCTGAAATTCACCTTGATCATCAAGCCCAAGTCTGAGAGATAGGCTGTTCCAATGTCAAAGTCAGGGCCAGTTCTGACCTCACCAACCACAGTACAGAGCATTTAAAAATCACAACAGAAGGGACCAAGCAAAAAAGAACGAGAACTATGGACATGGGCAATGGCATGGTGACTGTATGTGGCAGATGGGGAAGGGAAGGGTTGGGTGGAGGTAGAAGACGGTAAAGGGGGGATAAATTGTGATGGAAAAAAACACAATAATACTTTAACAAGAAGAACTGAAAACAGCAACAGGGCCTAACATAGCACATTTTTAAAGGATGCAGATGAGAGAAATCCGTTCTTAGTCTCTGGACCCAGCAATTCCCTCGAATTACACCCATTGCTTCCAAATATCTGCAGCGAACAAGCGCGTTCTCTCTACACCACCAAAGCAGGAGCTCGGCTTTGCACTGACTGGTTTTGATCGAACTGCTTCCCACGGGGAATCTCCTGCCGATATTAATTTCTATGTGTTCCAGCTTAAGAGAATGAAAAAGGGAGCATATAAAGACACTTTATTACTAAGTAGGAAATTATTATGACTCTGAATCAATTATTATAATTTTAGAAAATTACTACACTTGAAATATTTTAGTCTTTGCATTAAACTTTGTTTAACAGTGATTAATAATTGCTCTGGAAATGCCAGGCAATAAAGTCAGTTTACACACACACACAAAGGGGCAATTGTATTGACTGATCTGTGGGCCAGGTATTGGAGAAGCATTGGAGAAGCCACAAAGAGAGTCCCTCACTGGTCTGAAGGGGGGAGGTGGGGGAGGGTCAGGCTTTGGGAGATGCAGTGGAGCCTCACAGCCTCCCCTTGCCTGCCTTCACCCCATCTCCTTTCGTCTGTAGCCAGATGTACGACCATACTGAAGCAGATGAATACATCTGGACACTAAATCTGCCCAAAGCCCAGGAAGAGAAATTGTAACTCAAACCTTCCCAGCACTTCGAAGGCCACGCTGTTGTCACACTGAAGGGAACTGAATGATCAAATGATCAATTTTCAAAACATTTCAAAACAAAACAAGAGACAGAGAGGAAGAGAGGGAGAGGGAGGAGGAGGAGACCGGATAAATCCCCCCACAGGAAGGAACTAGAAATTGTCCTTTATACAGAGAAACTTTCTTCCCATGAGTGTATCTGTCCAGGTTGATCAGAATGTACAGAGTCTATCATCATAAACCAAAGCACTCTTCATTATTTTCAGCAGAGAAATAGAGGACGCTTCCATTGCTAAGTGCTTTGAAATTTCCTGAGCAATGATGCTAAGTGCAAGAGAGTGTTACGTCCCCCGCCCCCTTCCCGGATCCACAGGGCACTCTCGGGAGCATCCCAAATGTTGGGAATGATCGGAAGCCAAAGAAAATGGCGGCCAAAGGTTGGTAACGATACCTACAAACGACACCCTTGTCGTCTTTTCAAAAGTACGTTTCACTCAAGCAGCAGCAAAAGAATTTTTGATGAGCTTGGAGAGAGCAAAGTAATACAATTGTCTGGCAATAGCCTGAGCTTTCTTCCTCAGCCTCTGTGGGGATCTATTAAAGAAGCAGGAAATGGAGAGAGAAGCTGAGCCCGTGATGAATGTCAGTTACTATTACTTTTTATGAAGCTCTTCTGGAAAGGCCTTGGATACAGACTGGTGTGTAACAAGGTAAGTACATAAATAAACAATCACCTGCCTTGCAGGGTTCTTTGCCTCAGCCCTTTCTGTGAACTTGCTGAGACTTGGTGAGGTTACCAGAGAGATCTGAGACAGGGCGTAATATGAAATTGTCGCTGCGCCAACATGCAGAAGGAAACAGAAAAGATTTGTGGCTTCTGCCTGGGAGATCGGATGGATTAGGGTATTAGATTCTTTACTTCTTGGCAGGGGGAAAAGAACACTTAAACCTCCCCGGCTGCAGTGTTGGCTACTTTTACGGAGAGTTTCATTCTGATTTGGAAAGTCAGGAAGGGTGGGACGCTGCACAGGCAAGTGAGGGGAATATGAGAAGCCACCCGTGGCCTTGCTGGTAAGAAGCCAGGCTGGTCTATGCGTCACCAGGGGAGAATGTTTGGTAAAAACACAGGTGATCAAACAATTGGTAATAGTGTCTCCGGCTTGCCGGGTGACTTCTTCCTGGACACTTCAAGCACTTTACAAACTTGTATAGAGGGTCCCTCACCAGGCGCTGGAATGCAGTTGTAGACAGGACAGGAGAAAGTCGCCTGCTCTGTCAGAGAGTGAGCACGTTTTCAGGAAGAATGGTTATTTTTGGAACGGGCTTCCCAAACCTCCAATGTTTCCTTTTCCAGGGCATCTCTGTGTGAGAGCCGCGGTGGGCTCCTGAACACAGGCTCAGACTATTCCTACGGGAGCTGGCCGGGACCCCTGGGTGCTGCCTGCACCCTTTGTGCTCCCTTTGGACATGGCCGAAATGAACAGAAATGCATTAAGTTCAATGCTGCAGCCATCAGGAAGTGTGCGTGGGGAAGAGCTGGGTTACTGAGGGGGCGATGTTTCTCGGAGATAAGAGATCGCACCACGGTTCGTTATTAAGGGCTCAGGGCCTTTTCACCTCGGGCTGGCACAGTCCGAGTCCCTTTCTTCTCCCCAGCTGGATCCCTAAACAGTGGCCCAGGCCCAGCCACCAGCAGGAATGGGTGTGGGTCCCTGCTGGGCATGCTTCGTCACTTCAACCAGTCACACGGAGCCCCCGACTCAAAAGGGCCTCACACTCGATTTCATGCTCCATTGTTGCCATCTTCAAATTCCTAACCACTGACCTTTGAACTTGTGTTTCTAAGTAGGGTCCAATGTGCCAATGGACCACAAGCAGAATGTGTGTGTGTGTGCACATGGGTTACACCGTTCTTGCCTCCATTCACATCCATCATCTGCGATGCCCGTGCACAGAATCCCAGTGTTCCCATGGCGCACGGGTGTTCAGCGTGACTCAGGGGTACATTTGACACTGAGTAAGTGGTGACCCCTCGGCCTGACCCCCGCCCCCAGAGAGGCCACACTTTCCCTTCAAACCAGCTTGGCCTGAAACAAGTCAATAGTGCTAGAACCACCAAAGAAAACTATCGTACCATTTGCTGCTGGTGTGACAACCCTGCATCAGTCAACCCCTCTGAACAATGATGGCTTGGGGGAGAGAGAAAGGTCAGCCTGTCCGTCTCCTCCCTTCCTAGCTCCCCTCCTTCAGCACCCAGGAAGGAGAGAGGGCGGAGAGAGTATGTGCTGCCCAGGCGGAACGCAAACCGTGGATGGAAAAGCTGGTTTGAGTTCCTAATTACATCATATGTTTAACTCTTTTGCATATGTCCCTTTTTTTTGCATGTTTTCTTAAAGCACCCAAAAATGTAAAGGCATTTGACAAATTGACTGAAAAATATTTACAATGCATATGACAGAAAAATAACACATTTGCCCAAGATTTTAAAAGGTCTTAGGAAACAAAAGATAAACATCCTAATAAAAAATCGGATTAGGTCCTGGCTGGTGTGGTTCAGTGGACTGAGCACTGGCCTACAGACCAAAGGGTTCAATTCCCACTCAGGGCAGTCCTGGGTTGCAGGCCAGGTCCCCAATAGGGGGGTGCACGAGAGGCAACCACACATTGATGGTTCTCTCTCCCTTCCCTTACTTAAAAATAAATAAAACCCGTTAAAAATAATAAAATAAAACGAAGGTTTTTAAAATGGGATTAGGACACAAATAAGCACAAAAGAACTTCACAGGACCAACAATAAAGCATTGTAAAATATCTTTAAATTCACTACTAATAAAACAAACACACATTAAAAACAACAATGATACATATCAGTTTCCACCCTGAAGGTTAGAAAAGAGAAAAATGAAAATATCCAGGGCTGGGACGGGCCTGAAGTGGGCATAACTGGAGGACAGTATGACCACACAGATGGAACCATTAAACACAAGTGCCTTTAGACTCAGCAACGACATCGCGAAGAACCTCTTAAAGAGATAGTAGGACATTTATAAAGGTGAACATGCAAGGTCGTTTATCATATCTAAACATTAACACAACCTGAATATCCATCTACAGGGCGCAGGTTTAACCAATCACAGCAAACTCATGCTACGTATGCAGATGTTAAAAAAGAATTAGATGCCTTTTATGTACTGATCTGGAAAATGCACACAATATATTGTGAAAAAAATTTAAAACAAATTGTAGACTATAAAATGATTCCACCTGGGAAAATCATTTATAGAAGTTTGTATATGCTTATGAAACTTTCTAATTTCATAATTAGAGGAGACCATAGTTTAGGGTTGCCTCTGGGAGGTGGGATTAATCACAGAAGAAAAAGAATAAATGAGACTTCATATTTTACTTTATGCACTTCAGCAACGTTCAGGGAAAAAACCAGCATTTCTGGAGCCTGTCTCTTTTTCATAATTTTTAAAAATTCAAATGTTAAGCTAAATTAAAATCTTATACGGCGCATTGTCACAATAGGCTGTGAAGCAGCCATTTGAAACGATGCTATACATCTGCACGTACTGAACTCAAACTAGCCTCGAAGCACACATTTCTGTAAAAGGAAACGCAGGCCACTGCACCATGTACTAGGCACAGTCGCGTCTGTATAAAGCCCTTTGTTGAGAGGATCTGCGGGCTGGAGAGGTGCTCGCCACACACCAACAGCGGTTGTCTCTAGGTGGCGCTCCTCCTCCTTGCTTTTTTCCTTTCTTCTTTAAGCTTTTCTGTGTCATATAATTTTTTTCACGACGAGTCTATACCCTTTTTTGTAAATCAGGAAACAACAAACGGCTCTTTCCACTTTGAGTTCTTTTAATGGGAGCTAGCAGAAAAAGATGCTTAAGAAAGTTCCAAAAACCGAATGAAAAGTCATTTTTCTTGGTTCCCAATGGTATCCGTAAGTCAGTGTGAATAAACATTAGAACCTAGAACCTATTTTCTGACTTGCATAGTTTTGCTCCAATTTTGCCAAATTTATAAAGAACTGTATGTCAAAGCCTCCCAAAAGCAACTTCATCCCTCATCCATCTATTCAGCGACGCACTGGCAAATGTGGGCAGGTACTAACACTCTTTTTTTCCTAAATGCATTCTTAACTTTTTAATGCATCTTGTATTTAATGTTTAAACAAGTTTTAGAGGCACTGACCTGGCCCTTCCACGTGCAGGGGTAGCTCCTCATTTCGACTGGTGGCGGTAGTCATTCCGGAGCCTCGCTACAGAGCCTCACTTCCTTCTCCGTCTTTCCAATCATTCTCACCAGGAAAACGGTGGCTTCGTCCTTCCTTCCACAGAGATTCAGAGACAAGGCTACAGTGAATTCTCACCCGACAAAGAGTTCATTGCATTTTTCAAGACATACTGCAGGGCCCTGGCTGATGTAGCTCAGTGGATTGAGTGCGGGCCTGTGGCAAAGGGTTGCCGGTTCGATTCCCGGTCAGGGCACATGCAGGCCACTTCCAAGCAGGGGATTCACAAGAGGCAACCACACATTGATATTTCTCTCTATCTCTCCTTCTTTTCCCCTCTAAAGATAAATAAATAAAATCTTTTAAAAAATTAAAAAGTAAAATAAAATACATTTTTAAAAAAAGATATACTTCAGGAAGTTTATCAGTCAGCTATGCAGTATTTATCACTGGTAATTAAAACGAAACTGCTCCTGCTGTAATGACTGCTCAGAGTCCGAGATGCAGTACTATTACTTTTTATTGTTTATTTGCTCTCGCTTTAACCTGGTCTAAAACGCCCTCTGGACTGTGCTAAGACAGCCCCATCCCAAGGCTGAAGTGAAGCAGACCTGTTTGTTTCTCGCTGACATGACTACCTCAGTGCGTGGGCTGTCACTACGCAACAGCGCAAAGACCCAGGAAGGTTTGTATAGGCTGGGAGAAATAAATGTAAATTGACTTTTAAAAGATAAAAAGGTAATTTACAACATGGAGGAACACACTGTACATGTCCCTGACCTTAAAAATTCCACTTTCAGTTTTTATCCTAAAGTACAAATCAAAAATGTATAAGAAATGAAAGCTACAAGACTGTCCAATCATTGGGAGATTGGTTTTTTAAATTTTCTGAATAATAAAACACTTTATGCCATTAAGAGTATGTAATTACCAAAAAATGAGAGGGAACTGATTTACAAAATAATATGTACAAAATGATCACAATTTACAGACCTAGATGATAGAAACGGATAGATTAAATCAGATGGATAATAGATGTATAGGTATTAAGTATTAAGTTGAGTAGATGGATGGATGAATGGAAAATGGGTAGCCAGACAGGTAGAGAGTAGATAGACATGGGTATAGATATAGATTAAATTAGGCCAAAACTAGAAATATATCAACTGAATCTTAATAAATCACAAAAACATGAAGGTTGAAATCTCTGGGTGGTGGAATTATGTATGTTGTGTATATTCTTCTCTATGCCTGTTTTTCCAAATTCCTACAATGTATTTGCGCTACATTTATAATGAGAAAAAGTATTGAAAGTAGGTGCTCTCTACATACTTGTTGACAAATTAATTCAATTTATTTTCTTATATATTTCTCCTCCTTGAGGACCCTCTCTATATAGAAAGTTGTGGTTTGGGAAGGAAAAGTTTTATGTGTAATTTAAACCCAGTGTCACTGAGACCTCAACAAGGACACCAAGAAGTGTGTCAAAATGTCATCTCACATACACACACACACACACACACACACACACAGGAAAACTGAGCAGGTCACATTTTAACATCAGCCAAATGAGGTCAAATTACCGTTTAGGAATAATGGTTCAGGGACAGCCACCAATGACTAAGGACTAAAGTCTCTCTCCAAAGACTAAGCTTTATTTGAATATCCTAATAAATTCAGAGCAGGTAAAAAATCTAAACTTTAAGAGGCATGGTTTTTTGTAAAGCTTCACAACCGTGTGTGTGCTATGTGTGTGGACACACATGTACATGAAAAGCAGACCTCAAGGTTCTGGTGAAATGAGGACGCATCACGCACACACGCAGCAAACCTTTGTTGGACGAGCTCTGATTACCAGCATCCTTGGCCCACCGATGTCCAGAGGGCAAGTCAGTTCTGACTGAAAACCTGAGGCCTACACTTTAAACTGCCACTTGTACTTTTGTCACTTTGGGGATATGGTTGTGTTGGGAAGGCTAGAGATGAGAGTTGCTTTAAGTTACTACGGAGGAGTTCACATTACTTTCAATGAAAAGCAGTTCTGGAACTTCCCTCTGGTTCACGCGCCCAGGGTTGACCAAAGCCACATTATGCAACCTCACCAGCTGCAGCCAAGGTGCGCCCCTCCCTCTCTGAGGTTCCGAAACTGTAAAAAAGCCTTGCAATGTGGGGGGCATCTGCTCGGGAACGTCATGGGAGAGCTGAAGCGACGTCAAACCACACTACCTGCCCTCTTCCTCTGGTCCGAGAGAAACGGTCTTTCACCAACCTTAGTGCACATAAAGGGACACGGCCATCGTGAGCAAGGCAAGGCCCTGTGCGCAAGGCCCTGTTGATGTTTCAGCCTCAACAACTTGGAAAAAAAAAGCCTCCCTCGTGCATTGGGGATATGGTTGTAGGATTGTCCCTACAACCCGAAACCCAGGCATGTGCCCTGACTGGGAATTGAACCCTTTGGTCTGTAGGCCAGTGCTCAGTCCACTGAACCACATCAGCCAGGGCCTATCCCATGTTTTATTAGGATGTTTATCTTTTGTTTCTTAAGACCTTTTAAAATCTTGAGCAAATGTGTATATTTGGGTTTCTGTCACTTTGCAATCCAATTAAAAAGTTTACACATACATTCCATGACTGAAGATGCCCGTTATATCAAGCAAATAGGGTCGACGATGCCTCCCGCACCCTCAAAGGGTCCTTTCCCAGACACCGCTGGGAGCCAGGGAAGCCTCTGCACCTCTAGGAACAGATTCAAACGGCAACACCCCTCTGCAGCTCTGTCCTGCACTTAGGAAATAGCTTCACAGACAAGTCACAGTTCAGTCCGGCTCCGCCCCTGCCTATACCCCCAACCCCCACCTCCACCCCCGTGCCACTGGGCTGGACGGAGAGAAGGCTGCCATTGACTCTTTCTTTCCCTGTGATGAATTTTGAATGGTTTCTTTTTACTAATGAAATAATGAATGACTCCTGCAAAGTGTGTGTGGTGGGGGCGGGGAGTGTCCTGTTTGAAAGTAATCGAGAATATGTTTTGCAGCCACTTACAAAATCTTTGCCAAATAGCTTTCTTTTCTGATTAACTCACCACCACAGCACTTAGCTCTGAACCAAATTCACTGGGTAGAGAGTGACACCCAGTGTTCACGAAGAGCACGTGAAGTACAAAAATGGGGAGAAGAACACAAGACCTAGATTTCTCACCATGGCTTTTAAATGTTTCCACACTGCTACAATAATAATTGCTACATGAAATGCAAGGCTGATCTCATGCACGTTTCAGGAAGTACTGACCAACCGGAAAGTGACCGGGCCCTGTCTAATCCACTTGACTTGAATTTTCCAGTTTCCAAAGACAGAAGGCCCTTTCTTCTTTAAGGTAGTGGAATAGGACACTCGAGGCTGCCACCCAGTCACCAAATAAACCTATTTGGGAGATTTCTAAAGTCTAAAGTTAGCCCTGGACAACCTCTACCCCCACTGCTTTTAGAGAGAGAGATAGAAAGGAAGAGAAAGAAGCATCAATTGGTTGCCTCCCCTCTGCACCCAGACCATGGGAACAAACCCACCGTCTAGCTGTGTGCCCTGACCAGGAATCCAACCTGCAACCTGGCCACCCCAGCCAGGGCTGGACTACCATTTCAAAGGGGATCGGGTAATCTCCCTAAGGCCAAGGCCTCTGTGCTAAATCCCCGTTATCTGCTCATTTAACATTTGAGGCAGCAGGGGCACTCGAGCAGCTAGCAGCCTCCTGATAGGTGATCATTTGTCTGAGACACAAATTTGAACTGAGCCCAGTGGGAGGCTGAGCCTTGCGGTTCCCCCTGTGCCATCCCACTCTCTGGAACCCTGAAAATCCAACCTCAAGTTCTCGGAGGGGAAAAGACAGCAAATAAGAGAAAAAAGCGTTAGTAAAACCTGAAAACCACAAGGTGGGGAGCCAGACAACCCTACGATATGGGGTACTCTATCATAAAACAGTTTTTAAATTAGGTAAATATTTATTCAGAAGCAAAAGAGAAAACTCAACAAATTATAATATTTTTAAACCTGTCCAATATCATAATCACCAAAATTAGAAGAATAGGTTGATTGTTTTACTAATTAACTACCTGACACACTTCTATAATATGTAATTTTGTCGCACTTTTTGGTTGTACATTCTTCGTCTCTTCATATCATGAGATTTTACAAAATCACTTTCTATAGAATGAAAGATAATTCAGTCCTTCCTCCATTGTGACTGGTCAAAATGTGTTTTTATTACTGACAGTTTAGAAAGATTTCTTTTTGCTTCACAACTCATAACTGAAGCCATGTCGAATGTGTAAAATTGTTGTCACAGTTGACAATTCCTCTAACAATTGTCTTTTATAAATGACATTAAAAATCTCCGAGCATTTCAGGTTTTCTAGAGTAGTACCTAATCTTAAAATAAATGACTGACATTTCATTAGTTTATTATAATATACCCATGATAACATTGTGAGTTTTATACTGCCATCATCAATATGAGTATTTTATCAAATAAGCAAGAAATGTAAATCTTTTCTTAATGTGTCTGCTGGATGATACAACTGATACACCTCATCAGGTGTATCGTCCAGCAGTCTAAGACCTTACTCATTACTTCCACCCAAAATTTCGTTCTTGCTCCCCCTGGACCACCTTAGTTAGGATTGGAAACTTTTTATTGCCCTTTACTTCCTGATAAGAGAAAAATTTCTCTTGATTTTGTCACCCTTCTTAAACACTTTTGTTTCACATTCCTTTTTTTTTCTTCATAATTTTCTCCTTTTTTTAGTAAAAAATGTTAAAGACGACTAGAAAAGATGCCCCTCATGTAGGCCCACATCAAGTCTATAAATTCTCTTCCCCGTGACCCTTCTTACAATATCTTACGATACGAACTTCACGAAACAGGCATCCATGGCAGCGCAGTGCTAGGAGCCCCCACAGCCTCGAAGGGGCCCTGTGAGCCAGTGGCCCTGAAACCTGATGCCTCCCTGCCTCACTTCTGCTGAAATGACAGTCACTTTGGGCTTTTAGGGATGATGCAAGAAAATCCTCTGATTCTTGGAGGTTACGTGACCCAGGAGAAAACCTGGAGCTTGTTCAAATGTGATCATACTAAAACACTGGGAATTCTAAAAAAAATAATAATGATTAAATGTGCCCTGGTGGAAGTCAAGATTCAACTGAGAATCAAGAAACAACATGGACATTAACACCTTACAGACCAGTCCACGTCGTGAAGTGCAGCAAACCATGGTTCTACCAGAGAAAGGGGCTGGGTCAGGGCCACCAGGAGTTTGCAAAGACGTGGTTGACGCAGTTGTGCAGAGGGTCTGGGCTGGTCCGAAACCCACAGAGCAGGGCAGCCAGCTGGAAACTCACTAGTCCTCAGGGAAGCTTCGGCTTCCCCTTAGACCAGGGTGGCAAACACAAGGCCCTCGGGCCGAACCCAGCCCTCCACCTTGTGTCATCCACCAGTCACCTTGTTTCTACCTGGCAGCAGTCCCAAGCTCTTGCTTAACTGTTAAGGAACACTTACATTAACACAGCCCTAAAATCACATTCGGCTCTTTGAAGGCCACTGCGAGGGTGATGTGGCCCCCAGTAAAAGTGAGTTTGACACCCCTGCCTTAGACCTTGCATCTGATTGGCTAGGCCTGTCCAGATAGCAAGGCTAATCTTGTTCAAGTCAACTGACTGTAGATGTTAACGACATCTGTGAAAATCCTCTGCGGCCACGCTTAGATCTGTGTTTGATCACATAACTGGTCCTACAGCCCAGCTGAGTTAACGCATAAAACCAACCGCCACGCACTTACTTACCAACGTCCACTAAATGTTAGCGAGAGCACCAAGCAGACCACACGGGGAGAGAATGGCTGTCTCAGACCCAGTTTGGGTTCTGCTGCAGGGCTGGGGTCAGGGGTAGGGAAACCTCCCGTAACATGCTGGCCAAGAGCTCAACTCTGGGGCCAACCTCCTGGGTCCGGATTCTGGCTCTGACATTCACTTCCTAGGTGACTTCTTTATGTGCTTCTTGTTTTTTAGTGGTAACATGAGGATAATGATGGCACATATCTCATTATTTGTTGTGAAAATTAAGAGAGATCCCTGGCCCGGTAGCTCATTTGGTTAGAGCACTGTCTGACATGCTAAGGTTGTGGGTTCAATTCCCAGTCTGTGTACATATAAGAAACAACCAATGAATGCATAAATAAGTGGAACAACAAATGGATGTATGTGTGTCTCTCTCTCAATAATCTAGCTGTAGCCTAAATAATACACTCAGCTCCTTCCCCCAAGGCTCATACTTGTACGTAGCCAGATAAAGCCTGCTGGTAAAACCATCACCCCCATCAACAGACTGATCTCAGGTTGACTCATTGCACCACATTCCTAGTATGACTTCTAATCCATTGTGTGTTTGTGTCTGTGTGTGTACACATGTGTGTACATGTGTACATACATATGCTCACCATCACCCTTCCTACAATCTGGTTGATGTCAGAACCTCCTGACAAGACCAGACAGGGTTCAATTCTTTGTGTGTGGGGAAGAGTTTTCCTAGCCCTTAAGCAAAGTGATGATGATGTAAATGAATACCTGGATAGAGAAAACATACACCTCCTACCTGAGGCACTTACGTCCCTGCTCTGCTCAGCCACAGCTCCCAGGAGCCTCCTGGGATACCTGAGACCCTGCTGATGGCTGTAAGGAGAGCCAGCTGCGAGGCAAGGCCAGGGGGAGGTGCGGGATCCCAGGCAGGACAGTGCCAGTGGGGAGGGGAAGAGTCAAACTCAGGGGGTGCATCAGAAATGAGAACAGTAAGACTGGGTTACAGACAGTGACCACTGTCATTGCATATGCACGTCAGTGCTTTTCAATGTTTTGGGTGACAATACAGGTGACGGCAATGGTGACAATAATAGTTCTACTGCAAGATGAAGGGCCTTATGGGAAAACAGTTTAAAACATACACACATGACACTACCTAACGACTGTACACCTGCATTTTAGTTTCTTTTATGAATGAAAATTGAGGGGCTGGGAGAAATTCAGATACAGCAAAGGCATGGAAGGGGAGTGACCGAGAAAAAGTTCGGCTGTTCTGGAAGTACGCAAGTAACGAGGGTTTTTAAGAAACTGTCAGCCATTGCAAGGTATCCCATATTTTCTGCTAGAAATTTCTGATTTACACACTTCTCTTTTTAGAAAACTAGGTAGAATTTTAAAAAGGAAAAAAGTGACCTCGGCCTCAGTCACTTGAATTTTAGCCACCTTATCATCAGTTCTGTTGTTGTTTGCATTCTGCTTGGTTGCATACAATATCATCTGCTTTATTTGATTTAAGGGGTGTTACAGGTCGAATGTTTATGTCACCTCAAAATTCATATGTTGAAGCCCTAACTGCCACCCCCAGCCCTCCAGTGTGTTTGAAGATGGGACCTCTAAGGAAGTCATTAAGGTTAAATGAGGTCATAAGGGTGTGGCCCTGATTCAATCGGGTTAGTGTCCTTGTAAAAATAGACTCTCTCTCTCTCTCTCTCTCTCCCCCCCCACCTTTCCCCACCCCCACCCATCAAAGAAAAGCTGTGTGAGGACACAGTGACAAGNTGTAAAAATAGACTCTCTCTCTCTCTCTCTCCCCCCCACCTTTCCCCACCCCCACCTTTCCCCACCCCCACCCATCAAAGAAAAGCTGTGTGAGGACACAGTGACAAGGCAGCTGTCTGCAAGCCAGGGAGCGAGCTCCCACAAAACACCAAATTGTCTGGAACCTTGATCTTGAAATTCCAGCCTCCAGAACTGTGAGAAAATAAACTTGCAGTGTTCAAGCCCCCCCGCCCACGTATGGCGTTTTGTCCTAGCGGCCCACGCAGTCCACGACAAGAGGAAGGTGTTTGTTACTGTTTCTCGTACACGCCAATGGGCCACTGTTTGTTAGGCACACCATCCCTTTACAAACCACTCAGAAAGACAAAACACTGCTCATTAAACCACAACATGTCACTGACTGTACGAAGCACCCCAATCTCACAACAGAAAAACGTGGGAAATGTGCATCTTAGAGTCAATGAAATAAGGTAAGTCTACGGCCATACCACCCTGGACGCGCCTGATCACAGGGGACCATCCTGCGTGGTGCGGAAATGAAGCCCAGCTCCCACTCAGCAAAGCCAGTGGGAAGCGAGGTCCGGCACACAGGAGCCATGCCCACGGACAGGCTCCCCTGTGGGGAATCAGGCCTGCAGTGTACCTAGGCCACTTTGAGACTTGTTTTGCTAAAACTCCCTCACCCTGGATTAAGGCAGCAAATGTTTTTGCATATCTTTAACTTCCTAAAGTCTGTGCTAAACCTCCCAAGTATGAAGTGTAACCAGTAAGACCACTTCTCCCCTTGATCTGCAACATCCTTCTCTTTGACGTAATTAGCAACATTCTTTCCTTTGTTATCTGTAAAAGGTAATCACCTGCAGGGAACCTGTGCCTAGTAAATGAGGACCATCCTCAACGTAATGTGCCCAGAAAAGCAATAAAAGCCTGTCCAAGCAGGGGTCGGGGCCCCCTCTCTCACTTAGAGAGTGGCCATGCCATCCCTTTTTCTCCACAGGACTTCTGTAGTCCGTGTGGATTTGTTCATCACAGCCACAACACACGCATCCTGCCAACCCGATCTCATCTGAATTTAGGTAAAATATACAAGGAGGCTTATAGACTTCCAGAAAGACCAGGGAAAGAGGTTTGTATGCCACACAGCCAGACTCAAAGCACCCTGGGAAAACAGCCACCGCAGCCTGGGGCCGTTCCCCCAGCAACAGCATTGCCACACTGCCTGTCACTCAGCACCTGTGTGTGACACACGGGAAATTGCCACAGCCGCCCTAGAACCCAAGCCTCCACTCAGGGGCCCACCAAAGCAGCCAGTCACCACCACTGACCTCAAGTCCCAGGGACAACCAGGACAGAGAAGGGGCACTTTTAATAATTATACCCTGACAGCAGATACAAACC
Source organism: Sturnira hondurensis (assembly GCF_014824575.4). Classification (NCBI taxonomy): domain Eukaryota; kingdom Metazoa; phylum Chordata; class Mammalia; order Chiroptera; family Phyllostomidae; genus Sturnira; species Sturnira hondurensis. The sequence goes on along the minus strand of NW_028082759.1, from coordinate 18,277,182 downwards.
AAGGGCCCTGGGCACACAGAACACTGGGTTGTGCTGGCTACAGGCCAGTCCTGGAACTATTTTTCCTGACTCTGTAGTAAAGAAAGACAGGCTAGAAGGGAGTTGCAACAAGTGTGTTACAAATGTTAGACAGGTTGTGGATAAATACATTCCAAGAAGATTATCAAAGCATGAGAATAATGACTTTGCTACAAGCAAAGAAGGAGCCTGTGTGTAAGCTGGAAATCCTTTTGGGCTTGGGCTGGCTTTGTTGGGGGCTTTTTGGCTTCCACGCCATGTAACAGCCCCAGCAGGAAGACCCCCTCCCAAAGACAGCATTCCCTCAGCGAATTCTCGTCCACTTCTCTCCCGCAGAGCTCCAGAGTCCTGGGGCCAACCCAGCCCTGCCCAAGGGGCCCCACGTTACAAGGCCCAGTCACTTTCTACGAGCTGGAACTTTATGGAGATGACAAATGGACTTGCTCTCCAATGAGAACAACACTCAGTTACACAATGATCTGCAACGGTTACATGGAAGCTTCCAGACTCAGCCTCCAGGCCGCCCCCAGCCCCCGCAACGTGGAGCTGGTTGTGGCCTGCGAACCGCATAGCTACGAGACTCGTTTTTGCTTCAGGCCTGTTGGCTTGTAAGGAAGTAAGATTTTGCCAACATTTCATCTCTGCATATAATTTGCCTCTTTTAAACTCTACCTTGTGGCACCTCACACTCCCTGGAAACCTCGACTTGGAGCCTGAGAGCAAAAGGCAAGGGGGTTGGGCCTCCTTAGCAAGCCTGAGCTTGAAAACCGAGCCAGGGTGATCCTGCTCAGGCTCAGCGCGTCGCCACCACTGACACTGTGAGTGGGACCATTACTCCTCGTGGGGACTGTGAAGCTCACTTCTGTCCCTCGCTAAATGCCAGTGGCACAGGAAGTGACGGTCACAGTAAGAACCCGTCCCCACCTTTTCCAACTGCCCCCTGTGGAAATAAGAACTGCCCTGGTTGAGAACTGCCCTCCGAGCTCAGGAAACAATTTCCTCTGGGTCTTGAGCCCAACACTAACCAAGCCCCCCTCAGCTCACAGCACGAGTCCGTCCCTGTATCTGTGGGATAAACCGCAAGGCCTAAGGGAACGGGTCTGGGAGGCCGGTCCTCCCAGATTGCCCAGGGGCGATGTCGACCTGGCTCAGTCAGAGGAGGAGCATCCCAAGTGGACAGTCACGGCGTGATGACTGGAGTTAATAATGCTGTGCTGTATATTCGAAAACTGCTGAGACCGTAGATCTTAAAAGTTCTCACCACATACAAAACTGTAACTGTGTGTGATGACAGATGTCAGCTAGACTCACTGTGGCGATCAAGAATTTTTGTTGTACCCCCGAAGCGAATGGTACCATCATGGGTCAGTTATATCCCAATTTTTTAAAAAGGAAAATCCTTGGCAAATTCAAACCTAAAAAAACTTTTTTTTAAACCTAGCCCCTATCCTAAATAAGGTCACACTTTGAGGAACAGAGGTTAGAACTCAGCGTAGGCATTTGGCAGGACACCTTTCAACTCCCTGCATTCCACCCTCTGTCCTCTGCCCACAGGCCCTGGGGGCCAGCTTCCCTGGAGACTGAGGACCCGGGGGCAGGCTCAGGCAGAAACACCCACCACCCCGCAACCTGAAGGCCATCTCCAGCTGCTGCTGAGATAACGTTTCCACGTCACTGTGGTTGAAATGAGCCCTCTTCCAGCAAACCTAGACAACAGTTCTCCAAGTTTTGGGAGAAGGTAAATACAAAAATAATGTTGACCTCGCAGATTTGCTGAGAGAGCCCCAGGAAGTCACAGGTGTCCCTGGACGTACTGAAAAGACAGCCGCCTTAGGAAAAACCCCTCTGAGGTTGTCTTCCTCTTGCTCTTGAATGGATGCCTCCCTGGCCAGCACTGGCTTCCCCCCGCCCCCTGGAGGCTGGAGGGACTTCCTGCTGAACCCCAAGCCCAACCCATCCCAGAAACACAGAGCAAGACTCCACTTTTAAGAGCTGTGCTTGCTGGTAGGTCCTCAGTACCTGGGTCCCAGGAGATACGACACGGCAGGAATAGACATGAATACACATGAAACAAGAACAGGTCACATTGAGCCCTGGCTGGCGTAGCTCAGTGGATTGAGCGCGGGCCTGCGAACCAGACGATCGAGGTTCGATTCCCAGTCAGGGCACATGCCTGGGTTGCAAACCGGTTCCTTGCAGGCTAACTACCAGCAGGGGATGCACAAAAAGGCAACCATACATTGATGTTTCTCTCCCTCTCTCCTTCCCCTCTAAAAATAAATAAATAAATAAAATCTTAAAAAAAAAAAAAAGAACAGGTCACATTGTCCTAGGTTTCCCACGGGCGACTCAGCAACTCCCGACATTAGGTAAATGATAACACTGAACAAGCCTGTATTCATTAGGATCAACTCTAACTGAATGTAAGAAACAACAACCAAAAAAACCATTTACATTAGCTTAAACGAGATAGAAATGCATTTCCCATTTATATAAAATAAATCTGGATGGTAGGCAGCCCAATACTGACATGGTGGCGCCACAAAATTTCAGGAACCGGCATCCTTCCAGCTCACAGTAAGCCTCCTCTGGGTCGTGGCATTTATATAACCTCAAGGTCCCAGATGGCTGCTACGCTCCAGCCATAGCAATTACATTCCACTCAGGAGAAATGGGAAAACAATACTGTCCAGTAGTTGTGAACATATCTGTTTACATCTCACTGGCTAAAACTAAGTCACTTACTTACAAAGGAAATAAGGAATATTTCCTTTTAATGGGCGACAATATGTCTCATCTATGAAGAAGCGGAGAATGTGTATTGGGAGGTACTAAGAAATATTGACCACAAATTGCCGATTAGTTGCTCTTCCACTGTCAAGAACAGCAAAGCCAAAGTGAGATGTGGACCCTTGGCAGCCCCTGTGTGACTCACCCACCGGTCGATTCGTTGCTACCAACCAGCTCGTCAGTAAACTTGTGTTTCTACGTATCACAGACCCACCAGACTGCTAAAAATACACAGGATTCTGAATGTGAAATTCTTGAATGCAAAGGACTATTTACAACAGCCTCTAAATGTTCAAATTGTATGGTCTTATATAAAAATTATGATCTATATCAAACGTTGATGGTAGATACACTTCAATATTAACCTAAGAGTTTACAGAGATGATTTCTGAGTAGTAGAATTACAGAACATTTCTTTGGGTTTTCTTTTTTCATTCTTTTCTGTAGTTAAAAATGTTCCTCCAATGTATGTGCATGGCTCCTATAATTAGATACAACAGTAATTTCCTTTCAAGAGGGACTTATTCATCCAGAACCCACAGTACCTGAGACGAGAAGTTACCAACTTGGGAAATCTGTCTGGAAACACTGTGTGACCCCTGACCCACTCTCCTTCACTTCATGCCACATTCTGAGGGTTAAAAATAAAAATCACATAGTGACCTTTTCTTATTTCAAAATAATAATTTCTTGCTATTTGTGTCTGTGGTTTAAACAGAACCTAAAAATAAATGTAGCTCATGAACAACCTTCTTGGGCAAGCCATCGAGTTCTGCTATTCCGATGACCCATGAGCCAGAGCCCTCGAGTTCAGACTTAGTAAGAAAAAGGAATGCATTTTTCCCAGAAACTGCCCCCTCCTCAGGAATTTCACTTCTGCATTTTTGACTTTGTCATTTTCCTGGGAATTCTGTGCAACAGAAAATGAAGAGTTAGAAACAGCTGACCCACCCCCCAGGGATCGGCCCATCCTGACCATAACCACAGGGGCTCCGGAGAGGCAGGCGGGAGCCCAAATCCCCCCAGGGGTATGGGGGCTCCCTCCAGAAGGAGCCTGTTCATCACCCCACACCCACCTGCTGCTTTTCATCTCGAAAAGACAGTAAGTGGAAAACTGAAAGACAAGTCTCCCTGGTTTTTACATTTGGGCTGGTTGCCTCTACCCTAGAACCAAGTCTGACCATGAACCAATGTAATCATACCATCCCCTGCTAGAAAAACAGCCAAAGGCATGTGTAGCAAAGCTTTAACCTCACACCCAAAGAACAGCCCAGCTACATTCACTGGTCTTGTGGAAGAACTGAGCTAAAGATCAAATGGGTCTACATAGACAGAAGGCTCCATTACTTGTCTCAGGAAAGTAAAGAGGAAGCAGCTTACTGTACTGACTTAAATCTATGCCATACTAGCCACTAACGAGCACAGGAGAGGGGGCTGATCCTACAGCCCCCATTGTGCTAGGACAGGTGGTGACGCCTTCCCCAGAGCAGCGACCGCCGTCACAGGCACGAGGCACCCAGGAGGCTCAGGATGAAACCCACAGCTTTTACGACAAGCAGAAGCGGATTCCCCTTGAAAACAAGGATCATGAAGTTTCTGGATGCCTCCTTTACATAATTCCTTCCCATTCTCATTTGAACAAGTATGTCTTTCCGATCTTATTTTCCATTTGTATTTTTTTTCTATCCATAAAGGGGGCCCCTAATTTCTATAAGCTTCATGCAGGCCACAAGGCTGGAAAGGGGAGTTGGAGACCAAGAATCACTTAGACAGCCAGGCATCAGTGGCGGTGTGGAGTGCAGTTCTAATGCACGAAGCCCAGGACTGCAGGAGGCTCAGGAGGAGGCCAGGGGGCAGGAGACGCCACCAGGGAGGGAATGGGCTGATGCCTGGCTTCCTAGTTGCCACACCGATCTGAGTGCCTGCCGCCAATGTCCTATTTTCACTGGTTCCTTCTAAACGTGCTCTTCCTTTCTTTCAAAGTACAACTTGGTTGAACTCTAACTTCCACGCCATACGATCGACCCCTTTGAAGTTTAGAATTGGTTTTGAATCGATTTGATGTTTGCAAGGTTCATCCATGTTGTAGCACCTCATTTCTTTTTATTGCCAAATAATATTCTGCTACATGGATAAACCTCGTTTTGCTTATTCGGTCATCAGCTGATGGACATTTGTAGTAGTTCCATTTGGGGGCTATTATAAATAATGGAACTGTGCCCCTGGAGATCAACCCAAAACTTGGTAACCGCCTAACTGCAGTTTCAGACTCTCCCAGCAGAATTTTAAAACAATCAGTCTATAATCTCCTGGTCAGTCCTAGAGACCTGGTGAGACTCCCAGAGCTTCTCTAAGGGAGGGTGTCCTGGCCTGAAATCACACACTCCTAACTTTTCAGTCCCCCCGCCATCCTTTTTGCCTTTCAAAACCTTCCATTTTGTATGACTCACGGGAGCCATTCTAGTTGCTAGATGGGAGGCCGCCGGATTCAGGAAATAAAGGCAGGGAGGCCTTCACCGTCCCTCAGGTGGACTTTGCTCTGTGGCGCGACGGAGTCAAGATTCCTCAAGGAGGAGCCTCAAGCTCTCAAAACCAGGACCAGCTGGAGCAAACAGGGGGTCCCAGTGCTTTCAAAATGTGTGTAAATTTAGAAACACCAAGGGGCTTGGGGAGTTTTGGGGGGTTCAAGCAAGAGCATGTGACCATCAAAATGAAAGAACAGAAAAACCACATTTCAGAGCCCTGGAGGTCTAGGTGATATAATGCGAAACAAAGCAAACAAATGTTTTAAAATGCAGCCACCGGTGAGATAAGAGTTTTAAATAAACACCTTGCAGACTCTGACACACCTCCTCCCCTAAGAGCCAATGTAATCCAAGTCACACGCAGCCAGCGCTGGAAATGCTGTACTGGCCCAAACCTGCGAACTGACCTGTGACTGACATCAAAAGTCATCAATGCGTCATGAAGCAATAGCAACAGATTGGCCCGGACTGAAGACTCGCCAATGGAGGGAACAAGATTTATACTTCAATATCGCTCTGACAATATTTTAACACAGCTCTGGGATTACAAATACATTCTGCTAAGAGTCATAAGCTCACTCCTCAATTCTATATGTATGTATAGGATATATGCCCTGTCTAGCATGGCTCAGTGGGTTAAGTACTGGCCTATGAACCAAAGGGTCACTGGTTCGATTCCCACATGCCTGAGTTGTGAGTCAAGACCCTGGTTGGGGGCGTGTGAGAGGCAACTAATCAGTATTTCTTTCCCTCTCTTTCTCCCTCCCTTCCCTTCTCTTTAAAATAAATGAAAAATTTAAATATATATATATATATATGCATTTTTTAAAAAGGAAATAAGGTGTCAGGGGAACAGACACACTGAGACAGAGGTGTCGGAAAGCTTGCATTAGGAGAGAGACTCAGGGCACAGGGCCATAGAACAAAACATCCCAAGGAACACAAGACCATGGCCCGCCTCCCTGTTATTGGGAGCTTGTAACCTATAAAGAAACATAAGTACCATGTAACCCGATGCCGGAAACAGCAAACTACGTGCCTGCAGAAAAGTAAGGATTTCATGGTTGGGCACTGAGGCACCCCATCATCGGGCTTGCCAATAGTGAGGAAAGTGTTCTGCCCGATGGGGAGAAGCACATCCTCCTCCTCCTGTTTCTGAACTCTCTAATGCTGGCTGACCAAAACGCCTTCTGGAGAAGGCATTCTAAATACCACTTTTGAAATAGTCTGGGAAGGGAAACTTTCTGGGGAATGGCATAAGCATGGGGTTTCTCCAGTGCCCCTGGTTCCAGGTATCATTTTCTTTAGTTCCCTGTTGCGCTGCGCCACCTCCACTCTGCAGCTTGGCAGGCAATCAGCTGGACCTGGACCCCTTGCCGCCAACCCTGGGGCAGGGGTGGGGGTGCTGCGAGGAAGGGGTGAATGGCTAGCTTTTGCTGAGTCAGGCACTTTCCCTCATTCCAGAGTCTTCTCTTTACCTCCTGGCAGGCTGCCTGGAGACTGAGGGAGGTTATTTCAGTGCACCAAATGTTCTTAGAAGTTCAAGGGTATGTAGTACCTGGGGACCAGCCTCTGGCCTTGTGCCTGTGGCTCTCACTGCATCATTTGTTTCTCTGCCCTCCTTTCCTGGCCTACCCAGGACCAAAATGGAGAAAAGAAAGGAAAAGAAGGAGGGAGGAAGAGAGGGAAGATCATGTTGAAAATAATTTTTTTAATTCCTATCATTTTTTCTAGTGCCCTTAAGAAATTTTTTTATATTTGGATTTTAATCTGCTTGGAATGTGCTTCTGAATGCAGTATAAAACAAAAATCCAGCCCTGGCTGGCATGGCTCAATAGAATGAGCACCATCCTGACAGCTGAAGGGTGGCCAGTTCGACTCCCAGTCAGGGCACATGCCCGAGTTGCAGGCCAGGTCCCCAGTTGGGGGCGTGTGAGAGGCAACCAATGTTTTTCTCCCTCTCTTTCTCCCTCCCTTCCCATCTCTCTAAAAATAAATAAAGTCTTTTTTAAAAGAATCCAAAACAACATGATCATGCAATTCCTATACTGTTCCCATCTTTAACTGGAATCTCTTAAGGCATAATTTTTTTGTTTGCGGTGGTCTCTGCCTTTATTAAAGCTTATTAAAAAATTCTTAGTTTTTATCTTTTCTTTCCTTTTTTTTTACTTTTTGTTGTTTGTTGTTTTTATTTTTGCAGTTTCTTTTTTCCTTTTATTAAGTTTTTTTAAAATAGGAATGCATACGGAAGTCTATCAAGCACCTTTTCAGCATCCGATGAGACATCACCATTTGATTATTCTTCTTTATTGACATGTGAACCAATTTGCATTATTGGCCTTCCCGATGTTGAAATTTCACTATTTTCTCTCTTACAAAATAAGCACTTGAGCTGGTATTGTCACATGTGGCATCACCATTAAGTTTCCTTTCCTGACCCTCTCATCTGCATTCAGGTGAAGGTCACCTTATATGTAACACGCATTCATGAAGCAGCCCCCCGTGCCAGGTTCTGTGCTTGCTGGTCCAGGACTCAAAACGCCTATGAGCAGGTCAGTGCTCAATCTGGGGGAGCCATACGGCCCCTTGGGGTCTCCCCTTTCTAACCTGTGCACAGGGAGAGCAGCCGTGCTCCTGGCCACCTGCCTCACAAAGGCCCAATGTCAATGCTGGAACAGCAGCCCAGACTGTGCTCGTGTACATGGGTGTCACCGGTGTGTACTATGTGCACAGTTACTCGACTAACCAAGTCTTTTTGAAACAAAGTTGATGAGAATGTTAAAAAATGGTGAGGACTGGCAGTCTCACGCAGCACTTCCCAAATCAATGTATAGCCACATATGTGCAGAAGGTCATTGAAACTATCTTTGCACCCTTACCGGTGAAGAATTCTTACCGTATGAATTGTTTTGAAATAAATTCGGTGACTCTCAATCTGAACTTTGTTCTTCTTTTCACTCACTGGAATCACACCAGGGTCTTGGGGTTTGGGGTTTGGTTTCTTTGAACAGGTGTTCAAATAACATTAACTGAACTGTTATAACCTGTCAATAATTGATTATGAAACTTCTTATATTTACTAAACATATCTTAGTAATTTGTATCAGTGCTTAATTTATGAACCAAATATAAAATTGTCAGGCCCGATTATTTGTAAAAACTGCTCAATAAGCATATATGGAAAGGAATGATCTCTTATAAGGACCTTTTCTATAAGCCAGTTAGAAATAAAATGAATGATAACATTAGAATGGTATCAAAGAATGTGAAATAAGGAAATTATCACTTCTCAGCCTTTTGGCTAAGGTCAAATGAAATAAGAAAATTCCATTTTCTAAAAGGTCATTTTGTGTCCTAGGTACGTCACTCACTCCTTAGAATTTTATTAGGTATTTGTTAGAATGGTGGGGGCAGCTCTCCCTAAGGAGCGCCCCCCCACCCCTGGCCACCCCCCACCCCCTTCCCCCCAGGCACGTTTGCCTCGTTTTCCTCGCCCTTCTCTCCAAAATTCCAAGGGCCCTTCTTTTGCATCTGTAACGTGTTTCCCAGGGCCATTTCTTCTACCACTCACTTCCACCTCTGTGACTTTCTAAACAAACTTTCTTTTCAGTTTAAAAAGGAAAAAGAAACCAAAAGAATGGTGGAAAGAATAAAATGGAAGAATCCTCATTTTTAAAACCAGTGCACGCTACTTTTCAAAAGCAGACAATAAAGCTAACACATGATATATGGTGCTGAGTTGTGGGTCTTCTGAGAAAGAATTTGTTGAAAGAATTGTAGAATAATAATGGGAAAATCATTGTTGTTATAGCCAGGAGACTTGCAATCATTTTGAAAGGTTTACTGAATATATATTCTCCAGAACTTTCTTTGCTAAGAATATTTTCATATAAAAAGTAAAAATATTTGCTTACACTGCAAAATCAAGTTTCGGCTGAAAAATGATGCCTAATAAAAACAATATCAGCAAAAACAAAAGCAAAAATTCCAAATATTTCTTCAACAGTTCTCATAAAATGATGTATTTGCTTTAAAATTGTTTTTCTGTTTTATTTCTCTAAAAAGAAAGACAGTTAAAGAGACTTAGACATCTGAATGGACTATTAGTGGGTTACAATGAAAATGTAATCAAAGACAAGAAGTAAGAAGAAGTGAAAAGAAGAAAGATTTCTCCTTTCTATTTCTCTTCTCAGATTGTCTTGTCTCCATAATTATCTTTTCCAATTGGTGATAGAGAGAAATTGCTGTAAATATTCTCAAAATGTCGTATTCCCTCAGTTTCCACATGATTACCTGCTTTTCAAATGGGTGCTTTTTAGAAATATTCAAGGTCATAAAAAGCAGGACCTACAGTCAAGATCGCTCTACCCAGCAAAGCTATCATTTAGAACCGCAGGGCAGATAAAGAGCTTCCCAGAAAAGAAAAAAACTAAAGGAGCTCATCATCACCAAGTCATTATTACACGAAATGTTCAAGGGACTTTTTAAGGAAAAAAAGATCAAACCTATGAATAATAAAATGGCAATCAATACATATCTATCAACAGTGGAATCTACAGAACAAACTACGCAAACAAGAGCGGAGACAGAACCACAGATATGGAGGGCTGCCAGTTCTGATGGCTGCCAGATAGCAGGGGGTTAGGCCGCACAAGTAGGTAGTTACAGAATAGCCGTGGGGATGTAAAGTCCCGTGCGGCCATGGAACTTACACGCATGGCCTATGGACATGAACAATGGTGGGGGGATTGCCTGAGGCAGTGTGGGTGCTGGGTGGAGGGGAGGAAAGGGGGGAAAACTGAGACAACTGTAATAGCATAAGCAATAAAATATAATTTGTTTAAATGTACTGAAAATATACATGCAGTAAAACATGAGTGTCCTTCTGGGCCCCTAATCTGTTTCCATTCCTACTTTGCAGGGATTTTGCTGTTCATAGGTCCTTCCAGATCCTTTTTTGACAGGTATAGGTATGGTTTATCGTGTGAACATAAATGTATGCTTATTTTAAACACTTTTCTAACCCCCCGCTTTTTTTGATATGCCAAGTTCACACAACTGGGAAGACCTGGGACTGAGATGGGACTCCTGGTCTGTCTGACTCCACAAGTTATTCAGTTTCCAATGCCAGGTCACCAAGAGCACGGTACTCCCTGGGAGGGCTGGTCCAGGGGGCAGGGGGGGGGGGTTGTGCCGCTACGTGACAGCAGTTACACTCTTGATTCAATCAAGACTTTCTTGACTAGTGACTTGTAAATATCCAACAACCAGGAAATAAATTGTGCACACCAACTAGATCAGACGCCAACGGTGAAAATACTGAAAACTATGTTGCAACCTGGAGAAGTGTTTGTGCTAAACTCCTCAGTGAAAAAAAATGGTATCTTCTTATGACTTTTCCTAAACCAAGAGAATTCTGCACCAAATCTAAATTGGCATCCTCACCTCCTGTAACACTGGTTTTGATGGGAGTTTCCTTCTTCACAGCAAATACGAAGTCCCGTCTTCCTGGGCAGAGACAATAAAAGCCTTCTAAAAACCCTGACATTACGAGACAACTGCTTCTTACTCTTCCTGCAGATCATGAAATACTGGCATGGGTTGAATTGTGCCCTCCAAAAGGTATGCTGACACCCGAACCCCTGGAACCTGTGAATGTGACCTTCTTTGGAAGTGCGGTCTTTCTAGATGCCGTGAAGCCGAGATGAAATCATCGGGATGGGCCCTAATCCAACATGACTGGTCTCCTTATAAGAAGAAGAGAACATGGACACAGACCCACACAGAGAACATCACGGGAAGGCACAGGAGAAGGAGGGCAACAAGGTGAAGCGATGCTGCCTCCAGCCACAGAACATCTGAGGTCAGCAGAAACGGGAAGAGAGCAGGAAGGAGTGGCCCCTACAGACTTCAGAAGGAGTATGGTCCTGCCCACACCTTGAGTTTGAACTTCTGGCTTCTAGAACTGTAGTGATAATTTTTTGTTGCTTTAAGCCACCCAATGTTTGGAACTTTGTTATAACTGTTATAAGGAACAAATGCAGAAATCCTTAAAGACTTTTAAGAGAGAGGAGGGGAAGAGAACCTTCAGTGAGAAGCTTGGTTCTCAGAACCATTTACTGAGAACCTTCAATGCTGTTCCAGGCTCTGGGCTAGATGCTCCACGTATTTTATTTCATTCTAACAACTATGGGAAGAAAACATTTTACAGATGAGGAAGTTGAAGCTCAGAAACTGAGTAAAATGCTGACCTTCCTTCGGCTGGAAGGGCCTGGGGCAAAGCCTCTGCCTCTGAGGCCCACAGTCCTTCCAGCACACCACTGCCAAGAACACGGTGTTGGTCTGAAAAGCCCGACTCAGCAGCATTGCAGCCACTGACGTCAACCACATACATCAGTTACCACGCAACCTTTACCCAGGTGAACCAGACCTTAGAGGTCTCCCTGGGAGACCACATCTTTTCACTGCCAAGTATTGTTGCGTACAGCCCCAAAGCTTCACAGTTTGCCAACTAGTACTTGAGCCCTGTAAATTTTTAACCAAAGTTAACTGCAGTGCTGACATGGTGAACTAATAATCCCATCTATTTACTTACAGACCCTGACCCTGAGTGGGAGAGGTCAAACACAGTCTGGCTGGCAAACACCAATCACAGACGATACCCTGGTATCTAACTTTATTTCTGGTTTTAGCAGGTTTGCTTCAATCTTCACGTTCTCCCCAGGCTTCAGGAACTGCGAGCTGGTGAGCGGTAAAGCTGGTCTCCAGGATATAAAAGCCCAGGACACTATTACTTCGTAAAGCCAGTATGGCGTGTACTTGAGAATTCAGACGCTGGGCCCACAATGGCTGGGTTGTAACGTGCACAAAGACAGATGCTGGAGAGGCAGGTAGTGGGCTGGTTTCCGGCCCTGCTCACCCCTCCTGCCGGCCTTCTCGGGCAGGGTTCCACCTGCAAGCAGGTTGATTCCTCCCAGACTATGGGTGGTAGTGAGATAGGGTGTGTGGCAAAACAGCCACAATCAATGAAAGCCACAGGAACCGTCAAGAAGACAGTAAGCCCATCCCACACTGGATCTACAGCTTAAAACCAGCAAAGACCAGCTCCCTCCAACATGGCAACTAATACCGTATGTATGGTAACCCCTGGCCCCATTATATACTCATCATAGTACATTAGCGTGCTAAATGACACACCTCACACTGCCCCGACTGGAAGCAGAAAGCCCACCTGAGGATGCAAAATGACCCATGGGGCTCTTCCAAGAAGTCACCACCCCTTTCCCCAGAAAGATCCTGGATGTTCTGCTTCCTCATTGAATGCCCTATCTCCCCCTCCTACTAATAAATCGAAGGAAGCACATCCCACTAAAGGGGGGCTGCTCTGTCTGTGGTTTAGCCCACTGTCTGTCTCACTGCTTTACAATAAACTCATTTTCGTGTCAAACTTGATGCCGGCTCACGTTCCACAGTGGGTCACAGGTGATCGAGTTCCCGGACCCTGGAACACCTGCATCGGAAGTGTTCTCCATGTCACCTACCTGCCCAAAACACCCAAGTAAAAAGGAGGCAAAACAATCTCTGAGTCCAAAACCATTGCATTTGATACTAATGAGATTGCTAATGAAATCATGCATCTTCCCCCAAAAAGGAATGCAAAAACTGTCACTATTACTCCATCACTGTTGCTCTCCTCTCGAGGGACAACCTGAGGAAAAAAGACAGGACTGTGGCCACGTGGTGCTGGGATTCAGCCAGCCACACCCCTCACCTGCTCCTCGAATTCCGCTCCTCAGCGAGCAGTTGTCGGGCAGTGACACCTGGATGTGGTTGGGGATGTGTCTCTGGGAAGACTAATCAGCAGCTTGCAGAGCAGAGCCCATTCTCCGGTGCCCTGTTAATTACAGAGCTCCTGGCAACTCACAAAAGCTTCCTGCACAGAAAGGTCACACCCTGGAGTCGCCAGTCAGATCTGGGCAGGATCTGATTGCTCTCCACGGTTACTTCCCTGATCATCGCTCCCCAGAGGTCGGTCTGGCGACAACCTAGAATATTTGACCGCAGTAATTTGCAAGATTTATGGAACACAATTTCTCAGAAATGTGCTCTCACTTTTCACTGGGCAAATTCTTCTTTCTCCGGTAAGTGCTGGAGCATATGGAGGTAGCAAATGGTTTCATGGACAGCGTAAAAGTAACATTTTTCTTCTGAAGTTGATGATTTGCACTTAAGGCTTCCAGGCACATTTTTTTTTTCCACTACAGCAAGTGTTCAGAGCAAATTAAAGGGAAAGGGAAAAGCTCCGATCTGTCAAGCAGGCCATTTCCGCAGCTCGGGAACAATGGGGCCATTTCAGAGACTCGTGCGCCCCTCCTGGTGCTCCCGTCCTCAGGAAGGAAACGGAGCATCTCTACCCCAGGCTGTCCTCTCCTACCTATCTCTGGGCTCTGTACGATGAACTCATTCCTTTCTAACATTTAACACAATAAGATCAAAATGGCCAAGAGCTGTCTTTCTAGTCTCTGGGAAGAGAGGTTACTGGTGGACACCATCACCTAAAGAAAAGTTAGGAAACAATATACAGTGGAAGCAAACACCATCCAGGTGAACACGCACGGAGCCCAGCTGCTCTTTGTAGTCATAACGTTTGCAGCCATCATTACACTTTTGTCCTTTTACAGCACAAGAGAACAATAGAAGGAGGTCTTAGAATTGGCCATCTGACCATTTGAACCTGGAGTAACAGCAATACAATGCACTCGTTTGTCCAGCCATGTCCATTTATTAAGCATCCACCCGGCTTCACGCACCTAGTTTTCCATCTCCGAGTCTCACCTGCTGCAATGTCGCTCTTAGCCATCCATCAGACGGCCTTTCTCTATCCTCCTGTAATGCCTTCTCTGTCACTCTGCACTGCCTGTGCTACTATATGTGGCCATTAACAGGTGACATGTTTGTCCTCTGAGTCAGCAGTGGGCTGGGGTGATAACACAGCCTATTTTCCACTGAATATTCAGCACCTGGAGCAGGTGTTGGATAACGACAGTGTGGGTTCAACAAAGTAACAAGGACCCTGTGTGTTAGCCAAACAAACCCAGTTCTCCTAGGGCCCACTCCGAGAGTCGGCGTGGAAGGTGGGGCACTTCTGAGGAATTATGAAACTGGAAGGAAAAACTCTCTCTCTAAAACTGACCTATCAGGGTGCTCTTTTAAAGGCTGCTATCGGATTTGCTTCAGTACCAGCAGGGAATGTAGAGATCACTTGGGAGACTACACTCCTTTCTCTTCCCTCACCTGCATGCAGAGAAATAGAAGTTATGAAATCTGCTCTAAGTCATGCAACCTGTTGGTGACTGGGCCATGAGAAGGGCAAAGGTTGTTGGATGCCCCAAGCTCACAGGCCTGGAAAGGCAAAGCGGACCACCTGCAAGACACATCCTTCAAGCACTAGCTTCTGCTTTCATAAATGCAACTCTGTGGCACACATCGGAGAAGAGCCACCTCCTCAGGCTTGAGCTTTCAATAAGGGTTTGTGCAAATAAAGGCTTGTCCTTCGTTTGACCTGTTCACATCCGGCAGACATGCACACACACACACTCCAGTGCAAGCACCACTTCTTCCAGGGAGCCTTTCCTTACTATTTGCTCACCTCCAGGCCAGATCGGATTCCCTGTCATATACCAGCAGGGCACCCCTTCTCACAGTTTGAAGACTTAATCGCAATTTGCTGTGACATGTTTGAGGGACTGTTCAATGAACAGCTGCGAGCTGTCTCCTCCATTAGACTGAGGGGTCACGAATGACATCTCTAGGGAGAAGACATCTGCTAAAAGCCCATCTTTTCTCCATCACACCAACCTGGGAGTAAAGACAGCATCAGGGTAATAATGTCAAAACTGTTCCTTTGAATCTCCCTCACTCGCTGGTGTGGGTCCTTCCGACTCAATTCAAGGCCCTCCCCTCGGGGTTCCAGGAGTCTGTGTGCTCTCACCTGAGTCCCACCCACTCTGCTTAGACATCTCAACATCTCACACTCTGTCCCCATCGGGAACTGGCTCCCGGTGTCGATGTGCTAAGAGGCCTCCGTGTGCCTCAAGCCCACCTTGGTGTTGTCATACCTGATCCTTGGGTCCCGCTCACAGAGATTTTAGTCAAATAGTCCGTTGACGTTTTGCTCCCAACCCTGCTCCCTAGGGCTCAAGATGACTGTCCTGTACGGTTGGCAAAAAAAAAGACAAAGCTCTCTCCCCATGTCTGGGAGCAAAGACTAAGATGCACCCTGTAGGCCTTGATGCCCTTTAACCTTGAAGCGAATTCTTTGCCGGAAGCCCCCATGGTGGCTCATGTCAATAGGCCCCTGTAGGGCCTACCAGATGGGCTTCCCTGCTGTCCAGGCCTGTGAGCATTTAAGGGCAATGGAGCTAAGTCCCCATCTTGGACTCCTGCCAAATTCAGAGCAGGCCTCTGAACGTCCTCAGTGCCTGTGTGAAGGTGCAAAGGGACGAGACCCTCCACTCACACCCTTCGTGCAATAGCAATACAGTAGAGCAAGGTTTTCCGGGAACAGCCTGTTCGAAGGCACTGAAAATTACAGCCCAGCACACGTATGACTCACAGAGCTTGGCAGGGTCACGAGGAAGCTGACTTCTGGACTCAAGGCAGGGGTAG
The DNA here is from genome assembly GCF_014824575.4 of Sturnira hondurensis. Lineage (NCBI taxonomy): Eukaryota > Metazoa > Chordata > Mammalia > Chiroptera > Phyllostomidae > Sturnira > Sturnira hondurensis. The sequence continues at coordinate 18,261,181 of NW_028082759.1, read as the reverse complement.
GGTGGCAGCCCTCTGCTGAGGGCTCTGACCCCTGCCAGGCAGGTGAGCTTCGTGAGCTTCTCAGCCTCCTCGAACCAAACACTCCCCAGCCCTGAGCCAGCCCAGCCTCTCTCTCTCTCAGGAATGTGCGTGAAAATTAAACACAACCAGGTTGGTAAACCAGCCGGCACAGTGCAGGGAACATAACAGATGCTCCATCAGTATTCATTACTTTTTCCATGACTTGCTTATCGGTTCTGATGTTTACAGTCACTCCTTCTCCCACTGGCTTTGGTTTAAAATTCTTCCATAAAAATCATAAAATATATATTTCACAAAGTACTAATTAAACTTCTACTGTGCTCCTAGAGTTTATTGTTTTTAACATTAAATCCAAGAAATTATGCTCTCTATTCTTTTTTTTTCTATTTTTGTCCTTCACTATTTTTTTTTCATTTACTGATGTTTTTAGAGTGAGAGGGGAAGGGTAAGAGAGAGAGAGAGAGATGTTGTTCCACTTATTTATGCATTCATTGGCTGATTCTTGTATGTGCCCTGACCCGAGATCGAACCTACAACCTTGGCACATCAGGACGATGGTCTAACCAACTGAGCTACCCAGCCAGAACTGTGCTCACTACTAATTAGCTATTTCCTGGATTCGTCCCATCTGATGTGGGGGATATTAATTTCCCCCACTTGGGAAATAGCTTCCAATGCAAAAAGCCCATCTGGTATGAAAGGAGGGGAAGCTAACATTTACTTATTACTACTACTACGTGCCCAGGTGGCAACAAAGCTGGCAGCGGATGGCTTGGGCTTTGGGGCCACAACGCCGAAGTTTACATCCAGATTCCACCCAGTAGGTAGCTGTGTGACCTCAGGCAGGTAATACAAAGTCTTGGTGTCTGAGTGTTTAATCCAAAAAAGGGTGGTGATTGCGCCTACCTCACAGGATGGCTGTGACAAGTAAACAAGTTAATAAGAACAATGTGTGGCCCAGGATAAAGCCTCGATACCTATTAGCTACTATTACTTTGCTGTGTTACATACAGATCGATCTTCTGAGCACAATCCTTCAAGGGCTGTGTTTTCCTCTGTAATCTCCAAATGAGGAACTGCAACCAGGAACCCAGGAGCCCTGCCCTGCAGCCCAGGGCCAGCTCACAGCACCTACATTCCTGCCCCGGGTTTTATGAGCCCCAAGCCCTGACCTTTCCTCTACAGCCTGAGACTCTCTGGGCGGCTGCAGCGGGTTCTCCTGGAAGTACGCAAACAGTGAGCACAACGTTAATTGTGACATGGACATCATGGTGGCCCAAAGCCCGGTGGTCTGAGACTTGAGCTAGAAACATGCTTTACTTTTTTATTAATTGATTTTTTAGGGAGAGGGAGGAAGGAGGGGAGAGAGACACACACATATAGATTTCTTGTTCCATTTATTTGCATTCATTGGTTGATTCTTGCATGGGCCCTGACCGGAGAGCAAACCTGCAGTCTCGGCATATCAGGCAACACTCTAACCAACTGAGCTACCTGGGCAACACCTGCTTTGAAACTCATATTCTGCCACCCTAGAAAATGTACTTAATACATTAACTTAGCATTAACGTGCCATCCATACGATAGTGAGAGCTTAGCATATATAATGTAGATTTTTTACTGCCTGGGATGGATGGATAGAGAGTGGGAGGGGGAGAGGGGAGGAGACACCATTAAAGCCAGGTGTCTACCTGCATGGTTCTGCAGCCTCTGACATTTACTGGCTGCCTGACCTTTGGGGAAGTCACATAACCTGCCTGAGCTTTGATTGCCTCACCTAGAAAATGTAGGAAACAGTGCCTACATCCCTGAGAATTAAATAACAAAAGTAAAGTGCTTAGCATAATACCGTGGCACTCAACAGATAGGAGTTCCTTCCCCCCTTTTGCTTATTCAAACAGGCATGCATACATATACGACATCTGTCCAGAAAAAGTCCAGCCATTGTTAACACAACAAGAACAGTGTGTGCAGCATCAATGTAACCTGGCAGCCAAGGAGAGTGAGCTGGAATGCCCATGCGTGAACAATGACAACGTCACTGTAGTCAGTGGGGGCCGTAGATGCCATTGAGTGAACATGTGTGCTGTGTGGCTGTCACATTCAAAATGACTGAGTAAAGCGATGAATCTGCATCAAATTTTATGTTAAGCTTGAACACTCCTTCACAGAAACTATTCCGATGATTCAGAAGGCCACAGCTGTGGGCGACTGGTGATTGGCAGCTTCATCACAACAAAGCATCTGCTCATCCACCACATCCCATGCAGGATTTTTTGGTGAAACATCAAATCACCCAGGTGACTCAGCCCCTCTACAGCCAGATTTGGTGCCCTGCAACTTCTGGCTTTCCCAAAACTAAAATCACTTTTAAAAGAGATTTCAGACTATTGATGAGATTCAGGAAAATGCAATGGGACAGCTAATAGTGATTGGGAGAACTGTGTGAGGTCCCAAGGTGCCTACTTTGAAGGGAACTGAGGCATCATTGTCCTATGTACACTCTTTCTTGTATCTTCTTCAATAAATGTCTCTATTTTTCATAGTACATGGCTGGATACCTTCTGGACAGGCCTCATATATAATCCTTAATTTAAAAAATTCAAAGACTAATAGAAAAAGAAAAAAAAAGACAAGTTCTACAAAGAAACAACCCAAGAGTGAACTGAAAGATATGTATGTTAGGGGCATCCATCTAAATTCAAATGTATCCCCACCCTGGCTGGTGTGGCTCAGTGGATTGAGTGCCAGCCTGTGAACCAAAGGGTCACTGGTTGGATTCCTAGTCAGGGCACATGCCTGGGTTGCAGGTCAGGTCCTCAGTAGGAAATGGCGCAAGAAGCAACCACACATTGATGTTTCTCTACCTCTCTTCCTCTCTTCCCCTCTTCCCCTCTCTGAAAATACATAAATAAAATATTTCAAAAATAAATATATTCAAACGTATCCTCCAGTGGGGCCAGGGGCAAGGAGAACAGGTAGCCAGTGCAGTGAGGTTGCAACACGCCGCAAATGCACTGAGCACTGTTTACTGACTTCCTCCACACCCGCTTCCCCTCAAGCCTTGGGGAACATAACAGAGAGCTCTCACCTCTCACTGTCTGCTCGTGAATTCTCCCACAGGGATTCAGTCCATGCTGTCATTCACTCACGTCCCTGCTGTCAACTTGAACCACTTAAAACCTCAGAAATCTGCTACGGAAATGTGTGCTCCTTCTCACACGGGCTGACAAACAGCAGAACTGATGACATTTTTGGAGGAGTCATGAGTAAACAGTTTCCGGTGGACTCACGCAGTTCCTGGGGCACAGCAGCAGAATGGGAACCAGGCCTTCCTGCGACGTCAGGGAGAATGCCGACAAAGGGACCCAGCGAGCAGAGCACTCGGAGTTCATCCTTTTTTTTTTTTAAGAGAACTTTCTATTTTTTTTTAACTTTCTATTTGGAGATAAGTGTCCATGGACATACATTTATAAGAAATAATTCAGAGATCGGTTTTTTACCCAGCTTCCCTCAGTGGTAACATCTTGAAAACCTATACCATGAGTCAGAGCCAGGATATCGAGAAGGATGGGGGACAGCTGCGTCCCCACGAGGATGCCTGTTGGTGGCCCCTTCTGCCCTGCCCCTGCCTCAACCCCTGGGAACCACTGATCTCTTCTCCTTGTCTGTAAGTTGGTCAGTCCGGAATGACAAATGAAGTCATACAGCATAGAATTCTGGGGCTTTCGTCCTCCACTGATTCACCCAGGTTGTATGAGTACCAGTAGTTCTCTCCTCGGATTGCTGAGCAGCATCCCACTGTGTGGGTGCATCACTGTTCGTTTAGCCACTCGCCCGCGGGAGCACATTAGGTCGTTACACCCAGGTTTGGGTTATTACTGATAAAGCTGCTATAAATATTCACGAACAGATTTTTATACGCACATCTGCATTTCTCAGGGGCAAATGTGCAGGAGCGCAATCACCCATCTATCTCTAAGTATTTTCTTTTTTAAAGGCAACAACTGTAAGTGGTATTGAGGTTTTAATGCCCATGCCTGTATGTTCATTGCTGGCAACAGAAAGTCAATGGATTTTGTATGTTTTATCTGGCCTCCTGTGACCGTGCTGACCTCTCTGAGTCCTAGGAGGCTTTAGATTTTGTTTCTCAATGTGTCTTACAAGAACGCAAATCAGATGGTGTCCGTGGTTTTTGTGGCTTACCCTCCAATGGCTTTCTGTTACTCTTGGAATAAAATCCAATCTCTTTGAATGGCAGCTGTGATCTGTCACCTTGGCTCCTCTGTCCCTCAAAGTCATCAGATGATTTCCCCACCTCAGGGCCGTCGTTACCCTGGCAGGTCCCTGCCCCAGCTCTCCCCACACTGAGGCCCGTTCTCATCCTTCGGTCTCAGTCCCAACATTGCTCACTCTCCCTCCCACCTACTTCCTTCACAGCACGGACCACTCGGTACAATGATCCTATTTGTCGCGCTGGCTTATTATCCGTGTCTCCTCGCTGCCCGGAAATGCGCGCTCCGCGAGGGCACCCCTGTCTGCCTCATCCCTGGCTGTGTGGCCGCACCTAGTCCCGTGTCCGGGATATGGTGGCGGCTCAATGTACGTGTTGGTGCAATGAACAAATGAACAAGTGTCAAGAGATTCTCATACCCTCTGCCCCAAATCAGAGCTGGGAGCCACGAAACTGAGATACCCCACGCATATTGCCTTGTGGGAAAACAAGTCTCCAAGAAAATAGAGTCTAAAGTTTATTCTTAAAGGACGAGGCAAATGCTCAGTGTGCTAGGCCTCTGTGTCCCACTCCTAGACATGATGAAATCAGGATGAAATTACCATTTGAAAAGACAACACCTGGTGGCTTCTACCCACAGTCTCCCAGGGGATGCAAAAAAGACCAGATGTTTGCCAAATCTCCATCCAGGCGGGCACAAGACACCCAGAAATGTTAAGAAAAATAAACCTCTTTTGAGTTGTACCCAGAAGGCTGTGGTTTTGAATGGAGTCTAGAAAAATGAGCACCAGGAGGAACAAACACTGTGTATTCTAGCAGAAAAGAACATCGGTTTCCCAACACCCGGGGCTTCTTCAGCAGAAGCGGGAAAGCACTCCTTCCCGTTAGCGAGCCCAGGGGCGGCTAAGAAAAAAAGGTGCCGCAGCTGCTCCCGCTCAGGTGCCGCCCCAGCCTTGTGCTGCGGGGCCCAGGCCCTGTGACTTCCCCCAGGGACCTGAGGCAGGTGGCTCCTTCCAAAGCAACTGCTGGTAACAGTTACCTGGGGGGAAGGGGCTGGAAGGGAGGAACGACTTAGTGCCTTAAAGCACGGGTGTCCAGCCCGCTGCTGCGGCTCAGGATGACTACGAACGCGGACCAACACAAAGGCGTAAATTCACTTAAAACATTATGAGATTTTTGTGTGATGACATGTCGCAATGTAGTTAATGTGTGGCCCAAGAGAATTTTTCTTCGAGACTGGTAAAGAGATGCCAAAACGTTGGACACCCCTGCCTTAAAGTGAGACTGTATTATTGTATTACTCATAATAAAAAGAGAAAAGAATTTCACTTTAAAAATGAACTTCTAGCGTAGCTCCTCAGAGTGAGGCACTCTGTCCTCCTGTGTAGCAGCTCCTAGAAAAACCACTTGGCAGTTTTTGTAAATTTGCAGTCACCACACGATCCAACATGTGCCCACACACATGAGCACATGCGTATCTACAGCATTTATCCTTAAAAGCCAAAGCTGGACACAATCCAATCCAAATGTCCAACAACAGATGAGTAGATAAACAAATTGTAGTATATGTGGAAAACTACTGGTTAAGAAAAAAAAGAAAAAGAAAGGAACAACAGGCTAAAAGGGAGTCACCTTTCCCTAAGCTACATCAGCAAACTGCAACTAACAACTAATGTAATTGCCGTCTCAGCCTTTCCCAGGAGTGGAATTTTAAACCCATCAGTCTAGAGATTCCTGGCCAGCACGAACCAGGTGATCAGCCTGGTAAGATCCCCCTGACTTCCCCCAAGAAAAGGTGTCCTTGCCTGAAATAACCCACTCTTTTAACTTCTTAGTCCCACACCCTTTCTGCTGATGAAACACCTTCCGTTTCGGTACAACTCACCTGACCCGCCCTAGGTGCTCAATGGGAAGCTGCCCAGATTTCTGAAATCCTTAATAGAGCCAGAGATCTTCACACTTACTGGGTTGAATTTTGTCCTTGAACACTACCCAGTAATAACATGTAGGGAACTAACGAGACACACAACATAGGTGGATCTCAAAAGCATTTGGCTGAAGAGGACAAACTGCTTATTCATTTAAAACAAACTCGAGCCCTGGCTGGCGTAGCTCAGTGGATTGAGCGCGGGCCTGCGAACCAGACGATCGCGGTTCGATTCCCAGTCAGGGCACATGCATGGGTTGCAGACCAGTTCCTTGCAGGCTAACTACCAGCAGGGGACGCACAAAAGGCAACCATACATTGATATTTCTCTCCCTCTCTCCTTCCCCTCTGAAGATAAATAAATAAATATTCGAGAAGAAACCAATCTACCCTGTAATAACAGATGGCGCAATAGCGCAGAAGCCCCATTTCTTTAACAGGGCACTTGCTCCCTTCTGTCTGTCCACTCCCTTCCTTAATCATTAGACCCATAGGGCAACGGATTCTAGTCGGCATCAAACTGTCTTAAGAACAAAGCCTTGGGTCTGCAGACCACAGAAACAGAGTTTCGGGCAAGCTGAAGAGAACACCTCGTCTCAGCTGTGGATCAGTGCAAGCCTGTGAAAGCAAAACGACCCCACACACCGCACCCTCCCCAAACCAGACTGACCCATGCCTTGGCCGCCTTCAGGACCTGACACACGGATAACCACTCCCTGCCTGCCCCCAACCAGTCCGTAGAGCCTAGGACCCCCAACTCCCGCAGTCCCCGTGATTAATGCTTCTTCCCCTATATCATCTGTCCCTGCGTGGGCCACCCGGGAGCCAGGTCTTTGGGGACTAGCTTCTCTGGGACTCAGGCTTGGGGCCATTTCCTCAACGAATAAACCCGTCCTCTCTCGGCTGCAGACTCCTGTTCGTGTTTGAGCGGACTTTGATACAAGCAAATGGACCCTTGAGTCTGGCTACAGATCTCGTTTAGCCCACTGTTATTTCAGGTTTCGCATCAGGGAAACATGATTTTTAATCGATAAACTGCACTAGTGATCATCTTTCTTAAAGCTTTAAAGTTTTCAATACTACTATAAATGTTAAAATAATGGAAAATATGCTTTATGTACTTACCTTTTAAAGAATAAGCTATGCATTCTTTTTACTCTGAGCTCATGGCCATGCTTAAATTTTAATCATAAGAAAAAACCCTGAATCCAGAGACAGGAAGCAGGAAGTAATACTCGTTTCACTCAGCATCACTGGACCTCCGGGTCCTCTAGTGAAGACCGTGAAACGCCTTAGGATGATGTTGTGACTCGGGTATAAAGCGGAAATCTGGTGGTCCCTTCGAGCCCATGTCGCAGTTAGTCAGAATAGGAGATTAAAATTTAACTTCTCCTGGTCACAGACCACTGCAAAAGTTTCATTGTCTTTCTGTGTCCAAAAAAATAGGAAAGGTTGTTTAATTTGGTTAGAATATGTGTCCCTGGGTTAGTCTTGATCCCCCAAGAAGTAATTCACTGTCACACTGAAGCCACTTACTCCCACGGTTCACACGGACAAGACTCCCTGTTCCATCGCCTTTATTAGTACAAACTTGACTATTCTGGGACACTTGGACCCAAGCAAATAACTTCGTCGCTTGTTTCAGGACCTTGTTTGAAGGATCATCAACGCTTTAACAGAAAGCATCAGCAATTTTCCTACCAACACTCTTCCAACTCCTAGTCTCCTTGCCTTGCTGTTTTCCAGAAACCTAAATTACTTATCATAATTCCTAATTAATCCCCTCATTGATAGACTTGCCTTAAACCAAACTTCAAAATCTGAATAAAACCAGGCTTTGCCCCTCCTCCTTTGACTTACCAATCAAGCTCGTGTTCTCTCTCTCTCTCTCTCTCTCTCTCTCTCTCTCCCCCTCACCAAGCTCTCTCGAGATGATAATTCTCCCAGGCAACAAACTCAGTTTTATTTTGTCGGTGATATTTGGGAACTTGTATTTGGCTCACACAAAAGGTTTACTAGGCCAAGATCTGAAAGGGAAGCTGAGGCAGGAGCCTGGAAGCGGATGTCCCACACAGCAAGTCTGAAGCAGGAGGGAGGAGGGAGGAAGGAGGGAGGGAGGAAGGAAGGAGGAAGGGGCTTTCGGTGTGGTGCAGCTCTGAGTTCTGTTAAGGCTCTCAGGGAATTCTCTAGCCACATTCACTCCCTGGGGGTGGTTCCACGTCTCTCCTGACTTAGTGGCCCCGGTGGGCTCATTGTGCACTGCGGGTGTTTCCTGGGAAGCAAGGCCCTGGCCCGCAGTGTGGACCAGTGTTGGAGCAGAGAGACCGGGGTGTGAGTGGATCATACCTTGGCAATCGTCCTTGGAGATCTGAAGAGACATTCTTCTCGCTCAGGATATCTGATGATCCTCCAAAAGACCATCTGGAAAAGGATATAAAGAATCAAAACAATTCCAAAGGAGTGTAACATAGATTTGTGAATGAGTTTCATTATTAACTATAAAAACCTAGTCAGAATGGTAGTAGTTTTTCTGTCTTAAAAATGCTCAAGACCCCTGGCTGGTACGGCTCAGTGGATTGAGCACCAGCCTAGGAACTAAAAGGTCACTGGTTTGATTCCCAGTCGGGACACATGCCTGGGTTGCAGGCAGGTCCCCAAGTGGGGATGCACCAGAGGCAACCAAATTGATGTTTCTCTTGCACGTTGATATTTCTCTCCCTGTCTTTTCCCCTCCCTTCCTCTCTCTAAAAATAATTTTAAATCTTTTTAAAAAGATGCTAAAGACAGTATCACTTCAGTTGTTAAAAAATGAAAAATGTAGTGACGGAGTCTTCATTATTTTGAGTATCATGAATTGAGGTATTTCTAGTCTTTAACAATGCTGTGGACTAAATCGTGGCCCCGCCCCAAATTCATATAGTGACATCCTAACTTCCAATCTGACTATATTTGGAGACTAGGGTCTTTCAGAAGAAAAGTAAGGTTAAATGAGATATAAAACTTTAAAAGGGGTTCTATGGAAAGTATCCTCACAGAACGATTTGCTCATAAATTCCCACCAGGGTGGGTCATGGTGGGCAGTTACTCCCAGAGACAAAACTTTCTAGTAAAAGGTTTATCTTTGCCTTTAAAAAGCCCTGCCCATTGTTTCTGTGCATTGAGGTTAACATAATTTCAAAACAAGCCCTAACCACCCTCAGCAGAGCACAGAACCCTGTCAGTCACCCGACCCCTGCCGTCCTTCCTCCCAGAGCCCTGTGATCTTCCTTATGCCTCCTCCCCAATCTCAAGTGCAAAGAAGCTGAGCATTTGCGATCTTGCTCCCCAGCGCCTGTCGTCGGTTGGGCTCAATTTATCTTAGAAAAATTCTTTACAGGTTTGGACGTTTCTCACATCAGCAGAGGTCGCAAGTGTTTGGGGAAGGAAAGGGGCCACATATTAACCTGACAAGTTCAGGGGAGGCCTGTGTGGCAGCCTCTCAAACCCAGACACCTACAGTGACCACATGGGCCAGACTGAAATCAAAGCCTTCTAACTAAAAGCAGTCATGGTGGGTGGTCGTGTCCTAAGCTGGTATTTTTCCCTAACAGAGGTCAATCTTGACCTTCACTGCGCCTATCTGTTGTCTTTTTCCATCTCCTGTAACGTGCCTTTGGAGCGTCAAATTTCCTTCCCCTCGCCCCCCCCACCCCCGCCCCGGCCCCTCTAAGCACACACACCAGGGGAGGCCTCGGACCCCCTCATTGTCACTGTTAGTGTGTTCATTGTTGACTGTGAACTCTCCTGGACCCCCTGTGTAGAAGATCAGTCTACCATTTCACTTTCTGTCTGGTCCCAGAGGTTCCACACTCACCCCAGGCTTTGCTTTCTCCAGCCTCCCTAATCTATCGACAACAGATCACACCTCACATCTTCTCCTTTGATTGTAATGGATAAAAAAAAAAAGGTGCAAAACTGCCCTTTTCTGGAGCATTTCTCAACCCAGTGAGATTTTGCTTCCCAGCAACTGCAGTCAGTTTGTCTCGCATGACTCACAAAAATGCTCTACAGGTTTGAATGCGCCTCACATTGTTCAGGAAGAAAGCCGTGGCCCCGAAAGGCATCATCTGCCCTAAACGCCCACCACTCCTAGCTTTCACGCCTGATCTAAGCGCAGCTCCAGCCTCCCCCAGAAAGGTCATCTTAGCCGAGCAGTCTGGAATGTTGTGGTCAAGCCCCGGTAAGGTCACCAAGCTGTCACATGGGCCCTCTCCATCCTCCAGGGAAAGAGGCCATCATCTGTACGATAAAAACCCTCTCGTTCTTTTCCCCAGCTGCTAGACTGGCAGGTGGGGGAGGGGAGTCAGGAAGCCAATTAGATCTCCAAACATACTCGGTTGAACTTTGTTTTTTTAACAAAGAGCAGGGCTCTATCCAGTAGGATAGGTAGTCTTTGTAAGAGGAGGACAGAGATGTTCCTCCCCTCGAATTTGCATGTTATTCTTACAGGAACTGGGGAGAGCGCTGGGCAAGTGGTCCTGCTAGGCTGACGGTCTCTAGAAAAACCACAGCTTCTATGTTGATTGGGTCCTTCTCCTCGACTCCTATACCTTAAGAGAAAAAAGCTCACCGGGCTCTTTATCCCGCTGTTCCTTCATTGGCCTCCTGCCTCCCCTCCCACGGCAGTCTGGTCTGCACCAGCGCCGGCCTGTCTACAGCTGCTCACGCCGAGATGAAAAACCACCTTCCTTTTTAAACATACTGTTTTAAAATTACAGCTGACGTACCCTATGACACTAGTTTCAGGCGTACAGCCCTGTGATTAGACGTTTATATAACTCACAAAGTGCTCACCCGGCAAAGTCCAGCACCCACCTGACACCACACGTGGTTATCACAACATTACCCACAATGTTCCGTGCCGCACTTCTCATCCCCGTGGCCGTTCCGTGACTGCCAGCAAACCCCTTCATCTTTCTCACCCAGAAGCTGCCTTCTAGTGGTCAACTTCGAAGGACTCAGTCCCCACCTTGACTTCTTGGGAGTGTTCATCTCTGTATTCCCTCCCGGAAACCCAGTCCGTTACTTCTAAGGGACCAGTCTTTCCTTGTTCCCCTTCTCTGCCGAGGTCGCAAGTCTCTTTCCCTCCCACCAACCCCTAAAGGTACTTGGTTCACAGGATTTCATCCTCAACTTTTCTTAGCTCACTGAAAAGACTCTGTGGGTGATCTCATTGACCGTGGCTGTCGCTGCTGCCTTCACTCAAGTGTTTGGCCCTGACCCTGTTCTGAACTCCAGCGCCATATGTTCATTCGCCTCCAGATTGACTCCACCTGGGTGTTCCGGGGCCCATGGCAATCCTATGCTCCAATCATAACTCAGTGTCCTCAGGGAGGCACCTCCAACAGATCTCCTTATTCAGTACTATTGTCCACCTGTCGCCACGCCACACCGAGGCTGTCCTCTCCTTCCTCCCTGGCCCCCTTAGACTTCCTCTGTTTCTCAACCCTGTGGTTGCTGTCTCTTTCACGGTACTTAAACTCACTTCTTTTCCACCTTCACTGCCCCCGATTCAGTTGGTTGGGAGGCAGCACCGAGGGACAAAGGGGAATGTGCATGAGCATCACCTGAGCCTCTCCTGCAGGAGTCAGACCCGCCACGTGCTCTGCCTACCTGCTCTGTTCCTCCTCTACCCCACCTCCAATCCACTTTCCAGGCTACTGACAGGTTGTTCAGAAATGCCACACTGACAGTGCAACCTACCTACTTAGGATCTGATCTTTCAAAGACTCCCAGAACCCTTAGGATAAAGTCCAGACTTCTCTGAAAACCTTCCACGTGTTCCTTCCTGCCCAAGGCTTCCATCTCCCCTGCCCCTCCCTTCTGGGCACCCTGCGCTGCAGCCTTATCAAGCGTGGGGGTACTTGCTGTTCCTGGAACATCCCTCCTTTCCTTGCGGGGCTGTTCTGCCCCACAGCTTTCTACCTGGAAGTCACCTTGTTCAAAATGCCTCTCCTGACTTCTCCAAGCAAGCAGGCATTTCCTTGTCTGTGTTTCCACCGTGTCTTGTTCATATCATAATTTCGTATTTATTAACAGATATTGTAAGTATTTGTGTTTATACAATGCCTCACCCACTAAACTGTGAACAGACTTCATTCAATTCCTTTTTGTATGACCTCATGAAGAGCCTGGCATGTAATATGTACTAAGCAAATGCCTCCTGAATAAACTTTTGAAGTAAGTTTTACTTTATATTTTTCCTGATTGCGTAAAGTAAGTGTTTAATATATAATAAAAACAATGCTACTTTCAGAATAGCATGCTCTTTGAATCCCTTTTAATAATGACAGTTTATATTTGAACAGTACTTCCACCCCCCAACATTTTATTGTGAATATTCCCAAACATACAGAAAAGAAAAAGAATTGTAAGTGAATACCCACATATCCATCACCCAGATTCTAAAGTAACCTTTTGTTATTCTGGCACACCTCAGAGCCGCTGCGGTTGGTTCCAGACCACTGCAATGAAGTGAGTCCTAGTGTTTTTGCTGGTGGAGGGTCTTGCTTTCAATTTGTTTAAAAAAAAAAAAGGCAACATCAGTGAAGCCCAATACAACAAAGCACAATAAAGTGAGGAATGCCTTTATTTGCAAAACACTTTTATGGGCTAACTTTATTATCTTTTATTCCTGATGACTCAGGTATGACTCTACCTGTTTTATAGATGAGGACACTGAAACCAGGAGGGTTTAATGACTTGCTAAAGAGTTTGCCTTCTAGTCTGGGCCAGCTGACTAATCCACACCTCTTGGGCGTTAGATATGTTAATGAGAGAAGGTCTGAACCTGTAGAGAATTTTATGAGCTTATTTGAGCCAAAAGGATGACCTACATCCGGGAGCAAGGTTTCAAATGCTTCAGAGCATAACAGTTTTGCAGGTTCTCTTACGCGTTTGAAATTCTAGAGGGGGGTAGGGGCGAAGCAGGGGTGGGATCCCAGGAGAGTTAACAAGATTATGTGCCCTCCTAAAGGAGGTTATGATTTACTGCAAAGGTGTGCTGGCCTAGGTTCATGGGAACAATGAACAGAGCTGGCTTAAGGCAAAGGTAAACAAACCTGTTACTAAAAAGTGACGCGCCTGGGACCTGACTACTCGCCCTGACCTGCCAAGTAAGGCATTTATGACCAGATCACCCTGTGAGGTTATTTTCCATAGAACCCAGGTGTGAAAAAAATAGGAGAATCGGCAAAATTGTGGGATAACCAACAAGAAAATGTATATAGCTCATACGTCACTCAGAAAGGTACCCAGTCTTGGGTTCCCTGCCCCTCACCCACCCTCATTCCTGGTTAGTCATCATTTCCTGCCCGATCTGTTTCTTCCATCCATTCTTTCTCAGTACCAGAAGCACGTCTAGAATCTTTCATCTCCGCGGCTCTACTCTTCTTTTCATGCGCCAGAGATACTTGCCCCCCAATTAAAGCAGGGCCCTAATCACATCCTTGCTCAACTCACAAAACAGAGCAGCTCACTATTTTGAACCAAATTAAGTGTACTATGTATAATCTCTGCCTTCTACAGTGTAACCTACCCACGTGTCCTTCTTACTCTAGCTTCCCTCTTACAGGGAAGGCTAAAAGTTGTTTCCCTAAACACGCCCAGAGCTTTCTGCTTCTTTCTTTTGTTCCTGTATAAATCACCACCACTCTCCTCCCAAATTCCAGGCGTGTAAACTCCAGACCTCCACGTTCTAGCCCCGCTCAAATGCCAACTCTTCTTATGAGCCTTCTAGAAACTCCAAGCCCGTTATAACCCCCATGCCAAACTTGAGGCATCCTGCACCCCGATCTTAATCTCCCTTGTAGAGCCTTGTGGTCTGATTTCCCCTAAGAACTTCGGGCCGTTTGCCTGAGTAAGCCATTCTCGAGGACAGGGTCACTGTCACATTTACCATCGCCCACGCACACAGCCAGGGCTTTATCATGATCAATTCCGTTTAACGGAAAATATTCCGCCGAAAGAGTCGGGCGCTGACGCCCTTTACTGTATTCACACACTCACACGCACACGCACAAACCGATGATGCTGTTTCCCACTCGCACGCACACGTGTGCCAGAGCCCTGGCGAAGACCAGGGACTCCCCGCCCATGGGCGTTTCCATTCCAGCCAGCGGAGGGGGGAGGATCTTGTCTTTAAAACCGCTCCCTCGGTCATCAGTTCCCTTAGGCCTCCTGCAGCATCCCCTCCACCACCATCTTACGATATCTTTCCTTCTGAAACAGAATCACCCCGGTTCTTGGAACCTAGTCTTGCCGAGTTAGGGCCCGGCCCCACTAGTTCCCCCTCCAGTCCCCGCTTGGTAGCGCCCGCTTTGTCTGACGCCGCGCTCACCGGGTGTCTTCTGGGTCTGGACGGCCACAGCCCGCAGAGCCTCAGCTGCCGGAGCAGCCGCTGTGCTCCAGCCTGCCCTTCGGGCTCGACTCCTCCCAGGGTCCGAGCTAGGCGAGAAGGAGCCCGGGAACCTCCGCTCGGGCGTCCCCGAGAGTCTGCTTCCCCCGCCTCGGCTGTGCTCTGCCCCTCGGGCGCGCGAGGGGCCGCGGCGGTTGTGGCAGCGGCGCCCGGCATGTTTCAGAGCTCGTGGCGGCTCTGCTCCGCCCTGCTGCAGAGGGAAGCGCCCGGCCTGCGCCGCCGGCCCGGCCCGGGCTCCGGCCGGCGCTGCCAGTCCTCTCCGCCGGCGGCCACCCGGCGCCCCGCTTCCCCCCGGCTCCTGGCGGCGGCCTCGGACGCGCGGGCGCCGCGTTCCGGCGCAGGTGAGTGCTCAGCGGTTCCGGGCGGAGGACGCCGCCTGCAGACGTCGCAGAATGAATGGGAGCCGGGCGGCGGGGCGGGCGGGGAAGCGGCCGCACGCCCTCCCTCCTCTTCATCGTCTGGGGCTTGCACCTGCAACATTGTGTTCAGGTTCCTTGTGCTGGATCCTTGGGTGCCGGGCCTTCAATATTTCTCTCCTGGACCTACGTTAAATTTCCCCCTTTCCGAGGCCGAAAATTATTCGTATTGGTTTTAGTTCTCATTGTTCTAATTATGGATATTTTATGGAAAAAAATACCATTGAAAGTTACATTTATTTGACTGTGTGGCTTTCATGGCTTTGATATTCTGCTTTTTTCTTTTAAAGTATGTTAACAAGATGTTCTAACACACAATGATTCGTCTTACATTTATTTGGGGTTTTTTGTTTGTTTGGTTTTTTTTTTTTTTTTTTTTTTTTTTTTTTGCGAGGGGAGCCTTCCAATTCTCAATACTTAGGTCATCTTGTGTCCTACACACCTGGGTTAAGTTCTTGTAAAGGTGATGTCTTCTCCAGGAGCCAATTTTATACCTCACATACCTTCCACTTTCCCTTTTTTGCCACCTCGGTTTCTGCCTGAGGACACATTTCTGTGACCACAAATTACATACAAATTAACCATACTTTTAAGATGAGAAAGTGTCCCTTTCAAACTGGCAGTGGCTTCACCACACTGAAAAGTGTATTTTGCTTGTGCACCAGTGAGGCTGTGGCTGTTTGTGTGACCATCCGCTGTTACAGATACTTACATTTCACTCCTAAAGTTTTGGAGTAGTACGAGGAGGACAAATGAGACAATATGTTCAATGTGACTTTCTTTAATTAATGAAAATGATCATCCAAAATGCGATGGAAGCCAAGACTTGAAACTCTGTTCGATTGTTTGGCATATGTTAGGCAGAGGCTGGTTTTAAAATGAGGATGTGAAACTGGTAATGAGACTCCAAACTCTGGGTTGTCCTTTAGGAAGGGTGAACTTGACAGTCATTCAGGTGTTCCCCCCCCAGTTCTATGGAAATTTGGCACATGGTGAAATAACTGTTAGAATGGGCACCACTTTATATGAAGTGTTTTTTCTTGCTGGAAATTTTCCAGAGGAAAATTGTTAGGTTCGAGGTGGGAGAAGTAAAAGAAAACCTGCAAGAAGTCCTCTGAAACCCCCTAGTTTCACAGATAAAGAAATCATTGTGGTCCTTAAAGTACTGTAGACAGTTAACTATAAAATTTAGGCAATTTTCCTGTTTCTGTGCAATTTTAGCTTCATCTGCTTATTAGAACATTGACTGACTCCTTGTGTGACCACACATTCATTCCTGAAGTCTACCAGAGGCCTCTCGAACTGTAGGAGCTTTTATATTACAAAGTCTTACAAAATCGTAAGCATGTAATTCTATAACATAATATCACACGCAAGCACACCATGTAACATTGTAGGAGCATTTAATTTAATGTTCAAATTAAAACTATAAATTATTACACCCATATTATTACCCTGCCAACCACACTCAAGCAGGCGTTACTTCTGCTGGACCCTGTATTATAGGAGGTAAAAGAATGGGAGCCTAAGTCTGCCTTTAAGGATTTTGTTGCCCAGTAAGACAGATGAAATTTGCAGAAAGAAGTAATTGATGAGATTAACACCTTTTCTTCTCAGAGGAAAATGTTGACACAAGGGTGTTGGAGACATCTTTCTGCTCCAGGAGTGTGTTGCATACTTACCTGAGGGGGGAGCCATCAGGATCAGGAAGGTGCCTTAACCAGGGTGGGGCTTACCTATTTTGCTCAGAATGTGCTGATCCCTGCAAGTTCCCCAGATGTGGGAACTTGACCGCCAGTTTGTGGTAGTCGGGGATTGCATCATGGTGCTTCCCCCTGGCAGGGGTCTGGGCGGATTGCATTTGACCTGGGCCTGGAAGCATGGTTAGGATTGGCAGAGACGGAATCATTTTGTTTGGGAAAAGCTCAGAGCGAAGGGGACTGGATGAGGCATGGATGCTGCAGGGCGAGGGAAGAGGCACCTTGCAACGTGCTCTTCAAACCAGCATTGGGTGCTCTTGAGGAGCCTACTGTGTGCGGGTCTGTCGAACAGAACCGTTACCTCTGGGCTCCAGATTCCTCATTACTTAACAAAATAACAGCCATAATAAAACTACAGGTTATTCTTACATGCCCCAAAGTGTAGATGTGGCAGGAAAAGCCTGAGGGAGCTGAGAGCTACTCTTCTCTCCAGGGAGCCCTGGGGGTGGGGTCATGAGGCCCCATTCCAAGATCAGCTCCTTCCTGGAGTAAGCCCCTTGGCAGTTAGAGGTCAGTGGCAAGACCAGTACAGTCCCTTTGGCGCCATCAAATGCTAGGCTATCAGAATTGACAGCCTGGTTTATGTAACACTGTCCTTGGGTCCTTCCTCCTCGGATAGTGGAGAGTTGGCCAAATTCCTGTTCTCTGCCGCTTTTTCCTTAGTATGATTCTCAGAGACAACACCAGCTCACTTGAGCCGGCTTTATTTAGTGCGTTCTTACCTGCTCAGGGGAGAGGAGAAAGGGGAGGCTTGTAATCACCAAGCTTCTGCAGGAATGCACTGCCCTCTCCGTGGGAGAACAGAGGAGTCGTTTCCCAGAGCATTCGATGGCAGGGGTTTGACTGCAGTGAACGCCTGGGGGCTCTCCAGTTAATGACCACGGGTTCCAGGGTCACATTCAACACGCACGTGCATAAACATTCGTGAAGCATGTAACCTGGTGTGCTGTCTCTTAACACCGGTCTTCACCTGGAAGAAAATAAGATCCATTGATAATCAAGGGATCCACAAGTGTCGAACTATTTTTTAGAGCAGGGGAAGTCAGCACGGCCACAGGAAGGCATGAGGCCTCAACTGAAAATCTGAGCCCCCGTCTTGCTGTCTCTACCTGGTCTCAGAGCGACACCTGAAACACACCAGCCACCACGGGTCCTTGGCAGGGGTGCAGGGAGAAGCACCCGGGAGAAAGCGAGCGACAGAAAGCCTTTACCGTCAGAGTTGAATGGTTCTGTAAAGTCCCTTTTTCTCCTTCCGCTGTCAGAAAATCAGAGGGGCCCACCCAGATCTTCTGAATGTGCGGATCTGCAGGTAGGGCCTAAGCAGCCGGCGACGCAGGGGCAGCCTGTGGGCAGCCACTGACCGACAGCCCAGGCGGACATGTTTTACGAAATGCTTAGATGCCCACTAGAAGTTTTTTGCTATGAAGTTTCCTTTTTCTATGAGATGTCCCTTGAAGGCGAGTGCATGCAAGGTGCAGGCAGCCGAGTTTTCAGCACAAAATGACTGCAGCAGGGTGTCTGGGCAGCGTCGCAGGCCTGTCCCACCCTCTCCCGCCGCCGCAGTCTTCCTCCCCCTTTGCTTGCCTTCCCCTAACTCCCTGTGGGCAGGGCCCTCGGTCAGTCTGCAGCTGTGCTCGTGGCCCGGCGCGCCTCATGCTGCAAGGGGTGCAGGGTAGAGCACTTTGCAGATGCTGAGGATGCCTTGCCTGGAATGGCTTTCCTGTTTCCATTTGATGCTTTGCTTTCACAGACGTTAACCATCACTGAGGGCGGTGGAGGGAAGACACCATCTTTTGAATGATAGGTCAGGCCTTAGAGATTGGCTGAGATGTATTGTACAATGAACCTTTCATGGTTTTTTTAAATAAAATTTTTTCAGTTACAAAAGTAACACATGCCCATTACTAGAAACCTTTTTTCCTCAGAACTTTAAACGTTATCTCTAGACGCTTAGAGGGTTTTCCCCATTCCTGGCGTTGCACGGTTCCATCAGGACAGATGCCTCAGCACCCGGGAGCCCTTCAATCTCGGGGCACCCCGCCATTCTCATGTTCCTCACTTGTGCCACCCAGGTGGTTGGCCTCGTGGACCTGGCCTGTGTCTCTTCTCTCTTTTTTAATGTCTATTTCTTCTTTATCATGTGAGATTTCCTGAATGTTCCTATTTTGCTGCCATTTTAAACACCAGACATTTTCCAGTTCTCTGATTCTTTCTTCTTAGAAGCCAGTTCTTGCTGGGTGTCCATAACATTCTCCTGTAGTTTTCAATAGGTAGAGAGACACGTGCCTGTTTCTCCCTCGGGTCTCTGCTAAAGGGGAGAGGTGAGGCGGAGGGTGGACAGCCAGGCCCCCCCTACAGCGCTGGAGAGGGGGCCAGAGAGGCGCCCACTGGTTACCACCACCTTGGCCCGAGCAAGAGGGCCTCTTGATGTGTCCTCTCACCTGTGTAAATCCTCGCTCCCCTGCAGAAATATCCCTGAGATCCAGAGTTAGCTCCTGGATCTTCCCACAGTGGGAGGGACTCCCCGTGGGGTGGGGGCCCTCCCCGGGCACACCGCCCACTGCCTCAGAAGCAGTGTCCGGTCCTGGGCAGCAGGCGGAAGCCACCCCTGCCTCCTCCCGCCTGTGAGAGAGAAGTGGTGTCACCGGGCAGCTGATTCAGATGTCACTCTTGAAGGACTTGTCCTCACACTCGCCCCTCAGCTTCTCCCACCCTCTGTCTCCGCTGACCCAGCTCACTGTTTCTGGCGCGCCCTTCGGAAGAACCACGTTTGATTTGCCTTTGGTAGCTGGTAGACAGTGCAGGCCACAGTCTGTCTGCCACAGCCTCTGGGCCCTGCCATTGCAGTGCAGGCCGCAGATGCTACAGCGGCTTCCTTGCTGGAACCTGGAATTTGAATTTCATGGAATTACCGCCTCATGAAATTCTGTTGTTCTTAGGATTTTTTCCACCAGCTGTTTAAAAGCGGAAACTTGCAGGCAGCAGCAGCCCCGGGCAGGGCTGTGGGCCCCTGATCTGGAGGGGGACCCCTGTGCTGTCTGCAGCTGGCTCTGCCCAGCTGTCCATTCCCATCTGCACTCCCCTGCAGAAATATCCCTGAGATCCAGAGTTAGCTCCTGGATCTTCCCACAGTGGGAGGGACTCCCTGTGGGGTGGGGGCCCTCCCCGGGCACGCCGCCCACTGCCTCAGAAGCAGTGTCCGGTCCTGGGCAGCAGGCGGAAGCCACCCCTGCCTCCTCCCGCCTGTGAGAGAGAAGTGGCGTCACCGGGCAGCTGATTCAGATGTCACTCTTGAAGGACTTGTCCTCACACTCGCCCCTCAGCTTCTCCCACCCTCTGTCTCCGCTGACCCAGCTCACTGTTTCTGGCGCGCCCTTCGGAAGAACCACGTTTGATTTGCCTTTGGTAGCTGGTAGACAGTGCAGGCCACAGTCTGTCTGCCACAGCCTCTGGGCCCTGCCATTGCAGTGCAGGCCGCAGATGCTACAGCGGCTTCCTTGCTGGAACCTGGAATTTGAATTTCATGGAATTACCGCCTCATGAAATTCTGTTGTTCTTAGGATTTTTTCCACCAGCTGTTTAAAAGCGGAAACTTGCAGGCAGCAGCAGCCCCGGGCAGGGCTGTGGGCCCCTGATCTGGAGGGGGACCCCTGTGCTGTCTGCAGCTGGCTCTGCCCAGCTGTCCATTCCCATCTGCACTTGTAGAACGGACCATCTCCTTGCGTCCCGGGAATGTCAGTGGCGGGGCATCATGTCCCAACACCGACCCCAGATCTGAGTGCAGAGAGGTTGTCCCACCAGCCTCCCCCGGTGTCTGCCTCCACACTCCACATCAGAGCGTGACTGGGCTGGAAAAGCCAGCGAGTGAGCATGGTGGGCCAGCCAGCTAACAGCAGGGCACCAACTGTGCATTCTGAGCCAGGCTTTTCTCGTGGAGGGATTTCTGCTTCCTTGGTGACATTTTCTAGGTGAATCTGGCATGACTGGAACACACTTTGACGGTCGCCTCTGTTCTGTGACTGCTACCCAGCGACAAAAGGTCGCTGGGATTGTCACCGTGTCTAGGTGCTCGTATTTTTAGCCACATTAGAGTGAGAGTCATGACCTTCACTTGATATCTCCAGCAGGACCACGCGGGGCCTCACACTGCTTGTGCACTTTGAGCTGTGCTGACGTGTGTGCTGCGCGGGCAGTGATGTCCCTGGGAGGAGGGCGGTGGAATCCGACCTCTGTTTGCTCCTGTGTGGGCCCCTGGCCAGGCCCACCAAAGTCGTCCTGACCCAGAACATCAGCAATGCCTGGTGCACAATCCAGGTACAGGCCGCCTTCCCCAGCGCCAGGCCTTCGCTGGTTATGCAATCCTGAGAAGACTGTGCAGTCCGGGCCTCGGCAGCCACGTCTGTGAACACGGCGTCCTCGGCGGGGTTGCTGGGGCAGCAGCGAAAGTACAGGGCAGTGGTGTGGCTCTCACTGGGCTGCTGGGTGGCAGCAGCCTTCTCCCTAAGCCCAGAAAGTGAGCGTCACTGAATGGAGCAGAGTGGGATGTGCTGGGTGTGGCTGGTTCAACTGGATCCTCACAGCAGCCCTTGAAGTGGGCCACACAGGTCCCCGGGTGAAGAAACTGAGTCACAGGGAGGTGAATACGTTGCTCGGAATTCTATTAGTAAAAGCAGGAGCTAGAATTTAAAACCAGAGGGCCTAACTGGAGTCACATGTCTGAATGTTTTGCCTCAAGAATTGTAGCCTGATCTTACCGAGAAAAGTCGAGGCTTCAGCCATTGAGCATGCATGCTGACTGACTGAATATCTGACCTTTACCAGAAAAGAGTATCTTCCAAAATTGGCTCTTAGAGTCCAGTCTCTGGGGTCCAGGAGTTACTGCACTACACAGCCCCACACTCAGTGGCAAAATAAAGCCCTGAGCTGGGTGAGCAAGGCAGACACAGCCCCTGCCCTCGGGGAGCTTACAGTCTAGTGAGTCAAGGGCAGGGATTGTTGTTCAAGTATGAAGAACAGTTTAAGTAAGAGAAGCCCGCCAGGTGTAAGAAGGGGGACCTGGGGTTGAGCCTTAAAGCTGTGCAGGTGGGGGGCAATGCGTTTTAAGTAAAGGCACCGCTCATTCCATGTCTAGGCTGTTCTGTGTCAGTGGTTATCCTGTGAAAATGGTCGCTTGGTTCGTCTCGAAGGTGGTCCTGCTGACCCAGGAACCTACGACCCCAAGGAGCCTCCTGAAACTAATGAGCGGCTAGAGGAGCGCTCGCTGCGGTGGCTCAGCACGTGGCCGCCAGGTGGCAGCACAGGCTCGCTCTTTGAGTGGCGCCTTCCTGTGACGTCTGTCCTTTCCAGTTTGGGAGCACTTTACTGGTCAAGCTTTCTTTGGGCCCGAGGTTGGTGAGCTCTGCGGCTTCCCAGGTGTGTACCCAGATAACCTTGCTTTCTGCCGAGTGTTTGGTGTTTTGTCTTGCGGTCTTGCCAAGTCGCCAGTTCGGGTGGCTAAGCTCGGGCCCAGGGTGAGAGAAGGCGTGCGGAGACGGAATGGTGGGGTGGGCTCGGGAAGGGTCGGTCTCGGGCAGGCGAGGCGCCCCTCTGCCGTGATTGCCCCGTGCGGTCGGACCGCCGGGCGGGGCGGGGCATCGGTTGGCGTGTCGACCGGCCAGCCGGCTTTCTCATCCTCACACCCCGCTCCTTCCCATTGCTGGCGGTGGGCACTCCTCCAGAGCTTGCCTTGTGGGCTGCTTTTGCTTTAGATGTAGTGGTGGGCGATGCGAAGAGTCACGCGTGTTCTAGAAAACCTGACTCCTCCGGCATGTGTTTCCAGGCTGTTGCGAGGGTAAGGGGTTGTTTATTCTTGTAAACTGAAAGAGCAGGGAGGCGTTGATGATACTGCCCAGGGTGAAGGCGTCCAGTTCTCACGTAGGTGGAAATATGCGCACAGAATTGGGAAAAGGCAAGGGATGGAGGTGGGGTTGCCAAGTGGACTGCTAGGGATGAGAAATAAAGCTGTTTTGATCCGCCTGTTGATCTATATAAATTACGTAACGTGTATCACCGAAAAGGATGGCTGATAGTTCTACTTGAAGTGGCTCAAGCAGGGGGGAAAGAATTTGGGGCAAAAACCAAATACAATATGGGATGTAACAGAAAATATACAGACTCATAAAAAATTGGACCTCGAAGCCAGTGTGAGTGCCAAGCAGAGGTTTTATCAGATTTTGTAGTTTTCACTATCTCAATTCCCGCCTGATGAATTGTTTGTGGCTAGCTCACCTCAGGAAGTCAGCTTTCTGCATTGAGCTATGTTGAAGCTTTGACAAGCTTTCTGAAACCCAGAATAACAGCCCCTTACTAAGGCATAAAAACGTCAGTAGAATGGCTTGAAATATTGGAATTGGACACGTCTTCATGTGTGAGAAGAATTTTTTTAATGGTTGATACTCTCAAAGAAAAAGTCATGTTATTTTTTAAGACCAGGTGAAAGACAAAGAGACTTATTTACTAAGTTACTTGAGAGGCATAGGCATAATAAGAGTAGCTGCCTCCCAGGATTGTGACAATTAGTTGAAAATACTCAAAGCAAAGCAGAATTTGCGAATGGTGCACGGATTAAGCATTCCATAGTTGTCAGCATCAATTAGCATAACTCCTAGAATGGGAGAGGCCGAGGAAGGTGCCCCATGGTCTTCAGCTTCCTTTTGCTTTCACACTTGAGTGAAGGCCTTACTGCAGTTCAGTGGGGCTGGGCTTCGGTGCCATGTTAACATTGTAACCACAGTCAGTAAAGTCTTTACAGTGGTCGCTTGTAGTTATTCCCTCCTGAGATCCCTGCACCTCCTGGTACGTACGTTAAATTTGCACACATTAAAGCGTATTCATTGTGATGGGTGGAAAGTTCTGTTTTGACGAATGTAGAGAGTCGTGCATCCACCACACAGTACTGTACCAAGTGGTCCCGTCACCCTAAAAGTTCCCTGTATCAGACGCTCCTTTCCCCCGTAACCTGACCGGGTTCATGCAATGTATAATTTTTAGAGTCTGGCTTCTTCCACTCCACAAAATGCATTTGAGATTCGCCCTTGTCACAGGGGTGAATCCCGCAAGTCTGCAGCTTGCTGCTGTTTATTGCTGCTTTGTGCTACATTGCATGGATGTCGGTTATCTGTTCGCATGGTGAAGGGCATCTTGCTTGCTGATAATTTTGGCAATTATTAACAAAACTGCTAATAAACATTTGCATATACAGTTTTTCATGCACCTAATTTTCCAGTTCACTTGGGTAAATACCTAGGGGCATGATTCTAGGTCGTATGTTAAATCTGTGTCTACATTTTTAAAAACTGCCAAGTTGCCTTCCAGAGTGGCAGTAGATGGGAAGCAATACACAGGAGTTTGTGAAGGGTTAGTATTGTTTCTTATTTAAGTATTGGGTAGGCCACCAGTGAAGCCATCGCAGCCTGGGTTTTCTTGGTGGGAAGGTTTTAACTTAATAATTCACTACCTTTGCTGCCCTAGTTGGACTTGTCACGTGGCAGGGCGTGTAGGGGGGCACAGAGCAGCCCTGTTCTTACCCGAAGTTCCTGGCCTTCAGGAGCAAAGCTTCCCAGTCCGTTCCATGCCTTTGTCCAGAGCACTGAAGGAGTCCGTCTTGACAGGTCTGTCCAGGTTTATACTTCCCTCTTGGGGAGAGGATTTGTCAGCATCTTCCTGCTGAAGTCCTGCTGGGGGGGGGGGCGTCCCCTGCACCAGCCCTGTCTGCAAACAGGGCAAAATGGCCTCTCAAAGGAACACTCTCGCCTCATCCCCAGCCACTACCCCATCTCCCTCCCTTGGAGGCAGCTTTTCTGCGAGTGACTTCTCTCGTCCTCGTTCCCCATCCCCACAGCTCCACCGAAACTCAGAAATCGCTCCTGTCAAAGTCACCAGCGTTTGCCACATTACCAAATCCAGACCTGTTCCCAGTCTTCCTTTTCCTTGGTCTGTCCGGCAGCACTGGACACAGGAGGTGACCACCACGCCGATGAAACTCTTCCTTGATGGGGTTTCCAGGAAGAGCAGACTCTCCTGACTTGTCTCCTGCCTCTGGCCTGGCCGTCCTGCCCCACCCACCCGTTGTCTCCTCCTCCCGCTGTAGTCTCCTCCATCCACGAAGATCTAGCCTTTATTTGTGGTTTGTGCCTGTCTCCTGAACACCAGTCCTATCTGGTGCCCAAACTCCTGTTTTCTGCAAACCCACCCAATCTTCCTAATGAGGCTTGGCAACTTCTTGGAGGCCTTTTGATGACCCCTCATAGGTCACGTCCACCTCACCCACCGAACTTGCTGGCTCCCATTTATACTGATTCAGAATCCAGACACTTGGTCACCACTAATCCAAGCCATCCATCTCTTTACCTGAGTTGTTACAATTGTCCTCTAATGGGTTTCCTGTGTCCGCCCTATTTCCTGACGGGAGAGTGTATTTTTAATGCATCAGCAATTGAGACTTTCTTTGAGTGTAAATCAGATTCTCACTCCTGCCTGGACTTCTCCGTGGCTTCCCATCAGGTAAAGGCTCAAGTCCTGAGAGCGGCCTGTCTGGCCCTACTCAGTCCACCTCCCTGCCCTCCCGTCTTCATCTGCTGGTCATTCTGGAAGTCACTCTGGTCCCCTGGACGGTCATCAGCCTTGCCACGCCCGCTCCTTTCACAGGGCTCTTGCATCTGCTGTCCTCTGCCGAGTGTCCTTCCACTGGCTCTACTCGAGACTTCCCAATTTCCCCACCACATCAGGCCTCAGGTCAAGTCCCGCCCATCTGTGAGGCCCCACTGAGCATCCTGTATAAACTCACAACTTCCTCCTCAGTGGCACTCCCCACTGGCGCTTCCTCCTGGGTGTTACTCCATAGCACTTTTACCATGTGACAAATTATGTCTGTCCTTTCATCTATCCCCACTCCAACACACGCTCCATGAGGGCAGACAGTTTAGTCTGTTTACTGCTGTATCTCCAGTGGGTTGGAGTGGTGTCTGGTGTCTGCTGTGTGTGTGTGTATGCAGGGGTTTGCTGGCCTTTTTGGTGCTCTTACCCATTCTGACTGCTTCGACCCTATTGGGCCCTAGCCTGTTCCAAAGCGCACCCTCGGTTTTTCTCTCCCTAGTTCCTGTCTACTAGTCTTCCCCCAAACATGTAACTCCCTGAGGGACAAGTTCAGCACGTGTTTACTGATAGGAAATGCCTTCCCCAAATCTCAGGTAACAGGGAAGCGAGAATAGGAAATGTACACACCAGGGACAGATGATCCCTGAGGACTGTGAGATTAGGTTAAGATTAGAGTTTTGCCAGTGACCATCGCCCAGAGGATCAGCTCACAGACAGGCATAAACTGCACAGTGGGGCAGAGCCTGGCCACGAGGCCTGCGGTTGTCCGGTGTGGGGTTGAGGAGGACCAGTGAGACTTGTGGAAACCTCTCCCAGGGCCACCTGGGTTTCTCTGTCCTAATTTCCTGCTCACTGTGCAACAGGCTGATTGATTCATCAGCTTCCCAGATACTTCAGTGTGTCCCAGGCCACTTTGTCTAAATAATCTGGTTTGCAGTCCATCAAGGGACCATCTTTGGTTTTCCTGGGAGATCAAAGGAACAGAGACAGGACTGCAGGAGACACCTCCTAACGATTCTCCCCTGCCCAGTCTCCAATTCAAAATGTAGCCTGACGACATCTTTCCCAGGTAAATGAGTCTGCAGAGAGACAAGGGGTAAAGGTGAGGCCTTTTCAGTGCATCCCATGCCTGAATGCTGTTATCAGGCCTGATGGAAATTGTCTATTCTAGATCTCAAGAATGAGAGGATAAGTCATTCTGAGTGGTGCCTATAGGTTTTCTGAATAGAAATATGTGTCTGTAGTGAGAACAGGAAGTAGGTTGTTTGGGAGTTGCCGCCCCTTCTAACTGGACACACACCCCAAATGAGAAAGTACGATCACGGAACAGGCCCTTGTTTTAGAGCCTGGCACGCAGTTCTCCCGGGCCGCACGCAGCACCGGGGCGTGAGCCGGCCGAGCCCCCGCCTTGGGGCCTCACTGCTCCGCCCTGCTGCAGTGCTGCCTTCCTCTTTGTTGCTGCAAAGCTTTGTCTCTTGAGGGTGAATTTAATGTTTGAAAACCACCAAAAGTCCTTCAGAGACCAAGTCACAAATAAGGTGGATGATCAGATTTCATAGTCCTCTGCCTGTCCAAAGTGAGCTGGCTTTCACAAGGATGTTTTTCTTGTGTTACAGTTAATAGCCTAGAAATGCATTTCCAAACACACACACACACATACACACACACACACAAAGACTATGAGTGATGAAATTAGAATGTCCAGTTTGCTTCATCTCATACCCACACAACAGTCTCAGAACAATGGCACTAATACCACTATTAGTAATTGCAATTACTGAAACATTTAAAAAATTAATTGGATATGCTTTCTCATTCTGGCTCCTGCTTTTCACACACACACACCTTTTTTTGGTTGCACTAAATCTGTGTAAGTTCATCGTCGGATCATGAGGCCATCTTGTATTGTACTCTCCCTCTAACTCATTAGGATTTGAATTTCTACGTAGCTGTATGTTGAACGAGCACCAGCAGTTTGTGTATCGGTGTCTCTGGTCATTTCGGTCTGAAGCTTGTCCTGTGGTTGCGGGGTGGGGAGGGCGGGCAAAACTTTCTTGAAAAGGGCTCGACAGTAACATTGAGGCTCAGACCACAAATAACCCTGACACACTGTGTGTGTGTGTGTGTGTGTGTGTGTTTTAACAAGGCGTCCTTCTTGCTGGGTCACACAGAGATGAGCCAAGTGTTATTCTCCTTGTAAGTTGCTTGCTGTTCTCGCCTAGATGCCCAAGGGACTTTTTTCTCTTTTCCTTTACAGTCCAGTTGGTGTTGGTCAGTCTGGGGTGGTATTTTCAGGTATGTGGTGTGTTATTTCAATGTGTAATTTCAAGTCTTGTTCTGTTTTTCAAGCTCTTTTTATCTTTTTCTTTTTTAGAATAACAAAGACAAAGCTTTATGTGTTGGTGTTTGGAAATATACATGATACATTTTTTTAACCTTATAATTTTTTAAATCATTAGATTTTCCCAGCTTTATTGAGGCATAATTAACACATAAAAATTACATGTTTATGATGTACCAGTGATATTTTGATATGCATATACATTGTGAAACGAATACCTCAATCATGCTGATTAACGTGTCTGCCTTCTCACAGTTACCGTGTGCGTGTGTGTGTGGTGAGGTCACTAAGGTTTACTCTCCGAGATTATTTCCAATGCACAGTACAGTCTTATTAACTCTAGTTACTGTGGTCTGTATTGGAATTCCACTGCTTAATTCATCCTGCATGATTAGCACTCTGTCCTCTTACACTGTCTTTGACTTATACTTTCCAGTGTTTTATTTCCATGCATTGGTCTTATTATAAGAACTCCTGTTATTCATGTGTTGGATCTCCTTCAATTAAAATAGGCATATAATATTCACCACTCTCAAATGCTTTTTTATCTCCTCATTTCTGAGTTCTGCAATTTTGATTTAGGCCATACTCCCCATTTTCCTAGTGACCTTCAGCTCATTTGGATTTGATTTCATTTCTGGGCATGTCTGTGTCTTTATCTGAGGGTTTTTCTAAGTTTTGGAAGGAAGTGTGGTTCAGGGTAGTTTTTCTGGCCTCACAGGACCCCTCAAACGTTGGACTCCCATTGGACACGTACCCTCTGTTTTGTGTTCACATACTTGCATCTCATCCCAGTAGCCACCTCGGAACTCAGCTGGCAGATGCGTGTCGTCGGCAGGACATGGAACAATCCTGTGGAAACTGAGCTGCGCTGGGCTAGTTGTAGTTCCTAGAGCCCCACACACGGCAGGTATCGCCGTTTCAGATATGACACCCCGCTCTGTCCCGGGGGTTGCTGTGATGCCGTCACGTGGGCCTGCAGTCGAGGTGACGCTGATGCTGATCTGGAGACCACACTTGAGAAACCAGTAGGACTTTTAACTTCTTTAAAAAAAAAAAAGCACAACCCTGGCTGGTGTAGCTCAGTGGATTGAGCACAGATTGTGAACCAAAGGGTTGCCAGTTCCGTTCCCAGTCCGGGCACATGCCTGGGTTGTGGGCCTGGTCTCCCCTGTACTCGGTACAGGAGAGGCAACCACACATTGATGTTTCTCTCCCTCTTTCTGCTTATCTTCCCCTCTCTCTAAAAATAAATAACATCTTTAAAAAGTACAGAAAAAGATTTTCAAAGTTACACTGCCAGCCAAGAAGAAAATCTCTTCCTTTGGACCCATGTACTCAGACAGGCCAAGCAGATTGATTAGACAAAACTCAGTATGTTCAAATCGGTCTGGAAACAGGTGTGTGTGTGTGTGTACTTGTGCATGTGCACGTGTGTGAGAAAGAAATCTCATTGGCTGGTGCATGTTCACGTACGTGCATGCTGCAGAAACTAGCATGTGTTTCTTTGCCCTAACCTACTGCTCTTACTGTGGGGAGCGGGGGGCTACTTTGAGCTGATGAAAAGGAGTGAGAGAGCAAGCATGCTCGCATGCTTCTTGACCCTGCTGTCTGAAGGATGTTTGGTGGTAAATAATTTGAATTCGGTTTTGTGACCTGCCACAGTGAATTTGATTGACAGCTAGTTCCCAAATATTGTCCATCAGCCTGCCAAATAATGTATTTTTATACAGAAAATTGTGTCTTTCAAAAGAAGGCAAAGAATGGATGTGGTGGGGAAAGCCAGGTTTTCCTCCACTCCAAGGTTCATCTTGCACAGGATCTTTGAGGTCATTCTAAGTAAAACTTGCCCCTACTTTACACCGTAGTGAAGAGAAAGAAAGCTTGACCTAAAAGCAATCAGCTGCTTACAAGTGAAGTGACAGGTACAACTTCCCTCATGCTGATGAGTTGAAGGTTGTGCTCTGCTGTCCTTGGTGGTTTATAATTAGGATAAAAAGCAAGCACTAGAAAAGGCACAGAAGACAGCCTTCTCCTCACCCTTTCTCCCTCCACGATCTCAAGAAATGAAGGCAGCTGTCTCTCACGTCCGCTTCTCTCCCCAAATCCCTTTTCTAATTTAAAAAAAAATCCAGCAATTAATACTAGATTGACTGTGTTGCTCAGCGGGGTGCACAGAGCGCTGCAGAAAGCCAGAGCCCGGCTTTACAGTTAACATCTAAGAGAAACAGGAGATGGGTTAATCCAGCCGTTTCTTTTCCTAACAGAGGAGTCTGGGGCCGTGACAGGCTGGAGCAGGGGCCTGCTCCAAGTCTCCTCTCCGGGGTTCACACGGGCTTTCCAACATGTACTTCTTTACAAAACTGGCCTTAAATATATAGAAAGAGGAGTGGGGATTTCGTTGTAGCTATGCTTTCCTAAGACTGGGGTTTATAAATTATGAAGGCAAATCATAGGTTAGAGGTCATAAAGAGCATCTGCTTTTCACTTATAAAGGTATTTTTTACCTTAAGAGAACTATATTAGTTCTCAGAGACCAGTTTCTTCTTAATATTTTAGTTTTGATTGAGAGGGGAAGAGAGCGCAAGAAACATCGATGTGCGAGAGAACACAGACTAGCTGCCCGTACATGTTCCCCGGCCATAAGTCACACCAGCAACCTTTCCATTCAGGGGACAATGCCCAGCCAGGGCTCTGAGACCAGTTTTCACAGTAGCATTTCAACTTCCCAGCCTAGTAGAAAGGTAGAGCCTGGGAACTCCTTTAACCCACCTGTGCCAGGGGCAGCACTGCCCTACACTCAGGTCTTTGCTTCTGTGGACCGTAGCTTACCTTCTGGTTGAGCTGGGTGAAAATGGAAGAAAGGCCAGACAAGGATCCGAGCGTGTAATTGTGCCTTTCTTTCCTTTCCTGTGTAGCGTGTCCCATGGGAAACGGCACGAGCAGACTCTACAGTGCTCTCACCAAGACGCTGAACAGCAGCACTGCCTCCCAGTATTTGGAGTCACCTGACCCGGAACATCCGGAGCCCATAGACCCTAAAGAGCTCCTTGAGGAATGCAGAGCAGTGCTGCACACTCGCCCTCCCCGGTTCCAGAGGGACTTTGTGGATCTGAGGACAGACTGCCCCAGTAGCCACCCACCTATTAGGGTCATGCAGTGGAACATCCTCGCCCAAGGTATGCCTGGTGCTTTTGTGCCCGAGCAGTTAAGTTGGCTTTCTGCTTCTGCACACGCCCAGTGCACCCGTGTCCCCCATAGAGGGAAGGGGTGTGGGCAGATGGAGTGTAGGCTGGGGTGACAAGGGCAACATGAGCTGCCAGAAGGGGGAGTTAGACAAGCTAGTCCCTTGGTTTTCACTAAAAATGAATACAGCAGCCCAAGATTGATTCCTTAGCTCCCACGTTTGTGGGCCATCCAGGTACAATGACAGTCCATCTGCTTCCCAGCACAGCAAAATAGAAAGGACCCTGTCTTTCATCAGCCTCAGAACTTTGTCGTCTCCAACTTTCAGTCCACAGCACTAACATAGCATTTGCAGGGGAGAAACTGAATCTCCTGAATGGGTAACACAGAACTTTCTGTGGGAAATGGGACTTCCCGATCTTTGGTCCAGCTTTTTTTTCCCAGATGTTCATATGAAAGTGGGAAAAGCTGCCCATTTGAAATGGGTCATTCATTCAGAGCGGTGCCTCTATTGATTCAGGAGGCTTAGTATAGTCAGTATTGAAACAAGTATATCAAGTTAAATACATTTATTTCATCTGATATAGTTCAGACCCCTAGAACTACAAAGATCAATTAAAACTTTAAAATATTATGTCCTTGAAATAGTTTTAATATAAAATAAAGTCAGTTGCTTGTCTTATCTGGATGGTAAGAGGTCTTTGGCTTGGTGGGTGAGGGCGTTTTAGGCAGAGGGGACTCTCCCAAAGCATCTAGAGCAGGAAGCATCCAGAGGGGCTTGAGTGAGACCCAACCCAGAGAGGCCCCCCAGACACTAAGGAGTCATGATTCGGTAGTAGCTGACGACTGACTGGCTTTTGTATTTCAGCTCTCGGAGAAGGCAAAGACAACTTTGCACAGTGCCCTTTGGAAGCACTCAAGTGGGAAGAAAGGAAATGTCTCATCCTGGAAGAAATCCTAGCCTACCAGCCTGATATATTGTGCCTCCAAGAGGTGGACCACTATTTTGACACCTTCCAGCCACTCCTCAGCAGACTGGGCTATCAAGGCACGTTCTTCCCTAAGCCCTGGTCACCTTGCCTGGATGTAGAACATAACAATGGGCCGGATGGCTGCGCCTTGTTCTTCCTCCAGAACCGGTTCAAGCTACTCCACAGCGCCAACATCAGGCTGACGGCCATGATGCTGAAAACCAACCAGGTGGCCATCGCACAGACCCTTGAGTGCAAGGAGTCCGGCAGGCAGCTCTGCATCGCCGTCACCCACTTAAAAGCCCGCACCGGCTGGGAGCAGTTCCGATCGGCTCAAGGCTGCGACCTTCTCCGGAACCTGCAGAACATTACCCAAGGAGCCAAGATTCCTCTTATTGTTTGCGGGGACTTCAATGCTGAGCCCACAGAGGAGGTCTACAGACACTTTGCTTCCTCCAGCCTGAACCTGAGCAGCGCCTACAAGCTGCTGAGTGCCGACGGCCAGTCAGAGCCTCCCTACACCACCTGGAAGATCCGGACCTCAGGGGAGTGCCGGCACACGCTGGACTACATCTGGTACTCGAAACACGCTCTGAGTGTGAGGTCGGCTCTGGACTTGCTCACCGAGGAACAGATTGGACCCAACCGGCTACCGTCCTTCCATTATCCTTCAGACCACCTGTCTCTAGTGTGTGACTTCAGCTTTAATGAGGAACCCAACAATCTTTTATAAGTGCTTCTCTGTGCCTTTTTAATCACAAGAGTCTTAACCTCGGTGGCCTGAGGAAGGACCCCCAGTTCCTCTCACTTCACCCTCCGTCTTTCCAGCATGCCCTTGGGAAGGAATCCCACCAGTTCACAAACCCTTTCCATTAAAACCTGCAGCAAAAAGGTGTTTGCACTCCAGTTTCGGGTTGTATGGTGTTCTTTCCCTGAGCATTACAATAAAGGGCATCCATTAGGCTTGTTCTGAAGCTTTCAGTTTGATGATGCTATATATGAAAATACTTTCTTGAGTCCTCCAAAACTAACAAGTATGCAGGAGTGATTTCTCTAGACAGTGTTTCAAATAATTTATTTGAGGTTTTAATGTCAACAAGATATGCATGGCAATATTTATTTTTTATACCTTTGTGTAAAATTAGTAAGTTGTAGGTAGCATAAACATTTTAAAACCATGCAAAACATGTTATAATTTATAGTAATTTTCTTAAGGCTTTAAGATGTTTTCACCTGAGGTCTAACAAAATAGTGCACGAAGGAACTGTGTAGCCTGGAGGTTCCGGGGTTGTGTTTGTTTTTTAAGTGGCAATGTCAGCTCTCCTTGGTTAAGTTCATCACAATTCTTGCTAGTCTCCATGTCCCCATTACTGCATTTCCTGAGGTGATTCCATGGCCAGTCTTTGTTATTTAATCACTGTTGTGCATTTACAGTTTCCCATTGGAATGCTACTGGCATACATCTGAAGTCACTCGATGTCATTGTTGTTTGTATCAGGATGAGCTTTTTACAACAGGTCACTCAGGAGCTGTGATGTGCGGTGCCTGGGAAAGTCAGTGGGGCCTTCTTTTCAGAGACGGGAAACTAGGAAAACCTCCTTGAGGCCATCATTGAAATTGCCTAAGATAACCAGGGAACGTGGTCAAAGCATCTAGAGATAATGTAAAAAGGTGACCTGAAATTTTCTTTCACTGTGGGGGAAAAAGGTGGTAAAGTTAACAGCTACAGCCCCTTCCAAACAAAATACCCAAAACTGTTGGTAATAAAGTGATAAATATTTTAACCCATGAGTTGTGTATATTTAAAATTAATAAATGGTCTTTTAAAACTAATACTTTTAAATTTGGTTTTGTTTTTGTTTTTTTCCAGTCCAAAATTGCAATAGATTTGATCTTTTAATACTGTT
The DNA here is from genome assembly GCF_014824575.4 of Sturnira hondurensis. Classification (NCBI taxonomy): domain Eukaryota; kingdom Metazoa; phylum Chordata; class Mammalia; order Chiroptera; family Phyllostomidae; genus Sturnira; species Sturnira hondurensis. The sequence continues at coordinate 18,227,329 of NW_028082759.1, read as the reverse complement.
AACATGGTGGTCCACACTACCCATCTGCACACAGATCTTCATTTTTTAAAGTGGACGAAGGCGGACCTAGAGCTGCGCATTGGAGGCGTCTTTGCTGTGCTTGTGTGGCACCTCTCAGTGTCAGGGCCAGAGCTCCCAAAGTGGTTCACCCAAAGTGCTACATTGGAGCCACTTCGTAAACAAGTCAGTACACTGTATACAGAACACCCTGGGGCGACCGGAAAGCAACAGCAAGCCGAAAGAACGTCTGTACCGTTCGGTTCAAATCTTAGTGGGACTAATAGTAATCCCAGGTTGCTGAGAAACACAGCACTAATTAGAACATTTACCAGTACAGGCATTAAACATTGTTTACCTACCTCAAAGTATGCCAGCCTTAAGAGATTATCACAACAGCCTTGAGTAAGCGAAACCCAGTGAGAAAGAGCACCAAAATAGTGTTTGAATTTCCAATGTTGTTCACCAGTACGGCCATCTGCCACCTAATGATAGGGACACATCCTCAGAAATGTGCTGTTAATGGGTTTCACCGTCATGTGAACATCACAGAACATACTTACACAGGCAGAGATGGCAGAGCCTACTACACACCTAGGCCTAGTGCTCTGTAGGAGGAAAAATAACATTCCCTCTATCCTTGGAGTTTCTTGGGTGATGCATCCCTGTGATAAAAGATTAAAAATAAAAGTTCTAGAACAGGAATACCTCCTTTCTACGTGGGAAGAGACCCAGAAACAGTAACTCACCATGATGGCTGAGGCCAGCACCACAAACTCCATTTTCAGCTGCAGACAGGGTGTGAGCAGCAGGAGTCAGGTGTGGGTCACCAGGAAAAACTACGAGTGAGGTAGTCGTGGAGAGCAGGGGGTAAGGGGTTACTGGCAACATCACGTATTGAACTGCACACATTTCAGAAAAGTTTGGTTGGATATTCAGGAAGAAATAGCCAGTTGGCAATCACACAAATCCATCCAAGGCTTCTAGTCTAGGCTAGAACACCACATCTGGTAGTGAAAACTGTACGTTGTGGGTGAGATCATTTAACAATCATGTCGCAGTGAAATCCTAAGTAAACATTTAATAGAGTGCTTTACATGTGCCAGGCACTAGCTGGTTCTAAATCCGGATCATGAGCTCATTTAATTCTTACACATGCCCCAGGAGGAAAAGAGCCCCATAGACAGAATCTGGGTAAATATTATCAGTAAATGGGGAAGCAAAGCCAACGAAGAATAGTTGGTCGGGTAGAAAACCATGACGGGTGTTATAGGAAACCCAGAGAATTTTTCAGGTGGAAAAGAAAAGAATCTTTGATTTGCCTACTGGGTACTAGAGACCTCAACAAGAACTGTTTGTGAGCCAGAATTCAGACCGCAAGTTATTTGAGAAAAAGACAGATGATGGGCCATTAACCGTTGGAACAAGGAAACCAAGGTGTCAAAGAGGAAAGGCCCAAGTACAGTAAGTAGGCACACCTGCCTCCTCCCACTGACACGTGGTGAGGAGGAATGCGGGAGTGAGTAGCCGGTCTTACAGCGAGGGCTCTGGAAAGGGGGGAAGTTTACAGCTCAAGACCTCCATGTTCTCTGGTCGTTTGGTAAGCAGGGTGGTGAAGGCTGGAACTGTTGCTGGAAGATGACCTGAAGGGTAAATGGACAGACTTCTCATCATTGTTCATAAGCCTGGTGAGGCTGGAAAATGTGGATGTGTCAGGCTATTACGTGGTTCTTCTCCAATATGGACACAAAGAGCAAATAATGGGTTGTCCAAAAAGTCCGTTATGTTTTTTCCATACGATGGCTCTAGTAGTGCTTTGTTGTCTTTAGCTTCATTTGACACAACCTTGTTAGACCAGTGTGACAGCTGCCCTATCAGCATGTATTTTTTAAAAACTTATCAAAACCGATGAGCTGTGAGACCGTTTTAATATTAAAACTGGAAGTTTTAAAATATACATCATTTTCAGCATATTATGCTTTACTATTTCAAGAAAGATAAAAAATGCAACTGAAATGCAAAAGATTTGTACAGTGTGTGGAGGAGGTGCTGTGATTGATGGAACGTGTCAAAAGTGGTTTGCCAAGTTTCTTGGTACTACTGACATTTTGGCCAAATAACTCTGCTGTGGGGCTGTCTTACACATTGAAAGATGTTTAACAGCACCCCTGGCCTCCACCCTCTAGAAGCCAATAGCAGGAGATAGCCAACACACTCAAAATGGCCAAATCAATAAAGTTATTGGTGAAAATGAAAATGTGTCTTTTATTTTACAGAAAAAAATGTAACAGACTTTTTGGCCAACCTGACATAATTTATGGTTCAAAAGGTTTGAGACTGAAAACCATGCAACTAGTAATGTGAATCCCCAGAAACACTCTGATCAGTATTACTGTCCACAGGTGTTTCCAAATCCAGGCCATCAGTATACTTATTCTGAAAGAAACACACAAGAAATGTTCAGGTACTGCAGTGGAGGAAGCTAGGTAGCCCTGGCTTAACCTCATTAAAACCAATTAATATAGCTAGAAAGAATATTTCAAATTACTCACTAAAAATTTAAGTTTCTTTAGCTATCTTCCATAGCACATGACTTACACTCTTAACAAGTGTCACCCAAATCAGTAAACGTCTGTGGCTGATGTGCTCAGCTCAGCACTTGGGGAGAGGGGTAGGTATGGCATAATCTCTAACCTTTGCCCCATGGAGGCATGGAAGACACGACTCAACAAAGGGAACTGCAGTGCGAGAAAGAAAACTGCCAAAGCACAGAGTGCAGGCTTTGAAAGCTGAACTATTTAGGAAATGTTTAAAGAGGCAGAATCTGAGTTTAACTCTCAAATGGGATAAGAATCAAGAGAGTTTTTCTTTGAACTTTTATTAAAAAGTATCACTGGGTATGTTTATGGAAAAGATAAAAGATTACAAAGGGAGCTATTATAAAAATCATCAACTTAAGAAGTATCAGATGAAATGCACAATTAAAGGCCACAAAATATTAAGCATCAGTTTATTTAAATTTCTAAAAGATGTAAAAATAGACAACTTTTCTTTGTAGTAAAAAGAATATTAAGATGTAGTCACACAACCTAGTCTGGTGTGAAACTAGGAAATTCATGTAATCCTCTGGTACCTCCACTTCCTCATTTGTAAAAGACCTAAAGTGTTATTACTTGTTCTTGTTAAGCCTCAAAAAGTATGACTGAGAAACAAATGGTCTTAGTTTAAAATATAAACTCTGTAAGTGTGGCCAACATTAAAAGAGTAAAGTCATTATGGTAAGTATAACATTGTACTTCATGATAGTAATTAGAAAGGAAGTGGCAACATGCAGTTATTTACCAAATATGAATATAAAAGAAAAAAACAGACGGATTTCTTACGCAGTAGTTAGGAAGGAAAAAGAGGATTTCTATACTTAACTAAAACGATGTCTCTATTCTAGCTTTTGAATATTGTTATAAATATCACCAGAGACCAAAATGCAAGATAAATTTCTATATTTCAGAAAACCTACTTGAATACACTTTGAAACAAGAGTACAACAAAATAGAATATACTTCAAATGTTGAATATACAAACTATTATAGTTCAAATCTGAACACTGGTACTTTCCCTCTTAAATTTCAACTTAAAAAAAAAAACGAAGAAAGCCAACTCCAGGTAGTGAGCATCACCTGGCAGAAATTCATGCTGGGCCGAAACTGGTGCGCGCAGACGCCAGGGCTGAGAGAGTGACACGGGCACGTTATAGCGAAAGGCCAGGGCCAGCTGTTAACTTGCCAACAATCAAGGAACTGACAGACTTAAACTACCATATAAAATGTTACATGTAAATTCTATAACAATACTGTGCTAGGTACAAGGTTTTTAAAATTTTTCTTTTAATAAAAAAAGCTTTACACAAACAAGCCATTAGCTTATTTCAATAAAGAAAATCGAAAATTAGTCTAAGGCCTTTGTTTTAAATCAGCTTAAGCTATATGATATAAAAAAATCGCACTAGACCTTTTTTGCTATCCTCTCTGAAACTTTTGGATCCAGTCAATTCACATTCTAAAATACCTATATTAGCAGAGTCTTCACATAGCACCAGTTAAGTGAGTTCTGTGTGAACACAGTAATATTTGCTGGTATGCATATAAAATGCATCAAAAGTCGCTCTATGTAACAATGAGATCACCCATCCCAACCCCGCCCCACTGAAAACTGTGACCTCTTACAGAATGTTAGTGTTCCAAGTCTTAGTGTAACTTGATATTGTAGTGAGTTGCTTGGTCCCGTTCAATCCGTATTCTTATTGATGGGTTCAGTTGTTTCCTACTGTAAGAGGCAGTTTTCTGTCAGCATCTCAGTATGTAGTTCACTTCCCACTGAAACATGGGATAGGTAACTTGCTTCCAGTAAGTTTGATTGTTTTCCTATATGCATTAAAAGTTTTAAAGTCTCCTTTTGACTTTTCTTGATGACCTCCCTTGCAAATATTTGTGTTGGTATGAGCACTAATAGTCTAAAGTCCACGGCAGAGCTGCTATTTATTTCTCACATGTCACTAGTCCTTCCGTTTTCATAGTTACAGGAAGGGCAATAGCTGAAGGCGCACTGACAACCACCACGTGGGTCACTGTCTTATTCCCGTCTGCCGGTTTTTCTTCTTGTACCAGCTGCAAAGTTTTCACATCGTGTTCCTGCTTTTTTGCCACTGCCTCTGACTTCACCTCTGGCCCTTTTATGACTGCACTGATAACTCGGGGAGGAGTCTGGCCAGAGGACTGCTGAGCAGGCACTGACAGTCTCATTACAGGTGCACCATGGGCTATGGAAACGGGAGTAAGTGCTCTCACAGCCAGTGGGGTGCCAACAATGTTGATGCTTCCTGATCCAGTCAGATTTGACTTGGTCTGCAGTTGACACTGTGCAAGTTGTGTAGCTGGGATGGTAATAATTTTGGCAGGCTGCATGGCGATTTTGTCTCCATTTTCAGCAGAGGCTGGCATCACAGTAGGGATTGTCTGGATAACTACCTTTGGAGAGGCTGCTGTTGTTGGGCTAGTGCTGGTTATTAACGGTGCACCCGCATTGACTGACTGAACTGCCACGGTTGAAATTTTCTGACCCAATGACGTCATTACAACAGGAACTTGCATTGCCACACGAACTGTCCTAGTAAATTGAAAAAAAAGTTGATTGTATTTAATGATAAATTAGACAACAGGTCTCTTGAACGAAAGAGTGCAAATAGAAAATGTAGAAACCAATGTTCCCAAAATACACATATGTACTGACAATTCCTGACATTTACAGTATGAAATACCATGAAATAAATGTTTAGAAAACTAAAGCCCATACTAAGTTTCATCTATAAAACCATAAAAACCAACTAGAGTTAAGTGAGACATCACCTACTTTAACAACAACAACACAGCACATTTAAAATGTCAGGTACTTTTCAGCCCTGACTGGTGTGGCTCAGTGGACTGAGCATCGTCCTACAAACTCAAGGTTGCCAGTTCGATTCCCCATCAGGGCACATGCATGGGTTGCAGGCCAGGTGGCATGCAAGAGGCAACAGATGGGCATTTCTCTCACACATCAAGGTTTCGCTCCTCCTCTTTCTCCCTACCTGCCCTCTCTCTAAAAATAAATCAAGAAAGTATAAAATAATAAAATGAAATAAAGTAAATAAAAAATAATAAATAAATAATAAAATAAAATAAAATGGCAGGTACTTTTCAGGGTCCTGACTAACAGTGAATTCTTAGAATGCTAATACTAAAAAAAAAAAAGTATTGTTTTGCCAAGGAGTTTTCTAAAAAGTAAATGCAAGTACCAGTCTCCCGCTCTTACCTTGGAGCTGCTGTTGCTGACACAGAAGTGGTAGTAGTAGGAGACCGGGGTGAAGCATCATGGCCAGGGGAAGTGATGTTCACAACTCTAGCCACTCCCTTCTCTGCTCTGGAGCAGTTCAGAGGAGACGAGTTTTTCCCACCACGAACAGAGGTTGCCTTCAGCAGACTTTCTGCAGACAGTGACACTCGTTCTAATGATTTTTCGTCAGTAGCTGCTGCTAGATCTTCAGTACAGGTCTCACTCTTGTCATCATCTATGACCACTATGTTTTTGGGCATGTCCTTGAACTGATACACAAGCCTCTGTCCTTCAACCTTTGCAAGAATGCCCCTTTGGTAATAATACCTGTAAGAAAAAAAGAACTAAATGAATCAAGTATATTACATTCCCCACCTTACACCCCACCCCAAAAAAGCAAAAACACCACCATGCAGAATGAGTAAGTAACGGAAACATTCACTGTCTTTGTAAGATAAGGAGCCCTTCCTGCCTCGATTGTTCAAATGACTGAGAATGTGAAGTAGGAATGGAGTTGGAACCTGTTGCCATAGGCACTATAACCTTGAGATATATATAAAGTAGCTAAAAGTTCCTTCTTAAAGGAAGTAATGTAACCTAAACATAGAAATACAGTAACTTATTTTACTGTATTTTACAAATAGTGGTAAAAATTCAACTCTGATTCACACAGGTTATAAAAACAATCCATTATATGGAAAAATTAAGCTATACTTAGACGAATGTGGGATACGTAAATACTGTCACATAAAGTATGTGTTCCTTTAAAAACACTCTTAATTACAAATTTTATGGGTTTCACAAACTGACAAAACAAAAACTTTCATGTCAAGATAAATTTATAAAGGTTTCTATAAACAAATTTGCAAGAACTGAAGCAAACTAGAAATTTGGAAACTGTTTTGTTTGGGTTTAATTTTCTTAAACATCTACAACTTAAGTTCGTATTAAGAAATAGCCCTAACCCTGGCTGGTATAGCTCAGTGGATTGAGCGCGGGCCTGCGAACCACACGATAGCTGTTTGATTCCCAGTCAGGGCACATGCCTAGGTTGCAGGCCAGTTCCCAGCAGGGGACTCACAAGAGGCAACCATACACTGATGTTTCTCTCCTTCTCTCCTTCCCTTCCTCTCTAAAGATAAATAAATAAAATACTTTAAAAAAAAGAAATTGCCCTAAATGTAAAAAGCACATTTTCTGCAAAAATAAATTTTACAATCATGTTGAAATTTTAGACACCCAGGCCAAACTCCTCTTTCCCCATCTATCTCCACTTCTAAGAAGATCCCTAGAATATGCCCCCAAATTAAAAGTTATAATGAATAAAAGATTTCCACAGCTTCTTTTTAGACAACTGACAACATAAAGAGATATGTAGGTTGTGTCAAACAACTCATTCCTTTGTGCTCTTACCTTAAAGCTCGTCCCATCGTTTCATAGTTCATGTCTGGCTTGTTCTTATGCTTTCCCCAAAGTTTAGAGACAGCCTTTGAATCTACGAGTTTGAATATGCCTTTTTCTCTCTGAGTCCACTTAATATATCGGGGACAAGTATTTTTATCTTGAAGTAGATCTAAAAGAAACTCCCACAAATAGGTTGTGTTTCCTTTGAAAACAATGATAGACATTGATTAAAAATTCATTAACATAATTAAATACATAATTAAAAGCAGATATGTAATTACAATGGGTAAAAATCAATTCATTTGCTACTGGTGAAACAAATATACTAAGAGCATGTCATTAAGTGAATGACTTTACTAACAATCTTTGTCCAGTGTCAAATTGTGTTGTCTAGTAAGTAATAAAGTATCTTTCATTATAACAAAATTCATAAATATACTTGTTTGCTGGATTTTTAAAATAACATCCTATATAACTTTCTCGTAATAGAGACCCTGAATGTTTCCTCTCATATCACCGTATCCTTGATTATGAATTCAGTAAAGGCAAAGTTATAATACGTAGCACAAAGTGAACCCAAAACAGAATCATATTTGTTAATTTACAGATTTAAACTCTGAATAAGTTTATTCAAACCTATATATTTATTATATAAGCCGAAATTCTACAATCAAAATTTATCAAAAGGCATTTTTTAATTTACTGAAAAGGCAAGCAATAGGCAGTGAAACTGGCAAAACCTTTAAGCATTGTGGTCTTGCGGTTTTTTGGTAAGAAACATTATTTTTCTTTGATTCACCGTAAGCACGAACTGTGAGATACATATGCTATAAAGTACAAACTACACATGACCCTTTAAAACTTCTTCTTATCACCTTTGTCAATAAAAACTGCCTCTACAAAGAGATTTTTAAAAATTGCTAATCTTTCTACTGATCATACTCAGTTCAGTGAAGATGATATATTAGAAGGATTTCATTATATATAAACAGCTCAGTCATAAAAGACATTTATGCTTCAGTTTTACAATATGAGCTCCATAAACAGAAACACCAGAAAGTAATATGGCAATTCTTTAGTCAAATAATTCATCAAATGTTAAATACTGACATATGACATTTGATCATTATTACTCACAAAATTTGAAAATGAGAAAATGCTAATATATTTTTGAAAAATAAAATAGTTACTCATCATATACTATGCTTAAGAGTAGTAGGAGATACTGAGAAGCATTTAAAAATTGGTCCCTGGGAGTAAAAGGCAGAAAACTATACTTGAACAACAATTAAAATATTTTAAAAAAAGGAAGAAAGAAAAAAAAAAAAACTGATCCCTGACTCAAGAAATGTATAATTTGGGGGGGTGGGGGGAGGGCGGGGAACAGTAGATGACAAAGTAAATGACAATATAAGAAATAACAGTATGAAACCATATAAGATAGATCAAAAGGCAAAGCATAATTCTATTTCAAATGAATGACAGAATATAATGTTTGGGATTTCAGGTGTAATAATAAAGTGTATTAAAAGACATCATGAAGTCTTAGAAGATGGCTAAGATTTGCATATAGGGAAAGAAACTTAGGTAAGCTAAGGAACTTAATCTGGAAAGGAAGAAAGCACCACTTTCTTTTCCCCTTTGGAACAGGGTGAGTGGGGGAAGGAGGTGGGCAATGGTGATGAAAAGACCAGGCTTTACAGGCTGCTGTGTTTCTCTTACTCTGTGAGCCTCTAGGTGCAGAAGTTCTGAAGTCAATGAAAGAAAAGAATCCTGAGACAAGCAGAACACATATGGCCACCACTGAATCACCAGGTCACCTCTAGGCTCCTACTCAGAATCCCTTTACTATCCTCAAATCCATATCCAAGTCACAGACCCCATGAGAAGAACCTCCAAGGCTGGGAGGGCTTTCAAACCAAGCCACTGCCACTGAACCTAACCCTTAATGGTCTTCCTCTAGCATTTCCTTTTCAACAGGTGGTAACAGTTATGCAAAAGAGCAAACATTGGCTGGATTCTTAATCGTGGTGGGACTTGAATAATTTTAATCTTCACATTACAACATGCTGCCTCAATTTTAATGAAGGCCAAAATTTTAAAGAAAGATCGTTTTATTGGTAAAAGTAGCTCATCACAATTTATTCCATTGTGAAAATAAGGTCTTTGAATACAAGAAATACCACTGATGATGGGAATTACTTAAAAAGTAGTAATAACAATTTATAATTACTGTGTTTTTAGCTATTACTTACTATTACATAAGATTTAAAGTTTTCAGTATAAATGAAAAAATAAAACCTAAAATGTTAGAAATGTAAAATGATTAAAGACAAAAAAGGAAATAAAAGTATCCTAAATCTGTCCCAAGCTGAACTATCAGTTCTAAACAAGTTCACTGTAACTGGATTTTTTTTTATCTAAATTTCTCGGTATGCTTACTTGAGACTTTTTACTTGACTTAAAATTAGATACATCAGATGACCTGTTGAGGATGTAATAATTTGAATATATTAATCGAAAATGATCCAAGTACTGAATATTGGTCTGGAAACATTTGTTCATAGAGTAGTAAACTTTTAGTTAATGAGATTACCAGAATATACCTCAAACTATTATTAAAGTATTACTTGATATCAACTTACCCAACAAATTAGGAGAGCAGAGAATGCAAAGAGGCTTGCTGCTATTTTTGTTTGTAATGGGAATATATAAATTCTAAAGCAAAAACTGGTAAATTTTTGTTCTGACTCCTGACATGAGTGGGAAATTAAATTCAGCTTGCCTTTGCCTTTAATTATTGCTCTGCTTCTATCAGTTAAGAAATTGTGTTATCAAAACTAAGTCTTAGTTGTGAGCTTCTTTCAATTCCAAGTGGCTGTGCATGAGGGCAGGTGCTGTTACACATACATACTCCTCTAGAACAATGCCCTTAAGAAGGGTGTACATCAGACTGCGCTTAGGACCTTTCCCAAGTATGAACACCCACTCCCTTGCACTCCCCTAGTGTATCTATGGCTACAGCATCTCAGTGGGTGGGGACTGGGTACAGTTTGAAAAATTCCCAGGTGATGGTGACACATCCCTACTGACAAGTACTACTAAAGACAGTACTCCCACATGGAGCACTGGAAGTAATTTTCTGACAAATGCAAAAATGTCACCTGACTGGAAAAAAATCATTTAGTCTCCGAAATAGTCCTCCCCAAATTACCTTTTCCTTCTCTCGGTTTTTTCTTTATACCCAACTCAGGAGAACCATTGGAAATTGGTGATTGTTGGGTCTTTGGTTTACGGCCAACTGAAAAAACAAGATATTGAAACCATACATTAAAAACAAGAATAAGCATGATTAGCAGACTCTTTGATAACACATATTCATGAAAATAGACACCAATTTGCAGACTAATATATTCAGGATATATAAAAAGTCTCATTTAAGAACACTAACAGCACTTTTACAACTTCAGATTATAGCAGTTAGCTGGTAGTAATCTCAATGTATATATACGGCAAGTGAGGTACTATACTAACCTATTATTCACATGATCAGAGCTCAATTTGCTAATAACGTGGCAATGGAAACAGAGTCTACCATAAACGTTTTTGTTTCCTGTCCTACAGGATTGCTTTAAAAAGTTTTACTGCAGAGGATCTGATAATCTGTGAAGCCCTTTGAGCTCAAATGAGGAAAGGTAAAAAAACATTTTAAATGTTCACTACAGCTCTGAGCCAATCAATTTACCAAACTTTAAGCACTGAGTATTTAAATTTCCCCATCTCACGCAGCTCCGTGGATTGAGCGCAGGCTTGCAAACCAAGGGGTTATTGGTTTGATTTCCAGTCAGGACACATGCCTGGGTTGTGGGCCTGGTCCCCAGGAGGGGGCATGCAAGAGGCAACCACACATTGATGTTTCTCTCCCTCTCTTTCTCCTTCACTTCCCCTCTCTCTAAAAATAAATAAATAAAATCTTTTAAAAATTAAAAAGACAACAAAAAAAAATGTCCCTACCTCAAACATGAAGGTACACTATAAGGGTAAGAAAATCTTCCAAGTAATTATTTAATGTCCAGTAAATGTTTGTGTTCTCACTTTTGTTTCTCCTCACTCTGTCAGAAGACTCTCTCAAACTAGCATCCATAATGAACAGAAAAGCAAGAGCTGTACTTCTCCATCCTAAAGAAGGAATAAGCCTGAAACGCACTGTATTCAGTCCCCAGCATTGATGAATGAATGCTGGCAGGTGGTTGGAAGCCTCAAGGGAAGAGGCTGGGAATATTCAAGTGTATTATCCAATAGCGCAGCGGATACATTCCAAGATTCCCAGTGGAGGCACCACACCATGGAAAGTACCGAATCCTGTATATACTATGTTTTTTCCTTCATGTACATACATACCATACATACCTTTTCATTTAAAAGAAGCACTTAATGGCTTCTCTTTGGCATATCCACCATCATTACTCTTGAGCTTTGGGGCCATCAAATAAAATAAGGGTGGCTTGAACACAAGCACTGAGATACCATGACAATCAATCTGATAACTGAGACAGTTACCAAGTGATTAATGGACAGTGAACATATACAGCATAAAGACACTGGAGTAAGGAAGGATTCATATCCCAGGCTGGACAGAGTGGGAAGGCTCAAGATTTCATCATGCTACTCAAGAATTGTGTGCTATTCAAAACTTATGGGTCATTTATTTCTGGAATTTCCCATTTAATGTTTTCAGACCTGGGTTGACTAAAACTATGGAAGGCAAAACCAGAATTTTTAGATTAAATACAAGCGCACCTTGTTTTATTGTACTTGGCTTTATTGCGCTTTGCAGATATTGAAGTCTTTTACAAATAGAAGGTTTATACTTGATCTCAGCCAAAAGGCCAAGCGGTGATCACAAATAGGTTTAAAGCTGAGCTAGTCTATTGGCACCATTTTTCTAATAGCAGTTGCTCACTTTGTCTTTGTGTCACATTTTGATAATTCTTACAATATTTCAAGCATTTCATTATTATTATATTTGTCATGGTGATATGTGGTCAGTAATCTTTGATATTACTATTTTAATTGTTTTGAGGCACCATGAATCGCACCCCCATAAGCCAGTGAACTTAATTGATAAATGCTGTTTGTTCTGACTGCTCCAACTACCAGATCCCCATCTCTCTTCCTCTCCTCAGGCCTCCCTATTCTCTGAGACACAGAATATCAAAATTAGGCCAATTAATAACCTTACAATGCCTTCTAAGTGTTCAACTGAAGAAAAAAAAAGTCAAACAATGCAGCAAACCGAATTGTTGTCTCAGTTTAAGAAACTGCCACAGCCACCCCAGCCTTCATTGACCACCACCCTGATCAGGCAGCAGCAGTCAGCATCTTGACAAGACCCTTCACCAGCAAGAAGATTCCACCTGGCTGAAGGCTCAGAATCTGACGGATAGCAATTGTTAACAATATTTTTAAACTCAGGTATGTACATTTTTAGATATAATGCTGTTTACTGCATACTTATTAGTGTAAACATAACTTACATGCACTGGGAACAAAAAATTCACGTGACTGACTTCACTGCAACACTGGCTTTACTGCAGTGGTCTGGGACTGAACCTGCAGTACCCCCGAGACCTGCCTGTGTGCAATTACAAATCTGGTAACTGCCATCCCCCTGGGTTTGTGATGTCATTCTACTCTTCATCAGCAAGGACTGTTTCCATCCAACGAGACAACTAAGTTAAAGTATCTTAGTTTATATTTGAAAATGCACAGCTACTACATTCTAGGATTTCATTACGATAATTCCAATCAATAAGAAGTATGCTTTCCCAAAATTAAAACAAAATTCATTGGCCTCCTCATTAAAACAAAGCTTAATTTCTCAATTTAAATAATGTATGTATAAATCAATCAGTAATAATATTAACATCATACCGTCTCCTAAATTCAAGCATAAAAGCCACTCCCTTAATGGAAAGGTTAGCCCCAAAAGACTGAATTTATTTTCTTATAAAAGCAGCATTTTTCAAATGGTATTCTTGAGAAACAAATAATTTATCAGTAGGGAAAAGGGTTCTACGGTCATATAAACTTTTACAATACTGCATGCTATCCTAACTTAGAAACTCAAAACACACATTAATATAATAAAAGCTCTATAAATACAAAAGGCCGTGCTATTAAATAACCTACTCAACTGTACATCCCAATTGTACTTGAACATAAATAAATAATCTTGTAAATAATTTTTTAAGTGGTCATTCAAGCCATCTATTTTTAAAAATCTAAAATCAGTACCGAATTGGCAAATTATTTCCTGGTTTATGTCAAAACTCATAGGTTAACTCCATGTATCAAACCTGTTTATCCAGAGGTCTTGGTTCCCCAAATAATCATAGCTTTTCATGGCCTTTTCCATCTTCTTTTTTTAATTTTTAAATTGTTTTAAACAGTTAAAAATAAGTATTAACATATGACTCTTATTTTTTTAATATTTTTTATTTATTTATCTTTAGAGGGGAAGGGAAAGAGAGAAATATCAACGTATGGTTGCCTCTCATGCGTCCCCCGCTGGGAACTAGCCTGCAACCCAGGCATGTGCCCTGACTGGGAATCGAACCGTGATCGTGTAGTTCGCAGGCTCGCGCTCAATCCACTGAGCTACACCAGCCAGGGCTGACTCTTATTTTTTTTTAATCTAAAAATTTCTTGTGCTCACTTCAGCAGCACAAGAACAATATAGAAATTAGTATGGCCCCTAGGGAGGATAAAATCTACAAATTTCTTAAGTATTTTGTCATAGCTTCCAGTGGACAGAATCAGCCAAAGGTTACAGTGGGCAGTGGACTATTCATATGTACGTCTTTTGCTTTTAAACATTTACAGCAGGAGTGATTCTTCCTTCTAAATTCTCTCATTCACCCCTCTCTCAAGATACAATTATCTTTATGTATTATATGAAGGAAGCCACTATCTTATTCTTCACTGTATCCCTAACAGTAATAAGCACATATCCATGAATATTACAGCAATCTAAAACACTTTTGTCTAATAACTGAAAAGAAAAACACCATTATTTTTTAGTGTTTTCCTTCATTTTCGCTTTTGATTTTTTTCCATTCTAAAATGTGAAGAAAGAGGAATTAATGAGTACCCACTTATACAGTATTTTGTTTCTTTCAAGTTTTATCTTTTACTCAAAAAGGATGACCCCACTTGCTGCGCATCCTCGGGATGTCAGGGATGTGCGGGAGCCTGCGCCCCACCTACCTACCGGATCAGGTGGAAAGTCTCCAAGAGTCAACTCAGTTGAAACACTCTTTACCCCCTGGTGAATTTATTTCACTTCTAAGTTCCTATTGGCAATCTCAGAATTTAAAAGAAAATTGGGCTTTTATTTTTAATCCCCACAAAAGAGTAGAAAGTAAGATTATGAGAAATAGAGAAAAGATTAAATTTCTTTAAAAAAGTAAACAAGTACCTAACAGGATCAAAAAGTATACAAATGTGCAGTAAATCCCCATTCTTCCTTCTGCGTGTCTAACACCTGTTATAATCTCATTTCAGGCAACTGCTTTTAGGGTTCAAACACAAAGTCTCTTAAAACAGTATGAGTATGTTAAAATATAAAATAAAAATTTTAACTTGTTGATTCTTTGAAAATATCTCGTTATGGTAACATCAATCATAAATCTACAGTATGAATTTTCTACACCCCTTGATAGGGAAATAGTATCAGAAGAAAATGTCACCACTTTCCCAGAAATTTACAACCATACTCCACCTTTTTTCTTTTTCATGGGTTCATGGCTGTCCGGTGACGTGGGGACAGGAGAGGTGTCCATTGGTTCAGACTCCTCGGTTGACACCTCCACCACAGTCTCTGTTATGACATCTGGCCTCACAGCAGCATGGATAAATTCTGGAGTTGATACACAAGGAGGGACAAACACTTCCACTATAAAAAAAAAGTTGAAGAATTAAAATTGCCCACCCCCATTAAATGCTTCTTGTAGTGGAAAATTCAATTTTTAGTAGAGGAGAGGTTAATTAAGCATTCATCAAAGTAGGACAAGAACTTGAAGTTAACATGCAATATGACCTAAAGTATGTAAGGAATCAAAATGTAAGAAAAATCAACTTGAAGGAAATGTTAATCCTCTGAGTTAGGGACGGATGAGTAGTAACCCGCTGGTTTTTACACTTTTATACACGGGGAAGGGCAAAAGCGGGCTTACAGTTGTTCGTATGGAAAATAACACAATAATAAACTGTTTCACATACAACTGTATGTGAAACACTCCCCCCACTCTGCTATTTTCAAGTTCACTATACAAGACTTATTGTGACAACTGGAAAAATATTTGAAAATAAAATAATAGTGAGTTCATTAGTAATTACTTTCCTTCCACATACCCATCATTATTCTCTTGGTAATTCATGCACATGTTATAAAATCTAAAACATTTAATACAGGTAATTTCGGTAATATGTAAGCACTTCTGGTTCACTCTAAAATATGAGATTTCAGTGACAAATAAGCACTCATAGTCCACTTTAAAATGTGAATAAAAGGAAAATCTGCTCATCACAGCCCAATGAATATCATCTTTCAATATTTAAAACTTTACTTAATGAACAGTCCTAGATTCTGGGTCACTAAAACAGTATATACAGATTGGTACTTGGTACTGCATTACATATAATAATGTTGTTCTGGCTTCCTTCCAATGTATATAAATAATCAGAAAAAGACATTTCTATTTCAATTAAATAGTTAGCACATACTCTCATGGACTAACACATATCCTAATTTTCTTCTCTGTGAGTAGTTAAGATTATTATTCCACTTTAAAACTCTAACTGCTCTTAGTATCTCTTGTAAAACCCCGTAAGAAGGTCCAAACTTACAATAAAATAATATCTGAACGTTAAAATTAGGACAAATTGAAAATTAGGACAACATAACTCTCAAAGGGCAGTCTTAAAGGAAAAAAGGGACCAAAAGAAAAGGAAAACTCTCAGCCTGAAGGGAGTGTGAGGAAATTGGGGAAGTTACCTCTTCCCTCTACAACGGACGGTTCCCTGGACTCACTGCCTATTTATCACTGGATAAAGAATTGAAAGTGGCCCTGGCCAGAGTGGCTCAGTTGGTTGGGTGGCATCCTGCAAAGCAAAGGGCCACCAGTTCAACTCCTAGCCTAGGCACATGCCTGGATTGCAGGCCAGATCCCTGGTTGGGGTGTGAGAGAGACAACTGATCGATGTTTCTCTCCCTTTCTTTTTCCCTCCCTTCCCCTCTCTCTAAAAATAAATAAATAAAATCTTTTAAAAATTTTAATCCTAGATACATAAAGTTGTGTGACATGTTTACTGAGAAAGAGCAGCCCTGGCTAGTGTAGCTCAGCGGATTGAGCGTGGGTCTGTGAACCAAAGAATCACAGTTCGACTCCCAGTCAGGACACATGCCTGGGTTGCAGGCCAGTTCCCAGCAGGGGACGCACGAGAGGCAACCATACAGTGATATTTCTCTCCCTCTCCCCTTCCCTTCCCTGTAAAGATAAATAAATAAAATCTTAAAAAAAAAAAAAAAAAGGACGGGCAGTTCACATACCAGGACTTCTTGAATCCCTCAAGCAGGTAGGAGATTCCATATGAAGCAGGGCTTCAGCAGCTTCAATCGTCTTATCTGTACAGTGTGCATTACTGCCATGAACTGACGCTTCCACTGGGGGGGAGATAAGTTCTACTCAATTAAAAATGCACTGAACACATTACAAAATTTACACACATTGCTGTAAGCAACATAAACATAAATTAACTTTTATGTGTATAACTCTAAGTCACTGATACGTATTAGTCTATATAAACTATTTACAGAAATACTTTAAACACCAAAAAAATCTAGTATCCTCATTTTGTAAAACGAATGCCAGTTATAAAGCAACTATCAAGATTAACTAGAAATTACTGAGAAATTTCTGAACCCATCCAAAGGACAACAAAGAAAAACTTCTCAATTATAGGCCAAAACTAACCTAGGCAAAAAAAAAAAAAAGATGGTTGTGGATTAACAATCCTATAATAAAGGTCAATTATGTATTTTAATATACCGTTACTAAAATTAGGGGTGATACATATCAGAATGGATCAGAAACACATTTCTAAGTTAATTTAACAAATCGGTTTAGATCCCCACAACCCACCCCGCCCCTTGGCGAGTGCACTGGCTGCAGCACCAGAGCACTGAGGAGGGCTCTTCACAATAACCTTGCTCTCTCTCCTTCATGACCTCACTGGACTTTGCTGGGTTTTATCAAAGAAATCCTTAGAGGTCTTATGGGATTTGTTTTTTCATGAAGCCTTTTCTAATTGTACTGCCTCTTGTAACTCTCTCCTAGCACTTAGCTTGTGCTCTGCTGATAATAAAGCACCTGGGAGGCAGTAAAGTGGGCAGCGGGGCTGGGCTGCCAGGTCCCAGAGCATGTGTTCTAGTCCCTGCCCCTATCATTTCCTTCTGCTTCCCTGGGCCAGCAATGTAATTTCTTGTAAGGCTGGCTTTCCTGTCACGAATCAGTACTTGGGTACTGACTCCTTACACAAGTTGTGAGAATTCCTAGTACAGTGGTGAGAATTAGTGAGGAAACTCCCATAAAAACACAGATAAGAATTCAGTAAGCAGTTATAATTTCTTATCACTCTGGTAAGATTATAAAGTCTTTGATAGCAGAGAGGCTATATTAATTCATCTTTCTATCAGTTATAGTTCCTAACATACACTTTTCATACAGACACACATGCAAGTGTGTCTTTTATGTATTGAAGAACCCACCAACCTTATAGAAAAAACAGGCAATTCAAGCACAGACATATTACCTTAATGAAATATTAATTTCACATCCTGACTTAAAATAGTCAATGTTTTACTTGGCAAAAGGTTCTGAAACATGGGTATACAAGTTTTTCATTTAACATATTTTCCTCAAGATGTCCTCCAAAACTAATAGTATGTATTTATATAAATTCTCTAAAATCCTATTACAAATTCACAAGTTCTACACACTAAAGATACAACTCTTTTAAAAACTGTTTCCAGGAAACTTTTAATTGAAAAAATTTCATTTAGTCTCAAAATTCCCCAAATGCTGAAGGCTCGGCCTTAAGTATCAGTCATTTGGAGAGCATTTACTAAAAACAAAACAAAACCCCAGTGACCCTTTTACCACCTGTTGCACATCAGCCACACTCCCAAGCAAGGTACCGGTCTCTCCAGTTGCTCTTTCCATTTATGGAAATCTGCTCAAAGCTGACCGGTTCCAGAGAGGCAGCCAAACCTCTAAGTAAATCTATCTTTAGGTGACCCTGCTTACTCTTATCTGCAGCTTCACTGAAGCAAAGGATTCAATCAGTGCTTCCAGCTCAACTTGAAGAAACTTGGTTATTAGTAAGTATAAAATACATTACAATTCAAGTATTTTTTCAAAGTACCTCCCTATAAATACTCACATACAGTAAAGAACCCTGGTAAGCAAATTCTCAGGTTTTGAAAGTCCATGCTAGGAACTTCATCCCTTATAAGTACGCTTGTGTGCAGTTTAGCTGTCGTTTCAGGTGCTATTAATAACCCTGGATAAACTAATTCCTTATGTAATTGTATTAAGACAACGAAACCTAAAAACTGCTGCATTAAAATCAAAGCTTCAAATATTTGATAATATAGCAACAGAATTTCACCAAATATTTAAATTATAAGCAAAATTAAATTTGCCTAGACGTTATATATCGTGCTACCTGAGTTCCTACGTAGTTTGAGGCAGCATTAATTTCATATGAGTTATGTGAGTGGAAATTATTTTCTAGCTCATATTCCTGACCTCAATGTATTACTATTTATTATATTATTTCCAAGAAATATTTCATATTACAGGTTAAAACAAATAAAAGACATACAAACTTAATAAGAAACTTTCCTTATTTATGCTTTAAATTTAGAATGAGAATAAAGAAAATGCATACCTTTTCTATGAAGTACCAATCAGAAGATCTAACAGTCTATGTGCAGTCAACAAACGGTTCATTGCGCATTCACCACGCGCCAGACCCCACACTACAGACCTGAGATACATGTGTGACCAGACTGCTGGCCTCACAAAGCTTATGCTGATAGTTCAGAAAATGTCAAAGCATTAATGGAAGTAAAATATTTGAAAGCTAAATAAAAGTGAAAATTAATTTAAAGTTACTCTGTAAGCTAACAGCTTATTAAGAGCACTATTTTTTTTTATGCTTATTGGTTTTATTTAATCATTTTTATTTACCAAATAACCCTAAGCACATCCTAAAAAAAAAAGAACACCTAAGAACTCACTTAGATCAGTTTACAATAATGCCTCATGGTAGTTTCCAAGAATATTTCACCCATTTTATAAAAGTGAGCACTATCTCTTTTTACTTGTCTTTCATTGACATAAGTTAACATGTCATTTTTGATAACAGAAATTTAAGAAATATTTCTCCTCTTCAAGTTTCTGTAATTTAAAAAAACTTTTTAATACTACTTGCTGACCAACAACTCAAACATAATTTAAAAATTTTGCACAACTCTTAAGGATAAACATGAATTTTTACAATGTTGTACGATCAGCCCCAGCTGCTGTGGCTCAGTGGATTGAGTGAGTGCAAGCTTGTGAACCAAAGGGTCACGGGTTCGATTCCCAGTCAAGGCACATGCCTGGGTTGAGGGCCAAGTCCCCAGTGGGGGTCCCAGGAGAGGCAACCACACATGATATTTCTCTCCCTCTTCCCCTCTCTCTCTGGAAATAAATAAATAAAATCTTTAAAAAAATGTTGTACAATTGAAGTAAGCAATCTATTATATAAGCAAGGGCTGAAAATTCCCTTTTTTCTAACTTAAACCCTGATTTAATTGTGTGTATAAAAAATATGGGAGGAAATAATAAGCAACTCATTTTAAAAAAAGAAACAATGACCCGAAAGTTAACCTGAGAGATATTTTCTAGTTAACACTAGTAGTTGGTGTTGCTGGTCAATACTCCTTGAAGAAATAAATGTATCAAAAATACTTTATTTTAAATCATAGTGCCATTAAATTTGCTTATA
Organism: Sturnira hondurensis; assembly: GCF_014824575.4. Classification (NCBI taxonomy): domain Eukaryota; kingdom Metazoa; phylum Chordata; class Mammalia; order Chiroptera; family Phyllostomidae; genus Sturnira; species Sturnira hondurensis. The sequence continues at coordinate 18,206,941 of NW_028082759.1, read as the reverse complement.
CCTTCCTTTACTCTTGATGAGAGTCGTCTTGTTCTGTTTCTAGCTTTCTAATCAACTGGTGTTTGTACGGTACACTATGCCAGACTCACTCAACAGCTGTTACTAAATACCAAACTTGGTAATTAAGTCTGACAAGAGACATACCTCTCAGCTTTGCAGAAGAGAATGCTGGCAATGGATCTAGCTCATAACAATGTTCTTAAAGTCAAAAGTAAAAAATAACAGCAATTTAATTTGAGAGCAATGGGAAAAAATTAGAAAACACTTCATTAAATCAGAGTGGCATTCCCCTCCAAGCAAGACCATAAACTAGCACTACAAGGTCATCACTAAAACACCACACCTGACGCACCACAGCTTATCCTCTGATGGCCTAAGGCTATATAACCTACCAGGTGAGTGAAGAATACAAACGAATGCAATGAAAAGAGGGGAAAGGTGAAAAAATCTGGGACACTCCACCTTTACCTGTTCCCCTCTGACTTTCTAATCAATATGGTTGTGCTACAAGGTTTAAAGGGGAAAAAGAAAAAGATTACTTTATAAAGTAGAGCTGTCTGATAAAAATATAACACAAACTAGATAATTTTAAAATTTCTAGTAGCCACGTTAAAGCAAAAGATTAAATTAATACTTTTTACTTAACCCAGTATATCCAAGATACTGTCATTTTAATATATAATTGGACATAAGGTTCCCCACTGCTTTAGCTTTTACAGTTAAATAAAAATTTTTTAATTAAAAATTTAGTTTCTCAGCCACACTTCACGTAATAAATAGGTCATGTGGCTAATGGCCACAGTACTAAAAAGTGTTGACTAAATAAAACTGTATTTCAGCTATTTTCAAACTTTCTTGGTAAAAGGACCCCTTTCCACCCAAATTATTGAGGACTGCAGAGATTTTGTTTGTCCAGACCTATGTACCTTTGTCCTATTTGAAATTAAATTTAAGAAAACTTTAAAATGTTTACTAACTCATTTAATAAACCCAATACTTGTAAATGCAATTAACATTTTTTATTCAAAATACCTTTCTAAAATAAAAAAATCAGTGATTAGCTTTGTTTTACACTTCTGCAAATCTTCTAACTACATGGCAGATAACAGCTGGACTCTCCCACTTGCTTCTTAATTCAATCTGTTGTAATAGCCTCCAGAAAACTCCTTTGAACACTTCTCAAAGTGAAAAGGTAAATAATGTGTTAATATTACTATGAGAACAATTTTGACTTCACAGACTTCCAAAATCCCCAAATCAGAAATTTTAGTTTTGTAGAAGTTCATCTGTAATTTTTATCAGATATGATTAATAAACACCCAAATTCTATCCTCATGTTTCTGTAAGTTTTAGCATCTGAACATAAACATCAATGTATAAAATGAAAAATTATTACTCCATTTCCATAAGCACAACAGTATTTTGTCCATTTATACATAAAAGATTTTTTAAATTTTTTCATAAATATTTAACTGCATCCTTTTAAATATTTACCCTATAGTTAATAGTTTAAATAAAACTATCAAGAACACTCTCATGCTTGCCTCTCTCCAACCAACCAAATTTGTTTCTGAAGGAAATTGTTTTATGTTGAATTATCCTCACTGACTACACTGATATCACTCTTTAACTCAGTTTTTACATGAATTTTAGTACTATGTTTCCATGACTTCTGAAGAGTAATTTCTTAACCACATTTTCAAGAAAAAAAATTTTTAAAGGTAATGACATTTAGTTTTATTTAAACACATGTCTTGCCCCGGCTGGTGTGGCTCAGTGGATTGAGCCACGGTCTGTGAACCAAAGGTCTCCAGCTTGATCCCTGGTCAGGGCACATGCCTGGGTTGCTAGCCAGGTCCCCAGATGGGGGTGTGCAAGAAGAGGCAACCGATTGATGTATCTCTCACACATCAATGTTTCTCTCCCCTCTCTTCCTTCCTTGCCCTCTCTCTAAGAATAAGTATTTTAAAAATATGCTTCATCTTTTTACATTCTTCTAAACTTTTTCCAAATTGGTGATCTTTTCAGGATTGATTTTTAAAATATTAGATATTCCAATAAATAGTAAATTAGAAATAAGATTTTCACATTCAAATTTCATGATGAACTTCGACAAACCGGACAACTTTTGTTTTGTCAGTGAAAATACTAAGGCTAAATTTCCAGAAAAAAATTTCCCCTTTCATTGAGTAACTGCCTTAAAGTAGAACAAAGCTTCTAGGGATCCTATTTCTCAATTCTCAAAAAAAAGGGAAAGTATGCTTGGAAATAAAGCAGAATATTTTCAACTGAAAAATTTCCAGAAAATCGAGACCATAATACTCTATATTTTTGCATAAACATTAAGAAAGTAACATTTGTTTTTTTCCCCTACAGGCATCCATTTTTCCTATAATACACTATATGTAACACTAGAAATAAGTATGTAGCACTAGAAATAAGCCTAAATAGTTAAAGAGACTATACCACAGTCATATTCAAGTTCCAATTTAGCACAAAGACTAGCTGAAAGAAACTTTATATTCATTTACATCATGTAAAAAAATCCAAGAAAAAGAGAATCCTTCACCTTCCATTAAATATTTCTGAGCCACTTAAAATTTTAGAACTTAAAACATTATTAGAGGTCACCTAATCAATCCTAATGAAGCCTTAAAGAAGTTCAGTCACTAGTACAGAGATAGTTTAGTAACAGCTAGATGGAGGTCCTCATCCCCTTGACTTCAAAGTTAAGGCTCTTTGTGATGTATCTTGTTGCCAGTGCAAGTTTTATAAAGTATGTCAAGTTTTCACCACAAAAATATTTTGTATACAGAGTGATTTAAATATTTTTATTTTATTTTTAAATTATCAATTTGAGAGACAGAGAGACACAAAGACAATCCTTTGCTGTTCCACCCATTTATGCAATTGGTTGTTTCTTGTTTGTGCCTTGACCCAGGATCAAACCTGCAACCTTGGTGTAACAGAATGATGCTCAAACCAACTGAGCTAGCCAGCCAAAGCTAAAAGTTATTTTTAATAACACTAAGCTTATTTATTTCATTCTTTAGTCAAACTCCTCTAACAGTATAAATGTTTATAACTAAATTTGAAGCTGATAGCTAAAGTTGACATTTAAGCCTCTAAAGGAGGAAAATAAAAGCAAAATATATCCTCTAGTACCTTAACAAATAACAATAGTAGTGTTAATGCTAAGTACTTTATTACTTGCTCAGAAAAAAGTTATGCTAACAATATTCAACTTAATAAGGAAAACTTATGGAGGAGATAATCTTTTAACAGTCATTCTACACTAATCATTAACCCATTATAGCAATCACTGCATATTAACATTTATATATTTATGTATTATACAAGTTTTCATCTGTGTCTTCAATTACACTGTAAAATCTTTGAGAAGAAATTATGTGTAATACCTGACAACTTCCCTTAAGGGAGTTAAAAGCTATCATTGTGTCCACTTTACAAATACAATCATTACAAACTACTCTCTCACTGTCACTGGAAACTAGCAGCAATAAAAATTTAGATCCATGGTTCTTCATTTTCTGAGCCACCTTCCCTCCCCAACTTTAACTCACTTGAATAAGCCTTGGGTAAATCAGCAATCCTATATCAAGTTTCCTTCTAAAATAGGGCTTGTAAAGAAGCTTCAGATTACATGAACATGATTGAGGAAATAACTTGAAAACAATTATATGTAAAACATATTCTTTAGAGAGCATTAAAATCATGAAGCAAACTTCAACTGTAAGGTATGTATACACAAAACAAATGCAATAGAGCTGGAAGTCGGCATTTAACTTAAAAAAAAAACTTACCAAAGGGAGATGATTTTGTATTTTCAAACTGTGAACTGACATGTACCTACTCCAAGCAAAATATCTGCAGGTCACATTCAGTTTCACCAATAATTCCAAAGGCTTGTGACACCCTCCATCAGCGAAATTAAGCCCTCTACCTTTACAATATTTTTGAAAATTCAAAATGCAAAGGTTATTCTAAGGTTCTTTTGGTAGGTTCAAAATCACTGGAAATATTTCTTGAAATGTAATGTTTATCACTCCCACAAATATCACTGACCCAATCAATCATATAAAGCCAAAAATACCCTTAATTCATATTGTGTTATTAGTGGGCTGAGCATACACACAAAAAAACAAGTTCTCCTCATACTCTGACTTTTTCACTAATACTTAAGTTCTTCCTTTGATCAAAAAAATAACTGTCAAATGTGTTTCAATCACTACTCATTAACTGACTGTTCTCTGAGAGCTTTGAAACGTTTAGTATTACATTTTATAGAATAAAGGTTGGTCACTCATTATGTTACATAATACACATGGTTATAGTATTCTACAGTTTATTTCAACTTGAAGTTCTGTTAAATTTAGAGACACATGTGTTCATGATTCCCCCCCCATCGAAAAAGAATCAAAGAGTTTCACCAACCAAACTTAATTTCACGTTCTCTACCTAAAAACAATGGATGGAAAACAGAGGGCAAGACCTTTTACAGCATTACTCTTCGGTAGATGTTTCCCATTTTCCAATTCCCATCGTTGGCGGTATGAAACAGAGCAGGGGAAAGGAACATGTATGTTTATTATTCCAGTAAGTAAATAGGATGCAAGCACTGCTGCATCGATTCCGGACCCCGGCCGCGCTGTCTATTAAGCAAAGCTGCTTTTTCTATTTAACTTAAGTCCGTGCCCTTCCGCTGCAGCAGTGGCGCTGCACATCCCCCACCCCCGCGGCCACTTCCGTGTTTACACTCCTCTTCCCTCCAATTCCATGCGTACATTGTCAGCCTCACTCCCGCCCAATCTTCATTGGCCCAGCGCGCACCCGGAGTCCCGCCCCCAGAAATCAACGTTCTCATTTGGAACGTTTCAGCGAGCAGATTGGAACCAGAGACCTGTCAATCCCGGTCGTTCTGTCCTCTCCGAGGCGCTTCCGCTATGGTGGGAGGTTTGGGGGGGAGGGGAAAAGGGGGCAATTCCGCGCTGAGACTTCCCTGGGGCCAAGACTCCCTCCCGCCGCCCCACTCCTTCACATTCACTCAGTGTTTACCAAAATAAACCTTCTTCTCTGACATCCCAACGCTCCAGGTCAGGAGTACACAAGATATTCCGTGTCCTTCCTATTCTTCCCCCGTAAAAAAAAAAAAAAAACCCACGAGGGAAGGGGCATAAACCTACTTCTTTACAGCCACCCAGGAAATGAGGAAAGGAAGGGCCGCCAAAAGAAACGGCACCGCGGGCCACTCCGCATTAAGTGACCCTTCCCAGAACCGTTACTCCTGAGATTACACAAGGTGGGGATGCGAGGGAGGGTCACAGCCTTTTGGGGGGGGCGGGTAGCGGTCTACCGGCCCAGGCCCGGGCTGCCTCGTCCATGCGGAAGTAGTGGGTCTGGGGACCGAGCTCGAGAAGAACGGGGCGGGGGCGGCGAGCGTCCGCCGGGGAGCCCTCCGCCCCCGACCGCGGGCAGCAGCGGCCTCCCCGGCCAGACAGCGTGGCAGGCGCAGCCCACAGACAACAGCCTCACTCACTTCCTGGTTCCTCGGCAACTGCGGCGAAGCGCACAACTCGTCCGCCCCCGAGTCCCCAACTTAACTGCGGCTCGGCTCCCCGGCACCCGCCGCCGGCGCTCTGCCCGACAGCTGCCGCCGGCGCCCGCCGGACCCACCCCGAAGCGACGGCGCCGGACTCGAGGCAGGTTACTCTCCAAGGTGATCACTTCCTGATTCGTCGCCTCCATTACTTCATTCACTACCCCCCTTTCCCCCGGCCGCCCCAGTGGCTGAGGTGCACACTGTACCCGCGGCGCTGACCGCCACGGGGGAGTCACCCCGCCTTCTGGGCACCCCTCTCCTGCTGCACGGGTGCACGGGAGAAAAGTTCCCCTGTCCTTACCGGCCCGGATGAGCAGATCCAGCTGGTTCGTGGGCCCCTCATGCAGAGACGTCGCCATGTTTATCCCGGGGCTGGAGCTGCTGCTTCACATTGACTTACACCGTGAGCAGCGGCGGCAGGGGAGGAGGCGGAACCCACAGCCGAAGACACGCCGTGCGGCCGCCACACACTCACGCACTCGCACACTCTCAGACGCCCAGATCCTTGCGCGTCCTCCGACAGGAAGCCGAGGCCGGCCCGCCTCCCGCCGCCGGGCTGAGAAACCCCACCACCTAACGGCAGGGGCGGCGGCGGCGGCGGCGGCCGCCTCGGCTGGCAACGCGATCCTTCCGCCCCGCGCCCAGACAGGAAGTCCCGGACGCCCGCCCGAGCGAGGGCGGCGCGGCCCGCGGCCGGGGGACACCTGAGGCTGGAAGTGGCCCCGAGAGCCGCGGCCCGCACGGGGCCCCCGGGCAGGAAGAGGCGCATTTCACGCTCTGCGGAGGCAGCGTCTGTAATTGTCCCCAGGCTGGAAAAGAGCCATGAGTCCGGTTTTCTTCCTGGAAGACAGCTAATACCTAGTCCCGCGGTGTAAATAAAGGTGGCTGTTTAACTTGTTTTGACCGTTTCCCAGCTTTTGCAAACCCACTCACCTGAAAGGGCTGCCCTGTGAAACAGGGGTACCCACCCCCAAAAAGTCATACCCACAAATTGCCCTAAACACTGTGCTTGGGAAGTAAGGCGCTTCCAGTACTTTGAGAGACCGACTGCGTCCCTTTTCCTCCGTCACAGAGACACTAAACAGACATTTATTAGTAAACAGCAGAACATGCCGACCTCTGGGAGACTGGTTATCCTTCCCCAATCTGCTAGTCGAAATTCAAGCACCCTGTCATTTCTACTGGGTTCATTTGGTAACAAACGTATTCACTTATCACCTACTTTTAAAACTGCTTTTCATAGAAACATTTTTACAAGTAAACTTCATATTAAAATACAGCAGAAGAGGGAGGATATAAATTGTCATTCGGTGACTATAAATTTGTTAACACGGGAACTCAAACCAACAAAATGACTAAAATGAGGCTTCATTAAAACAAAAAATGCTTCCCCAGTTTAAGAATTTCATAATAAAAAATGTTTGAAACAAAATTTGTCCTAAAGTTGTTGCTACACAAAATTTACATAGCAGTGTGTCCTACACAGTAAGTGCTCCATAAATGCCGAATACACACAAAAAATTTTTGGCACTTACAAATTTAGAATAAGGTTTAATTGCTATGATCTGAAGTGAATGAACTGTGCTGATAATCTAGAGAAAAAAAATTCCAGTGGTAATATTAATGCACCATCATTTTACAAATATTTGCCCAAATGTTAGTGCAACTTCAGGTTTTTTTTTTCCATTTCTTCTAAATGCTCGTCTGTGCTCTCACTCTCTCTTTTCTTTTCCCTGGGCCCTACAGCATGATCCCCATCCTCCCAAAAAGAACCCACAGGCCATTTGCAAAGTACGACTCCCCTTAAACCAAACAAGGATCTCTTTCTTGCACAGGTGACCTTGCCACCCATTGGACAAAAGGAACTACATGACTGGTAGCTTGTGTTTTTTATTTCTAGTCCATTTAAAATAAGGATTATCCTCTGATAGGCAGCATCCTAGACAGCCAGGTTCCGGGTGATAAGGAAGACAAAACGGTAATTGCTGGCTTTAGGCAGATAATTGAAATTATAGCAAATCTGAATTTCCACTCCTATCAATCAAGCTTTCATGTACTACATTTAGAAGGGAAAAGAGTAATGGAAGCTAAAGGTTTATTTTTTCCTGCGTGTGATACATAAGCTTGGCTCAAGAAGGAGCACTCTTCTCAGAATGGGAATCGGTATGAAGCCCGATACCTAGCTTTTACTTTACTATTTGCTTCCTGATCTGTATCTTAAGTGAATAGTATGCGTGCATGTGTGTGTTTACTTGCTGCACATCTTAATTATGGGTATCCATGTCAACCTTATATTTTAAATACCAAGAAAATAGAAGCTACATCTATTACTCCATAATACTTCAGTTATTCTATTCATACATATACTATATATATATATATATATATATATGCATGTGTTTGTTAATGACAGAAACTAATGAAGAAAAACTGATTCCTACATATTTAATGCTCTTGTAAAAACACAATTTTCTGGGCTTTACTACAATTCTGCTGTTCTATTATTGTAAATGGAATTCTGCCTTGCTATTCTAACTAAGCTTTCAAAAACCACCAATACTTTTTAGAAACCAGTAATACTAGGAATAGCAAGTAAAGACAGGCTGCTGCTACAAACAAAAATTGATACAAATGTTCAGGAAAGCAATGTGACATTACATATCAAAGTGGGAAAGTGGTTCATATATTCTGATCTGGGAATTTCATTTCCAGGAGCTAGCCCAAGGAAATAAGACAGTCAGTGGACTGTTCTATTAAACATATTTGCAGAATTTAACAGCATAGCAAAATATTAAATATGTAAATGGCAGGGTTTAATATATATTTTCCATACAATGTGACTCAAACCATGTAGTACATATAAATGTACTCATAGATATAATATGTATGTATGTGTGCACATACCACATACATACATGCATACATACATGTGCATGTCTCAAGTCTTTAAGATTCAGTGGATATTAATAACCAGAATAAAAAATTGAGTAAGAGCCCTGGCTGGTGTAGCTCAGTGGATTGAGGGTGGGCCTGCAAATCAAAGGATCACAGTTCGATTCCCAGTCAGGGCACATGCCTGGGTTGCAGGCCAGTTCCCAGCAGGGGACACAGGAGAGGCGACCATACATTGATATTTCTCTCCCTCTCTCCTTCCTTTCCCCTCTAAAGATAAATAAATAAAACCTTTTTTAAAAATTGAGTAAGAAAAGGTAGGTTAACATGGTAGACACTAGAGAGCAAATTCATATTCTGCTAATAACACCACAAAAGGACATGGCCTATATCAATGTTACTGCTGTGTCCTAGCAGGGAAAAAAAGTAAAAAATAGCTAACTCTTATTTCTCTTCACTTTTCTCACTGATTCCTTTTTTTTTAGATTTTTTAAATTTTTATTTATTTTCAGAGGGGAAGGGAAGGAGAGAGGGAGAGAAATATCAATGTATGGTTGCCTCTGGTGTGTCTCCTGCCAGGAACTGGCCTGCAACCCAGGCATGTCCCTGACTGGGAATCGAACCGCAGTTTCGCAGGTCCACGCTCAATCCACTGAGCTACACCAGCCAGGGCTCTCACTGATTCCTTTTTACCTTACTATGAGATAGATACTCTTGTGCTCATTTTGCAGATGAAGAATCTAAGGTTCCCTGACTGAGGTCTGAATTAATGGAAGGCAGGGTCAGGATTCGAACCCAAGCACCTGACTCTTACCCTCAAACACTCCCCAACCGCCAAGGTAACAAGGCCTGTTTATCTGTCAAGGATCTTCTTGTCTGAAAATTCTTTTTATATTCCTCCCTTCAAGAGGTGGTGGAGCCTAATTCCCCTTCTCCCTTTGAGTGTAGGCCAGACTTGATGGCTCACCACCAACTCATAGCAGAAAGCTCAGTTGGTGCGGTGTGACTTCAGAAACTCTCTGCACCATCTCTGCAGTCAAGTCACTCTCTGGAAGGAGGCCCACTGCCACGGTATGAGGACACTCCAGTAACTCAGTGGAGAAGCCCATTCAGTCAAGGGACAGTGGCATCCTACCAACAGTCCTGTGACAGAGCTGTCCGGGAGGTGGGACCTCCAGCCCTAATCAGGGTGTCAGATGCCTGCAGCTCTTTGAAAGACCCGCCCCCCCCCACCTGCTCCCAGAGCTGGAACCATGCAGGTAAGCTACTCCCCAAACCTCAACCTCAAAAACTATAATAAATGGTGGTTGTTTTAAGCCGCTAAATTTGGGGTAATTTGTTAATCAGCAAAAGAGAAATAACACAGGAGGAAGGAGCAGTTTAAACTCCCAACTAGTGACATTTCCCAGCTTAGATAAAGAAAGAACAGAGTAAAGCTACTAAATGACCTCTAATTTTCAACTACTGAGTCCTGAGGAGTACTCTCCATCTCTTAATTCTTTACAGTCTGGGCATCTACTCCTTCATCCTCCAGTCTCTCTATTTTGAAAACAAGTCTTCATAATATAGTCATCATCATTAAAGTCTAATGAAACTAAAAATAATTAGATATCCTTGGCTATTCAGATGATTGTATGGTCCTGTACTAACCAAGGTGGAAAACATTCTTGGGAGATTACAAGTGTTGCTAATACCATCTAGATTTTCAATGTCTTTTTTTTATCTTTAGCTTGCCCTGGTGATTTCATTTGCATTTTCCTTTTATCTAGTACACAGAATCATAAAATGTTAGTTGGAAAGTTACAGTTACAGTTACAGGAGCCTAGAGACAAGATCACCAAGAGGTTTTCAAAAAATAGGGAACCTGAATTTCATGATCTCTTTTCCTAACAACCATGAATGAGATATATTTTTTACTTAAAAAAAAAAAACCATACAGATGAACCAGAGGATCGCGGTTCGATTCCCAGTCAGGGCACATGCCTGGGTTGTAGTCCAGTTCCCTGCAGGCCAACTCCCAGCAGGGGACGCACAAAAGGCAACCATACATTGATGTTTCTCTCCCTCTCTCCTTCCCCTCTAAAGATAAATAAATAAATAAAATCTTAAAAAAAAAACCATACAGAATTATGTGTTCTATCAGATACTGGTACAAACAAAGGTTGAAACAAGCTATAAAGTTTTAAAAAATTATAGGTAGGCCCTGGTTGGTGTGGCTGAGTTGGTTGGAGCATCATCTGTACCCCAAAAGTTTGCAGGTTTGATTTACAGTCAGGGGCACACACCTAGATTGCAGGTTCAAGCCCTTGTTAGGGTGCATATGGGAGGCAACCAATCGATGTTTCTCTCTGTCTCCGCTCTTCCCCTCTCTCTAAAAGCAATGAAAAAATGCCCCCAGGTGAGGATTTTAAAAAATCAATAAAGGGAAAAAATGCCATTTGAAAAGTAAAAAATAAACTATAGGTAGGAATCAAATGGAAAAGATATTCTATCCATTAATGTTATCTTTCTATAATTTGAAAGAAGGATGCCAATATCCTATTCTAGTAATGCTAACAGCTCTTTAACTACCAATCGTAGAATTATTTGAGAATCACTGATTTAGCCCAATGCCCTCATTTTACATATTAGAAAACTGAGACCCCAAGAAGTGAAATAATTCAACCAAAGTCACATAGTATGTGTGACTTCAAAGACAAAAATTCTGCAAAGCAATCTTCATCTATAAACTTAGAGGTTATAAAATGGATGAAAAATCGATTTTACTATTATATTTACGAATTGCAAAATGGTTGTTTTGCTTTTTTAATGTCAAAAGCTAAAGCAATGGTTAAGAATCTTTCTAAGAAATTTCTTTAAGTGGAAAAAAATTTTGAGCAGTGAATGGTGAGAGAACGATCAGAGGAGGCCAAACGGCCTAAGCTTTTCTGATAAAACCAACCCAAGGGTGAAATCCAAAGCTGGGCTGTGGTGTATGGGGCATGCTGAGGAGGAAAAAGGGTCAAGAAAACTAAGCTCTAAGAAAAATATGTCTGTCAAGGACAACACACTGGAATCAAGTAATTTAGGTAAAGCTTGGCTCACCAACATTGGAAGATTAGCAATAAATATAGGAATACAGACTACAGACTTACAAAGAGAAAAAAATGAATGTTTTCCTATTCTTTTTTTTAAATATATTTTATTGATTATACCATTACAGTTGTTCTATTCCCCCCCTTCATTCCCCTCCACCTGCACCCTCCCTCCCCCACCATTCTCCCCCCCTTAGTTTATAACCACGTGTCTCAAGTTCTTTGGATTCTATATTTCCCCCACTATTCTCGCCCTCCCCCCTATCTATTTTCTACCTACCATCTATGCTATTTTCTGTGCCTTCTCCCCCCTTCTCCCCCTCCCACCCCCCTGTTTCTAACCCTCCATGTGTTCTTCATTTCTATGGTTCCACTCCTGATCTAGCTGTCCTCTTGGTTTGCTTTTGTTTTAGGTGTGGTTGTTAATAACTGTGTGTTTGCTGTCCTTTCACTGTTCATATTTTTCATCTTCTTTTTCTTATATAAGTCCCTTTAGCATTTCATATAATAAGGGCTTGGTGATGATGAACTCCTTGAACTTGACCTTATCTGAGAAGCACTTTATCTGTCCTTCCATTCTAAATGAAAGTTTTGCTGGATAAAGCAATCTTGGCTGTAGGTCTTTGGATTTCATGACTTGGAATACTTCTTTCCAGCCCCTTCTTGCCTGTAAGGTCTCTTTTGAGAAATCCGCTGACAGTCTGATGGGTACTCCTTTGTAGGTGACTGTCCCCTTATCCCTTGCTGCTTCTAGGATTCTCTCCTTCATTTTGGTCTTGGCTAATGTAATTATGATGTGCCTTGGTGTGTTCCTTCTTGGGTCCAACTTCTTTGGCACTCTCTGAGCTTCCTGGATTTCCTGGAAGTCTATTTCCTTTGCCAGACTGGGGAAGTTCTCCTTTATTATTTGTTCAAATACGTTTTCCACTCGTGGCTGTTTCTTTCCCCCTTCTGGTACCCCTATAATCCGGATGTTGGAACGTTTAAAGATGTCCTGGAGGTTCCTAAGCCTCTCCTCATTTTTTTGAATTCTCATTTCTTCATTCCTTTCTGGTGGGATGTTTTGTTCTTCCTTCTGGTCCATTCCATTGATTTGAGTCCCAGTTTCCTTTCCATCACTATTGGTTTCCTGTGCATCTCCCTTCATTTCAATTAGTTTAGCCTTCATATGTTCCTCTAATTTGTGACTATGTTCCTCTAATTTGTGACTATAATCTACCAGTTCTGTGAGCATCCTGATAAATAGTGTCTTGAATTGTGCTTCTGAGAGGCTGGCAATTTCTCGGTCGCTTAGAGTTATTGGCTCTGGGACTTTGAGTTCTTCTTGCGCCATCTTTCGGGTTGTTCGTGCCTGTTCCATAGCAGGATCGGAGCCCTAAAATGTTCACTAGAACAGGGCAACTAAGTCGCTGGATTGTGACGCTGTATGTGGGGGCGGGGTCAAAGAGGGACTATGGCGTCCTGTCTGCCTACACGGCCCTCACCAGTGCCGCAGTTGCTGCCGTCACCGGGCCCACGCGTTTCGTCCCACTGCTCGCAAGTGTGCCACCGCCGTCAGCCCTCGCCCCCTGGGGCCTGCGTGGTCTGTCTCTCTGTGCGAGAATATGCGCCCTCGGTCTGCCCCGCACCCCAACTGGTTCCCGTCTGCCTGCGCGCCTGGGTCGGGGGCCGTGTCCTGCCCGACCCTGCTTGCTGCTGGCTCCGCCCCTCTTACCGTCCCCGTTGAACGGTTAGATGTAGTCGGACTTCCGTATAATTCAATTTTCTGTCCTTTGGTTGTGTCTTTGTTTCTCCAAACCTTTGTTGTATTCAAACTTGGTTGTGGGAGAAGGCACAGTGTTTCCACCTATGCCTCCATCTTGGCGGAAGTCCGCTTTTCCTATTCTTATACTACTGTTTAATTCTCTACTTGCAGTTTGTATACTACTATTGTATTTAATGGTCAGGTTTATAAAATATTATTAAAATGAAGATGTTTGAACTCATAGTCACATATTCATTCATTTATTCAACAAATAATTACCCAGAACTTCCTTTGAGCAAGTTTCTGTTGTTGGCACCTACTACTACTCCTGGTAGCACTAAATAACATGGCAAAAAAAAAAGCTTTCTAGCCATGGCTGGTGTGGATTGAGCACCAGCCTGTGAACCAATGGGTCTCTGGTTCGATTCCCAGATCGGCACATGCCTGGGTTGCAGGCCAGGTCCCCAGTAGGGGGCGTGTGAGAGGCAACCACACTGATGTTTCTCTCCCTCTGTCTTTCTCGCTTCCTTCCCTTCTGTCTAAAAGTAAATAAAATCTTTTTTTATTTTAAAAAAAGTTCTGACATCTCATTTCATATTTTTTAAAAGCAGCTTTCTCAATTCACACGGAAAGGGTGAAATTCTTCGAGACAGTATGATACAGAAATTTGCTCAAAGAGTATATGCTACAATTTAGACTACTACTCAGGAAATTAAATTATTTACGTGTAAATAATGCCTTCACAAGACATGGATTTTTTTTTTAGTCCTCACTGTAGAATATATTTATTGACTTTAGAGAGAGAGGAAGAAAAGGGGAGAGAGAAAGAGAGAAACATTGATATGAGAGAGAATATGGATCAGGTGCCTCCCACATGCTCCCTGACCGGGGATCGAACCCACGACTTAGGTATGTGCCCTAGTTATATGTGGGAATCGAACCCACAACCTTTTTGGTGTAGGGGACGATGCTCCAACCAACTGAGCCACTTGCCAGGGCAAGACATGGATTTTTAATAGGGGGTAGAAAAACATAAAATTTTGTTGGCAAAAAGTACATTATTCTGAAAGGGGCCATGGCAATTTTAAGACTCTCGAAGACGTCCACAACTCCCGGAAGTTATTTTATCCTAAGTTATGTTGACATATGCTTTTATGGACCATGAAAACACTATGATGAAGGAGGATCCAGTATGTACCAAGTTGGAGACTGACAATTTGGCTTAGGTTCATGTTTGCTGCATTTTACTTAAGTTATCCCCGGGCAGACTCTCCTTGACCTGGATTCTTCGCTTAATGGTTTATCCTGGGCAGAAGACACAGCTTCCGGTCCTTAGCAGCCACTCCTAGAAGACTGTCCACCGATTATTGTAGGTAGTCTTTTCTAATGGATGGTAGACAATCGACTGTTTTCAAATACCATTTACTAAGCACCCTTATGCGCATGTGCACGACACCCTGAAAACTGAGTTAAAATAGTTCATGATCTCTCTATTTTAAATAACACTTAACATTTTAAATGTCCTAACATTTAATATGTCCAAACATGTCCTAAATGAAAACTTGTATTCAAGGGCTTAGGTTATTTCTCATCATCAGAGAATGTTTAGTATCTGGAATTTTTTTTCAATTCCTGTGAAACTTTACAAGAGCTAATACATACTTCTTTTTTTTTAAGTTTTTATTTATCTTTAGAGGGAAATGGAAGGAGAGAGAGGGAGAGAAATATCAATGTATGGTATTTCCATTGTTCCAATGTTCCACGCAACACTCTTGCGTGTCCCCTACTGGGGACCTGGCCCACAACCCAGGCATGAGCCCTGACTGGGAATGGAAGCAAAGACCCTTTGGTTTACAGGCCAGCTCTCAATCCACTGAGTTACACCAGCTTGACTCTACTTTTTTAGCTCTAGGTTCTAATTTCAAATTTGTGGTAAGCATCTTTATTGGGAAAATCCACTGACATTGAAAGGCCTTTTACCTGCAAATCTCCTTTGTTTCCTCTATCGATGGCCCATCACCATCATCCCAGGCTGGAAATGAGTCATTTGTGTTTCTAGTTTAGGAACTCATCTCATATAATTTTTTAGAGGGATTTAAAATGTGCATGAAGTTACAAAAATAGTGTAACAGTCAACTTCTTCCTACACAGGACCAACTATTTTGTCATTTATGGGATGAAGGTGGGTTTTCCCCCCTAAGAAATAATATATTAAAGGTGAAGACAGCGTCTTGGACTACTGCCTCCAGTCCTATTCACCATTCCGTCTACCAAAGAAACCACTAACATGAGTTTTGTATGTATTCTTTCAGTTTATATTTTACAGTTTTATGCTTTTGTGCACATATGTATTTGTGTGTGTGTGTGTGTGTGTGTGTATCCTGGAATGATATGTAGCATTATTTTGCATGCTTTGGGTATATAAGTGACATTATACTACATATGTCATTCTATAATGTACTTTTTTCATTCAAGATCTATATTCTATCCATGTTGGTATAAGTAAATACAGCTATGCTTTTTAGATGCTACAAAGCATTTCAGTACAGGAATTCATCCATTTGATTCATCAAATTATCTGCTGGTAGGAAAATAAAGTTGCTTCCATTTTGCACTTTTATAAACAATGCTGCAAAAAAATCTTATCTAGGTTTTTTAACACTGTATGCTGGAGTCTCTCCACAGTACCTACCTACCTACAAATGGAATTCTTAGTTCAGAAAATAATTGCATTTTTAATTTTATGTTACTCTCTCCAAAGTAGAGATGCAAGTCTAAAACCCCACCAGTGACGTGTGAGAGCTCCCGTTTTCTCACATTCTTGCCAATAAAAATTATGATCAGACTTTTTAAAATGTTGCCATCTGTTGTGTGACAAGAAATTTTACCCTGTTGTATTAATTTGCATATACTTAATAAGTACTGATAATAGATATTTTTTCCATACACTTACTGGCTATTAGCATTTCCCCTATGAAATGCTTATTCTTAGCCTTTGTCATTTTTCTATGACACCTTTTGTCTTACTGATCTCAAGAATGTTAACATATTCTCGATAATAATTCGGATATATGTGGCAAATCTCTTCTGCCAGCCTGCTGTCTGGCTTTTATTTTGGTTGGTCTATGGTATCCTTTGTCCTGTAAAAATTTTAGATGTTGATATAGTCTAATTAATATATGTTTTCCCTTACAATGTATGTTAAGTAGTCTTTGGTGTAAAAAGGAAATCATAAAGTAATTTTAAGATATTTAGAAATTAATTACAAAAACTACAACATGCCAAACTATGTGTGACCTAGCTAAAATAATACTAGAGGTCAGGAAATTAAAAGTTTAAAAAATAAACAAGCAAAGCACATTCAATTCATAAACAGGGAAAAATTAACAGAACAAATACAAAGAAATAAGAAGGAAGAAAATAATGAAGAACTAGCAAAATGAAAGAGAAATATATTTTTAAAAACATATTCTAAAAAACAAAAGATGGTTTGAAAAGATTAATGAAACCTTGGTTATCAAGAGAAGGTGCAAATGTAATATAGAACAAAAAAGTGTAATAACGATAGGTATGATGTAAAAAATGTTAAATCAGTATTACAAAAATTATAATCTAATAAAGTTAAAATCTAAATGAACTGTATAAAGAAATTGTATTTAAAATACTGAGTAGAATAGTAAGTAGGAAAGAAATCAAAATGTTGTCCACAACCTTCTTTCCACAAAATAAAATCCCTTAAATGTCTCTTCAGGGAAATTCCTACAAATTGTGAAATTAATTTTTACCTTATAAAAATCATTGCAGAAAATAGAAGACAATAATAAATAGAAGCAACCTGGATTATTTAGGAGCCTAGAGTAATCTTCATCCCAAAGCCAGATAAAAATGATACAAAAGAAAATTATAGTTCCTTATCACTTAAGAAAGGCCCTTATTTTAAAACAAACCCAAGGAAAACAATGAACAACATGTATTCCCAAACACAAGGAGAGGTCGATGTCTGAGAATCTGTCAATTAAATGACATTAAAGAAGAAGAAAAGTCAGCCCTGGCTGGTGTAGCTCAGTGGACTGACCACCAACCTGTGAACCAAAGAGTCGCGGACTCAATTCCCAGTCAGGGCACACACCTGGGTTGCAGGCCAGGTCCCCAGTGGGGGCCACATGAGAGGCAACCACACACATTGATGTTTCTCTCCCTCTCTTTCTTCCTCCGTCCCCCCTCTCTAAAAATAAATGAATAAAATCTTTTTTAAAAAGAAGAAAAAACATGACTTATCAAAGAAGGCCATAAAAGCATCCGATAGGACTCCATACTTATATATGTACAGCTAACACATTTGTTTTGTGTGTGTGTGTTAAAAACAGCACAGACCCATGTTAAGACCACAGTACGTGATTTTAGTATAATTTCTGGTGTTTGGGACTTATTTCTACTATCTTGATTTGTGATTTGTAATTCCAGGATTTTTCCCCCTTTTGTTGCCCCCTGTTAGATTAGTCAAGTTTACTGTATTCTCTAACCTACCACCCCCACTTCGTATTTTGGAAGCTGTATCTTCTATTTCTATTATTTCAGTATGCTCTAGTTGCTTAAAATAAATGTCCTTTTCACTTCTCCTCTTCTCCAGATCATGTTTCACACGGTTCCTGTTTTATTCAAGGGCCGCCACAACCTGGCGGCACTCTATCTTTCTCCATTTCTGTCTCTCAACCATACGTCTCTACAAAGCCTAACTTCAAGTTAAGTTCCATTATTTGCCAGTCTCCAAGTAAAACACAAAATTCCTGGCCTACTGCTCTGACTCATGATGTCTTCTCATTCACTCAGTCCCTCATTCAACAAACTCTTGGCTGAGAACCTCCCTCCTTGGCAGCTGGCTCTGAGCAACACCAGTGAACGCGGTGTGTGCGGTCTCTGGCCGTGTGAAACAGGGTGTGGAAACATTAGACAAACAAACACAAATATAAATACAACAGAGTAAAACTTCGTGAATACATGGATTCGCGAGTGACCTGGCAACTGATTGCCTCCCATCTTCCCCTCTACCCCAGAGAGCAGTCGCTGGAGAGCGCGCATCCACCACCAGGTGGCACCAAACCACAGCCGGATCCCAGCCTCAATCTGAGGCCTGAGTCGGGATCCTGGAACCCCCTCCACGCACACACTTCCACCTTCGCCCAAGAGCCACTAGCGTCATTTTATTCAACTCACAAGAGTGCCATATTCCACACAATGTGAAAAATCTGGATTTACTACCTCAGCATGGGAGCTTATTGTATCACAAGTTATAGGTGCCAATCCCTGCCCCAAAAGGAGGGGGTGCGCTATGACAAAAATAACAGAACAGTCCTGAGATCGGACAGTCTCAGCTAAGCCTCTCGGAGAACGTGACATTCAGACTAAGATCTAAAGGGTGACCAGGAGTTAGAAGTGGAAAAATGGAAAGCAGTATGTTCCAAGAAAGGAAAAAAAAATCCACATAGGTGAGAGCCCTGTGAGGTGTGGATGAACGAAAAGGTGAAAAGTTAACAGTGTGTGTGTGTTCTGGGGGTGGGCAGTGGGGTGGTGCGATAAAAACCATCATAGTACTTGAGAGCTGAGGTTCCGGGGCTCTACGCACTATCTGAGTTTAAACCCCTGTTTTACCACTGAAACTGATGACAAAAGTTTTTAGAAATTTTTTTAAAAGCCTTGGAAAAGTTCTTCAGCCTAGGGTTGTTGAGAATATTAAATGTGTTAATATGTAAAGCCCTAAAACTACTTCTGGCAACAGAGTAAAGAAATTTTACATGTCAGGAGTGCTGTTGATGTTACTGTTGTCGTTTCTAGCTAGGTACGGGCCAAATTATTCAATGTCTTGAAATATCCCGAATATATCCTAAGTGTAATTACTGGTAGAACCCACGGAAAATTTTTAAGGGAAAAAAAAGAGTACCATGATTGAATTTACAAATATCTATTTTAAGTCACTTTGGCTACTATGTGAAGAATGGATTGCCTGAAACGGTAAGAAAAAGGGACAAGAGTTAAAACGAAGTCTGATGACCCTGGCCTGTCTTCAGCAAGAAACTTGTTAGGTCGAGTGAGCCAGAAAGGCGCTACTCCTGAGGTCCCCTCTTAATGTCCCGCCCACAGACCCCGCCCGGCTCCTCCTCGGCTACAAACCCTCTCGCCCACTGTAGTCAGTGTTGAACCTGTTCTCTCTCCCCTAATACAAAATTCCCTTGCTGTGGTCTCTCTACCCCCACCCCGAGTAAAGTTTCCCTTACTAAGCTTGAACAGGTGTCATTAAATTTGTTTTCTTAACACCTCCCAAACAAAATTTCATTTATCCTCTCTGGCTCAGCTAAAATATGAACTTCCCATCACAACAGCTAATAGCTCTCTCCTCCTCACTCCCCCGCTGGTTTTATTAAACCTTAGGTTATAAAGAGTTGTTTTCTGATGCATTTCCCCTAATTGAGAGCCAGCTCCTTTACAGCAAGGGCCATATTTAATTCCTTATTCTAGCCACCCCCACACAGGAAGTGCTATCCACTGCCAGGCAGTCTCAAATAACCCCACAAAGGATCTCAAAGTAAGGGCGGTTCCTGGCATTTCTCCCCTCTTTGTCTGCACCAGAAGGCAGCCTGCTTTCTTATTCTTTCAGCTGTTCTATCTTTTAGCAGTGTGTTTCCCCAAAGACTAACTGCAGAATGAACTAGTCTCACTGGCCTCCCTATTTCTTGCAGACTCCAAACACAATTGTATGGAGATTTAAGCACTTGCTACTAATTCCTGTTGAAAAACAGAATGTAACAAAATTAAACAGAGGGTTACATGCTTTTACAGTGGTGGTCCCTAATCTATGGTTCCTTCTGGAGATGGTGAACTGAATGCCCTGACTTGTGCCCTTTACTTTTACTCCCGAGGATGAGGTTTACCAAAAGTTCTTCCTTTTTTTGGTGGGGTCTCTCTTCCCAGAGCACAGGCCTGCAGAGGAAGCCCAGACAGACGGACTGGTGTTCTGCCGTCTTGAATAGACAACTGGCACGTCTGAGGGGCCTCCGAAATAGGCATGCAATTGTACAATGGAATTAAAAACAAATTAATTCTGCCCACCTTGTTTTCTCCAAACCAAATGGCCAAAGCTTAATGTCCTGAACTCAAAAAGATGCTGAGGACCAATGTCTTTAGAGAAAAAAAGGATGTTCCAGTTTATTACAAAAAGCCAATGTCTCAAAAAGAAATCAGCACCTTTGCCTTCTTTGCCCTCTTGCCGCAAATCCTTGGTTTCCTCTTCAAAAGAATTACCTCCTTCTAAGACACTCCAAATCTTCATTTTCTGAGAATTAAGTAGCAGATGGAAAACAGGTACTATAGGAAAAAAAACGGTTCCAGTTTCCCTAAAAGTCTTGCCAAAAACCTAAACAAGAAGTACAACCCTGGCTGGTGTGGCTTAGTGGGTTGAGCACAGGCCTGTGGACCAAAAGGTTGCCGGTTCAATTCCTGGTCAGGCTAGATGCCTGGTTTACTGGCCAGGTCCCCAAGTGGAGAGTGGGACAGACAGCCAATTGTGTTTCTTTCACACATCAGTGTTTCTTTCCCTCTCTTTCTCCCACCTGTCCTGTCACTCTAAATAAATAAATAAATAAAATCTTTAAGAAAAAAAGGAGTACAGGCACCCTTCTGTATCCAAGGGTTCTGCACCTGCAGATTCGACCAACCTCAGATCAAAAATATTCCACGTACATTATGTTGCTGCTGACTTGTATTATGTAGTTAGGCCTCCAATGGTTGTGTGATTGAGTACTGACCATGTACAGATATTTTTTCTTTTCATTATTCCTTAAGCATTACAGTATAACAACTATATATATAGCATTTACATTGTACTGGGTATTACAAGTAATCTAGAGATGGTTTCAAGTGCACAGGAGGATGTGCCTAGATTGTATGCAAACACTGTGTCATTTTGTATAAGGGACTTGAGCATCCCAGGATTTTGGTATCCGCAGGGGCCCTGGAACCAGTCCCCCTGGGTCACTGAGGGGGGAACCACTGTAGCTTCTTGCCGACTGGATTAGAGACTCAACTCTGTTCTTTTTGATGTAACAGTTTTGTAAGCTCCTTTGGTAGTAAGAAAATCTCTCCTGAGTTCTGGCTAACAAATCATTCATTTTGTTCATATATATTCTTAAATAAGTCCTGAAGGATAATTCATACTACCACCACCTAGACTAATATAAAACATGTGAAAAGTCTTTTCAATTAAATAAAAACACTTAATTGTTTATTCATTTTCAATAGCATATATATTTTGGTTGACTTACAAAGTGGAAAAAATCAAACATTCAGTTATGACCAAACACTGACCTTCAACTTGGAGACTATCTATTATACAAACTGGTACTCTATCTTAATAGAGTCTCAGGGGAAGAGAAGAATAGGGCTACGTTCTTTCTTCCCTTCATAGGCTCAAGGAAAAAAATATAGCAACGTAAAAAATAAAAATTAGCCCCACCTCCCCTCCTAACCCCATTCCCACACTGTAACTAACCACTGCAAACAGGTTGAGCTCTTAGCATTGCTCCCTGACTTTCTGTGAACAGAAAAAAGAAACCGCTCATGTGTTTTGACAGTGCTGCTTCCACACATAAAATAATTAAAATGGTGAGGTTTACAAATGCGTAGTTCTACCTGACTCGCTCCTCTGCCCCTAATCCCAGAGGTCTTAACTGTCATCTATGCTCTTATGACGAAATTTCAAGTTGATCCGTCACAGAAGCAATAATGCAATCGGGAACCTGGAGATCAGCTACCATATGTAGCAATTCTTTGTCTGCTCCACATAATTACTTCTTTGAATGCTTGCTTTTTCCAACTCCACTGGATGGTAAACGACTTTAAGGCACCACGTCTCATTCAACTTCCTCCCTGGGAGCTGTGACAGTACTTTGTATGTAGAAGGTAGTTTTTGCATTATACATACTAACTCTACCAGCATCTCAACTATACTTAACAACTGTCATACGGAAGACGAGGCAGAGGAAGAATTTATCTGCTGCTACAAAGGCTTGAAAAGAAATGATTCTCGGGTTTTTATTTTAGCTTCATTGCTAATATTAACTCAGAGAACAATCTCAGGAGTTGTTAATTTAGATAATCTGATTTGTGACAAAGCACTTTCACAGCCTGGTGCTCTTGTGTGCTTTCTCCACTAGAGTCTAAGCACCAGGAAGACAAAGATGTCACCTGCCTTGTCTACTGCTCTAGCCCCGTGCCTAAAATAGTGGCTGGCCTGAAGGTGCTCAATGAATGCTCACCAACGAATGAACAGTAGGAATGCACTATGCCATCTCGTACACACCTGAAAGAACTTCAGTGTCTTCCACCCCCAATGGCACTCTTGTGATGGGCACGATACAGTAAGAAACCACAGTATCAGTTGGGTTTTCACAATAGCAGAAGCTCTCTATTGGCACTATCCTTCCCAGGTATCTAGGCAGTGTCTCTCAAACCTGAGCCAACAGCACCAGTGTCAGGATCAGCGGGGGACTTGTTGAAACTGTCAGATCTCGAGTCCTACCCCAGAGCCACCGTATCAGAAATTTAGAAGGTGGGGGCTCACAATTCGTATTTTAACAAACGTCCTAGTTGATTCTGGTCTATGCTCAAGTTTGAGGGCCACTGGCCACAGAAGTTCTGTCACGGACATAGATGGGATCTTAGGCCAACAAAGAGGTCATAAAATATTAAATAAGCTGTTTTTAAAGATTTTATTTATTTACTTTTAGAAGGAAGGGAGAAAGAGAGGGAGAGAGACATGGATGTGCAAAATTGATCAGTTGTCTCTTGCTGGCCCCCCACTGGAGACCCGGCCGGCAACCCAGGCGTGGGCCCTGATTGGGATTCAACCCGGCAGCCTCTCAGTTCACAGGCTGGCATGCAGCCCACTGAGCCACGCTGACTTTAAATAAGTCTTTAAAGAAATATGTTAAATGTTCAAACATAAGAATGTTGTATAATGAGTTACATTTGGTCAATCAATTAAGGGACGTGAAAAACTACCACTACCTAATCGGGACGTTTTGTTCCATAGAAGGGATCCTAAGACTGTTCAGTAAGTGACACATTTAAAAAGGCTTTCAGACCCCTATGACGAGTTCGTATTAGGGGAAAAGGAATAGGGTGGGGCAGGATCTGGAGGAGGAAAGGCCGAGGAGAAGGTGCATGACAGATAAAACAATAGGAAGACACATGGGAAAATGCTTTTTTTTTATTCTAACTGAAATTCAGCACTTTAACTTTTAAAAAAGGTGCAAACTGCAGTAGTCTGGGCAGTATCTGTGGCTTCATGGCCAATGGAAATCAAACATTTTCCCACTGAATTATAATCATTATAAGATATCTCAAAATAAAATTCATGGCCATCACTACGTTCAAATCATAGCAGTAATTTAGCCCTGCCACTAGGCCTGACTAATGCATTATTCAAGAAGCATATGCACTAATACATCACCAGTAAAACAGTCTGAAAGCTGCATTTCAATATATTTGGTTCTTAGTAATCCAAGGTGATGTATTTGGTTCTTAGTAATCCAAGGTCCTTAGTAATCCAAGTAATCTAGGTATTTCACATATTTTTAAAACACTGTTCTGAGAGGTCCACAGGCTTCACCAAAGGGCCAAAGAGGCCCATGAAAAACAGTACCAAAGTTAAGTTAATACCTGTATTGGAAGTGTTCATGACCCCCTAAGTGATGAATCTAAGAAAACTTAGAGACCCTTTGCCCAATTTGCAAAAGGGCATTGGAAGATGAGCAAGGGACATTGGAAACAGCACCCTAGGGAAGCACCAGCTTTGAATTCCAAAGAGAAAGACTAGCTGTACAACTACTTCATCCTCACACCTCTTAGCTTAGGACAGACGAGGAGCATGCTTGCATCTGCAGAGGCAGACAATTTCGTGGGAGGTGAGTAAGAACAGTTAACTAGCTACTAGGTACCTGTCAATAAGGAGCCAAGGAGTTTAGACTTCATTCTAGGTGATGCTTTGTCTTATTTTACTTTTTGCTTACAGCCCTATTTGGAAACAACTAAATGTGTATAAAAAAACATACTTTAGAACTCTTAAAAGGCGTCCTTCCCACTGCCTTTTACATAAAGCCCAACAAACAGATACAAAGTTTACCAAGCCCTCAGCAGTTAAGATTTTTTTAACCTCTTTAGCCTCACCTTAATCCCCTTTCCTTCTCATAATCCATATTGTAGCCACACTTAATTTCTTCCTGCAACTCAAATAGGGCATGTTCTCCTTCCCCCACACTTCCAACCACGCTGTTCTCAGCTTGGCTAATTACTTCCAACTCCTCAAATCTATTTAAATGTCACATCCTCAGGGAGGCATTCTCCTGCTACACGCTCGTCTAAACCATGCATTAATCCTATCATAACGCTCGTCACATTTTATTCTAATAACATGTTTAATTGTTCACCTTCTCCACAAAGCTGAGAAGCCTGGTGAAGGCAAAGACAGGGTCTCGTTTACCACAAATCATTCAGCCCTGGGCCAGAAATGCTGCAGGCCCTCGGGAAGAGCTGGTGGACGACAAGTGAATGTATGCAGGCTTTAAAGCCTTCCTCCTCGTGCATCTGAGAACCTCGAGCTGCCCCTTCTTGGCAATACCTGTTATCTTGTATGCCACCCATAGAAAATTACAATTTGTGTTTAGCCTTCTCCTGTCCAAATTAATAAAATTGTATTAGGTAGACACATTGCTATATAGTAAAATTGTTACCAGTGGTTTTCTATGTTCATTTGTTTGCTTTTTTTTGAATCCTCGCCAGAGGATTCAAAATGTTAGATGTTAGAGGAACATCTAACAGTGGGAACCCCACCTGCAACCCACACATGTGCCCTGACTGCAAACCAAACCGTAACCCTCCAGTTCACAGGAAGACACTTCAGCCATTGGACCATACCCGCCAGGGCTGTTACCTAGTGTTTGTTTTGTTGTGTTGTGTTTTGTTGTCTGAGTGGAAAACAGTAGTATTCTATGGGTCTCCAAAGCCAAACAAACATCTTTTAATAATCTATTTTCTAGATACACATACTCATTTTTTCTTTTTATAGATTTCTCTTGAAAACTACAGAAATAACATTTTAAATAATTATTTTCTTATCTGTTTCATTAGCTCACAGGGTAGATAGTTCTTTGCTTTTGGCCACTGTTTTCTTCTTCACATAGATAATAATTTGTAAAAATACATATTGAAGTACATTAAAGATCAGTGGCTATTCTAAAGAGCCTTTAAGGAATCCTGTTTTAAAGCTTCATTTTAGTTTATTTTTAGGTCACAAAATCCAATTAAAAAGTGACAATTATGATAAAACTACTTATTGATTTAAGTAAATGTGTTACATTTTCCGCCCTGGCTGGTGTGACTCAAAAGGATTGGGTGCCAGCCTGCAAACCAAAAGGTCATGAGTTCAGTTCCCAGTCAGGGCACATACCTGAGTTGGGGGCCAGGTCCCCGGTTGCGGGTGTGTGAGAGGCAACCTTTCTCTCACACATCGATGTTTCTCTCCCTCTCCCCGCCTTCCCCTCTCTCTAAAATAAATAAATAAAATCTAAAAAGTTTTTTTCATCTTCTACACTCTTCATAATATAATGCTCTATGGTTATTCTGTATGCTTTTAAATAATACAGTTTAATGATTGTTTTTTAATTTAAATACCCTCTCTTAAAAAGACAGTAAAGAATCTGGAGATCTTGGGAGGTAGGGGGAGAATGAAGAGAGTAAAGTGGGTTAAATACATGGTGATGTAAGGAAACTTGACTTTGGGAGGTGAGCACACATTGGAATATGTAGATGATGTATTGTAAAATTGTATACAATGAAACTTATACAATGTTATTAACCAATGTTACCTCAGTAAATCTAATTGTATACAATGAAACTTATACAATGTTATTAACCAATGCTCCCTCAGTAAATCTAATTTTTAAAAAAATTTAGCTCTGGCTGCTATGGCTCAGTAGATTGGGTGCCAGCCTGCAAAAAGATGGCAGAAAAGGAAGGTCGCTGGTACGAAGGAGATAGGTAAGAAAATATTAGTTACAATAGGATTTTCTCACCTGGCTGGTGTGTCTCAGCAGACTGAGTACAGGTCTGAGAACCAAAGGGTCACTTGTTCCATTCCCAATCAGGGCACACGCCTGGGTTTTGGGACAGGTCCCCAGTAGGGGGCACATGAGAGGCAACCACACACTGATGTTTCTCTCCCTCTCTTTTTCCCTCCCTTCCCCTCTCTCTAAAAATAAATAAATAAAATCTTTAAAAATTTTTTAAAAGCTTTAAAAATTTTAGAGGTCTTAAGCAGCATATACAGGGACTTCCACAGCTACAACTCACCTCCATTTTTCATATTCAATTTTAATGTCCAATTTCCAGAAAATGTAAAATTTTTAAGTTGAGTCTTTCCTTTAAAGATTTTATTTGTTTTTATTTTATTTTTTTAATTTAAACATTTTATTCATTTATCTTTAGAGGGGAGGGGAAGGGAAGGAGAGAGGGTGAGAAACATCAATGTATGCTTGCCTGTTGTGTGTCCCCCACTGGGAACTGGCCTGCAACCCAGGCATGTGCCCTGACTGGGAATCAAACCGAGATCATCTAGTTCGCAGGCCTGCGTTAAATCCACTGAGCTACACCAGCCAGGGCAGATTTTATTTATTTTTAGAGAGAGGAGAAAGGAAGGAGAAAGAGAAGAATAGAAACATCAGTGTGGTTGCTTCTCACATGCTCCCCACACTGGGGACCTGGCCTGCTAGGTGTGTGCCCTAGACTGGGAATCGAACCAGCGACCCTCTGATTCTCAGGGCCGCGCTCAATCCACTGAGCTACGCCAGCCAGGGCAGAAAAAGTAAATTTTATAAGATTTATAATTACATGATACCATACTTCATTAATTCTTTTTTTAAATGTTTTATTTATTTATTTATTTATTTTAGAGAGGAGAAGGGAGGAAGAAAGAAAGGGAGAGAATAGTCAATATGTGGTTGCCTCTTGTGCACCCCACACAAGGGACCAGGCCAGCAACCCAGGCATGAGCCCTGACAGGGAATCGAACCAGCAACCCCTTGGTTCTCAGGCAGGCACTCAATCCACTGAGCCATGTCAGCCAGGGCACCATACTTCATTAATTCTAAGATGTACATTTTTCTCACATTTTGACAGCTCTGAAATCAGGATGTATCTTACAATTGATGGTTTCCTAAAATTTATAGTTGGCGGCATTTTTTTCTTTTAGTGGTCTAAAAATAATGTTTCTTACAATTGATGGCATCTTAGACTACATGAAACAGTTACTAAAATATTAAAATTTTTCTCTAAGAATGCTTTCTAACTGATCTAAACCACAGGGCAATGGTAATTCGAATAATTCTAGCATCAGAACTAAAGGCTCACATTTTTACATTTTTAGAAAACTTGTGCCCAGGCTAAATTCAAGAAAATAGATAGCTGGAAGAAAACACTTTTTTATTAAAAAAATTAAGAAAATCTAGATTAGAAGCAGAAATACCAGAAATGAACATTTAAAAAGGCTTGAAGATGTTCAGGAGGAACTTCCAAGGAAGGGAAGGCAGGAAATAGCCCTAGGGCTTCATCTAGGAAAAGAAACAAGCGTTAGGAACAGGCAGGGGAGAACTAGGCAGCAAACTGTGCAGGAGAAGTACTGCAAAGCAGACCCCTCCCTCCTCCGGGAGGGACCACTGCCACTCTTCACACAAGAGGACTGTGCGGGTCGTTAAAATAATCGTCATTAAATGTAAAGTTGTAAATAATCTCAGTAAATCGAAAACCAACCCACCAGCACTGCCCTCCTTCCGGCCCAATCTGTTTCTCCTTCGGGTGACCCTGGGGTAGGGGCTCCTTTTCAGGGCCCCAGCTTTTCTCTTCGGTCCCTGTGGCAACAACAGTTTCTAATTAAGAGAGTCCTTTCGTGCCACAGGGAGGGTATCTGCTGGTATAACAAATACAAAAGTCACCACAGCTCATCACGAAGCCAGCTTAGTCTTGAGGCTCTTCAAGAAGGAAACTGGGCGCATTTGTCAAGAGAGAAATCTAGTTTTCTTCAGCTGCATTTTTAAAAACCTAAACTTTCATTTACTTTCTAAAAAGCACTGTTGTCTTGTTGCATTATATAAGAATTCTTATCATTCACCTGCCTTTTCAACTAATCTCTAAACATAATTTTGTTGATGATAAAAAAGTTTTCCAAGTGTTCTTGATAATTACTTTCTTTACTAAGTCCGACTTTTTATGCTTTAATACCTGGTTAAAAACCCAAGTCCTGCCCTGGCTTGTGTAGCTCAGTGGATTGAGCGCAGGCCTGCGAAGCAGACGATCACGTGTTCGATTCCCAGTCAGGGCACATGCCTGGGTTGCAGGCCAGTTCCCAGAGGGGGACACATGAGAGGCAACCATACATTGATATTCCTCTCCCTCTCTCCTTTCCTTCTCCTCTAAAAATAAGTGAATAAAATCTTAAAAAAAAAAAACAAGTCCTGTTCCTGATTGGAAGAGAGACAAAGGAAGGCACCAGACCCCTTTCAGCCAGTGCTTGTTAGTAAAGATGAGTAACTCTCCTTGTGTTACATAACAACACCGGGCTAATTCTGCTTCAAATGCACATTTAAACAAGACCAGCAGTAACTGCAGAAGAGCAGTTGTTACCATCCTCTCGCTGGTGAGAGGATGGGTCATTTTCATCGTTTGTCCTTTGCAACAGTTCCCAATTTTCCCAATGAGCATGTCTCACTCGTTTCATTGTAAGAAACAAAAACTTTAAGTGTAAGCAAGAATGATTAAAACCCACTGTGATTTTAACATAATATTAATCTTAGTATGACAATATTATGGCTTTGATATATTTTAAATGACCATATATATTTTTTCGATGACTACCTTTTTCATATTTTAAGTAACCCTAAGGTATTTAACGTTTAGCATCTAAACAAAAAAGTTTAAGATTTTTATAAAGATGGTTCTTGATTATGCTACATTATAAGTCAAAGCTCGGTTTGTTTCAGTCCGTACTTCCTAACAGCTATGTGCTAAACACTATATTATACACTACATTTGACAAAAGTAAAATACATGATCTCTGCCTTACACACTCAGTTTGGAAACAAAAGGAGTATACACCCAAGAATGCTGTAAGAAAGTGAATGATCGGGGGCTGAAATCCGGCTAGTCTAACAGAAGACCGGGACACGGAGGGCTTGATGTGGGCCACAGTCACCGTGGAAGTTCATGTAGCTGGACCTTAAAGAATGGATGACCCCTGAACACATTCTTGACGGAAAACTATTCGAGCAAAAGCTCAGAAGCCTACATAGCACAGTCCAGGCCGGGGGCAATACGTGAAGCAGCAAGAAGAAAGTCCAGTGTTTCAGGAGATAAGACGGCCAAATCAAGGGGGACCTACTTCTGGATGCTTCTGTGGGTCACTCAGTCTGGCAAAGGGGTGGCCTTTGAAATCTGATAGACAAAGAGACTCAGGAGAATGATAAACGCAGTAACCAAAGCATAGTTAAGTTCAGGAAGAAACAACCAGGAAAAAGTACAGACTGAAGGTATAAACTAAGCATTTATTTTTTAAACAAGTACAAGTGAAAGGAAAGAGAAAACTAGAACAGAGAAATACACGAACATGCTGTTTTAATGCATAAAAGAGCACAGGACAGAAACAGGTCTGTCACTGCTAACTGTGGGACGCCACCCATCTCTGCAGTCGTCCTGCACTTGCCCACGTACATGTAAAGTAGCCATTTATTAAAATGTTCCTTTATTATCCTACTTTGAGTTGGCCACCTCTTTTGTGATGGGACCCTGACTATACATTTGAGCATCGTTAAATACCTGAATATGTCCCCTCAATGCTCTGCTTCAGCTCACAATCAGTTTGGCCTATTACCAAACTCACCTGCTTCCTCAAATCCCTATGCAATACTAGCGTCAACACTTAGTGTCAAAAACAGAGTGATATCTTAACCATTCCTCTCCCCTTAATCTGCCATGTCCTGTTAGACCTTACATAGTAGCAGCTCACATAAGCCCCTTCCATTCCTACTGCTTCTAACCCAGTTTTAATATTTTTCAAGTCATCCTGACTCATGCTACAACAGTTAGCCTTCCTGCCTCATCTTCTCCCCTACGATTTATCCTCTATCTATTGAGATAGTAAATACATAGTACTTTCCACTCAAAACCTTCCAATCTTGTCGGCTAGTGTAGCTCAGTAGATTGAGTGTGGGCCTGCAAACCAAAGGATCGAGGTTTGATTCCCAGTCAGGGCACATGCCTGGGTTGCAGGCCAGTTCCCAGCAGGGGACACACGAGAGGCAACCACACATCGATATTTCTCTCCCTCTCCTTCCCTTCCCTTCTAGAGATAAATAAAATCTTTAAAATGTATATATACACACACACACACACACACACACACACACATACATACATAAACCTTCCAATCTTTCTGCGTTTTATATACCTAATGACTGACTCCTGAGTTCAAAGCGTAATCTAGTCACAACTCTACAAGGAACCTCCTGTCAAGGTTGTATTCACTCAGTATCGTCTAACCATACCTTGAACTTTACTATTCCAACCTATTTATTAACAACATTTCCTTTAGTCTATAGTGCCTTTGGCCTACTTCCTAGCTGTCCATCCAAATCCTACCAATTGTCTTCCTTCTTCACTTTCTCAAAAGCATTCCCTAATCCTGTTCATTGAAAACAGTGCCCTTGCACTTAAAAATATGCAAAGTACTTACTAATACATTCTCATAAATTTAAGTAAAAGGTTAAGATAAAGATAAAGATAAAGATAGTAAGTTAAGGTGCAAGATAAAGAGGCAGATTCTAAACACCTCGATCTTCCCAGACAAGCTTAAAAGATTTCTATCAAAACTTATTATTGTCCCTGGCAGGGTAGCTCAGTTGGTTACAATGTTGTCCAACACACCAAGGTTGCAGGTTCGATCCCGGTGGGGGCACATGTAAGAATCAGCCAATGAATGCGTCAATAAGTGAGACAACAAATCAATGTCTAAATGTCTCCCTCACCCTCTCTTCTCCCTCCCTCTAAAATCAATAAATAAAAATTAAAAGAAAATTTCGTCATACATATACATATACACATATGTTTTGGGTGAACATAAA
Organism: Sturnira hondurensis; assembly: GCF_014824575.4. Taxonomy (NCBI): domain Eukaryota; kingdom Metazoa; phylum Chordata; class Mammalia; order Chiroptera; family Phyllostomidae; genus Sturnira; species Sturnira hondurensis. Next base: position 18,175,393 of record NW_028082759.1, on the reverse strand, counting down.
AATTGAGCCTGCCAACCCAAACCACCCTTGCTCCACACCACAATGCATTTTCTCAAAGGCTCTTCAGGGTTACTAACCCTAAATTATCCTCAAAAAGCAGTTTATATGTTTAGATGAATATGCCTTTTTTTTAAATCCTCACCTGAGGGCATTTTTTTCATTGCTTTTAGAGAGAGAGGAAAGGAGAGAGAGAAACAGCAATTTGAGAGAGAAGCATTGATTGGTGCCTCCCACAGGTGCCCAGAACAAGGGGCAGCCCCGCGACCTAGGCAGGTACCCTGACTGGGAATCAAATTTGCAACCTTTTGGTTACGGGACAACACTCCAACCAAGTGAGCCACGTGGGCCAGGGCTCAATATGCCTATTGGTAAACTTTCAAAACATCTGGTTTTTCCTATAAATTTTAAGAGGGGAGTATGATTACGTATAAGCTCTGTGAGGGAAATGACTTTTAGACTATAAAAGGTGCGACAAAATAGCATATAATTACACCTATCAAAATTAGAAATCATTTTTTAAAAAATAATGAAGATGGCTAAATATACATCGCTAGATCTGAGCAGTCTTGCCTGGATGACACCATGAATACCATCTGTGGCATGGACGTACACGCACGGGTACACAGGAATGCAGAGAACCGGTGTACGGGTCAACAAGTATCGTTACAAACATTTTTAGACGAATATAACCTGAGTTACAAGGCACAAACATTCCAGGAAGTGTTTCCCAGGTGTGCAAAAGGAAATCTCCGTCTACATGAATCTCATTTCCACCACTTCCCCAAATAAAACCTGCTATCACCACCTTACAAATATTCCTTGGCTTTTCTTCCCACTCAGCTTCTTCTCCAAAATTTACACAAATCTGGAATTTAAGTTGAAACTTTATACCACAAGAAGAGAGCCTGATCCTAATCCACTACCTAAAAGGAAACATGCATTAATATAAGACATAACAACCTTCATTCATTTGTATATGTTCTAGGTGTCAGAAGAATGGAAAATTTATTTAGATTTTAATTTGTTTAAAAATGCATTTGAGCCTTTAAACAAAAACAGATTTAAGCTCAGGTTAACTTTTCTAAACTAATCTATGTGTATTAATGATCTTTACCAAGTTACATTAAAGTCCATGAGCTATAATATTGTACAACAACAGTATATCGTGGACTACATGGCCTGCATGCCTTACCGTGAATAAACGGGGGCGTTTTAAATTATCGTCATTGCTGACGCGTGCATGAGCTCGCAGTTTGTGGCAAGAATTTGGCACTGCCTTTTTAAATGAGCTGTAACCGAATTCTAAGTTTTACAGGGTTGTTCTGTGAAGAGAGACAAAAATAGCTCTATCGTACTATTCTGTATTTTTAGAGGTGATAAAGCAAGCATAGATTTCCCTAAAAGTCCATGAGCCGGTACGCAATTAAAAATTAAGATGAACTTCTCAGGTACCTCTAGGCTACTTCAGCATAATGTGAGTTATTTACTCGTATTTCATTTTCGTGTTGAAGAAAAATAAATCTAAAAATATCATCAAGTGTTCAAAAACCACTTTAAAAAATATCACAAGAGCAGCTGTTATTTTACCCGGACTTTAGAGCCTCTTTTTCACTATCACGATCACTCCTCTCTCTGTCCTACAAATGGCATCATCACATTCCGAGTTAAACAAGGCTAAGAAAGCGAAATCCCTTAAATGGATTATATTTGCTTCCTATTTGGAATTGCTTTTATTTTAAATCAGTGAAGCACTTTAAATTAATGAAGCAATGACCACCAACTGTATAACCAGCAAGATTTGACCAACCTGCTCTGTTACGTTAATGTCATAAATATTTTACTGTAAGATAACTGTCGGCTGATGCAAACTTGACACTATAGTTCTCATTTTTTACAGTTTCTAATTTACTATCAAAATCCATTTTCCATGGCCTTTTGAGTATTTTCCAGAAATTTCAAACAATTCTGTTCTTTCATTCGACTTCAGCTGTCATACGTTTTTGTTCTTCTGCTATTCGTTTTCTGTTTAGTTATGCTCCTATGATGAAATCGGTTACAGTAGCCACTTCAAAATGTCATCACACATAACGCTTTTAGCTGTTCTTCCTATTATTCTCCTCAAGAAGAGAATGCACCTCTGCCACTTGACTTCTAGTTTCTGACTGAGAAGCCCTCCAAACTCTCAGAAAAACCCAGATCTCTTCCTGCTACTTGCACTATTATCTATTGTAATTCAAGTACCACTGCAAACTCGAGCCATGAAGCCTATTGAAGTTGGTGGCAGCCTGTTTTGAAAAATAACTGATCACTTCATACAGGGTTTGCTGGCATGTCGTCACCACTGCTCTGAGGAGCAAGGAAGCTTCCAGTCCCTCAGTTCAACACAAAGTCAAGCTGGAGGAAGAGGCACAGCTCTGAGCCAGAAGCAGCGGGTGGTCCCAAGGGGCGCCGCTGGGCCCCCACAAGCAGAAAGACCATCAACCACTCACAGTTTTCATCATGACACTTGGCCACTCTTACAGAAATTTATCTAAATATTTAAGAATTTTTATTAGGCCCTGGATGGTGTAGCTCAGTGGATGAGCACGGGCCTGTGACCCAGACGATCACAGTTCAATTCCCTGTCAGGGCACATGCCTGGGTTGCAGGCCAGTTCCCAGCAGGGGACTCACAAGAGGCAACTATACATTGATACTTCTCTCCCTCTCTCCTTCCCTTCCCCTCTAAAGATAAATAAATAAAATCTTTAAAAAAAAAAGAATTTTTATTAGGACTCAAGGATTCTTTTTCTCCATTAATGGCTAACGGTAAATTTTAATGTGCATTACTATTTGTCACTACAATCCTTCCGATAAAATACTCTGATTTTCTTTATGGCCAAAGGCAAAAATTAAAAGGCTTCTTCAAGAATTGTACATACCAACCCCCAATTAAACATACAGTTCTCTTACTAGAGACACACTGAAAAGACTACAATTTCTAAGACAAAGCAGGAAGAGGAATCTGAGACTACTGCAAAGATGCTTCTGACCTAAGAAAAAAGGGATCACACTGCTCCATCAACACTGAGTCAAAGAAACCCTTCATCTGTTATAGAATGAAAATACCAATTTATTTTTTAGTAAAAAAAAAAGGTTACCCTCATATACTAGCCTACTGACCTCTATAAGTAAATAACAACTAGTCCATTTTTACACTCCCAGGAAAAGTGCTAAAACAATTTTATTATTGTGGGCCTGAAATTTTATCCTTTGGACCCATGATAGGAGATTCTATTACACCTCAAAAAATTATAATGGAAAACTTCTTATAGCAATAAATTCCCTTAAATAAAAGATGTTTCACTGGTTTCCGGTCTATACTAAATAGCATTAGAAAGAGGATTTCGGTACACTTTTCATCTGGCAATAGCAGCGCTGACACTCCCAAACGAGACAGTTAGAAAGAATAAACATTTGACGAGAGGTCTACCTGTTTCCACATTCTCGGTTTCAACTTCTTGCTCTTCCGCCACATCTTGCATCATGTACGTCTCATCATCATAAACCAGAACCTGGGCCGCATAGCCCTGCTCTGCTCTCGCACTGGGCACTGGCTCCACAATCACTGCCGGGTATTCAGAAACCTTCTCACTTTCCTACAAGAGCAAATTTAAAAAAGCAATCAACCTCTTTATTCACACATGCGGGGTTCGCTTTTAAACCCTTGCGTTCATAGAGTCTCAAGGAGTCCCCACAATGAGTTTTCACGAATTATAGATACGAATGCAAAAACCAAAACAAGAGAGGAAAGGGGCTAATTTTAACAATCTGTTCAAGTTAAGAGGTGAGGCATAGACTAAACATTTTACATAATCAGAGCTTTAGGATGAAGACGGCAAATTAAAATCATGCATGAAATTTCACTCTCTCGCGAAAACAGTTCAGACTTTTAGACATACACCTGTAAGGAGAAGAGATAAAAGCAACAAAGGAGAAGAACTAAGAGTTAGGAAGCCTTGGAAGATGGAAAGTGGATGGGTAAATATTATTAAGTGGGTCAGCGGACCCAGGAAAGCCAACCCACAGCCCGACACACTGCACCAGAGAATCCTCCGAAGGCCACCCCGGTGACTTCTGGGATGGAACAGCGCAGGAGGCGGAGGAGGAGGAGGAGGTTCAAAACAAGGGAGATCTTGTCGACCCCGTTTGAAAAGCACTCGGACTCCCAGACTCACTTGCTCCTCCGTGACGCCCGCAACCAGCCCTCCCCACCTCAGCAGGAGACGGGAGAGGGGGAGACAAGGCACGTATGGGGCATGTCTGCCAGTGTCACCACTGTACCGGAAATCGTTTCCCATCAGCTTTTTAGTTCTCAACCTCTTTCTGCATTTCTTACAGCCATCATCAGGACCTCAATGACTTTAATGTCTTTAAGGCTCGAAACGTGGCTTTATTAGCTCCAGCTTTCTCTACATGTATGCAGAAACACATTCAAGTGAGCAGACTCATTGGCTGGCTTTAGTCCTCAACTTTCAATCACGAGCAGACAGCCACGTATTACCAGCTATCTAGGATACAGGATATAGATATAGATAGAGATAGAGATAGAGATAGAGATAGATAGAGAGAGAGAGAGAGAGAGAGAGAGACACACACAAAAAATCCATACTCCTCACAGAGAAAAAAATGTTCTATCCATAAAACAAGAACAGAATACCATAAATCACATTAAAAAATAAAGTGGTCTTAGAAATTAAACACACAATACCTCAAATACAAAGGCAGAGGCTTGGAAGATAAAACTGAGGCAGTCTTCCAAGAACCAGAGAGAAAAGATCAAGCAACGGAAAACAGGAGAGAAAAGAGAACAACAGGGGAAGCCCAGTCCTGGAGGCCCAATCTCTGAATCACAGGAGTTCCAGAAATAAGAAAATGGAGAGGGAAGGGGAAGTTGGCAAGAAATCAGAGAATTCCAGAAATTCCTTTGGTTTATGCCAAAGGACATAAACCCCCCATTTGAGAAGACCTACCGAGTCTTCTCAAATTAAGGGAGACCCACACTGAGGCACACCATTGTGAAACGCCATAATACTGGGGACACAAAGAAGACTCTACAAGCTTCTAGAAAGAAAAGGCACACCACACACAAAGACTTGAGGGCTCAGTTCAGTCTTCTCAACCATCATACTGGGAGGAAGATGACAATGGAGCCATTTCTTCAAAATTATAATGGAAGATTATTAGCAACCTAGAATTCTTCACCCAGTCAAACCATCTTATGAACGTAGAATAAAGGTTTTCTTAGATGTGAAAGAGCTCAAAACATTTACCTTCCTGAGTCCTTTCTCAAGAAGCAACTGGAAAGTGTATTCCATTGAAAAAAGTAAATTTGTAATAAAAAGATGACTTAGGATACAGAACATAGGAGACCCAACATGGGGGAGAGATGTTAGCAACCTTCGGGGCAGCCTGTGAAGGGGGAGCCCAGGATGCCAGCTGAGCACTGGATTTAGGGGGAACCGGTGCAGTGCAATGTGATTCCCGAGATAGCACGACCAACTGTCATCTCCAAGATAAACACTGACACTGTTTCGCAGCACAGAAGGCCCTGACAAAGCCCATTCCAGACTGCAATTCGTATCTACCTTGCCTTGATGTACCCTCTCACCCCACCTGGCCTTGCTACCTAGATCAGCTGAGAACACTGCTTTCACCTTCTAGATGAGCTCTGCTTTGCTGTACTCCAAAATGCTGAAAGAAGACTACGAGGAGCACAGAAATCAGCACTCTTTCCAGGTGACCACACACCTGCTGAGCAAACCTGTAATACGGGGTCCGTACTACAGCCTGCCAGATTCCTGACCACGCCGGCCCCGTGTCTCTAGGAGCTAACTCACAACACCGCTTACTGACCGCCTGAGCAGATGCGCACGAAACTCAGCGCCCCCGATGCTAACTAAGCTCCTCAGCCCCTTTCCTGGGCGCCTTCATCTAACTGTGGAAATGCCGCCCTCTCTGAACTCAGCTAGCTTGGCACATTACTCATTTTTTTTCAAAGTGAACAGTATGTGATTGAGGAATATATGCACAGACAATAACACTATGAAGAAAGGAAATAACACCTAAGTCAGGGTATTGGCACCTCTGGGGACAGACAGGGTAGAGAGGATAGCTGGATATACTTTGCATTCTCAAATACCAGTAATTTCTATTTTTTAACCTGAGTGATAGGTAATATACATTCTTTTTGTTATTCTTAGGCTGAAACATATATGTTTTATACACTCTCCACTTTGTATCAAACATTTCACAAAAGTTTTATATAAATTACACAAAGATATAGCTGCTTCCAATTTTTATAAAAGGCAGTATCTGCTCGAATATTAACACTGAATTTCCTATTCTGTATAAGGCAAAAAATTGAGTCCAACTTTTTACCATTAAAAATATTCTTTCACACAAATTGAACAGAATTACAGTCAAATCACCACGCCTTCTGCTCAGCTCTGTAGCCACAGCCTACGGGTGCCACGGCCCAGCTACAAAGCAGCCGCTAATGAGAAGCATAGGACAGGTAACGACAGGGGGATGCGGTCTCCACTCGTCAGAAACTTAGCAAGAAGCATCATGAGGAACAGCTGAACTAGTATTAAACCAAACAGTGAATGTTTTATTCATATGTCATCCAAGGGACTTGTAACTTCTTCCACGCCTCTGAAATCTAACAGCATACTTAATAGTACTATTAGTTTGAGGCTATTTTATACTGTGAACCACCAATCCCCACCCTACCACGAGAAAATAAGTCAAATTTTCTAAACCATGAAACAACTGAAGACTGGAATTCTGTAGAAGGCTGCTAACCTTCCACAGAATAGGTGGGGCTATTTTACACTGTAATGATAGTGTACAGACATACTATACTCGCCCTCAACTTTGAAGGGCATCTTTTAACATTACAATCAAAGTTGTTTGTATTACTTCTTTGTGCAAAAGCTTTTCACAATTCCTATTGTCTAACAGGAAAGTTTAGTCTAATAAACATTGGTTTTCACACACTCTTTGAAATATAAGCCTCATCCATCTATTAAAGGTTGAACTGTGGCCCCCAAAAGATGGTGAAGCCCTAGCCACCAGTACCTGTGAACCTGAACTTACTCGGAAGTAGTCTCTGCGAGGTAGTCCAGGTAAGACGAGACCATTAGGATAATTCAAATATGAGCAGGTCTGTATAGAAAGGGCAAAGTTGGACACAAACAGGCACATATAGAAGGAAGACAATGTGAAGACCCAGGGAGAACACCACCTACAAGCCAAGGAGCACCGGAAGCTACCAGAAGCCAGGAGAGAGACAAGGAAGAGATTCTCCGTTACAGCCACCAGAAGGAACCAACTCTGCCGACACCTTGATTTTGAATTTCTAGACTCCAGAACTGAGAGACAATAAATACCTTCTGTTTAAGCCACCAGGCTTATAGTACTTTGTTCCAGGAACCCCCCGCAAGAAATATACCACCTTCCCAGCCTCAACTGTCTTATTTCCTACATTACGTCACATAGCTCTGTCCAATGACTTGCTTTACCCCTAATTCCCAAACGTGAGAGCTCCCATGACTATTTTTCATGTTCCTTTATGGCCTAAAATACCTTCTGTATCTGTCCAAAGCCTTTTCATCCATAAGGGCCAGGTTCCAGAGAACCTTCTCATAATCCTCCAATCAGTTTTTCCATCCAAATAACTTCCAGAAAAAGCTGTCTGCCTAACAGTACTATTTTTCATTATTCTGTACTATAATTATTGGTTTACAAATCCAACTCCTTGACAAGACAGTAAGAGGTCTGAGAACAAGAGTGCTTATCTTAGTCAACAACATGCACTTCGTACAAACCAAAGAGGCGTCTAAGCATTTGTAGCGTGGCTCCAAGAATGATAAAGCGCAATACATTCTAACGCTAACAGGTACTCGTGGATTCTACATTTGCTAATCTGCAATGCCCTGTACATCTTCGTGAGGTCTTCCTCTGCCAAGTGCCAGGAACCAGAGGCCACTGCTACAGACAGGCAGACAATCATTGCTTTGTACTGTGTATGCAAACAATGATTTAGCCATTTTTACCGGGGAAGGAGGATGGAAAAGGAAAAAACCAGGAGTCTTTACTCTCTAGAAATATAGTAAACACTCACACATCCACTGAATTATTTGACTTAGGATCACTATACTTTTGGTCAGGTCACCAAAGCACACAGTCACCAAAATGCACGAAATCCAGGTCCAGGGGGTCTTGGCATAACCCGTGTGGTTCCCCGTGAGCTAAGGTTGTCAGACTCAGCAAATAAAAACACAACATACCCAGTGAAATTTGAATGCCAGATAAACAACGAACAATAAGTACAAGGATGCTCCATGAAACACCTGAAACTTATTTAAAGTGGAAGTTTTTGACCGTTTATCTGAAATTCAGATTTAACAGGACAGCCCGTATTTGACCTAGTAAACCTACTGTGAGCACTAACAGTGGTCTCAGAAACTTCTCTTCAAGGAGAGAGGCCCTCAGAGTAAGCAGGCAGGGCAAGTACAGGGCCGCGGGGATAACCTAAGTGGCACTCCCGTGACGCACTCCAGCCACTGCTCTCCAGGTCGCAGGGGTCTCCAAAGGTAAGTTCCACCCCAAGGCTGGGGGCAGTGGTACTGTCATCGTTCTATCACCAATAGAAAGACACCGAGAGACAGGAGGCTGAGGAGAAAACCTGTTTCACATTTCCTCTTTCATGGTGGAGGAAGACCACCTTCAAAGCCTTATCAAAGACGAACCAAACAGGGCAACAGACACGGGGGGGACCTCCTAACTGTTCACCCCCAGAAGCCACAACAAAAAACTATGTCACTAAAATAAATTCCATGGGCTTGCCATGCAAATGCAGTTTTAAGACAAGTCCCCTAACCAAGATGGTCATAATGCAAAAAAAGAAAAGAAAAATAAATACACCCATCAGAAATGGATTGAATAGCTATCGTGTGTTCACACAATTAAAAGGTATCATCGTGGAAAAATATCAGTGATACCAGTAAATGGGGGGATGGGTGACAGAGCAGGACTGTTACATAATTCTACTTACACAAATTTTTATTCCACATATGCATGAAAAGGTCTGGAAGAATACTTCTCAAATTAATTTAATCTGATAAGAGAAACATACGCAGACTAAAGAGGGATTTTCATTTTTCAGTATGCCTGAGATTACTGTTTTTTACAATGTTTTTATATAAATACAATGAAAAAATACTTTTTTATCCACTTAAAACTAACAAATGGAATAAAAACAAAATATCCTAAAGCCTGCAGGGGTAACATAAAAACTTTTTAAAAGATTTTTTATTTATTTATCTTTAGAGGGAAAGAGAAAGGGAAGGAGAGAGGGAGAGAAACATCAGTGTATGGTTGCCTCTCATGTGTCCCCTGCTGGGAACTGGCCTGCAACCCAGGCATGTGCCCTGACTGGGAATCGAACCCTGGTTGTTTGGTTCACAGGCCCATGCTCAATCCACTGAGCCACACCAGCCAGGGCAAAAAACTTTTAAAAAAATTGTGGGAGAATCTATCTCAAAAAAATTAAATAACTTATTTTTCACCAACTGTACCTAGGTGTCATCACAAACGTAGACATCCCTGCAATTATCATCATAATCAAGAAACAGAACACGTCTGCCCTGGGTGGGGTCGCTCAGGGAACTGAGCACCGGCCTGCAAACCAAAGGGCTGCCCTTTGGATTCCCAGCCAGGGCTCATGCCTGAGTTGTGGGCCAGGTGCCCAGTAGGGGGTGCACAAGAGACAACCACACATTGACGTTCCTCTTTCTTCTCTGTCTCTCCCCTCTCTCTCTAAAAATAAACAAATCACATCTTTAAAGAAAAAGAACGCCTCCACCACACCACATGGCTCCTGGGTACCCCCTGTACCAGGCAAACCCACACCAGCACTACCCCCACGCACCCACCTACACACACGGGCCTAGGCAACCACCAATCTGCTGTTTGGCCCCGCGTATGAAATCAACCATTTGTGCTCTTTCTAAGTCTGAGTTCTTTAAATGAACATAGTATTGAGATTTACACATGTTGTTGCATGGATTGAGAGCTCACTTCTTTTTAGTGCTGAGGATTCCGCTGCATGGCTAAATCCATTGTTAATCCGTTCCCCATGTTCACGTGGCTGTAATGCTCCTACTGCCCTTCTGCTCCTGCCCTCCCTTCCTTTCCACAGTGACCTGAGTCAGATGACCAGATCACGTGGTTAATTGTACATGTAATTTTAAAAGGACTCTCACATTGTTTCCAAAGGGTTATTTACATTCTACAGAAATGCACCTGGGTGCCAGTTGCTCCCCATCCTTTCCGACACCTGGCATTACACCATTCCAAGTGTGCGGTAGTATCTCCCTGTGGTTTTAACCTGCATTTCCCTGGTGGCTAACAACATCGGGCATTGCTCCATGTGCTTACCGGCCATCCTCATAATCTTCTCTCCAAGCCATTTTCCCACTGTAATGGGTTATTTCTAACTTATTATTCTATACACTTTGAATATAAGCTCTTGGTCAATATATGTATTGTAAATATATTTTTCTAATCTTTGGCTTGCCTTCTCATTTTCTTAATGGCATTTTAAGAGACGTTACTAATTGACGCTCAATTCACTTTTTTTTGGTCCTCAACCAAGGACATGCTTATTGATTGTAGAGAGACGGGGAAAGAGGGAGAGAAATATCAATGTGGGAAACATCGGACCAGCTGTCTCTCGCACTCAGCACAACTGGGGGCTGAACCCACAACCTAGGCATGTGCTCTGACCAGGAACCGAACCCAGCTTTTCAGTTTAGGGGACAATGCTCCAACCAACCCATACCAACCGGGGCCACCCTTTTTTCTTTTAAAGTTCATGTTTTGTGTGTGTGTGTTCAATCTAAGAAATCACTGTCCATTTCAAGGCTGAGACAACTTTTTCTTGTTTTCTTCCAGAAGTGTTTACAGTTTATACTCTTAACTCTACAGTCAATTTTGAGTTATTCACTGTATATGATGTGAGAAAAAGATTACAGCTCATTAATTTGCATACAGATATATAGTTATTTCACTACCATTTGATTAAAGGCTCTTCTTTCTCCACAGAACTACGTTAGCAGCCTTATGTGGGTCTCTACTATGTCCCGTTGACCTGCGTGCCCTACTACAAGGGGTGGCACTTCTGGGGTCCCTCGTGAATGTCCTGGGCTCTCTAGTTTACTCCAACAGGTTGACACTCTAATATCTCCCAGCCCTGGAGGAACTCTATAGCCTTTTCAGTAATTTACTGAGTTTACGCACATTCTGGCCTTTCTCTGCCTGTCTTTGCAGAATTTCACACTGCACCCGGGCAGCTCATTCAGCTCAAGACAAGGACAGAGCTGCGGTATTCTTCTGATACTCTGCCCCTCAAATGAGCTGTGTCAGCTTCTCCAAATTTTGTTTCCTCAGCTCACGAAGACTGTCACACTCTGCTTGGCCTCTTCCTCCCCACGCAGTGGGCCAGAAAGTGCTCCAAGCGGTCAGACTGTGTAACCAGGCCTCTCCTCCCCGGAAGCACAGTGCTGCGCTGCTGTCCAGCTGTCTCAGCTCTTTCAGACTGCCACGACAAACGCCACACACTGGGTGGCTTATAAACAGCAGCAATTTCTTGCTCACACATGTGGAGGCTGGAAGTCCAAGTTCAGGGGGCCAGCATGCCTGGGTGAGGGCTCTCTTCTGGGTCAAAGACTTATTGCTATACCCCCACTTAGCAGAAGAAACAAGGGATGTCTCCAGGACCTTTTATAAGGGCACTAATCCCATTCATAAGGACTCCTCCTTCATAACCTAATCACCTCCCAAAGGCCCTACCTCCTAATACTAACATCGCTGGGGGTTAGGGATTCAACACAGGAATTTTGGAAGGACACAGACATTCAGTCCAGGGCACCAATGTTTCAACAGGGCGGTTTCGTATGTTTTGTTCCTATTTGCTCACGGTCAGAGTATAACGCGGTCTCAGTTATTCCATCACAGTCTGAAGTGGAAAAACACCTAAAACCTGTTTATCTGGAAGCTGATGCCCGCTAGACCTTGTAGTTACTGTGTTTTTAAAATATAGTTAAATCCTTTTTTGCCTGTGTTCATCTTCTATTTCTGTGAGACCTACGTGCCATACACTTCCTTTTCAAAAAGTGCTCTGGCTATTTCTGCATGTTTATTGTTCCATGCAATCATCAGGTTTACAGAACCTAACATTTGATGGGGATGGAATTAAATATATATATTAACTGGAGGAAACTGACGTCCTACACAGCAGCGGTCCCCAACCCTTTTGGCACCAGGAACCAGTTTCATGGAGGACAATTTTTCCACAGACCAGGGCGGTTGTTGGGGAGATGGTCTGAGGATGATTCAAGCCCATCATGTTCAAGGTCACCTCCTGCTGTGTGGCCTCGTACTCGTCCTTGGCCTGCGTCCCAGAGGTTGGGAACCCCTGCTCCTCAGCACTGGCCCTTCCCATCTCTCCTATCCAAGTGTAAAGTATATCTCTTTGTTTATTAAAGTCTTCTTTCATGTACTTCAGTATCAGTTTTCTTTAAATGAGTTCCAGATATCTATTTATTCCTCAATATTTTATGTTTTGTCCATTTTCTAAAAAGGGATCTTATTCTCCATGATCTACTCTAATTATAGTGATTACAAAAGAAAGCTGGGTATTTTTGGTGTTAATTTTGTACCTGACAAACTTTTATTAGTTCTAATGGGTTTTCATGGATTCCCCTGATTTGCCTAAGTAGAGAATCACATTATTTACAAATAATAATTTGGTCTCCTTTATAATATTTTTTCATTAACTTGCCTGATCCCAGAAAACTATTTATAATAGTAATGGTAGTGCCTACACTCCTTGCCTTTCCAATTTTAAGGAAAATACTCTAGTTCTTCATCATTAGACAGGATTTGACTGTTTGTTTGTAACAGTTCTTTTTTTTAAAAAGATTTTATTTATCTTTTTAAAATATTTTATTTATTTATTTTTAGATGGAGGGGTAGGGAGAGAGAGAGAGGGAGAGAAACATCAATGTGCGGTTGCCTCTCATGAGACCCCCACTGGGGACCTGACCTACAACCCAGGCATGTGCCCTGACTGGGAATTGAACTGGCAACCCTTTGGTTAACTGGCCAGCACCCAATCCACTGAGCCAGACCAGCCAGGGCATGTAACAGTTATTTTTTATAATGTTAAGAAAGTATACACCTGTATTTATATTATTAAAAGTTTTCCTAAAAAGTCAGGAGGAAAATCAAGACAAAAAAGAAAAAAATTGTATCAGGAATAGATATAAAATTTTATAAAATCCCATTTCCTGAAGTATTTTATTCCTACTAACATTTATGTTATATGTCATATTAGTAGGGAGATATATTATATTGTTTTCTTAATACTGAATTATGTTTGTATATCTAAACCCTACATAGAAACCAGAATTTTTATATATAGTTGCATTTTGTATATTTATTACTATTTTATGCATGATTTTTACATCTATACTAGTAAGTATGATTGTAGTTTACTTTTTTGGTATCTTTGTCAGAAACAATTATCCTAATTTTATAAAATATATTTCTTTTTTGTATTACTTCTATAATAAGAAATAGCTATAAAAAATAAAGCCTGAAAATTTATTAATAACTCCTCAAATACCCACCACTTTTTATTTTTGGCCAAGTACTTTTAAAATTTATTTTCAATTATAGTTGACACACAATATTATATGAGTTTCTGGTGTACAACAAATACCCACAACTTTTTACACATTTATCTTTTTCTTCAGATTCTGGAGCTCTGATTATAAAATTTTGACAGGTCATTTTTTTCAACCCACCCTACATTTTAGAATATAGACATTATAGATATATTCCTGAAAAGTTGCTTATAAAATAAAAATCTTTCAAATGTACTGTCTCTAAAACTCCCTTTGTAAAATTAGAAGATTATTTCAGATACTAGTGGCTTTTCTTTGTTCCTGGAATTCGCTTTCCCCAGATGTTTCTTTTGCCCAATTCCTTACTTTACTTAGGTCTAAACTAAAATAGCACCTCTTCAGAGAAGCCTTCCCTGTCCCCTTTAATTAAAATACCCCCACCACCTCTCCATCCATCTCTAGCCTTGATTTATTTTTCACAGCCCTTCTGAAATAGTTTACCCCTAGCGCCTACAAAGGTACCTGACACCAGGTAAGTGGTCAGTTAACATTTGATGAGGACAAAGTTACCCAAGAATAGTTTACCCCAGTCTGGTGCCACTCTAGTCTTTAGTCAACAATGCCTTGGTAAAATGACTTAATTTACCAGATTCTTTCTCCCATAATAATCAGTTCTCCTGGCCAAGAACATCCAGGGTTCCACATAAAGGCAGAAAAATAGGAGTCTTCCGGAAATAAACTGTTGTACTCTTTCCCCACATCGATGGTCCCCAATCAGCACATGGTAAAAATATTCTCCCTGGCAGCTTTTTTTATAGGGTAAAATACCAACAGAGTATTTTTTAACTACAGTGCAAAGAGAAAGCGCTTGAAGAAGCAACAAGTGGTTTGGGCGACATGGATGGAAGTCCTCCAAGTCCCTGGTCTCTCTGGTGAGTCACACCTACAAGTGATCACACTGAAAGTAAATCTTCAAAGGAGAAGTACACCCTGGCTGCTTAAGTCCTTCTCATAAGGGCTCTGAACCAGTTTTAGATTCCAACAGGACAGGAACGTTTGAGTTAGCAAGCACTGGGAACAAACGGCAAGCAAGTAGCCTGTGCTTTATCTCCTTTTCACTGAATTTGCCCCTAGCTGGAAGACCAAACAGACACCAAGCAAGCAAGCAAAAGAATCCAGATTCCAGAGCACACGCCCAGTGTCCCAACTTGCTTCTCAGTCCTGTCACTATGCCACTCTGCTGGCACTCGGGGCCAGCAACAGCAGTATCCTCTCTCAGGACAGAGGGAGAACAGATTTTCCAAACACAGACAACTCTCCATTTCCCCGACTCACCACTGATCAGATATTTGTCCATTAGTGCGACAGCATTATTATATTGTAACTTAGCTCCTTCCCAATGTTCAGTCTTTATTGAATGGTGGGAACAGAAGCCAGGCCCTGGGAATCCATATATTTCTGGTAGTTATTTTTCTACTCCCATCTCTTGTTCTTTAATGTTATCAGTAACAATAAAATAACAAAAAATGCTAATAATGCAAGAAATTCTACATGTATAAAATTTCAAAACCTGAATGGCTGGTGTGGCTCAGTGGATTGAGTGTGGGCCTGCGAACCACACGATCGTGGTTTGATTCCCAGTCAGGGCACATGCCTGGGTTGCAGGCCAGGTCCCAGCAGGGGACCCAAGAGAGGCAACCACACATTGATATTTCTCTCCTTCTCTCCTTCTCTTTCCCTCTAAAAATAAATGAATAAAATCTTTAAAAAAAATTTCAAAACTTGAATTTATTTTCTGATTTACAAATGACCTAAATTCTTAAACACACACACACACACTTAAAATATGATGGAACCCCCACCCTGAATTGGATGTAACAAAATAACAAAAAAAAAACAAAACTAAGACTGTAACTAGAGGATATATAAAATTCTAATTTAAGATGAATTTAATTTAGGTACAGTATATACCTAAACCCTCTATAATCCAAACCAATAAATTTTATCAGAAATTAAATCACATCCTCAACTAATACTACAGCATTCTTTCTTTCCATTTTTTCCCAGTTCATTCCCATATATCCACGTTCCAACAACTCCAGTGAGCCGGGCAGTACACTCCCTCAAACTACGAGTACGTAAACTACATGAGGACACGTAGACAACATGTACACGCACAGTTTCATGCACTATACATTTCTATTCTCCAATACTTGTTTCCCATTAATTTTAAGACCATTTCATACATGGACTCTAGGAAAAAAAATGATAATGTAAAACATTGGATGCCTAACCTCTTGATTCTCTACTCCAGGGCTGGAAAGCTCCGAAACAGAATTTCCACTGTGAATCACTGCTGATGTCATTGTTTATTCCCTGAGGAAGCTTGAAATGCTATTAATCAGTGCAATTAATGCTTCATGGATGATTGCCCGTATTATAGGTTTGCATTATCATGTCTTAAAAGTCAATACAGGAGTGGAGTAGATATCCAGAAATCCAGTCTTCTAAAGATGATTAACCAGAGAGCCTGAAAAGAGGGAGAATTTGAAAAGTTATTAAAAACATATAGGAAAGGTATAAAGTACAGTCTATTCTACAATCTAATCGTTAACATTTTGTATAAACTAAAAAAAAAAAAAAAAGGAGATAGGTTTATACAGCCCTGGGTCAAAAGAGGGCAGTAATGAGCATTCTACTTAGTATTGTCAAGTTCATGAACATAATGAAACTAAGTTCTGACCAAGCTACTGCACATTCGTGACATTATGATATTTACATTCTAAGAAGTAAAATGTTATAATTATTTTTTATGAAGATGTGCTTTTATTCCTGAAATATTTTCATAGCAAATTTTAAAATCTTTTATGCATATAAAAACATAAGATGTGCTAGACAGAGCCAACTTTTAAAATTATTTTCCTATATTACAAATTAAAAGACTTATTGGTTTGTAAATATTTTACTCTTTTTCTTTGGCTCATTTAGGCTATTTATTTGGATAACTAGGGTCTTTTGCAATGGCAGCAACCTCACGTGTATCCACATTTTCAATACTCTACCAGAACCATAAAAGAGACTAATTTCAGTTGCTTATATTTTCAAATAGAGTAGTTTAAAAATAAAGTAGTGAAATCATTTGGAATGCCTTTAATATTATTTTTTCATTCTTTCCTCAATAGTTTTGTTGCTATTGGTTCAACAGGCAATATAGCAAACGATTTCAAGTAAACATAACTCTTCCTCCCGTAGAGAGAAATGTCAATATGTGTATCATCTATACTCACACACTAGATTATTCCTAAAAAAGTCACACTGTTTTTGATTTTGTATGTGTTAAACTTTTCATAGAGAAATTAGAGATTTATTTCTAACAGGGTTTTTTCATATAAAAATTAAAGAATGCAAAAAATTAAGTATAAAGAGAAAATACATATCTAATAAATAAATTCATTAATACTATGTCCACTGCTAAGTTTAGCTACTGGTACCATACAGATAGGAAAATAAAATAATAAAGAATTTCCAGAGCCCTGGCTGGTGTAGCTCAATGGATTGAGCACGGGCCTGCAAACCAGAGGATCGCGGTTCAATTCCCAGTCAGGGCACATGCCTGGGTTGCAGACTGGTTCCTTGCAGGCCAAGTCCCAACAGGGGATGCACAAAAGGCCACCATACATTGATGTTTCTCTCCCTCTCCTTCCCCTCTAAAGATAAATAAATAAATAAATAAATAAATAAATAAAATCTTTAAAAAAAAAAAGAATTTCCATACACTCCTACAATAAAAAGAAATACCTGAAAATAAAAAGCAGAAGATTCACCTCACTACCTAAGACCACTCAGTACTTTTAATCTCCTTTCTGATCTTATCAAAAGAAAATGGAGGATTTGTATCTCAAGAATAAAAATTAATAAAAACCCACAATCCCACACACTGAAGCTCAGCATTATCATATAGGGTAATGACAGTTTTCAGTTTCTATTTTCTAAACACACAGATAATAGAAGAAATAAATTTTACTTACAATTTTAATGTTAAGTAGTCTAAGCATCCTTCACTATTTTCACAACTTGCCAAGAGCTAAAACAAACCAGCAGTTCTCTGGAACTAGTAGTGGGGGGAAAAAGACAGTATTAATATAATTCTATTAAAAATATTTTTTGCCCAAATTAGGTTTGATTCAGACACTATGTACTTATTACAAACCATCTCCAAATCCTGATGACACACATTATATAATAAATATAATAACAAATTATTTTAGGCTATTGAGGAATCAGAAGTTTTTATGAAACTTAAAATGCAAGTCAGCACTCAATAACAATTACTAAGTAAGGACAGACTCAACATACATAGCCTATGTCTCATATTAGGGCTTACCTTTCAAGTGGCTGCAGGTATAAGCCCTGATCCGTAGGAATATAGAATCAAGTTTTTAAAAACTAATCCCAAAAACTACTGTCAAGCAGTGCTGACATACTACTGCCTATGAGTCACTTTCCTGCTCCCAAGCCTCTTCAAAAGCCCTCCTCCTTTCAAGGTTAACCCACTGACCTACGCACTGGAGCTCCGGCCTTGCTCCATCAATTATGTCCTCTTTTTCCTTTGTTAACAGCGGGTCCTTTCCTCAACATCTAAACATTTACAAGACTCTCTCATCTTCAACATGGAAAAGTCCCCCTCCGTGACCCTGTCTACCCCTCCCTCCACCTGCCACTCTAGTTCCTCTCTCAGATAATGTCCTAGAAGAAAAACGGTCTATAATTTGTCTCCACTTCCCAATTTCTCAGGTACTCCTCCTCCTAGAGAAGTTTGTCATCCATCACTACCAGCAGAAATTTTTATTAAATTCTGGTTGCAACATCCAATGGATACATGTCTGTCTTCCCTGACACTGTTCCTCATACCCTTCTTGAAACTCTATCTTGAATTCCTTTCTCCCTCTCTGGCTCCTTCTTTTCAATGTCCTCTTACAGACCCACACTAATTTTCAAGGAGCTTGGAGCAAGACTACAAATGGAAGCCCACATACCATATGCATAACATAGGGTCCAGCACAAATAATGCCCCCTTTTTATTAGAAAAGCTTTTATTACAAAATCATAAGCATGTAATTCTGTAACAACAATATCAAGCTCAAGCACACCATGACATTTTAGGTAAAATGTTCAAATTAAAACTATAAATTATTACAGCCTCGCCCTGCCTGGTGTAGCTCAGTGGATTGAGCGTGGGCCTACGAACCACACAATCACGGTTCGATTCCCAGCCAGGGCACATGCCTGGGTTGCAGGCCAGTTCCCAGCAGGGGACTCATGAGAGGCAACCATACATTGATATTTCTCTCCCTCTCTCCTTCCCTTCCCCTCTAAGGATAAATAAATAAATAATCTAAAAAAATCTGTTTAAAATGTTTTAAAAAATTATTACAGCCTTATTATTACCCTACCAACCACACTCAAGCAGGCCTTACTTCTGCCAGACCCTGTATTTTGAAGTTATATATCAAGCTAACAAGCTCTTAAATTCTTACTCTACCTTCCTGTCTTGACATACACATTTATAACAACCTAAAAGGCTAGGTTGGACTTCTCAGGCTCAAGTTCTATCGGGGGCATGGGAGAATCATTACCCTACCCCTACCTGGCCTGCAGCCTGAACATTTTCTCTCTTCCCAACTTTGGTTCCACTCCATACTACAAGGGGCCTCATATACAGCCATGTGGCCATCTCAGGCTCTGTCCACATGCCTGCAAACTGCTACCCTTTGGCCACCCCTTAGGCCTAGAGAAGCCCATACATGTAGAATGGTCAAGAGAGGAAAGAATGAGAAAAGAGACCCATCAAGCACCACACGGGCAAGGGTCCAAATGCTTAGAACTTGATTTAGAAATGGGTACCAGATGGACTAGTTCCCTTGCCTGCCCCACCCCTCCGCCAAATCCTAATCTCATTGGGAAAGGTATAGCTGGAGGAAGGGCCATTAAAAGCACCATTAAATGGAACGGAGAAAAGTGTGGTAACAGAAGTCCAGTATGTCCCAACCTAGACTCATTTACCTTCTCCTATTGTGCTCAGTTACCCCAAAGCCCACACAAATCACCCATGACACCGAGATCCAAGACTCCTTTTCCCGTTGACACCATCGCGCTCTCCCTGCTGACCGCTTCTCTACAGTCTCACGCCCTCTGTCCTCACTGAAGTCCTTGTTATCATCCCTCTGTATTGTTAAGAGCCTCCAAATGTGTCTCTTTGCCTCTACTCCCGCCTCACTGCCAGTCCGTCTACAGCAGTATCAGGGTGATCTGAGACAAAGTAATGTCAGGCCCCTCCCAAGTCTTCAGTAGCTCCTCATCACCTGCAAGGTGAAGTCCCAACTTCTTTGCAAGCATCCTGATTTAGCAGGAACAAACCTTAGAGGCCTGCGTCTATTTTCAGAAATTATGAAGCGTTCATTCTGCTGTGTTCAGGTATGAAAATCATGTATCTAAGCCATGCTCACTTGTCCCGCCTCACCTTCCTTTAGTTCCTCCATCTAACTTTTTTTAATTTTGAGAGAGAGAACACATGCAGGAAAGAGAAACATCAATTTGTTGTTCCACTTCTTTATGCATTCATTGGTTACTTCTTGTATGTACCCTGACTGGGGATCGAACCTTGCAACCTCCGCATATCGGAATGATGCTCTAACCTACTGAGCTACCCAGCCAGGGCCCCTCCATCTAACTTTTTACCACAACCATCTGTAGTTCCCTATAGTCTTCCCTCTTGTCTTTAACATTCTTCCCCTGCTTCCACACTGGGCCAATTCCTAGCTGTCTTAAAAGCCTCAGCTTTAATGCAACCTCACCCCCTCCAAGTTCAATGTCATTTTCTATTATTCTCTTCCCCCAATCACATTATATGCCTCCCTCACTAAAAACATCCATGAAATAACAGCCTCCAGTAGATCATTCCACGTCCCATCAACCACACCAAGCCCAACACCCATGCCTTTCCTTCAGTGCTCTCTTCACTTCCTTAATCGACTCCCTGCTACATTCCAAAGGCGCCAAGTTTTAAAAATCTGTGTGTCCCGGTGTTTAAGACCCGCGATTTAACCACCCAGTCCAGTGCCTTTCACAGAGTATGGACAGAGTCAAGATGTGCTGAATGCAAGAATAAGCGAACATGCCCCAGTCAGACGCATACTTCACTGTTCACTGCACACACCGGGGTCTTTCAAACCCGCCTCCCGTTGCTGGTGCTCTTCTGTCACCAGGAATGTCCTCTTTGTTCACTCCGATTCCACCTGCCCTCCAGAGACAACATTCTCCCTACAATGACATCACCTCTTTCCTACCTCTTACTGTACCAGTTCTCCCAGTAATGTTTATTGAGCACCTAGTACACACTGAACAGCACTACGCCAGGAATACCAAAATGAGGTCAAGACTCAGCCTTCAAACAGCTTAGAGTGTAGAGTAAGGAGAAACACACAGATGCAAGTACAGTGTCAACGCCATAAAGAAAACTACAAAGTCCAGAGGGGAGGTCAAGAAGGAACGCCCAAGTTGGCTTTGGGGGCATTCTAGAGAGACTTCAGAAGGGGGACACCCTTAGGTCAGGGACTTAGAGAAGGAAGGGTGAAAATGGTGTAGCAATAAGAGAAACAACTGTGAATAATAAATACTAAATGAATTCTCAGAACTGAAGAAAAACTATGTGAAATAATAACAAACCTAAGTACCACCCCAAAGTAAATTCTGCTCGTACAATAATTTAGTTGCTTAGAGTACAGACCACATTATCATCAAAAAGTCGCTTTACGATCTTATTTATACAAAGGACAACAAGGAAAACTCATTCTATGATATTAGAAATAGGACATTACAGCCCTGGCTGGTGTAGCTCAGTGGACTGAGCGTGGGCCTGCGAACCAGAAGACTGCAGTTTGATTCCCAGTCAGGGCACATGCCTGGGTTGCAGGACAGTTCCCGGCAGGGGACACACCAAAAGCAACCATACATTGATATTTCTCTCCTTCTCTCCTTCCCTTCCCTTCCAAAGGTAAATAAATAAAAATTTAAAAAAAAGAAACAGGACACTGCAACACAAAGGGCTAATATTACTAATATATTTGAGAGCACTTAAAATAGAGGAATAAAGGACCAAAAAAACCTCAGGAGAAATATACAATTCACAAAAACATATAAAAATGACCTTTAAACATATGAAAAGGTATTCAAATACATTTTCAAAAATGAAAATTTTGGAAAAATGAAAATTAAAAAAAAAATGGTATACCATTTCTCTCACCTGTCAAATTGATAAAAATGAAATAAAATGTGTCATATTGTTGTCGGTAAATTGTGCAAGCTGACTGTGGCTGCCGGGAAGCGAACTGACACAACACTGTGAGGGGGACTCGGCAACATCCCGCAAGGCTACACGCGCATTTACCGTTTTGCTAAAGAGCTTTATTGAGATATAATGGCCATATAAGTTCATCTACTTAAAGTATATAATTCCATGGTTTTCAGCTGTATGGTAGCACCACCATCTAATTTTAGAACATTTTCGGCGCACACACTCCCCATCCTTCCTCAATTCCTGGTCCCTGGCAACCACTACCCTCTCTACGTCTAGAGATCCACTTGTTTTGGCTATTTCGTGTAAGCAGAATGACATAATATGTGGACTTTTGTGACTGGCTTCTTTCTCTTCATGTGTTCTCAATATTCATCTGTGGGTTGCATGCATTAGTATTTTATTCATTTTTTTAGAAAGAACTGTTAGCCTGCAATTCCTTATTAGCAAGAAACGATTCTTAGATATAGGCCTTACATCCTAACTCAAATTTGTCCACATTTCAAGTCAAAGAACTACCTGGAACCGAAACATAAACGTTTTCATAGTGCTAAGCGAAAAGACCCCTGTAAAAGCTGCCAGAGGGAAAAGCGCACCTACACTCCCATTAAACTGTTTGCAAGATCATCTCCCTTCACCTAATTAGGCCACAGGCCTACAGCTTCCTCCCCAGGGCCTGGAACACGGGCACTACAGGGCCAGCAGAACACGTAATGAATGGAAGAATGCACACCTGCATTGATTATTTTTATTTGAAGGACGAAATATCATCATCTCCACTGTACCTGGACTCTAATCACTGGCCAAAGGGAAATAAAGTTCTTCCAGGTTAAAACACAAATCCCCAGCCCTGGCAGGGCAGAATCTTTTAGTCTTGAAGAGGTACGTCAGGGGTCTCTCAGAATTCGGCATATCACCGTACTCGTGGCTAGAGTTAAGGATATACACAGCAGGTGAAAAAGGAAAAAGACGCAGGTGGAATCAGGGAGAGTCCATGTGCAAGCTCCCTGCGCCCTCTCCTTCCCTGGAGAGGTCGGGCAGAGCTCACTCCTCCGCCCGCAAGGAAAATGCGCCAGGATGCGGGCAACCTTTCCGCTCAGGAGCCCCAGGGGCTCCTGAGGCTTCACGGCAGGCAGGTCCCGGGCACCCTCTGCCTCGTGTCTCCCAAACTTCCAGACTCCCGGAAGGAAAGCAGGTGTTCCACATAAACCACACTGTTCGCACCAACAGCCGAGGTGCAGTGAGTCACCCTTATCAGTTCCTGGGAACGCCCGAGAGCCGGGCTCCCAGGTACCACCAGCCAAGGGCCAACCTCGCAAGCAGGCCTTTCTAAGGCCAACAGTTTCAAACCTGCTGTATTAACTGTTTTCTGCAGAGCAAGTTATTTAACTTCCTGAAATCTCAGAAACTGTAATGATCTGGAACGAAGAGGATGTCGACACCATCCTTCCCCCCTGTAATATAAGGAAGGTTTAAAATGCTTTATCATTATGGAGTGATGTCATGAAGTGCTTGGACAGGACATGGTAAGAACAGCATCTCCGAGTCCAAATACGACGTAAAGACTCATGTACGCAGACTTCCTGGAGCATTCTCAACTTATCCAGGTTATGAAATAAAACATAAAAAATGCACCTCTCTGAAAGTTTATTTAAGCACACTATTAGAGAACAAAAGTGTAAGATGAAAACATTCACTAATCCTTTTTAAAATGAATACACTTTCTAGTTCTTTCTCATTATATTCTAAAATTAAGTTGAAACAAGCATAAAATTTCGAGTTTAGAGTATTACATGTTTAACACAGAATTGAGTTTTATAAGAAAAACCTACTTTTTTATTCATGCATCTAAATTGTATCCACTATAAGGTTATAAATAAAAATAC
The DNA here is from genome assembly GCF_014824575.4 of Sturnira hondurensis. Lineage (NCBI taxonomy): Eukaryota > Metazoa > Chordata > Mammalia > Chiroptera > Phyllostomidae > Sturnira > Sturnira hondurensis. Next base: position 18,151,419 of record NW_028082759.1, on the reverse strand, counting down.
TCAAAATTTGGCCAGGTTACTCATAAAAACATTGGGACTTTGACCTTTGAGTATTGATTAAGGCTGAGTAGAAGCCTGTACACCATAAAATGAGCAGATTAGAAAGTGTTGGGGTTTTGTTCTTTGGCCGCATTCATAATCCAATAAAGCAAATTAATGTTAGCTTGGGTACCAAACAGATTAGCTTTACCCTAAGTGAGTGGTATCAAGGACATTAAAGATTTTAGAAAATAAACAATAATTTTTAATTGTCTGGATTTTATAAACTTTTTGACATTCCCCTGTAACAAAGTAGAAAATGAGACTTTCATTTACAGTAGTCCCCACTTATCCCCAGCGGGAGATACTCTGAGACTCACAGCAGATGCCTGAAACCACCAATAGCCCTAGAAAATATTTACTCTTTTTCCTCTACATACATAGCTCTGATAAAGTTTAACTTAAAATCAGGCACAGTAAGAGGTTAACAACAATAAAATGAAACAATCATAAAGTAAAATAAGGGTGATTTGAACCGAGCACTGTGGTAACTTGACAGTGGGCTGCTCAATGACAAAGGGACAGGGACATGCTGGACAAGGGGTGGACAGAGGGATGACTGACGCCTCAGAGCTGGACAGGGCGGGAGCTTCCAATTTCATCATGCCACTCGGAACAGCGCACCGTTTAAACTCAGGAATTGTTTCTCTGTGTATATTTCCATGTAATACTTTGAACCACCCTGAACCGCAGGCAGCGGAACCCACGGAAAGCACGACCGTGAACAAGGGGGGGGACGACTGTCCAACGCTTACAGCAGATCTTCTGCCCACTCCGCCAACACAGCCCAGAGCACGAGCTCCGTCAGAGCCGGCCCACGGCTGTTGTCGTCGCCATCGCACAGGCACCTCCCAAAACAGTGTCCGGCACAGAGCAGACCACAGCTTTACCCCTAGTTTCCTTCTTCTCCCTTATTCTAATACCTACAGGCACACAGCAGAGACACTGCGGGGTTGGCTCCAGATCACCACAATAAATCAAGCAACACATTGAAGCCAGTCATAGGAATATATTTGCTGGAGGATTAGTAGAAAGCAGAACATCTGCGGAGGGCAATAACCCCAAGTATGCCCGCGTGCATCCTTTGTTAAACTACTTTCAATTGCTCTGCAGAAAAAGTGAGCACCTTTTAACCATAGACACAACTCTGAATATAGTCAGCATAAATGTCTAGTGAATAAAGGGGCAAGAAATATATTCAGATGCACATTATAAATCAATATTAGCACAGAATTATAGTAGCTTAGCCTGCTTGCTTGAGGGACGGAGCACAGAGCCCTGGCCACCCCATGCCACGGCCTACCCACCCACTGGAGCACGGGCAGGCCCCTGGCCCGTTACCACCTCTTTTTCTTGGAGAATGAAGCTGCTCACCCACTGCACCTCCCCCTCCAATGGTCCTCCTCTGGAGGTCGGCTCCATGGAGGAAGACGGCATTCCTACAAAGAGAGCACGAATGATGAATACAGTAATTTTTTTTTCACAAGTGAAACTTTATTGGTTGCTCTGAGGGCAAGTACACAAACATTTTGATTTGTAAACAGGTCTTAACAATTTGTACACAGATCTTAACACACATACCAAAAATGTAAACTCATGGAGTTGTGATTCTTTCCTGAAGTTATTCCAGTGACTTCCCACCGGAATAATTGGGGGGCTAATTTTCTTAATAGAGTGGCAAGTGCCAGTTATCTACAAATGCTGATACACTGTTACATCAAAGCCTGACAATTCAATATTGTAGGCACTACATCATTGAATTTTCAGTCTTTCACAGCCCATTAACAAAGTTACTAGGAAAACCGAACTGCCCCGACACAGATGTCACAGAGTGCACAGAATCCTGACGGGGGAGCCAAGGTCAAGGAGTGGTTTTCTCTAGGAAACACTTCTACCAAAGACATGGGAATAGAAGTAATTTCAAGTGTTCAAGCCATAGCAAACGCACCACTGGTTCCAAACTGCCCTTTAGTATGCTTTGTACCACAGGATACCAAAACGGCCCCACCTGCGGAATGTTCAGCCGACACCCAAGACAATCAAAGCCTCCCACAATTCAAAATCCCACGATTTTCTGGTTGCACCAAAAAATAAACAACCAGCAAATGATTTCACCTCTTAAAAAAATCATTTACACTTTAAAAAAATGGGATGAGACTGAAGTCCCTCCTTCTTAAAAACGTTTCTAGAGCTACTAAAAAACTTGCATTTACAAAATAGTCGATAAAAATATTCCTCTGGATTGTACAAGAAGGGGGACAGGGCCCACTGGTAAGACATGGTTCGTGATACTAATCACGCTTGGCTTCTTTTTCTCCTGCTTCATACGAGGTTGGGCCCCCCTCATTTTCAGTTTCTCCGTGCTCCGCAGGCAGATCGTCCTCAGGTTCCTGGTTAGCCACTTGGGCCTGTTTCCCCCTTGCTCCCCTTTTCCCTTTCATTTGCACATTTTTGCCTTCAGATTTGTCCTTTCCTGCCTCTTTTTTCCGCTTGGTTTCCACTTTCGCAGGAGGTTTAGCTGTTGACCTCGCCGATCTCCTCTTGGGCTCCTCCTTCGCCGCCCCCCTGCCCCCTCCGCGGAGCTGACCTTCCTCTTGGGCAGCGTAGCCAAGGCTCGCGCTCCGGGTGCCTGGGGGCCAGGCCGGGGCGCACGGGGTACCTTTGCAAAGCCAGACTGCCTGGCCGCTACCGCTTCTCCCGCTCTGATGAATGCAACAATTTGTTTACTATGGTTGTTCAAAGAACTTGGTGGACAAATGCTAAAATGGAGATCATCGTGGGGAAGCCACTGAATCCCATTAAACAAGACAGAAAGGATGGCAAGGTACACCACGTGGCGAATGCCTTTCCCGCACAGGAGGTGTCTGTGGAATCAGGATGCCCGCCCTCAGACTGGGGGAGACCCCATGGAGAAGCTGAGCGCACAGGTTGCTGTGCAGATGCTGATCACACTGGTGTCCGAGACAGGGGTGCAGATGGTCTGCCTCACGTAGAGGTTATGCCTGTGAAGATCCTCGGAATGTCTGGCTCTTACTGATCAGGGTGAAACGGATAACATTAATTGCTATCCAAGTCCATGTTCCAGAAGCCTGAAAATGTCATGATATTGATGGTGTTAAGTGCAAGCCAGCCCTGGCCGGATGGCTCAGTTGGTGGGATCCTTGCCATACACAGAAAGGCCGTGGGTTTGATTCCCCATCAGGGCACCCCCACCCCGCCCCAACCCCCGCAAACAGCCCAGCTGGGGCTTCATCTCTCTCTAAAATCAATAAACACAGCCTTGGGCAAGGAGAGAGAGAGAGAACGACAAGAAAAAAAAGAAAGAACCAGGTTATTGAGAAGCAACATGTAACTAGTTTAAATGTTATAAGGTGCCAGAGAGAAAATTAGAAAACCATTTTGTTTTGAATGGAGAATTCAGAAATGAGGCTTTTGCTCCATTCAATCCACTCATGAATGTTGGAAGGAAGTACTGCTCCTAAAGAGTGACGGAGGCATGCGACAGTCCTTCCCACTGCACACCAGTTGAGTCAGCATCACCTTCACCAAGCAAAGCAGTGGAGAAGAACGAGGGTGGCACTTCTTTGGCAAGAGATGGGAACATCTGCCATTCAGAGTCCGGTCCCCAAGGACTTCCAGAGTCCACCTCCCCCCAGGGGAGGTGGACAGAGGTAGACAGAGGTAGACAGAGCTGGGAGAATCTGCCTTCCACTGAAACTTCATTACCCCCCAAACTTTATGAGATATGCACTATGTAAATGAATACTGAATTTAAAAAAAAAAGAATTGAAGCGCCCTGGTGGGTGTAGCTCAGTGGATTGAGCACCGGCTGTGAACCAAAGGGCCACTGGTCGGATGCCCAGTCGTTGCAGGCCAGGTCCCCAGTAGGGGCCACATAAGAGGCAACTACACATGGATGTTTCTCTTCCTCTCTTTCTCCCTTCCTTCCCCTCTCTCTAAAAATAAATAAATAATTAATTTAAAAGATAAAATAAATTTTAAAAGAATTGGAGCAATTTAAAAATACCTTCCAAATTATGGTATACAGCTAGTTGAGCCCTGGACAATGAAGGGCCTGGGGTGTGGACCCCAACACAGGTAAAAATCGGAACAGAACTTTTGACTCCCTGCTGTGGACTAGAAGAAGCCAGGCCAGGAGCGAAAACAGTTAATTAACATGTATTTTGTATGTTATATATTATTCTTATAACAAAGTAAGCTAGGAAAAAAGAAAATGTTAAGAAAATCATAAAGAAGAGATGATATATTTACAGTACTCTTCATTTTTACTGAAAAAAAAAACCCCCCACATATAAGTGGGCCTATACATTTCAAACCTGTGTTGTTCCGGAGTTACTCTTATCTGGGTTGATTTGATATATCTGTTCTATCTGAAACATGTTTGGTTTCCCTACTGAAAGGTACATTTTCAATATTAAAAATACTTATGGCATTATAAAAGGAAATATTAGCCTTTACTGTTCACATTATAAAAACCATAGATTTTTGGTTTTAATAACCAGTAGTGGTACTTTGACAGGGTAGTTTATCTTCGAAAATTTTACTCAGTCCGGACTGCTGTGGCTCAATGGATTGTGTGTCCTCCTGCAAACTGAAAAGTTGCCGGTTTGATTCCCTCTCAGGGCACATAGCTGGGTTGCGTGCCAGGTCATATCAATATCCATGTAAGGAAATCCCAAAAGAAAAGGAGAGGGGGGAAAGGACAGAAAAAATATTTAAAGAAATTATATTCAAAACTTACTGAATTGTTGAAAAGTACTAATCTATAGATTTTAGTTTAGTTATTCCAAAAAAGAATATACATGAAGAGATCCACACCTAGACACATCATAGTAAAACTGTTGAAAACCAAAGAAAAAATCTTGAAAGCACAGAGAAAAACAACTCATCAGAAACAATGGAGACCAGAAAGCAGGAGATGACATACACAAGGAGCTGAAAGAGAAAAAATCTTTAATAAAGAATTCTATACCAGCCCTGGCTGGCATAGCTCAGTGGATTGAGCACGGGCCTGCGAACCACAGAACCGCGGTTCGATTCCCAGTCAGGGCACATGCCTGGGTTGCAGGCCAGTTCCCAGCAGGGAACTCACAAGAGGCAACCATACATTGATATTTCTCTCCTTCTCTCCTTCCCTTCCCCTCTAAAGATAAATAAATAAATAAATAAAAATAAAGAATTCTATACCAGAAAAACTATTCTTGAAAAATAAGGACAAGATAAAAACAATCCGCCTGGCTGGTGTGGCTCAGTGGATTGAGTGCCAGCCTCGAACCAAACTGGTTTGATTCCCAGTCAGGGCACACGCCTAGGTTGCAGGCCAGGTCCCCTGTAAGGGGCATGCAGGAGGCAACCACACATTGATGTTTCTCTCCCTCTCTTTCTCCCTCTCTTCAACTCTCTAAAAATAAATAAAATCTTTAAAAAGAAGATACAAACAATCCCCAAAAAACAAAGACTAAGATAATCCATTGATAACAGACTTGTCATACAAGAAATCCTTAAAGAAGTCCATCATGCTAAAAGAAATAACCAGACTGTTATTCAACACACACACACACACAAACATACAAATAAAGACCACATTAAAAGTTAAATATACATGCAAATATAAAAGTTTAAATATTTTAAACTATTTTATTTTAATTTTTTAAAAGATTTCATTTACCTTTAGAGAGTGGGGAAGAGAAGGAGAAAGAGAGGGAGAGAAACAACAGAGCGTAGTTGCCTCTCACGGGCCCCCAACTGAGGACCTGGCCTGAAACCCAGGCACGTGTTCCGACTGGGAATAGAACCAGCGACCCTCAGTTTCACAGGCTGGCACTCAATCCACTAAGCCACACCAGCTGGGGCACCTTTTAACTTTTTAAAAAGACACACAACTGCAAAAAATCATAAAACTGTATTGCTGGGCTTCTAATACATACATATATAACGTATACAATACTAACAGACAGGAGAGGGGAGAAAATGAAACTAAGTTTCTATATTTTACCAAAAATAGTCCATCTGGAGTAGACTGTGATAAAGTAATATACATATTCTAATTCCTAGAGTAACCTAAGAAAATAACTAAAAAAAAATCTAGTTGGCTGGTGTAGCTCACTGGATTGAGTGTGGGCCTGCAAAACAAATAGTTGCAGGTTCGATTCCCAGCCAGAGCACATGCCTGGGTTGCAGGCCAGATCCCTGGTGGGGGGCTCATGAGAGGCAACCACACATTAATGTTTCTCTACCTCTCTTTCTTCTTCTCTTCCCCTTGCTTTAAAAAATAAATAAATAAAATCTTTAAAAAGAAAAAGAAAAGGAAAACTAGAGTGACCACACTTATACCAGACAAAATATTACTACAAATAAATACGGATCTCTCATAATGATGAAAATGTCAATTTATCAATAAGATAAAACAATTATATTTATATACCACATCTATTACCAGTATCCTAAAAACATCAAGCAAAAATTAATAGAACTAAAAAGAAAAATAGACACTTCAATAATAGTTACCTATCTCCCTCTACATAATTGGTATAACTAGACAGAAAATCAGTACAGACTCAGAAGGCTTGAAAACTATCAACAAACTTGACCTGTCACCTACAGAACACTATGAACAACAATAGCAGAATACACAGGGGCTGGCCCAAATCACACCCGCTTTTTACTACAAAATTTTTTATTACAAAATTGTAAGCATGTAATTCTGTAACACAGCAATATCACACTCAAGCAGGTGTTACTTCTGCTGGACCCTGTATATTCTTTTCCAGCACAGATGGAACATTTCCTCAGAACAGATTACATACTAAACCATAAATATGTCTCAATAAATTAAAAATGAGAAAAATCATTAAAAATGTGTTTTCCTACTACAGGGGAATTAAATTAAAAATCAACAACAATGAAACCTGGAAAAATTAACTGGAACATAGGCAATACATTTCTAAATAATCTATGAGTCAAAGAAGGAATCACAAAGGAAACTAGAAAATATTTATAACTAAGCCCTGGCTGGTGTGGCTCAGCAGATTGTGTGCCAGACTGTGAACCAAAAGGTTGCCGGTTCGATTTCCAGTCAGGGCACATGCCTGGGTTGAGAGTCAAGTCCCCAGCAGAGGGCGTGAAAGGCAACTGCACATTGATGTTTCCCTTCTCCTTTCTCCCTTCCTTCCCCATACTCTAAAACTAAACAAAATATTTTTAAAAATAAAATAAAAAAATTGGAGCCCTGGCTGGTGTAGCTCAGTGGATTGAGCACAGGCCTGCAAACCAAAAATAAAATAAAAGTAAGTAAATAAAATATTTTAAATAAATAAAATCTTTAAAAAATAAAAATGTATGGGGTGCAGCTATCAGTGTTTGCAGGAAAATTTATAACTTCAATTCCTAGGCAAGAAAGGATGATCTCAAATCAATAACCTTAGATTCTAGGCCTGGCTGGCATAGCTCAGTGGATTGAGCGCAGACTGCGAACCAAAGGGTCACAGGTTTGGTTCCCAGTTAGGGCACATGCCTGGGTTGCGGGCCGGGTCCCCTGTGAGGGCCATGTGACAGGCAACCATGAGAGAGACATTGGTGTTTCTCTCTCTCTCTTTCTTCCTCCCTTCCCCTCTCTAAAAAATAAATCAATCTTTAAAAAAAATAACTTTAGATTCTACTTCAAAAAACTAAAAAAAAAAAAGGCAAACTAAACCCAAAGCAAGTAGAAGATATTATAAACATTACAGTGGAAATTATTGAAATAGAAAACAGAAAAAACAATTGAACCAAAACCAAAGAACTTGTTTCTTTGATGAGAGCAAAATTGACAAACCTTTAGCTAGAATGACCAAGTAAAAGAGAGAAAAGACACATGCTACCAATATTACAAATTAAAGAAAAACATCACTACCTACACTAACAAAATTAAAAACATACAGGAATATTATTAACTGTATGTCAAAAATATTAAATAGCTTATAGGAAATGGACAAATCCATAGACATGCAATTACTGAAATTAACTTTAAATTAGCAGAAAACTGGAATAGACCTATAATAAGTAAAGAAATTGGTAGTTTAGCCCTGGCTGGCATGGCTCAGTGAATGAGTGTGGGCCTGCAAACCAAAGGGTCACTGGTTCGATTCCCAGTCAGGGCACATGCCTGAGTTGTGGGCCAGGTCCCCAGTTGGGGGCATGCAAGAAGCAAACTATGGATGTTTCTCTTGCACATTGCTTCTCTCCCTCTCTTTCTTCCTCCCTTCCCCTCGCTCTAAAATTAAAAAAATAAAATCTTTTTAAAAAATAAAAGAAATTGGTAGTTTAAAATTGTCACAAAAAGGAAAAACCAGGCCCAGATGTTTTTGCTAGTGAATTCTATCAAATATATGCAAGGACATAATAATACCAATCCTTCACAAACTCTCACACGTGGAGGAAGCACCTCTTAATTCATTCTATGAGGCTAGTATTATTGTTACAAAACCCAAAGACATCACAAGAAAAGAAAACTACAGACCAGTAGCTCTCAAAAATATAGCTACAAAAATGTTCAACTACACATTAGCAAACTAAATCCAGCAACGTACAAGTTACATACTGTGACCAAGTGAGATTTACCTCAGGAATATAAGGCTGGTTTATTATCTGAAAATCAATTAACATGCTACACCATATTGATCTAATGAAAGCAGAAAGCACATAGTCATCTCAGACACCAGTGTGACCAACCATACTGGTTTGTCCAGAAACGTGGGTTTTCCCAAGACGCAAGACTTTCAGTGCTAAAAGCAGGACAGTCCTAGGCAAACTATGACAGTCACGCTACCAGGTGTGAATAAAGCATTTGACAAAGTCCAATGCCCATTCATGATTAAAAAACAAACAAACCTCTGAACGAACTAGGATCATAATGGAATCTGCCAAATACAGAGATCTGCTATAAAACATTGTGCCTATACTTAACAATACTGTATTGTGTACCCCTTGGAAAGTTAGGAGGATAGAGCTCATGTTAAGTGTTCTCACCCCAACAAAATAATCTTTTAAGTATAAGGTTTGTATAACTAGAAAACGTCACTCAGAAATGGAAATTTCCATGTTCATGTATTAGAAAATTCACATTATAAGGTAGCAATTCATCCACAGATTCAATGCATTCCCCATCAAAATTCCAAGACCTCTTTGCAGACATTGACAAGCCGAACCTTTTTATACAGGACACAGAATTGACACAATTTTTAAAAACAAGTACAAAACTGGAGGGATAACACTGCCTGGTCTCGTAAGTTCTCACAAAGCACATTAACCAAGGCATAAGGACAAGACATACAGATAATGGGAAAGAATTCAGAGTGCAGAAAAAAGATCTTTACATTTACAATCAATGGAGAAATGTCTTTTTCAACAAATGGGGCTAAGATAATCCACATGCAACTGATGAATTTAGAGCCTTATTTCCTACCATATGTAAAAACTAATTCAAAATAGATCGATCATAAATCTAAGAGCAAAAACTATAATAAAACATCTAGAAGAAAACAAAGGAGAAAATCCTCAAGACTTTGAATTACACTGAGAGTTCTGATGACAACAAAAGATTAATCTATAAAATAAAAAACTGAAAAATTAAACTTCATCAAAATGTAAACTTTTGCAAAAAGACATTAAAACTTTTTAAAAAGATTTTATTTATTTATTTTTAGAGAGAGGGGAAGGGAGGGAGAAAGAAAGGGAGAGAAACATCCATGTGTGGTTGCCTCTTATGAGCCCCACAATGGAACTTGGCCTGAAACGCAGGCATGTGCCCTGACTGGGAAACGAACCATCACCCCTTTGGTTCGCAGGCCAGCACTCAATCCACTGAGACACACCAGTCAGGGCAAGAAATTAAAACCTTTGTGCCTCAAAAGATTGTAATAAAAAAGTGAAAAGACAAGCCACATACTGAGATAAAGTGTTCGCAAATCATGTATCTAAAAAGGACTTAAATCCAGAATATATAAAGAACTGTTACAATTCAAAAACAGTAAGACAGACAAAACACAGGCAAAAGATCTGAATGTCTATTTCACCAAAAAGGATATATAAGTGGCAAATAATCAGACAAAAATGCTCAACACCTTGAATCTTTAGGAAAACAGAAGTCAAAACCACCACAATGAGTTAACCACTTCATTCATACCCACTAGAATGGCTATGATTAAAACTAAAGACAATAACAAACATTGGCAAGAATGTGAAGAAGCTGGAACTCTGTCATACATTGCTGTTACGGATGTAAAATGAATGGCCAGTTTTTTTAAAGTTTAAACAGATGACTCAGCATTTCTATTCCTAGGTATCTACCCAAGAGAATGAAACCATATGTCCACATAAATACTTGTACTCAAACGTTCAAGCAGCATTATTTGCAACAGTCAAACACTGGAAACAATCCAAAGGCCCATCAACTGGTCAACGGATAAAATGTTGCATAGCTATACAATAAGATACTAGTCACCGATAAAAAAAGAACAAAATACTGATACATGTTACAATAAGTACAAACTCCAAAAACAGTGTAAGTGAAAGAAGCCAGATGCAAAAGACTAAGTACGGTACAATTCCATTTACATGATCATGGGTTCAATTCCCAGTCAGGGCACACGCATAGGTTGCAAGTTTGGTCCTTGGTCAGGGCATGTGCAAGAGGCAACCAATTCATGTTTCACTCTTGCATCAATGCTCCTCTCCCTCCTTCTCTCCCTCCCTGCCCCTCTCTCTAAAATCAGTAAGCATGTTCTCAGGTGATTACCAAAAAAAAAAAAAAAACAACCAGAAAAGGCAAATCTGCAAACAAAGCACAAATCAGTGCTTTGGTTGCCAGGGACTAAGGGGTGAGAATAAGGACTAACTACAAAGAGGCTAGAGGGAATTTTGGGAGGTGACAGAAGTCTTCTAAAACTGGCTTGTGGTGACACTTCTGTGTATTTACTAAAAATCATTGAATTGTGCACCTAAAATGGATCAGTTTTTTATACTAAATAACTAAAAAAAATTCCCTGGCTAGTGAGGCTCAGTGGATAGAGTGCTGGCCCGGGAACCAAGGAGTCGCCAGTTGGATTCCCAGTCACTGGCACATGCCTGGTTGCAGCCCAGGTCCCCAGTATCGGGCACGCAAGAGGCAACCACACACACTGATGTTTCCCTCTCTTCCTTCTTCTTCCCTTCCCCTCTCTGAAAATAAGTAAATAAACTCTTTTAAAAAATAAATAAAGCCCTGGTTGGTGTGGCTCATTGGATTGAGCCTGGGCCTGCAAACCAGACTATCGAGGTTCGATTCCCAGTCAGGGCATATGCCTGGGTTGCAGGCCAGTTCCCATCAGGGGACGCATGAGAGGGAACCATACACTGATATTTCTCTCCCTCTCTCCTTCCCTTTCCCTCTAAAGATAAATAAATAAAATTTTAAAAAAGAATAATCTAAAAAATAACTTAAAAAGATGATTATTTTAAATGTACATATCCAAGAGAAATGAAAACATGTCCACACAAAAACTTGATCACAAATGTTCATTAGCAGCATTATTCATCACAGCTAAAGAGTGGAAACTCAAATGTCTATCAACTAATTAATAAATAGTATGTGGTATATNAAGGACTAACTACAAAGAGGCTAGAGGGAATTTTGGGAGGTGACAGAAGTCTTCTAAAACTGGCTTGTGGTGACACTTCTGTGTATTTACTAAAAATCATTGAATTGTGCACCTAAAATGGATCAGTTTTTTATACTAAATAACTAAAAAAAATTCCCTGGCTAGTGAGGCTCAGTGGATCGAGTGCTGGCCCGGGAACCAAGGAGTCGCCAGTTGGATTCCCAGTCACTGGCACATGCCTGGTTGCAGCCCAGGTCCCCAGTATTGGGCACGCAAGAGGCAACCACACACACTGATGTTTCCCTCTCTTCCTTCTTCTTCCCTTCCCCTCTCTGAAAATAAGTAAATAAACTCTTTTAAAAAATAACTAAAGCCCTGGTTGGTGTGGCTCATTGGATTGAGCCTGGGCCTGCAAACCAGACTATCGAGGTTCGATTCCCAGTCAGGGCATATGCCTGGGTTGCAGGCCAGTTCCCATCAGGGGACGCATGAGAGGGAACCATACACTGATATTTCTCTCCCTCTCTCCTTCCCTTTCCCTCTAAAGATAAATAAATAAAACTTTAAAAAAGAATAATCTAAAAAATAACTTAAAAAGATGATTATTTTAAATGTACATATCCAAGAGAAATGAAAACATGACCACACAAAAACTTGATCACAAATGTTCATTAGCAGCATTATTCATCACAGCTAAAGAGTGGAAACTCAAATGTCTATCAACTAATTAATAAATAGTATGTGGTATATCCGTACAGTGGAATATTACTCAGCAATAAAATGCAATGAAATGATGGCATGCTACAATATGAGTGCTTTGAAAATGCTACGCTAAGTGAAAGAAACCAGTCACAAAAGGTCACATATTGTGTGACCCAATTCATATAAAATGCTCAGAACAGGCCCCGCTGCTGTTGCCCAGTGGATTCAGCACCAGTCTGTGACCACAGGGTTGCCATTTCGATTCCGGGTCAGGGCACATGTCGGAGTTGCGTTGGGCGTGTGCAAGAGGCAACTGATTGGTGCTTCTCTCCCTCTCTTTCTCCCTCCTTTCTCCTTTCTCTAAAAATAAATAAATAAAATCTTTCTTAAAAATGCTCAGAATAGGCAAATCTATATCCAGAAAGTTAGATCTCTGGGGCCTCAGCCTGGGGGTGTTGGGAAAAAATGAAGTGACCGCTACGGCCTCCACAGGGCCTCCGCAGGGCCTTCGTGGGGCAATGAGACTGATCGAACACTGATTATGGTGATCGCTAGCCCAACTCTGTGAACATATTAAAAATCACTGATCTGCACACTTTCAACTGAAGATCTGAGTGGCATGGGAATTATATCTCAATAAAGCTCTTATGGAAAAAAAAAAAACTGGGTGTGCCACCTGGGAGCCGGCCAAGGCCTCCAACACGGGTAGGCCCTGCCACAGCCATCGTCACCAGTCTCCTGACTTACAATAGAAAAATCCCAAACTTACAAACTCTTTCCAACAAAACTCTCATTGTGTGAGTGTGGATGTCTGAAATAAGAAGCAATGGTTAATCAATTTAGTCACTAAGCTTCAAAAGAGGCTGACATTAAATACTCCAATTTCAGATGCCCAAGATAGTTCCATTTTCTCCCAGATACTTCAGTAACGTTCCTGAAAACACACGGTGCAAACCGTGGTGCACTATATATAAACTTCAATTATTCCTAAAATTCTTTTCACTCTAATTGACCAGCTTATACATGATCATTCCAGTCTTATACCGTATCATTCCACCTTCTGAGAAAGGGCAGAAACTCTGAAACAAAAACGCCCAGTCCTGAAGAGGGCACGTACATTCTCCTGTGATTCTGTCCCTCTTCTGCGACTACGACACTGGAGAGGGAGCTTCATCTACCTCTCCGCAGAGACTCACAGATAAAAAGGAAAGCAAACCTGATTACCAAACACACGATTACCGTTCTCTCCTCGCAGGATTAAAATTTAAACCTCACAGCTGAAGTCAAGGTTCAAGAACACAAGAAAGGAGGAAAACCCTACAGTGTTACAACGAACTGTCTCCTCATTCATTTAAGCAAGTGCTAAGAACTTAAAGGCTGCGTGTTCTACAGCGAGCCCAGCTCCTAGAAAAAGAGCCCAGGATGCTGGCTCCCGAGAAACATTAGAAACTGTGCAATCTGGATCACTCCTGGCGGTGTGGAATGTGTTCTCCGTCCTTTCCTGGAATAAAATGCCCAGCTGGAGCACCAGAGGGGCTCCCTGCCCTGCTCCCAGAGCTGCGGGGACAGGGGGCGCCGGCCCAGCGGAGCCCTCCGCGAGCTGCTCCCGCGCCCCGCCACAACAGCCCGGAGCTCAGTCCCGGAGGGCCAGCTCCGCGGAGCGAGGCTCCAGAAGGCCGTCACCGGACGCGTGTTGCAGAGCCCGTTTTTGTTTGGTTTAAAAACAAATTCCTAACAGAGCCAAGCCTCCCTACCCCGCGGGGAGTAGGGGAAGTGGCCGCAGGGGGCCGGCGTGGAGCGCGAGAATAAAAGAATGACCAAGTACAACCTGCCGAGCAAGCTGGCAGCCCGGGGAAGGGAAGGTAGAAGGCGGCGGTCAGGCCCGCGGGGAAGGGAACTGCTCCCCAGCCCCACACGCCACCCCGAGCGGCCGGAGCCTCCCAGGTCCCGCCCCGAGCTGACCGCCCTGCCCCGGCGCCGGCCGCAGCCTCCCGCCCTACCGGACCCTCCCAGGACGCGCTTCCTCCAGAGCCGGACCCCCGCCCTGGCCTCCCCGCGGGAGAAGGCGGGTCAGTTCAGTCCGCTTCTCGGCAGAGGTGACTCGCGCGGAGATGTAAACACAGCGAGCCCAGCCGCGCGCGGCCCATCCCCCCCGCCAAGGGTCCGTAACCTCTTCCCTCCGCCCGGCCCCGCGCCCCGCACTCCCCGCGGGCCGGCGCGCAGCGCGCCTTCCCCTTTCTCCGCGTCCCGCTCCCCGACCGTTGCCCGAGGGCGCCAGCCCCCTTCCCCCGCGCCCCGCGGGTGTCACGGCCACAGCCGCCGGAAAACCCCTTCGCAAACCGCGGAGCAAACAACACAGGCGCGGGGAGGGGGGCGCGGAGGGAGGCGGCGGCACTCGGGACAGCGAGGCTTCCTCGCCGCGCCCTCCGCGCTCCCTCCCACGGCCCCGGCAGCCCGCGCTCTTACCTGAACCCCGCGTCGCCCGGGAAGACGGCAGCGTCGCTCTCCCTCCCGGCAGGGCCGCGGACTCGCCGCCGCCGCGGCCGCCGCTGGCCGGGCGTCCGGAGGGAGCCGGGGCCTCCCGGCAGCCCGAGCCGCTCCGCTGGGAGAGGTGGAGACAAAACAGCGCGCGCCGCCCCGCGCAGCGCCCCCCGCCCGCGCCGCCCCACAGACCCCCAACCGCCGAGGCGACGGCCGCGACACAGAGCCCGGCGCGGGGAGCAATGGTGGCCCCCGCCCTCGGCCCGCTCCCCTCCCTCCAACCCCCGGTCGGCTCCTCCCCCTCGGCCTCCAGCCGCCGCCACCAGGACACTTGAGTCCGCCTCCCCCACCCCGCCCGCCCCGCGCGCTCCTCCCCTCCCCGCGCGGCGCGGGGGGGCGGCCCCGCCAGTCACCGCAGCTCCTGTCAAAGCGGGGCTGGCTATTTATACCCCGCGGGGCCCGCCGCCCTCCGCGCCCAGCAGCCCGCCCAAACCTGCCTCCGCGGCTCCCGAGCCTGGCCCGCCCCTGATCCCCCAACTTCTCCCAAAGCCGCCCGCGCAGGTAATGACTCTCCCCACTTGTCTCGCGCCCTGCTCGGAACTCCCCCATTCTGCCTCCCCGACTGGCGCAGGGGCTCCGACGCGCCGGCCGCCCGGGCGCGTGGGGACGACGGGGCCGCGCGTGCACCTGCAGCGCCCGCCCTCGCCTCCCAGCTGGCCGGGTCCGCACGCACACGGCCCGGCCACTCTCGGAGCGCCCCCGCGGGCCAGGCCGGCGCCCCTTCCCCGGCTCTGGGCTCCCGCCCTCCTCCTCCAGCACGGCCCCGCACTCGGGCACCCTGACAGTCACTGGGGACCGGGGCTGGAAGAGTCCTAGCCCGCGTCCCTCCCGTCTCCACTTCTCAGCCAGGCTAAGTGAAAGCTGGGGGCGCGGGCGGGTAGCAGCATGCCGCCCGCTCGGCCCGGACCCCGCCCCGGCCGCTGACGCTCGTGGCGCACCGCCCAGCCCGGCGCGCGCCCCTCGACACCGCCCGCTCCTCCTCCCCGCCCGGCCTCGTACACCGGTGGACCCCGCCCCGTTCCCAGAAATTACCACCCGCCCAACGGCCGGGCCGCGCGGCGGTTGGTGCCCGCGTTTGCTGACGGTCGGGCGGCTGGGCTCAGCGCGCAGCTGCGGAGCGAGGCGGACGGCCCCTTGGCGCGGCTCCCGGAGCTGCGGGCGCCCGCACCGAGCCATTGTCGCTCCGCGCTCGGTAGGCGACCGAGAAGTAACTCAAGTGCAAGTATTGTTGGAGCGAGAATGCGGGAGTGTGTCCGTGCGGGAGTATTTTGGACCTACCGCCTACAATCGGAAAACGAGAAGCCAGCAGCAGCTGCACGTTTTTGGTTTCCCCACTTCCACACAAAGGGGAACCTCGCAGCGAGGCACTCTCACCCGCCTTCAAGTGCACAAAGCCAATGACACGGTGCCCTGGGTTGTCCTGCGTTTGAAGCGCCTCATTAATGATCTTTCTTATGCACAGTAATGCATACAAACGCCTCCGTCTGCACCCCCCCAACACACACACACACACACACAAACACACACACACTGACACTCTTCTGCCGCCGCATTTTCTGGTACAGTGTTTGTTTCTTTAACAAAGAGCAGTGACTGCCCCGTGCGCGTGGGGACTGATTCTACTCCCCCCGGGCCCCTGCAGCCCGCGCTCGGAGGGGCCTGGCGTGGTAATCACCAGTTTCATTTATGGGCACCTTTCGCTGCTCCACGACCAGTCTTGAGCAGAGAAGAAACCCTGCTGAATGTAAGTGGTAGCTCTTGAAAATAACGTGGGAACCGTAGAAATAACCCTAGAATAGGGCTCGAATGTCAGGGAACCACGGGAGGCCCCACTGATTTAAGTCCCCGAAGAACCTGAGAATTGAATGGTCTTCTCTTTCTTTTTTAAAGCTATTAATGCCTCTTTATTTATTGGGGGAGGGGGGATTCTTTCTTTCCTATCTTAAAAAGTAACTCTGGGGACTTAAGAGACTTTTACTTTTAAAGGGGAAACTTAGATAGCAAATAGGGTTAGTCAAAAAGATCCTCTTTTTAAAAAAGATACTCTTAACTCTAATGCAGTTTTATTGATTCCTGAGTTTTAAAACATGACAAGTCTCTGGCGCCCTTTCAGACTAAAGAATTTATAGATTTGTAACTTTCACATCGTTGGTGCGTAGTGGACAGGACACTACAGGCCCAGCACCTTTTCTAGGGCAGCATTTCTAATCCCCTATTTTCCGTCAAATAACCTGTCACTCGTAGGAATCCGTGTCCACTTAGATATTTGAAGGAATTAGTGATCAGTGTTTCTGCATCTCCATGTCAAAAACATGGCATATTCAGGAGAATGCAGGGACAAAGCCCGGTGCCTGGAGTGAGGCATCTCACGGAGAGAAGAAATGCATTCCCCCTCCAGCCAATTGGAAGGAAGCTGGAAGGTTCGAGCTGGATGGCTTTGGTAGGTCACATTACTTCTCCCAGTTCTTCCCTGGTCCGGGCATGCGTGCCCTTTGAAAGGAGCTTTGTAGTTCCTCTCATGAGAATGTTTCTCCGCTCCACCGATGAACACTTAGGTTCATTCCACTTGCTTCTGGCCAAAGGAACATGCACAGAAGTGACAGTGTGATGATAGTTCTGAGCCTGACCTTAAGAGGTATTGCATGTTTCCACCCGTCTCTCTCCGCACCTGCCTTTCACAGTGTGAAGAGCATGCCTGGGGGTTCTGGTGCTCCAAGAAAAATGAGAAGCATGGAGCAGGTTTAGAACCATCCCCCAGCTGGGAGCCAGTGACCTACAGGCAAAAAGAAAAAGGATTGTTTTAAGCACTGTGTTTTGGGGTGGTTTGCTCCCCAGAATTAGTGTTGCTGTCGTTGACTGATAAAATAGCACTCTGCTGTCTGGGGATTGGCCTTGAAGTTGCCAAACTTAATATCTCCGAGGCAGCTCTTTGATAGCAAGTCTTGGGAAGACACGTCCCTTGTGGAAGCTGGCCAAGTGAGAACCCCAGCACGTTTGCAGCGTGGCATTCTAATGAGCTCAGGTGCGGGAGGAAAGGGCAGGTGTGAACAGCCGTCCTAGAAACAGGTTCATAGAATAGGAGGTGTCTTGTGTTATAACCAGATTGCTTCTACTTCTGTTTTTTCAACGTATTGCATAGCTTATTTTTAATTATACAGTGGTTCATAAATATACTCTCACCATCTATTTTCAAACAATACAAAATAGATTTCTTTAAAAAGCCAAGTCCACTTTCCTTCTCTACCTTTCTCTCCACTCCTCTCCACACATATGCAGCCGTATCAAACCTCTGTGCTTCCACAGGGAACTGTGAATGACAGATGAGCACTTAAGCCTCCAAACTATTCTGTACATTTGTATGCATATACGTGCATTTATAGGGATTAAATGTAAATGAGATTACATAACGAGTAGTAGGCAGAATGCTTTCATGCTTCTTTTCTCTGTTTATTTCCCCTTTGTTTTCTGTGATTATCTAAGGCAGCCTTTTTAAAAATTTCAGCCCATCTTCTATACTATAGTCTCACCAAAGGAAGAAGTTTTCCTGCTTTTATATTATATTTCTATATGTTTCATGGGAAGAGGACCCGTTCAGGCCCAGTTTAGGGATGGGAGTGATAATCAACAAGAGGAACATAGAAGACTAAATTCTTTGAGCGGTTGCCGGGGAATCATTTGCCCTCCCAAACCGGAAATGCTCTTTCTTGGGCTAATCCCTGGAAGCTCTCAAAGTGAATAGTCCAAGAGAATGAGGGGAAACTGCACTCCCTTCTCCGACCTCACCTCTGGAGTCCCAGCCATCACTTAGTCTATCGGTCGTGCGAATCAGTCCCAACTCAGTGAGAGGTTATACTCCACAAGGACATAGACACCAGGAGATGAAGAACCATGGAAAGCTTAAGACTGGGAACCTTGTTAGGAACTGGCCACCACAAAGACTTCCGAAGTAGTGAATTTTGACTTACTGATGCAATCTTTGAATTTATTGGATTCCTCGTTACAGGTGGGCAAATCCCCAGGTCACGAACAACCGTGTGGACTTTGCAGGAATACCCAGAACAATCTCTTCTTTTGCCTCTCCTTAAAGAATTAGTGGTTCTGAACAACTGTCCAGTTAGATCCTGGTGTTAACTGACTTATTTGTGAGCCCTTTATCTGTCCCTCCCACCACCCCTTTCCGGGCTTCTATGAAGATGATCACACATGGCTCTCCTATACTCTGGGAACCTAGTCCCCAAACTCACTCTTGGTTTTAGGTATCAGATTGCCTTTTGTGGATCAGAACCTTTTAAACCTTGCATATTAAACAAGTTATGACAAACCTGCCTGAAAGAATGGCCCAAACCAGAGTAATTTGGGGGGACATGTTAAGTTTCCAGAATCCAGTAACAATTCTCAAGTATGGCATTTGTACCATCAAATGCAATCAGGTGAAATAAGCAGAAAATATAGTTTTAAATATAGAAGAAAAATGGAATCCTCATGAGTTGCATGTGTAATTTTACCATGTAACATCTCTAGTAAAATAAGTAAAAGTTGTTCTATAATTTTGGTTGTTGATATATTTTAAAGCAATCTTCTCTTTAAAATAGTACTCTAGTTGGAAGCATTTTATTCTATCTGCAAATAAATTAAAGAACATTTTATTGCTTTATTAAAATATTTGAAGTGCTTAAGATAGATTATACTTTATTTTAGTTAGAATTTATAATATTTTCAATGTCAAAACCAATTTTTAGAAGCAAATTTTATCTCCGTATATTTTTTAAAGATTTATTTATTTATTTTTAAAGAGAGGGGAAGGGAGGGAGAAGGAGGGAGAGAAATATCAGTCGCTTGCCTCTTACAAGTCCCTAACCAGGACCAGGCCTGAAACCCAGGCATGAGCCCTCACTGAGAATCCAACTGGCGACCTTTCAGTTCACAGGCCGGTGCTCACTCCACTGAACCACACCAGTCAGGGCTCCTTTATTATAAAATTAAAAGTCCAAATGAAGTACACATGAAGGCATTTTATTAGTGATTTAAAATCATATTAACTCTTTAAAGTTTCTGAATAAACTTGTTTACTAATAAAATTCAGGATAAATGCTATAGTAGTTCATTAAAACACAAAGAGAAATATCTTTCATGGGAAAAGATCTGAAATAAACTTCCATATTTATGAGGTAACTCGTTTGCAAGGGCATTCAGCTCTGTTTTTGCCATGCTACTAAGTAAAAATGAGTCAATAGAATCTTTAAAACTTATTTCCTGGGTCATCTTAAAGATTAGAAAAACAAACAAAAGTCTTGTTTTCCTCGTTATTTATTTGCTTTCTTCTCTGGAGGGTTTTTTTTCCTGTTGGTGAGCTACTCCAAGTGGGTGGCATTATTTCAGTTATAGGGTTTTTTTCCTCTTGGTGAGCTACTTCAAGTGGGCGGCATTATTTCAGTTATAGTGGATGGCATTTTTCTAGTAACAACTAGAAAAACAATAATATTGACCACCATCAGTGTACTGCTAGGTACTTTCTGTTCATTAATCTTACAAGTTCTGTATAATTATCTCCATCTCACAGTTCACACTGAAGGCAAGAGACATTGAGATACTTGTTCAAAGTTGCACAGTAGACAGTGGAATTCAAGGTTGCATCCTTCTTCAAAGTCTGTGTTCTTAACCGCTTCTAAAATGCAGCCTTGTTGTAACTGTTCTTGTCCAAACATCAGGGGTAAAAAGTATTGCTTTCTGCATCAGCCTTGACACCTGCCTCGCGTCCTCGTCCCCCAAGGTTGTAGACACTGTGGCCACCTTGCACCTGAACTCACCTGTTTGTCATTCCCATTCTGCCTTACAGAGGTGCAGCCGGCTGAGTGTTTCTGGCCATCTCCACTACCTCCCTCTTTCCAGACCCTCCCTTCCCCACTGGCTGCCAACACGTTCCCTCCCCAAGACCCTGTGGCTCCTGTGTCCTGTCCTTCCTGCCTGCCACACTGGGTCTGAGTAGACTTTCTGTATCTGCTGATGACAGACTGCTAAGCAAAAAGAGAAATATAAGGCCAAGATAAGAAGCCAATCAACAGGGAGGATTAAAAGGTCACAGGAAGACCTTATTAAAATGTGCCGGCCCTGGCTGGGGTGACTCAGTGGACTGAGTGCTGAACTGTGAACCGGGGGGTGGGTGGTTCAATTCCCAGTCAGGAAACATGCCTGGATTGTGGGCCGGGTCACCAGAGCAGGGTGTGTAAGAGGCAACCAAACGTTGTTTCTCTCCCTCTATTTCTCTCTCCTTTCCCCTCTCTCTAAAAGTAAATAAAGTCTTTTAAAAAAAGTGAACACCAGAGAGAAAAGAATGGAATAAGCAGGAAGAAGAGTTGAGTTTTAAAACACTGTGGACCCACATGAAAGACTGTCAACTTCCCTAATGTAAAGAAGAGAGGGAAATAAAAATAGTTCCGTGGTTAAAATTAATGTTCAAGAGTCCATGAATAGGTATAATAATTGATCATTGTACTTTCATGTGGTCAGAGCCCTAAGTACCAACAACATGCTTTTGAAATTTAGCATCACCTTAAGCAGTATTCACTGAATGTGTACTCTCTTTTTGTCTTTTCTTTTAATCCTAGTAATAACCCAGTCAGGAAGGTATTAATATTGTCATTGCCGACCCCAGACTCTGTGCTCTTCACAGGCTGCTCAGCTTCCTCCTCCTAGCTTCCTCCTCCTCATCGTCCTCTCCAGCTTCTCTCTGCCCTGTGCTCACCGCCCTATGAATAGGCCATACCTTTGACATGTGACCTGCGGTAGGTGAAGGAGCCCAGTCACACCTCAACAAACCTGAAAGTGCCTTGTATTCTGCTAGCAGAGAATTTCAGAGGCCCACTTACAACGTCTGTGGTTTTTATTTGGTTAAGTGAGTGGAGAAAGGAATTTAATATGTTAACGAGGATCAATTCGGTTACCACCCAGTAAGACTGAGGAGAGATAAGGCCCTTCTGTGATCAGTGCCAACTAAGCTTCCACAAATGGAAGAGGCATGGTTGGTTGGAGTCCCCCACCTCCAACTTGCAGTTTCTTAGAGCTATCGGGAGGAATATTATATATTTACTCTAACATCATCATCCCACAGTCGAGGACATTGAAGCCTAAAAAAAACTAAGTGACTTGCTTTTGTTAATACAACTAAGCAGAGTTAGAATTTGAATCCAAAAATTATTTTTACAAGCTCCCTTTTTGAGGTCACCGAGATAAGAGCCAGAGAAGAGGAAGGTCTTTGAAGGCTGTATGCCCTTGAGCTGGAGTGGAAGGAGTTTAGGAACAACAAACGCCCTTTAATTGACTCGACAGGCCCCCAGCAAGAGAGGGAGAGCCTGAGCGAGGTGGTAGAGGGCACAGGGCCAGCTATGGAACAGCAGAGACAGGCTCGGATCTAGTGAGGCTGGGGGACAGTGGGGGAAATCAGGGAGCTCAGGCAAATCATAGGAAAGACCTAAAACTGGTTAGGCAATGTTCTAAATAAATATGCATATTCATATCTAGTTTTGTATCAATAATTCTTTATTTTTTAAAGATTCTGCCCTGGCTGTTGTGGCTCAGTGGATTGAGCGTGGGCCTGTGAAGTAAAGGGTCGCTGGTTCGATTCCCAGTTAGGGCATGTGCCTGGGTTGCAGGCCAGGTCCCCAGTAGGGGATACATGGGAGGCAACCACACATTGATGTTTCTCTCCCACTTTTTCCTCCCCTTCCCCTCTCTCTAAAGGTAAATAAATAAAATATTTTTTAAAAGATTCTATTTATTTATTTTTAGAGAGAGGAGAGGGAGGAGTAAGAGAGGAAGAGAAACATTGATGTGCAAGAGAAACATTCTGAGTTGCTTCTCACAGCTCCCCAGCTGGAGACCCGGCCCGAAACCCAGGCATGTGCCTAGCCAGGACCTTTCCAGCTGCAGGGCATCACCCAACCCACTGAACCACACCAGTCAGGGCAATACTTCTTTATTTTTTTAAAAGAGGGTTCCCCTATTATATAAGTGTCAGGTCCTATGAAGGTTTGGAATGGATTGGACCCAGAAGGCTACCAGGAACTTCTTTCTTGCTCTCTATTGTCTGCTCCTCCCTGGGACTGAGCCACAGACGAAGAGCTTCCCCTACCTTTGGTTTGCATTTGGCTCCCCCACAACTAGTAACACACATGTGCAAGGGTCCAGAGGCAGCAAGAGGCTGCAGGCCCTGGGCGGAGGGCTGTGTTGGGCAGAGCATCCCTCGCGATGCACCAAAGTGGATGGGGTCAATCCCTCGTTAGGGGCACACAGAAAAACCAACCAATGAAGGCATGACACAACAAAGCAATGTTTCTTTCTCTCTGAAAATCAATGAATTAATTTAAAAATGTTTTGAAAAAATTAAAAAGAGGCTGTAGATGGTGTGTGTTGGTCCCAATTCTAAATTCCTGAGAGAACTACTATGATAGACCCTGTTTAGACAAGCTGGGCCTTGTGAGAGAAATAAATCACAAAAATGATAGATTTTTAAAAGCCGATTGCTACCTCAAAATGTAATAAAACCCAGCAAAAGAAAATATGCTATACTTTTTAATTAATCAACTGTCTGATATACTTATAAAATAATTTTCATTGGCTACATACTATCACATTATTTCTTAATGCGATGATTTTGCAATATAATTTTCCATGCAGAGAATAGAACAATTAGAATTTTCTTCCCATCGATGATTTAGATTAGCTGCTATCAGCCTCACATCCTGTTATTGGTAATGGCTACCTTTCCGGGCTTACTTCCCACCACTTGTCTCCATGGAGCCCTGGCACCAGCCGTGATTGGCCCCTCCCTGATAGCTCCCTGGGCTTGCCCGCCACGTGTCCCTCCCTGCTCAGGGACCTCCTCCTACATACAGGGCCCTCACTCTGGCTGTCCGGGCTACAGAGCCTTCAGAGTCTGTCTCCAATAGCCTCTCCTCCACGAGGTTTCTCCTGACTTTCCAAAGAACGTCCCAACGCCCTCACCAAGTGATTTTTGCCCTCTTTTGCCTCATTCACAGCGTTTGGCCCTCACTTTGCCAATGAAAGATGCTGTATTCTGCCCCAGGTGGTGACCATCGGATGCAGCAGCTTTGCCTCTCCCCCAGGGGCCAGGTTCCAAGGTCAGTGAACAAGTTAAAGAAAATAAGTGATACTCCCCCCAAATTCCTAGAAAGTCCTTAAGAAGGCGCCAATTTTAGAGAGCAACTTACTGCCCCCCTGGGTAAACTGTACTGTCGTCCAGCGTCAAGAGACGTAGCTGTTGCCCCCCAGAGGAAGCGAATAGGCCAACAGTGTGTTACAGACTCTTCAAAGCTACAAGCCCCTCAGCGCGATGAAAGGGGCGCACTTGGAGCGTCCCGGCAACTGAGCAGGGCAGTTCCTCCCCCACAGCGCATTCCCTCCACAGCCTGTGCCGGCTGAGCAGAACGGGCTAGAGGCCCTACCCATCTCAATGCTTCTGCTGGTTTCTCGGTGTGTACATCGGAGCTCATGTAAATTAAATGCCCAGATAATGGGATTTTATAGTAGAGAAAGTACATTGAAAAGTGGTTAAGAGACAGACTCGAGCGTTAGACTAGGTGTGTTTGATTCCCGACTCTGTCACTCATTAGATGTGTAACCTCGGCCAGGCTGTTTAATCACTTATTTTTCTCTACACCTCAGTCTGCGTCTGCAGAAAGGAATGCCAATAAGGCCTAATCAATAAGCTTGTTGTAAGGATTAATATTGTTGATCTGTAAAATAATATTACATACCTTCTAGGCTTTCAGTGACATTAAATGATCTAATATATATAAAGCACTTGGAATAGTGTTCTGGCATACGTTAGTACTCAGTAAATATTAGCTAATAGTCTCTCTGTCTCACTGTCTTCATAGGCTTGTAAAGGATTAAATGAGAGGCACTTAGAACAGCACCTATAAAATAGAGCAAGTACACTCTAAGGGTTGGCTATTATGATTCCACTCTTGTGTCCACCCCATTGCAAGCTTCTTGGGGACAGAGGCAGGGACACACAACTTTGTATTCTTGCAGTGACTGAAATAGAGCTGGTACGTATGAGTCACTCAAAAAATAATTGTAAAATCAGATGTTTCTCTCCCAACATTGATTTTAATTTTGCAAGTTCATAAAGTTCAGTGAAAGAAATATATATTCATGAATACCCTTTTTTATTCATGAATACCTTAATCACTCTCCTACCCTCTTAATCTGTCTTTACCTTCTTCTGAAAAATTCCTCATTGCAAGAACTTCCCCAGGTGGCCCTGAATGACTTCCTGAATAAAGTTATTCAAGTACCAGGGTTGAACCGTAAATTATTTGAGGATAGATGTTGACTTTGGTTGGCTTCCCTGAGTTTTAACTAGGGACATTTTCATTATGGAAACTGGTCTTTAAAACTAGTAATTCATGATCTGTGGTTTGAAGTCACCTTGGAAATGATGCCAGGACACTGAGAAATATATAATCCTAGACATATAACTGACCGCTAACCTTTTTGTATCTTGGGTCTTCTAGCTTTTAAATAATACCAACTGAACTCAAAAGTTGGGAGAAAAATGATTGACACAATTCTTAGGACATGAATATGACCACAATCTATTAGTTAAAAGATTCCTTTGTCAGAGATGGTCGTTTTTTACCATGAATATACTTGTTTAGGAAGGTTTTCCTGTTTCACAGCTCACATTTTCTGAATGGACCACATGGAGAGAGTGGGAGAGTCTCAACGCCACCCAAGAACCTTCCTGATCAGTGGGATGGCAAGCTGTCAGCCACACAGAGCCCTGTTAACCCAGGTAGGTGTCAAATACCCCTCTTAGTTTAACAAACCAGGAAATGTTATTCTCCTAGCAACTGGCCGATCATTTCTCTTAAGGATGAGACCCACCTTTGCTGGGGAAATTCCATGATCAGCCTGCTTGGAAGCTGGGACCTAAGTGTGAAGAACTGCCCAGCTCAGACTAGGGAGAGGAATGTGTTGATGGCCCCGGAGAGGCAGAGGGCGGAGGTGGGTGGGACTGCAGAGATGATAGAAAGCTGGCTGTGCCCTGTGGGATGCATCCAGCCAGCAACCCCGCAAATCCTCCGACATGATGTTGGCCCCACAAAGTGCTTGGAGTGCATGGAGTTCCAGTGGAAAGCAGTGAGGAGAGTGCATCCGAGGTCCATCTTAGCCACGGACAGAAACACAGAGCGACCCCAGGGAACGGAGCTCCAGGAATTCTCAGAAATCTCCCAGCAGGGTCTGGACTCTCTCAGTTCATCAGATAAATAAGTGCTGGCACGAAGTTTTCCCAGATCTCAGAGGGGTAAAGAGATTTCCGTTCCCTGTGGTTTACATTAGTAGTAGTATTAGGGTGAAGGTGGCTTATTGTCCAAATTAAGAATATTTAAGCAAATAGGGGGAAATAAGAAGTAAACATTTTTAAGCCGTAGAGCAACTTGCCTTCAAAACCCGGCAGACCACTTTCGCTGTCAGAGCAGAAATAAATACATTATAAGAAGGAAATGTCCTTGCTGTGTTAACAATTTTGAGTAAAATGTGGAAAGGACTTTAAAACAGAGAATGCTTTACTGCAACTGTAGTACCTACCCACATCCTGTCTTAAGGGCCCTCAGACAGAAATACGAATTTCATCCTTTCTTATATGAAGATTTTTTTAAAATAATGTTGGCCTTTTTTTCTTACCTAAAAAAGTAACACACGGTCATTTTGGAGAGGTTTTAAACTATGAGAATAAATCCACGCCTTTTTAAATTATAAAGTAAATTGGTCTCTAGCTTCCCTGAAATGCAAAAATCATTCAGTAGTAGTGTCCCTGGTATGAATAGCAGGAGCTGAGACTGAAGTGGGTTTACGGTGAGGGTTTTAGAATTGTCATTATACCTCGAGAAAAAAAGAGGAAAAGAGGAACTTTGTACTTCATCCATTAAGTTATCAGGACTCTTGATGGCACATGACAAAAAACTGACCTGAGCCCGCTTAGCTAAATATGGTGAGAAATTTATTGGCTCGCATATCCAAACCATGGGACAGGCAAGGACAATTAAGACAAAGCCACTCACTTTCAGGATGCCCCCTCTCCATCCTTCTCCTCTGCTTCTCCTGGCACTTTGGGCTTATTCTCTTGAGCCAGCTGGCTGCATGAGACACTGGGGGTGACCGTCCAGCTGTTGGGGAGAGCAAATACCCTTTCTACCCTGTTTGAGTTCCTGTGGCTACTAATACAATTGGCAGAAGGCAGAATAGCAGAAGAAAATCCCGTGTTTTTTATGTGTACACAAGAGAATTAAAAAACTAATTCTCTGAGAGAGAAGTGGAACAGGCTATTTATATATCCTTTACATAAAGAAACATTAAATGTGTGGGGACTTGACAAGACAGAGGAGCATAGGTTTGGGGGTATGTAGTCAGTAAGGAATTTAAGTGTAGGACAGCAAATAAGTAAAATTAACAAGGGTTTATTTCTAGAGACTTCTCAGCTCTGGATCCGCTGCCTCTAGCGATAAGGCTGTCTCTTCCATGGACTGCTTGTTAGCCCTTTCAGAGGACTGACTCTGCCAAGAACCAACTCGTAGAAAAGTACACTTCAACTACGTTTGGAC
The DNA here is from genome assembly GCF_014824575.4 of Sturnira hondurensis. NCBI lineage: Eukaryota > Metazoa > Chordata > Mammalia > Chiroptera > Phyllostomidae > Sturnira > Sturnira hondurensis. Next base: position 18,123,872 of record NW_028082759.1, on the reverse strand, counting down.
TTTCATTCACCTGTCCTTCATTTGGAAGAACAGTGTGGTAATCTATCATTGGTTTGGAGTATGTTATTTCTTCTTTGGTTTATTAAGAGACACTATCCCATATGCTTTTTTAAAAATTTATTTATCCTTAGAGGGGAAGGGAAGGAGAGAGGGAGAGAAACATCAATCTATGGTTGCCTTTTGTGCGTCCCCTGCTGGGAACTTGCCTGCAACCCAGGCATGTGCCCTGACTGGGAATCGAACCATGGTTGTTTGGTTCACAGGTCCGCGCTCAATCCACTGAGCTACACCAGCCAAGGCCCATATGCTTTTCAAAAAATTTATTTACTTTTTTAGACAGAAAGGGAGGGAGAAAGAGAGAGAGAGTAACTTCAATATGTGGTTGCCTCTCATGCACACCCCGTAATGGGGACCTGGCCTGCAACCCAGGCATGTGTTCTGACTGGAAATTGAACCAGCAACCCTTTGATTCACAGGCCCGGCACTCAATCTACTGAGCCACACCAGCCAGGGCTATCCTATATGCTTTTGACTTGTGAAAAATTATTTATTAAAAATTATAATTCCAAACCCTGGCTGATGTAGCTCAATGGATTGAGCACGGGCCTGTGAAGCGAAGGGTCACTGGTTCGATTCCCAGTCATGTGCCTGGGTTGCAGGACACATGAGAGGCAACCACACATTGATGTTTCTCTCTCACTCTTTCTCCTTCCCATCCCCTCTCTCTAAAAATAAATAAATGAAATAGTTAAAAAAATTAGAGTTCCAGCAGTGAACTTGTATTAAACAAATTATTGGCAAAGGTGATCTTGGGTATCTGGGCACAATTTGCCAGCAAGGAAACACACACACACACACACTCTCTCTCTCTCCCCATCCCACCCTCCTTCTCTCCTTTGGAAGCAGCGAAAGTGGTGTTTGACGCTCTGACTGAGTGCCCTCTTCTGTTGAAAACTTTCAGTGCTCATCCCGGCAATCTTCCTGGTTCTCAAGCTTTCTGAAAGAGCTTGAAACTGCTGTAGGGAACAAACCTAGTATATTGTGCATAGGACAAAAATTGTGTAAATGCAGGTTTCTAAGAAACGTGGGGGAAACAAAGGAATTCAGAAAGACTTGTTTTCATTATCTCAACAACATGACATCTGAAAATGAGATCTGTCTCACCTTCCTTTTCTAAAACTATGCCTCATACTTTTTAAATGCCAAGGATTCATGAGAGCATCTGAGGTCTTGTTTCCCAGCATGTGTTGTCAGCTTGGCTCAAATCAACTCTTATAACAATTCTCAAAAAAATAAATTCCCAACATTTTTTATTTAGTAGAACATCAATACTCTTTTTTAAGATTTTATTTGTTTATATTTTAGAGAGAGGGGAAGGGAAGGAGAAAGAGAGGGAGGGAAACGTCAATGTGTGGTTGCCTCTCACAAACTCCAAACCGGGGACCTGGCTCACTACCCAGGCATGTGCCCAGACTGGGAGTCGGACCGGCCCATGCTCAATCCACGGAGCCACACCAGCCAGGGCCATCAATACTCTTCTATAGGTCAACAAAGCCAGGTTTGCTTGTTTTCTCTTTAAACAGGGTATGTTGTATGCATATATCATTACACGAGTGTTAGGATTTAAGTTGTTCGTCCTTCTGTTTAGCACCCTTCATTCAATCTTTTAGTCATTTGTTTTTATTTGTATTGTCATTCAACATAAATACATCAGGTCCTCTGATGTCCTTTTTATAAGATATAATTTTTGAAAGAGTTTATTTATTTATCTTTAGAGGGGAAGGAAAGGAGAGAGGAAGAGAAACATCAACATATGGCTGCCTCTAGTGCATCCCCGGCAGGGAACTTGCCTGCAACCCAGGCATGTGCCCCGACTGGGAATCGAACCGCAATCCCTTGATTCACAGGCCCGCACTCAATCCACCAAGCCAAGCCAGCTAGGGCTCTAAGATATCATTGTAATTATTTTTAGTTAGGGGAAGAGGAAGAAAGATAGAGAAACACTGATGTGTGAGAGGTACATGGAACAGTTGCCTCTCACAGGTCCCCAATTGGAGACCTGGCCGGCAACCCAGGCATGTGCCCTGACCTTCGAGTTTTCAATTCACAGTCTGGTACTCAACCCACTGAACCACACCACGAGGCTGTTTTTAATTGTTCAAGTGCAATTTTCTGGTGTTTTTTTTATTTTAATAGTTGACTTTTGCATTCTTTGCCTTTACAGTAAAATTATAAAAAGCAATAAAATTTGCTGATTGATACAGAGTATCATAAATGTTGGTTTTAATTTGTTTTTCAAACACACTAAAATAAACGTAATACAAAATGAAATAAAATATATGATGTAAACTCTGGTCTAATACATAAATGTTGTTTAGAAGAACATTATTATCAGCCCTGGCTGGTGTAGCTCAGTGGATTGAGTGCATGCTGTGAACCAAAGGGTTGCAGTTTGATTCCTGGTCAGGGCACACATGCCTGGGTTGCGGGCCAGGTCCCCAGTGGGGGCCAGGTGAGAGGCAACCACACATTGATGTTTCTCTCCCTATCTTTCTCCCTCCCTTCCCCCTCTCTAAAAAGAATAAATAAATAAATAATTTTTAAAAGAACAACATTATTATCAGTTTTGACTCAAAATAAATCTAGTAGAGAAAAATACCTCCTTAATTAATATCTAAGATTTAATATAAAGTGAAGGTATATTAATACTACAGGAACAATTTTCATTTTCTGACTGAAAAATACCCGGAGTATAGATTTGGTAAACTTTGAAAAAAATTATAACTGCCTTTAGCAAAAACCAAATTATTCTAATCATTTATCTGACTCTAAAAAATAAAAATGTCACCTCTTAGAAATGTAGGTAAAATAACCTAGCATCTTTCGTTTTGCTCATCTTTTAAATAAAAAAACTCTAAGTTAAGTAGAATTAACATAAATAGCATGATACATGGCATAAATAGTACCTCATTTTTCCCTCCCAGTGCAGGTGGTATTCGTGCTCTGGACCTATTCCGGCTGCTTGTCCACCCCAAAACTCTCGGAGGTTCACGGCCTCAACCCTTCAGAGCTCTGCTCTCTCAGTTAATTAATTAACACATTAATTAATGTGACAAAATGGGTGACAACTCGTGTTCATGTGGCGTGCTTCTCAGGTCAATGATTTGCTCTCAACATAAGGCTTCTCCAAGGACAGTGCTTCCACCCAAGGAAGCCATTCTTCCTATAGAATTTGGGGGGCCCAGTGCAAAATGGAGACAAAGGGCCCTGTTCAAAAATTATTAAGAATTTCAAGACAGCAACAACAGCAGAACGTTAAGCCAAGCCCAGGGCCCTTCTCCGGGGGAGGACCTGGGCACTGCATGGTGTGCACGCCCGTAAGGCCAGCCCTGCAAGGCAGTGATGAGGTTTGAGTTTGAAGCAACATGGCCATTGGAACACCACTGTCAGGGAAGGAGAGAGGGTGGGAGGGGAGAGGGACAGAGGGGGAGCGTGTGTGTGTGTGTGTGTGTGTGTGTGTGTGTTTCCTTGTGGGCAAATTATGCCCAGAGACTGAGATCGCCTTTGCCAATAATTTGTTTAACACAAGTTCACTGCTGGAATTGTAATTTTTAATAAGTATTGTTTTGGATGGGCAGTGCCCCCGCCATCCTCCCAATTATAGCACGTAGGTGAGTCTCCATTGAAACCACTTGTAAAACTATGTTTACTGGGGCGGAACAAAGAGTAAAGTTCTCTGGAGATCAGTAGGATGTAGAAAGAAAAGCCAATAATAATAAACTAATACAGAGGTTAAATAATGGGCTCAAAGTCCCATACCGTATTTTGCGGTAGACAATGCACACTTTTGGCCCAGATTTTTGAGGAAAAAATAAGGATGTACATTATGGGTGGGAATAGTGATTGCACACCACTGATATAGTAGCGAGTATAATGATGTGTATAATGTGCCCCCAAACGTGGGTGCGCAGTACACGCAGCAGTGTGTCATACGGGGCAGAATACAGTATTCGGTGCTGTTTGGGCTGCAAAAGTCGTTTTCGAGAGTGCTGGTGTCTCTTCCCCTTGTCTAAGGGCACCAGCCCTGTCTGATCATTGTCATTAGAACCCCACCCTTAGGACCTCATTTAACTTTAATTATCTCCCTAAAAGTCCTATCTCCAAATACAGACACGTTGAGGGGGATTATGAGGCTTCTTCTTTTAAATTGGGGAGTACTCAACAAGTCCATGGAAATATTTTTTATCAAATCATCTTTTAGAAAGTACACACACACTTATAGCCCCACTTGCAGTGTTTGTATTCTCGTCAGGAGGTTAAGATGTACATAATCTAGACCAGGGGTCCCTGAACTCTGGTCCCCAGGACCAGACGGTCTGGGCCTATTAGGAGTTGAGCCACACAGCAGGAGGTGAGCTTGGATGTTATGCACTGAGTCATCTTGGGAACCATCCCCTCCATCCCCCATCAGGGAAAAATTGTCCTCCGTGACAACAGTCCCTGGTGCCAAAAAAGGTTGGGGACCTCTGCTGACTAGGTTATTTTGAAAATGCACTTTGTGGACCTTCAGAGTTGGACAAATGCTCATAACTGTACAAGCAGGAGGCTGGACTAGGGCACTTGGATCAGGACACACATTTCAACACCAACTGCTTCCTCGCCTGTCGGTACCATAGCACCTGCAAACCTCGGTGCATCTTTGGGCCTAGGAGACACTCACACCTCATAACTTAGAGAAAGCTTACGTGTGCACTTCCATAGTTTGTGTAAAATCTTGATGCCTTAGTGCTAGGTTTAAAAAAGATGGGAATGAACTGCTGAGAAGGAACTAAAGGAATTAGGTGGAATTTTGAAAGAATTCGGAAGGAGGGGTCACCTTGAATGCTGGGATTGTGAAAAATTCTTTGTTATTGAATTCCGTAGCCTTGGGGCATTTTATTTGACCAGAACTGCTTTCCTAATCCCCAGAATCCCCTTTCATGCATCTCCTTGCCAGAGAGGAATAGGCCACGCGATTCTAACTTCCAGACAAGAAAAGTGCGGCAGACTTTTTTGCGGGCACTGGAGTCCCAGTACAGACTGAAGAAGCCCTACCGCTTATAAGAGAGGAGAAAGTACAGCCAACTCTGGTCTTTGCTTGCCTTCTCTCCTTCTCTCCTTCCTAGGTACAATGATTTCGCTCCTCAGCTAATGGACATAGCCCAGGTGCAAATGGAAGAGCAAACGTACTTGGGGTTTTTTTTATCATTTACATTTTACAGCTTTACTGTTTTGTTTTGTTTAGATAACACATGACACCCTGAGTGGTGTGGCTCAGTGGGTTGGGTGCCAAAAGTTTGCTGGTTCAGTTCCCAGTCAGGGCACATGCCTGGGTTGCAGGCCAGGTCCTCTTGTTCGGGGCCTACAAGAAGCAACCAATCAATGTTTCTCTTCCACATCCATGTTTCTGTCCCTCTCTTTTTCCCTCCTTTCTCCATCTCTAAAAAAATAAATAAAAAAAATATTTTTAAAAAGAATAACGCATGCCCATTTTAACAAATTCTAATATAGAAAGGTGTAAAGCACAAAATAAAAATAATCTAGACACTTAACCAAAACAAGCTTTCTCATTATCATTGACATATAGAAAGAATTTTATATAAATGACCTCATAGATTCATAAAAAATAAAAATGAAATAAATGACAAAAAAATCAAAAACAAAAGAAGAAAAAGATGAGCTCATACATGTATTTTCCGACCTACATGTATTTTACTCATTCATATGCATGAAATCTTTTCAAGGCAATAAATAGGGAGGAATATCATCATCATTAGTGACTGCATCATATTCTTCAGAATATATGTATGTGTGTATATATATATGTCTCATAATCCACTTAGCTTCTCAAACAGGTTGTTTCAGTGAGCTGCTATAAATAATATTGAGATAAATGTTCTTGTGTGTGTGTCTTTCACTACTTTTACAGATATTTAAATGAGCGTGTCTGATGTCTTTGGAAGTAACAACACATTAAAAAATATGCAGTCATACTTAGCATAGTTAAAAATATGTGAAACCTCTCTCTTCTCTATATCTATAGAAAATAATTATCTCTGTAGAAAAAAAGGATCTTGATACGCTTTAATTTTGATCACCCCCTCATCCGCTTCCCTGTCTCATGTGATACTGTGTTCAGAATTTGGGGTCTATTGTTTTAATTTATTTTTTATTTATTTTTAAAATGCTTTAAAATATTTTGTATATTTATAATATTTTGTATATTATAATTTTTGTATATTTGTAATTTATAATTTTTGTATATTTATAATATTTATATTTTGCAGGTCCACAGGGGGGGTGAGTGACAGGCAACCGATCAATGTTTCTCTCACACATCAATATTTCTCTTCCTCTCTGCCCCCCTCTCAATAAACAAACAAACAAACAAACAAATAAACATTAGTTATATTTTATCCAAAATCTCTAGATATTATACGGCAAGAAGTTTTTCAAGTTATCTTGTTGACTGCACTGCCGGAAATAGAAGTCCTACATTTATCCATTTTCTCCTTTTCTAAGACCACAGAATTTTTTCATGGTCCCGCGGAAATAATTGGCTGCAAACTTGTTTTTTATAGTAATCTGAAAAATAATTAAAATAATTAATTAATTATTTCTTCAAAAACGATCATTGTGTTCAACTTACTCTGCATGGATTTTGGGTGGTAATATGATCCTCACTTTTTTACATGCCTATTTGTACTCTCTCTATATGTTCAGTTATATTTTTATAAAAATTCTGCCCTCTGACCTACATTTTGCCTAATTTTTAAAGACAAAGTTTAGAGTATGCTGAATAGAGAAAAAGTAAATAGACACCAAAGTGCATTGCGTCACGCTGCATTTCTCAGAAGTGGAAAGGATTCAAGAAGCATCCCGGGAGGAAGATTCGCACATACGAGAGGCCTGGGAAAGAGGCAAGACTCGTTTTCTGGGATAGAAAGAAGCACTGCAATGGAGCAGAGCCGGGGAGGTGTATGAGACCAGGCTGAAGAGGGTGTCGGGGTTCCCCCTTAGGGGGATGGTGTCAAGGATTTAGTGTATTTTTAAGAGTAATGCTAAGCTACTAGGGGGTTCGATTAGACTTCTATTTGACGAGATGACTGACTGCAGTGGGGAGATCAGGGTAGAATGGGAAAACCAGGTGAAATGATCGCAGTAGTGCTAGCAAGGAATAACAGGTCGGAATGGGGCCATAGTGACGGAAAGAAGTAAAAGAGAAGAGGAACTTTACTGAAATGATGAGCAAAACTTTTTAAAAAGTTTTGATTGATTGATTTTAGAGAGAAAGAGGGAGAGGGGAAGAGAGAGACACACACACACATCGGTTTGCATTCAGTAGTTGATTCTGGTATGTTGCTGACCAGGCATCAAACCTACACCCTTGGTGTATCAGGACGATGCTGTAGCTACCCGGCTAGGCAAGCAAACATTTTTGAGGTTCCGCTTCATCATGTAACAGGATGGGAAGTTGGCCGAAAAATGCAAAGGTCCCTACTGCAGAAGCCGAGAAGGCACATACTTAGGTCTCTTCTGAAGGAACTTGCTGTTCAGCTACAAGGAAGTGTTCACCAAGGCTTTCAGGTGTAGGCCCCCCAGTGTCCTGGGCAGCCCCAGCCAGTGACTGTGCATGGCAGGGCTCCTGCGCCTGCCCCTCTCTGCCCAAAGCCGCACCCCTCTCACAGGCGATCTGCTCTGGTGGGAGGACTGAGGCTCCACCAGACCAGCGTTGGCCCGAGGCTCTCTCTGCCACACCCCACTTCCTCCTTGTCCTTTTATAAACCCCAGATCTGCATCATGGTCTGATGGCCATCTCTGCCCAACCCCGTACCCTCCTTTCTGTCTTTCCGAGACTTCCTTCACCAATAAATCTCCCAGCTCTGTCTCATTATCTGCTTTCCTTGGGACCCTATTGACACAGCTGCCAAGTAACAAGGTTGGGGCTATCAGATGAAGGATATGTGATCAGCTGTGGCATTATCTCTGCAAAGGTCATAATTGCCAGGCCATAAGTCACTAACTGTGCTGTGAAATTTTCTCAGAGCATTGGGCAAGCAGATTCTCTCCCGCGCTTCTAGGGAGACCTGCATGTTGTTTTGGAACAGCTGTTTGGAGATGCAGAATTCAGAGGGCAGAGAGCGTGGAACTAACGGTCAGGCCTAATCTTCTCTTCGGGCAGGAGGAGCAGCTATCAGAAGAACTAGCCGAGGCTTGATGTAATTCCCTGCGATCGGTGTGATCGACTGGTTCACCACCCAGGATGGTATTCAACGCTACCTAACCCAGACTCTGGGAATGTGTCACTGTAGGAAGCACAGGACCAGAATTCGCATTTGTGTATGGGGGGCGAATTCCTCTGCGACAGACTTTTCTCTGAGAAACTATGTTCTCATTGTCACTCAACTTGGGGAGAGGTTGGTTCAGAGACAAGAAAAGAAGCTAAGGACTTCGAGAGGTGGGCTGTGCCTCAGCGGAGAGAAGGTCCTCCTGCTCTCCTGGGACTCAGTGGGGCTGGGCTCTTGGGGCTGGATTCTGGGGCGGAGGTGTGATTAGAGTGATGATGGAGCCGTTTTGGGGGAGACAGAGTGAGCCACAGTAGTGCAGGAGTCGGGCAGGGATCCAGGATCGAACTGGAGTTGTATGCACCACTTTCTGTGTTGCATTCCTTCCTTGAACCTCCAGTAAAACCATGCTTAAGTTTTATAGAGAATTAGTTAAAAGTTGTTCGCACATTTGGGCAGATCTGTGAAAGCACAGTGCCCAGACTGTATGCCCATGGGAACCTCATGGCCCCAGCATGTTGGAATTTTACAGGGCGCAATGATACATCTATTTCCTGCCCAAATGTGGCACCAACTAAGAAAGAGAGATATGAAAGAATAAGGCAGCAGGAAAGGAAAACTATCACCTTTATTGCCATTAAAGGCAGCTGAGGGTGTGGAGCAGGTGTGTTGGCCAAGGGGGTTACCTAATATTCCACCCCTGAATTGAACTGACCTACCTCATCATAGGCAGCGCTGGACAACCACACGGAAAAGCCAAGCAGTGGCATACACCCTGAGGGCAGACAAAAGTCAAAGAGGAAATGAGGAGGAAGAACTGAACACCTTTGGCTTCTTCTGCCAAACTCTCCATTCAAATCCCTCCCTCTTTACCTGGGGGCCAGAAAGTGAGGGGAGCAGAGACAGGCCAGGGGCATTAGACACGGAGCCAAGCAAAGGGGGTTTCTCCTTTCCTCACACAGCATGCAGCAGTGAGTGTCAAGGCTCATCATTGTGAAAACCTTGATTATAATGACTGCTTTGCTAAAATGAGGGCCAGAGAAATAAATCTGTAAACATTTATTAATTACGATTGCCTTTATTTTATACTCATCAATAGAACACTTAGACAGGCAATAATAATCAACTTCACTTATCTTTAATGTTTTGTCAATTTTCAGTAATATTTTTTAAAAGATAGCTTTACACATTTTTTTAAAGACTATTTTTAGAGAAAGGAGAAAGGAGGGAGAAAGAGAGGGAGCAAAACATCAGTGTTTGGTTGCCTCTTGTGCGCCCCCTACTGGGGACCTGGATTGCAACCCAAGCATGTGCCATGACTGGGAATCAAACCGGCGACCCTTTGATTCGCGGACCGGCACTTGATCCACTGAGCCACATCCGCCAGAACCCTTTGCACATATGCCAGTTTTCTTATTCTGAAGGTATATATTCTGAATGTAGACTTTATTGAATGATTTGTTCACTTGATTGATAATCTCTACAACCATAGACATATGGAGTGTGGGCTTTCATTTCAATTCTTGTCTATGTTGCAGCCCCACTGGGCCAGGGATGGAAGATGGAGGCTCTCCGGGTCAGTTTCTCACAAAGGAAAGCTCGTTGTCAGGGCTAAGAGAGGAAATGAACCTACCCCTTGCTTTTATGGAGAAATAAACAAGATCTGCTAAGTGGTACTTGAACTTGGCCACTCTCTCTCAATGCAGAGGGGGCACAAGCATCCCCACCTTCCACAGCATCCAGGGAGCTGTAATCTGACAGGCAAAGCAAGTCAGCCGGGGCCTCCCATGGGGAGATGTTATTCAGAGTGAGGTGAATAGCAGTGTTGAGTGGTCCGTGTGGGCTCCAGCAGGACCCCAGAAAAGCTAGAGGGGATGGAGGCCCACTCTAACACCTTGGAAAGAAAAAAGAAAAAAAACCTAAGCATATTTTGAGCATCCCACCTCAGTAAGTTACTAGTCCGGAAAGATTTCACTTCTGGCCCAGGGTCCCTGTGTCTAAAGCAGGCAGCCCCAGAAGCTAGACTCAGGCAGTCTCAGCAAACACAGCAGGTGGTTGGGAAGCGGGCAGCCTGGATGGGAGGTGCCGGGCTCACAGCGGAAGTGGCGAAGTAGCAGGACTATGGGACTCGTGACAGTAGACTTCATCGCAGACCCCAGCTGTGGGTGAAAATGGGCTTGAGACATATTGCCCGTCCTGCTCAGGCCTGCCTCCCCATCTGGGAAGGCGGTGGTTGCAGTGCTGGACCCGGAGAATCAGAACTGGCAGGCTTCAGTGGTCGGCCGCGGGAGAGCTGCTTTGGGACTAGAAAACATCCATCACGTACAGCATTCAGATTTCCTGCTCTACAAAACATTACTCTTAAGCAGAAACAAATTCTAGTTCGTGTTTTTAAGTACTCGGGTTGCCGACTAGCAGTGTGCTGTAAGGGTTGGCGCAGGGCGACTGGTCAGAAGGCCGTAACAGTGGTGTCTATTATGACCAGTGCACCATGGTGTCTTGAACTAGAGAGGCAATACAGGGTGCGGGGGGNGGGGGGGGGGGGGGGGGGGGGGGGGGGGGGGGGCGGTTGGAAATAAATACACAAGGACAAAGATGAGAAAATTACCAAAACAAAGTGTTTAGGAGGAAGGGCCAGGACAACAGCAGAGCGCTGGGAAGGAAGGGCTGCCTTGGGCGTGTACTGTAGCAGGAATGACGGCAGGCAACGTGGAACAGAGGCTACATAAGATTCATTCAACTCCTGGATGTGCCAGGACTGTCCTAAGGAGATCCGCACACCTTAATTCACTCAGCCCTCCCAACAACCACATAAGACAGCTCTGATTATTATCCTCATCTTACAGGAGAAGAAGTTCAGGCACTGAGTGGGCACCTGCCCCCGGTCCCATGACTAGCACGCGGCAGAGTTGGGATTCGAACTTGGGTAGTTGGGCACGCACGTACCTGGAGCTCTTAAGGCTGTACTTAATCTGTCCTCAGGAGGAGGCTGGTAGATTTGATGGTGGGAAGAATTGCAGAAAATGATAAATTATGCCTCCCAGGAGATATGCTCTATGAAGGGGCCCCGATAAACAAAAAGAAAACATCTCTTATACGAAGTTCCCGAATGTAGTGCGTCTCTCATTTAGGAGTACTCCGAGAATCTGTGATGTGTTCAGACTAACAAACATACAGGCCTTTTTTCCGTCCTGGCCACTAGGGGGAAGCGTGGAATGTGAAAAAAGCTTAGACGTTGTCCACGGGTTCTCTAAGGCTGATAATTTCTCAATTTCCCCCTTAACATTAGCAGTACATAAAACATCTTTGTGTTTTCACTGGCGAAGGATTATTTTCAAATAATACTCATTAGGCATTTATAAACACTCTTCCGTACTTTCTATAGATCTATGTATTACCCTAAATGAGAGCAGACACAATAGACTGCATGGTGTGTGATACCATTTATGTGAAGCGTCCAGAAAAGGCAAAGCTCTGGCTACAGAAAGCGGGCAGTGTTCGCCCTGAGTAAGGGCCCAGGGGACGTGGGCAGGCCGTGGATGTGCAGGAGGGGTCTTGCTGCGGGATGAAAATGCTCTGAAACTCATATATGGTGACAGTCGTCCATGTACAATAGTAAGAACAAACACTGCACCGAAAGTCATTGAACGGGACATCTGAAATGAGTGGATTATGTGATCCATAAAATAAGCCTCAACAAAGATGTCGAAAAAAGGAAATGTAACACTTTACAAATCAAACCAAAAAAACCCCTATTGATTCAAAAAGAATAAAAATATGAGGTTGTATATGCAAAAAAAATGCCTAAAAGGATAGTCACTATTAACAGTGACTAATTCTCAGAAATGCTATTGTAAGGGAACACTAGAAAAGTTTTATATTCTGTCTTTCTATATGATTTTTGGGGGCAATATAATTAAAATTTTAATCAAAATGTTTTGGAGAGATTAGAAGTTAAAAATGTATAAAATGTAACGGAACTACAAGTATCATCATTACCTCTAGATAGTAGGGTATGGCTTATATTTTTGTCTTTCTATGTTTATTTTCTAATTTTATAAATGATCATATGTTATTTTTTACAATAATATCTGGAGAGAGCCTAATTTGAAATAAAAAAGCCAGGCAATATTTAGGTAAACTTTTAAAAAACTTACCTTTAGTACAATGTTTATTGTATTTCATATGTAACGGGATATTTTTTAGCTCAACAGAGGCCTGGGACTTAGACGCGTAGATAGAAAGAGAGAACTGTTCCTTGGCATCCCAGCTTGCATGCTCTCTAGTGAAGCTGTACGGTATTCTATTCTCACTTGTATTTGCATCTGCACACCCGTGTAGGTAAGGGAGAAAGAAACCTTTGTGATTTTAGAAATTGAGATATAGCTCTCCTCTTTTAAGGTTTACATTTGTTAGTTCATGTCTGCTGGCAAAGACAGCCGTGGAGAGCCTGGCAGGAATCAGGGGGTTAAAACCATGGAAGGGGAAAATCCTTGAGAAGAAATGTACTATAGGGGAGGGACAAGCTGCACTGATGTTCCAGAACTTTCTGCACGACTTGACTCCTTGGAGGTAGATGTTGACTTGGGGCACAGGGTGCAGCTGAGACAGGAATTGCTCCCTACTTAGATACTACTGCATGCTTTGGGGGGGGGGGAAGCCTTCACTTAAGGAGTTGGAAGAGCTGTACTGAGAAGGCCACTTCTAAGAGTAACAGTGGAGCAAAGAACCCCAAAGAAACACTTTGCCCCAACCTCACCTTCGGAGACCACGGAAAGTGACTGATACTGACCTGTATCAGTAGCCATGGAAACAGAGAGCAGGGCACCAGGTCTAACAGAACCGTACCTTAGAACATAAGCCCCTTTCTGGCAAGCAAGGAGCATGGTGATGGATTTATGGGGGGCCCTTCCCTGTGGGCCTCTCGTAGTGTTCCCATGCCAGAGTGAATTGCAGCCTGGAACCATTGCCCAGCCTCCTTCTCTGTGGGCTGTGAGCACTGAAGGGGGTTGTACAGTGTGAAAAAAAAAAAAAAAGACGTTGAAGCAAGCCCGTGATGGGTCCTCTGGTGCAAAATTCTGGGTTTCCCCAAGTCTCCCAGTAGGAGCCGTGATCAACTGTGCCAACAACACAGGAGCCAAAAATCCGCGCATCCACTCCGTGAACGGGATCCAGGGGCCACTAAAGAGACAGACTTCCTGCTGCTGGTGTGGGAGGCGTGGTGACGGCCCCAATCAGAAAAGGGCGAACCAGAGCTCAGGAAGAAGGGGCATCCAGCGGTGGCAATTCGACAACCAGTCCTTCGGGAGAAAAGATGGTGTGTTTCATTATTCTGAAGATAATGCAGGGATCATAGTAAACAATAAAGGCGAGATGAAAGGTTCTGCCACCCCGACCAGTTGCAAAGGAATGCGCGCATTCATTCCCCAGGTCTGCATTCAATGCTTGGCAGCATGGCACGACGCTCCGGTTTATTTGTAAAGGACAAAAACCATGAAAAATCATTTCCTCAGAAGAATATAGGCCTATGAAAGACTAGGATTTCTGTCTGCCTTGGTGTCTGGTCGGAGCAGTGCCTGACATGTACTAGGGCTCTGTAACTAAGAAATGATGAAGGGGTCGGGGGATGAGTGGGAGCCCGCTTGGCCCGGCCCTCCGCCCGGTGCCGGCTGGGTTTCAGCAGCACCACAGCTGCCCTGGGCCTCCGACCAGGGTCCCGGAGGCCCCAGGGAAGGGCAGGCCCCCTCCGAAGTCAGCGATCGAGGAGTCAAGAGTGGTTTACATGTAAAAGGAAAACATCTCACTAGTTCACTCTAGAACGTCAAGAGTGAGGGTGGCGTTATTGCTCCCGTGACCAGGAGTGCTACACCTGGCCCTGCCGGGTCACGCCTGTCCACACGTGCTCTCCTGAGCTGCAACCTCTCAACACACAGCACAGAGGGAGCTCGAGACAGACATATGCCAGAGTTCAGAAACAGAACTGATCACTTCATGTGGTCCAGAAACACAGCTGCAACCTTGCATAGAGTTTTGGAGGTCTTGAGAGGGTGATTAGAAGGTAGGAAGAATGTCAGAAAATACCTTCAAAAGAATGATACTTTAAAGATGTATCTCTTAAATGGGTCATATTTAGAATTTAATGGTTAGGCTGTCGATGTATGTATTATTCTCCCTGAAAAATGAAAATTCAAATTTAAAAAAAAATCTAGTAAAATGCTTTATTATGTATTTCTGGCTTCTAAAACCAAGAAAATGCCAAACAATATCTAACTATCATAATGTTTTATTCCCTTAAAAAGGGAACATTTTCATAGTTATAAAGTAGTATAATGTGATCCAGATGGGTTAGCTGAGACAAAGGGTCGTCAATAAAATACTTGACTAAAGGCAAAGAGCATTGCCTCTAGGCATCGGTGTTCTGATTATATAACATCCACATTTTTTGAAAAAACAATTAGGTCACATGAAAGCACAGAGATGCTTTAGGCATGCAGATAATGCAGACAGCAGCGCCCAGTGGAAGGGCCAGAGAGGCAGCAGTTCCGTCCAAACGTGTACCTGCTCTGTGGTTCTCAGTGTTCTCTTCCAAAATGTTGGAGCTCCAGGGGGCACTGGGTCTCCTCCAGCACCCACTGTTGCACACACTCTAAGTAACACAGTGGCAGGGCCTGCAGGCATCACCTGCAAACCCCAACCACCTTCTGAGTGGTCACCTGACTTCTCCCTTCACCCGGAGTGGCCACTGAGCCAAGGTCCCACTTTCATCTGGCTAACCCTACTCATCCTTCACACTCAGGTGAGAAAGTGTCTTGGCCAGGAAGCGCCCTGTGACCACGACTTGCTCCCCTCTCCTCCTACAGGCTTCCACAGCTGCTTTCACATTTCTGAGTCCCGACAGAGTATATGGCATTTTGTTTATTTTCTTTCTCCCTGGCTAAAATGTTGCTGCTTCTCGGTCTGTCCGCACTGGGATAATGTCAACAGCAGGCAGTTCAGTAAATGTCCATTGATGAAGGTTATTTGGAGTTGTGAAAAATAGTGAGTTGATTTGACCAAATATAAAAAAAAAAGTTGCTTAGAGAACCCCGTCAACAAGGCCTGATGCTGCAGAGTTTTTCAGGGGTCATTGAAAAAAATTGAGAAACACAGGTCAGTTTTCGTTCAGTTTCTTCTCTCCAAGAGGACACTAAGAAATCACTTTGGCCCTCTGTTCATGCTCAGAAAAATCTGAGAATGAAGATAATCACCCTTCCATTTTCAGCAAGAGTTTTTGCTATATGGCAGGGTTTGAAATGACTGGCAGGAAATTATAACCAGGTAACGTTATGAAGAATGTGGACCCTTTCCTGCTCTTCTAAGCTCAGTGTTCCCAATTTCCTCTTGACCACAAAAAGAAAGAGAGAAAGAGAGAATGAGAGAAAGAGGACAGGAGAGGAAAGGAAAAGGGGGAAAAAAGAAAAAAGAAAAAGAAAGAAAGATAGTTCTAGTCTTAAATCTGCAACCCCTATGGCTAAGGAGAAAAATTGTTCTTAAATTGCCATTTGACAGGCGGATGCAGCTGCAGCCCAGCCTGAGCACCCCGGTCTGCCCTCACTCTGGCCAGTTAGTTGCAGAACCCATCACAGACACCAGGAGGGGGTCGTCCTGTAGCCCCCAGCAACCTCAAAATGGAGCTGGGAGCTCTTTCCATACTAATTGTAAGGGGATCAAGCAACAGGTTCTTATCTTTTTAGTCCCATCTTTTCTAACCAGTTGTAAAGATGGCAAGGCTGTACTTCTCTTGGTACTTTAGATCCAGCCTTATATAAGGATTATTTGTCCTAAAGTCTGGTAGGTCAGTCTTTAACCCCACCCCACATTTAACATTTTTGAAAGTAAAACAGGAAATTACTTCAAGAAAATGGCTGGAAGAAAAACAAGTATTTTCTACCCAGAGACAAGGAATTTTTTTTTAATTAAAACTTGCCAAAGGGAAAAGAAGCAAGTAATGTCCAATTCTTAAACTTCCCAAGAGGAAACAACAACAAGTATTATCCCTCTCTCTATGCTACCATAGTTACACACCCTCTTCTTCAGCTCTTTATTGGTTGCATCTGGGACTACGATGGCCCTCCTGTCCCCCTGTGTCCCATCAGACCAAAGGAAAAGGAAAGGCCACTCCTTTCTGTGTCTTCTGGCCATGGAGAACACTTCGGCTGTCCCTTGTCTGCGTCCAGTCTGTAGTGATCGGGGAAGCGTTAGCTGGTTCTGTCGTTTCTCGGTGTGGAGGCTGCAAAAGGGAACCAGAAGTACCTTCCCGAAAATGGCGTTTATTTGTGTGTTCTGGGTCTCTGAGAGAGTTCTCCAGAGTGCATGCAAGGAGGCAGAAAAAAGATTCTTTGTGTGCCTTTCACTGAGTCCTGAGATTTTGTCCTCAGTAGGACTCATTGTCGTTGTAATTGAATGAATTTCCATAACTCTATTTCTTTTCCATGGTAAGGAACTATAATATCCACGCTCCTTTAAAAGTAAAATGACAACTGAAGTCAGTATAATGAGTGGTTAACTTTCAGTGGGAGGTTTAAGGTTCAGGAAGATCTTATATTTCATAAAATTACTCATGAATCTATCATTCTTGCCTCTTCTTTCTGTCTGTTTTCACATTTCTCTATATTAATTCTCACACAGTATGGTTGGGATTTATTGCAAGCTACTGTAAATGCCTTTTAAAGTCCAGCCCTGGCTGGTGTGGCTCAGTGCATTGAATGGCGGCCTGTGAACTAAAGGGTCACTGGTTCGATTCCCAGTCAGGGCACATGCCTGGGTTGTAGGCCAGGTCCCCAGTAGGGGACATGAGAGAGGCAACCACACATTGATATACCTCTCCCTCTTCCTTCCTCCCTTTCCCTCTCTCTAAGAGTAAATTTTAAAATCTTAAAAAATAAAGTCCAGAAAGGTTAGTAAGTATTGGAAGACAGTAACAAATGCACAACTGCATGTCCCTGATTGTGGTCACCCGCCCTGGTGCTCAGGCACCGCCTGAGGGCTGTGGACCTGTTGTGTCCTCATTCAGATGGAGATGTCCTGCCCTTTCCTGAAGTCAGAGGATGATTTTCTTCCAAAAACTTAAAAATTCTTGTCCTCACTTTTTAGATTGCTAATCCACTTGGAATCGTGTGTGTGTGTGTGTGTGTGTGTGTGTTGTGAGGCAAGGGGCCAGTTTTATGTGCCCTTCCATGTGGACGCCCAGTAGCTCCTGCTTCACTTACTAAGTTCATCATTTCCTCACTAATTTCCAGTCCATCAAACAGACCCATTCCATACACTTGCGTGGCCTTTCTGAGCCTCCTGTTCTTTCCCATTGGCTATTTGTTTATCCATCTGCCTGTATCAACTGTCTTAAACTCTGTAGCTTTATAAGTCTTTATATCTAGTAGGGTAAGTTACCCCAAACACACACAACTTTTCTTATTTTTAAGCATATATTTGTAGCCAGATATTTCTATTAGACTGCAAACTTGGCTAGACAAAACTCGCCCACACAAAGATAATTCCACACCGTCCAGATGATGGCCAAGTGCGTATGCTGACGAGAATATGAGGAATTCTGCTTCCAGTTAATACTGAGTTATGAGGAAACAGGAAATTGACTTTCAGGGAGAAGCAGAAAATATTACCATAACCAAAGTGCCAACAGGAATGAAAAAGTTCAGACGGAATCCTGCTTTATTACTGCTGCCTTCGTGGGTAAATCTTTTGAACTGAGTTATTGTCAGGTGAGAAATGTCTTTGCCAGAACTTACAGAGGCCCTCCCATCCACAAACTTTATTATATTGACTTGAGTTTTGAAAAGAGCTTTGAAAGAGTTTTAAGGAGTCTTACAAAGCTATTGGGCATTTCTGTTCAACCTTCAGCTTAGGAGACAGCCAGTCACTGTCGGAGTCACACGCAAATACGTGGGAAACAAGTTCTCGGGAACAGCGAAGCTGCAGTAATGTGGGGCGGCACGTGTAATCGCACTGGAATCTGCCGACGCAACAGTTCTCACGGACACTGGGCAGCGCCGGGATGCTTGCTCTGGAGCTGAAAAGGCTCCCGAGAGCGCTCGGAACCCGAGTCCTGTGCTCGTCCTCGCCAGGCTATTAACAAAGATAAGAGGGAAGCACCTAGACAGAGGCCTGAGCAAGATACCTGTAAATGCGTGCTTCCTTTTTGAAAAAGTACAAAAAGTACAGAAAGTAATCGCAGAAGAGTTCTCGTCTCAGAGCCCCAGCAACCTCAGCATGGAGCTGGAAGCTTCCTCCATACTAACTAAGGCAATTCAATGACAGATGAAAATTTCACACAGAACAACAGGTGCGCTTCGTACTAAGAGAAGAAAACTGTAGGCTGATTTCCTTGTGACGAAAAAAGAAAAACCCCACGTTTATATTTGGGGATTTCTTGAGCTGAATTTCCACATAATCCGAGAAAATTCTGGGTTTGCATTAGAAGTTATCATTATTTTAGTGAAGTTAACAATCTGAACTCTTCTCAAGACTTACCCCGTGAGGTATGTTTTCGGTTGGGTGCTATGGACTTGCTGTTTCTGTAGGTCAACAAGGGCTGCCTATCGGCACTGTCACGGAGGTCAGCTCTGCAGAACAGGCCATGATTCCCTGAGCCTATAATATCATTCAACAAGCATTGTTTGAGGGCTCTAATATGGTTTTTCTTCTCAGACAACTCCCATTCTACTCCAAAAGTCTAAAACATAAAGAAATAGCCCTGGCTGGTGTAGCTCAGTGGATTGAGCGCGGACCTTGGAACCAGAGGATCGAGGTTCGATTCCCAGTCAGGGCACATGCCTGGGTTGCGGGCCGGTTCCCGGAGGGGGATGCACGAGAGGCAACCACACATTGATGTTTCTCTCCCTCTCTCCTTTCCTTCCCCTCTAAAGATAATTAGATAAAATCTTTAAAAAATAAAATATAAAGAAATAATTGAAAAACAATAATAGAGCGAGGCACAGAATGACACAAAAGACACAAAAGAAGGTGTGATAGACTCAGCTCAGTCAGGTGAGGAAAGGTGAAGTGAAGCAGATGTTGTTGGAGCTGAGTAATTAGAAGTTGAGCCAGTTGAGGGGTTGGGAGTGCCTTTCCAGGTGGAGTGAACTACATGTACAAGATTCTTGAGGCGTGAAACAAACAGGATGGCAAGTTCACGTAGTGATGCTGTTAAATCACTGAGGCTGTCTGGATCATGGGCAAGGAAGGGTGGCTGGAGGCTACAGGATTATCGGATTAAGGGCAGAAAATAAGATTGGGGAGAGATTGGACAGGTGTGCTTTATAGAGGGCCATGGATGTCCTACTGTGGAACAAGAATTTTGACTGTAGAGTGTTAACAAGTTTCAATGACCTCAGTCGGATGTTCGTGGGTTAGAGAAGTTTTACCCTAGGAGCTAACAGGATCTACCTACCATTTTAGAAGGATAGTTGTGCCTTGAGGAGCAGGAAGACCTGCCAAGTGGTGAAAGGTGTGAGAAATAGAACCGAGGTGATGGTTGGGGACAGTTTGAAGGTGGAAAGGACTAGGAGGAGGAAGAGATATGATACTGATAAATTCAAGAGTTTGGCTCCAGAATATTTTGCTACTATTTGAGGTCTATTTTAAAATGCACTATTTTCCTTATTGAAAGTTCCCTATGACTAAAATAACTGGTTTGTGGCTTCATAAAACCTGTTATTCTAAATCTCTTAACGACAGAATCAAATCATGCCATGATAAATTCAATCAATTACTGTCCGATCCAAAGATGAAGTTTAACAATCAGTATGATTGGTCCCACTGTTTGGTTTCTGCTTGAGACACAGTAGATGTAACCAGTCTTCAGGTCATGCGATGAAGGAGAAAAAGTAATATTCTCTTCATTCCCTTCCCCTTCCCCAGAAATAATCTCAGAAAGTAAAAGTTAAGTTTTGATATTAGCTTAATCATTCATTTGGGTAATGATCATTTAAAATTATATATCCATGTGAAAAATTCAAATATTACTATTTAACTACAAATCCCTCCAACTTGTTCACTAAAAACTGAGCCAAAAAATAAGTAAAATAAATATTTTGTTTCTAGTAAATTTTTTCAGAGAGATATTTAACTAGTAAAAACATTATATAGCCCTGGCTGGCCTAGCTCAGCAGATTGAGCACGACTGAGCATGGGCTGTGAACCAAAGGATTGCAGGTTTGATTCCCAGTCAGGACACACGCCTGGGTTGCCGGCCAGTTCCCCAAGGGGGGCCCATATGAGAGGCAATTGATATTTCTCCCTCTCTCTTTCTCCCTCCATTCTCCTCTCTAAAAATAAATAATAAATATCTTTTAAAAAAAGGTATCTTCCTCAGTGGATTGAGCGTGGGCCTGTGAACCAGAGGATTGGAGTTCGATTCCCAGTCAGGGCACATGCCTGGGTTGCAGGCCGGTTCCCTGCATGCCAACTCCCAGCAGGGGACGCACAAAAGGCAACCATACATTGATGTTTATCTCCCTCTCTCCTTCCCCTCTAAAGATAAATAAACAAATAAAATCTTTAAAAAAATAAAAAATAATAAAAAAGGTATCTTCCTTAAAAACACATTATATAATACACTTTATTACAGTTGACAGTGTGGCTTCTGGTTGACAGATGCCATCTGACAGGACAAATACTTGGCGCAGAAATTACTGACACATTCAGAAACTAATCTTTCCTGAATCCAGCTGCAGTTCTCAAAAGCTGGCTTGAAGTGAACTGTCCTTTGTAACAGAAAATTCAGATTAAAAAAAATCATGGACCGACTAGTTATCTCAGATCTATTGTTCATGATTGCGCCATATATTTCCTTCAACAATTAAAATAATGTTTAAATTGGAAGTAACTAATTTTAAATGTAAAGTGGTTTTTAGATATCCTTGTCTCTTTAGAATGCGCATTGCGTTTTTGTAAACTTAGTTTCCCTTTACATCCCTGTCTTCATAAAGAGAGGTGACACGGTGCCCTGGCTAGTGTAACTCAGTGGATTGAGCACGTGCCTGTGAAGCAAAGGGTCACCAGTTCGATTCCCAGTCAGGGCACATTCCTGGGTTGCAGGCCAGGTCCCCAGTAGGGGACACATGAGAGGCAACCACACACTGAAGTTTCTCTCTCTTTCTTCTTCCCTTCCCCTCTCTCTAAAAATAAATAAATAAACTGTTAAAAAAAGAGAGGTGATGTGGTTTTCTGATTCTGCTGCCAGGGTTTAGGTTTTACATTGGGGTTCACACTCCAGGCCCCATACTCTATTTCACTTTGACTTTTTAAATGTGTATCTTTTATTTAATTAAAATCAGTCAATGGTCTGACAATAAAAGTGCTGCCAGTGGAAACTGTTGTTAAACTTACATCACATTGCTTGGTAAAGTTGAAAAAGGCTAATAAAATACAGGTTGCTTTTGGACGTGATAACAGCTGCTTCAAAGGGTTATTTTAAATACATACTGAATGTTACAAGGAAGAAAGAAGCCTTCAGTATGCAGTCACACTTGGCATTTAGTAGTTCTAAATAAGGTTTTAGAGAAGGCAGCCCTCGGCCAGGAGGTTAAGCCAGAAAAGTTCTGCTGGGCACAGCTAGCTCTTTCTTCGCCCCATTGAGGAAAGTGAGATGCAGCAACCTGAAAGCAAGTCTGCACCGAATTTCCGAGTTAAGTTTTATTTCTTACCTTAACTCCACGCCGCTGCTTCAACAACCTCACTTTCATGGCATAATACACAGCCATCTTATCTGCTCGCAGTTATGTGGCCCAGAAATTTGGTCTGCGTTCGGCTGGGTGGCTCTTTTCTGATGTTGCCTGGGCACACTCAGACATCTGCAGTTGTCTGGCCTCAAGGCTGGCGCTGGAGAGTCTAGAATGGCCTAGCTGTAGGTGGGGCCTCTCTCTCCATATGGTCTCTCCTCATGGAGGCTAACCCAGGCTTCTTCACATGGTGGTCCCAGGGGTCCAAGAGTGGGAGAGCTCTCACCAAGTCATTTTCACGGGATTCTGTCAAAACAAGGCAAGCCCTGACCAGTGTGGCTCAGTTGATTGGGCGTCATCCTACAAAGCAAAAGGTCTCCAGTTGGATTCCCAGTCAGGGCACATGCCTGGGTTGTAGGTTTGGTGTCCCTGGCCGGGGCGCATATGAGAGGCAGCCAACTGATGTTTCTCTCTCACTTCAGTGTTTCTCTCCTTCTTTTTCTCCCTTCCTTTCCCCCTCTCCAAAAATAAATAAAATAAATCGTAAAAACAAAGAAGTATAAGGCAAGCCCAAATTCTAGGGGATGGAATAACAGTCTCCATCTTTTGATGGGAAGATGCAGAAAGTCACACTTCACAAGACTGTGCATACGGGGGGAGAATTCGTGGCTATCTCCCCCCCAACCTGTTACACTAACAATGGCTCAAAAATCAGAAGTAACCAGAAATTTGATTACCTAAAAATTAGAACTCTCTTGTACTATAAAAAATACCATAAGAAGATGAATGACAAATTAGAAAAATATTCATAATTTATATTAGAAACAAAAGTTTACCATCTCTAGTACACAAAGAACTTCTAAAAAATAGAATAGGAAAGTACAGACAACACTAAAAAATCTACTAGGCCCTGCCTGGTGCGGCTCAGCGGGTTGAGTGTGGGCCTGCAAACCAAAGGGTCTCTGGTTCCATTCCCAGTCAGGGCACATGCCTGGGTTGTGGGCCAGGTCTCTAGAAGGGGAACTTGAGAGGCAACCACTCATCGATGTTTCTCTCCTCTCTCTCCTTTTCCCTCTCTCTAAAGATAAAATAAATCAAAAAATATTTTAAAAAATTTACTAGAGATATGAGCCAATAGTTTTCAGAAAAAGAAATGTACATGGACTTTAACCAAATGAAAAACTTTTCAACCTCACTCTTAATAAAAGAAACGCAAATGAAAACTACAGTGAGATATTTTTCGTCCATCACATGATCAAAACCCCAATGCTTGACCACACACTCCAACAGGAAACAGGCGCTCCCTACATGGCTATGTCGAGAGCGCAAAATGGCGTGGCTCCAATGGAAGGACTGATTCAATAGCTAGTGAAGTTACACCTCTCTTTGACCGAGCAATCCCCCTTTCAGAAATCTATCCCAAAGACATACTGGCAAAAAAAATGTGCAGGAAGCTATTCATTGCAGCAATATTGGTGACCGTAAATACTAGAAGCAACTCGAATGTTCATCCGTAGGAGACTGATTGAGTCAACCATGGAACCCACTGAGGGAGTCCTATGCCACCATGAAAAGTAATGAGGACTGCCTCTGTGTGCTGCAATAGAGTCATCTCCAGGTGCATAGTTAAATGACAAAAGCAAGGTGAAGACCTGTGTGCATAGGGCACTGCAGTATATCTAGTAAGTAAGGGGAACAATTGTATGCACACATATAGCTTATACCAAAATATGGAAGAAAAACACCCCACAAAGTAGAAGGAACCAGATGGAAGGAATAAAGGGAAAAGATAGACTTCTTTGCATATATCTTCAAAGATTTCACCTTAGAGCCAAGCAAGGACTTTACATCATTATTAAGAAGTTTAAAATGGTCTTAAAAGGCAATCCTTCAAAAGCAATCTGAAACTGATTCGAGTCATGGCAAAGGGACACAGAGAGGGACTGCTCTGTGTGACTTTAAATCTCAGTACATCATTGTGTATACAGTAAGGGTAAAAAGTAGTCCGTAATAAATTCTGAAGTGTTTTTAGTAATTTTATTATTAATGAAAGCATTTGTGGTTTTGAGACAGCAGTGTGTGTGTTATGGAATAATTCACTTGAGTAATTATGTTGGTGTCTCTGAGATGCAAATTTTTGGAGTAGAACAGAAGATTGGTCAGGTTAAGTAAAAACCCTGTGGTTCTAATTTGTTACAGAGGTATGAGTATGAATTCATGATGTATTTTATCTTTAAAAAAGAAAATCCTTAGTTCTATCCACTTAAAGGCCTAGATACAATGGCCAGCCTGACGATGGCAATGGACACCCTTTAACCACCCAGATAGTAGTTTAAATACTTAAACCCTTAAGTATTACAACCACATTGGAAAGAAGCAGAGCTCCTGCTGATTTCAGGTCTGGGGTAGGATATTCACATCTTTTTTCTTTTTTAGGATATTCACATCTCATACCAGAAAGTAAGGATGGTATCCAAGACTATGAGCATTAAGTCAAAAGGATTCAAAAAATAAATTAAAAATTAATTTAAAAGAAGAATGGATTCAAAAGACCTCTTGAAGAATCTCCTATTTGTCACTGATGGAAAATTTGAGTATTAATAAGGGTAATAACAGCAATCGATTGAAGTACATAAATTATGCTTAAGTTGCTGAGTTTATAATCATGCTAGAAATAATTTATTGGTCACTTATAGAGAATGCTGTTTTACTGTCTTGAAAACTGGAAATAAAAATAAAGACCCAAGTATTTATTCCATCCTTCCTGTATGGACTGTATCTCAGTGTAGTCAAACAATTGGTGAAAGAAGTTTCTCTTTAGAGTAGTGATCCCGCTAATACATAATGATACAATATCACCATTTCACAATGCCTAATGAAAAAATGGGTAATTGACAAATGAGTAAATGCCTAATTGACATAATGAGTAAATCTGCACGCAGAGCACAGGAAGATGCTGTACACTGTTCTCCGCACTTTTGTTTGAAAATTTCCACAATAAAATGTTAAAAAGAAAAAAATGTCTTTTTTAAAAAAATTGGGAAATTCTTCCATTTGAAAGCCTTCCCACGGACATTACTGTGGCTCAGTAGAATACCTAGAACTGTGGCGGTTCATACTGCAATGAGGGGGGAGCTTCTACCAAGGATAAAGGCCACAGAGCCCTGCTCAGATCACACGGCTTTTTGGATAATACTGCAATGTTCGTGTGATGTTACACATGTGTGTGTTCATATGTTATATTATTTGGATATATAAATATTAGTGAATGAGAACAGAAGCACTAAAGATATTCCAGTTTTATTCAAGTGAGTTCAAACCCAAACTCAGGAATCCAGGCGTACATACACTGCAGTAAGGTAAAGGCAGAGCGAAACTAAAGCGAATGCAGTTTGTATCGTCAGCTCAATTCCTATGACACGAAACTCAAACCCCAAGGTGAAAGTCTTTGAAGCTCTTTGCCACAATGCCATATTCTGACCTCGGACACATAAAATCTCAAAAATTTCAGTCCTGAAACCTATCAAGTAGATACCAAAAATCTTCAAGGCACATTAAAGTTTTCTAGAAAAGAAGTCTTAAAAAAAAAAAAACCCAACCAAAATGACTAAAACTACAAAAGCACCTATCAGTCTCTACGACACTTTTTGCTGAGTATCAATCTGCACGAGATTCCTCTTGAGCCTCGGTGGCCTCAGCAGCAGCGCTGGCTTCTTCCTGTAAATCATCCGCGGTAGAGGATTCTGACTCAACTGGAGAATTTGTTTCTTCCAGCTCAGCACATTCATCAGAGCTTTCGTTCTCTGATGTACGTTTATCATTATTGATGGCAAAGGCTTCATCTGGAGCTGCGCTGGTAACCTCCAAGGTCATTTCGGTGCTGACTTCGGCAGTTTCGCCCGTGGACACATTTGGAACCTCTGGCCCAGGTTCAGCCCCAGCTGCGGGGGTCTCCACCTGAGCAGGCTGCGCAGCTTCGGGACAGGCTGCAGCCTCTGCTGCCGCTGCAACTGTAGCATCTGAGCTTTCTTCAGCATCGGCCACCTGAGCTTCCACTGAACACCCTTCAGGGACTTCAGAACTTGCTTTCTCCACTTCCACAAGGTTCTCTTTTTCACCTGAAAGATTTAGTCCATTAAGCAAAGTGTAATATTCATTGAAAGAGGATGGGAAGACAGTGGAACACTGTGCACTTAAAAAAACGAGATAGATCTATATGCGCTGATGTAATGTCCTTCAAGGTAGACTGTTAGGTGAAAAAAAACAAGAAAAAGAGCAATGCATACAGCTTAGTACCATTTATATTAGGACAGAAGGAGGGTAACTTACGTGCCTAGCTAGTTATACTTGCCAAGATTCTCTCCAGGGGCACTCAGAGAATCTGGTATTATTGGTTGCCTCTGGGGAGGGAAAATGGGGGAATGGACTTTTCTGCAAATGCTTTGAACATGTCGAACTTTAAAAAAGAATTTACATGTATTATGTATTCAAATACAAAGGACAGGAGCATGAGAGCCAACCCACCATGAGACAGCATGGAGAAGTAGCCAACTTACCAGCCAATGACTCTGAGGAGTTACTCCTTTATTCTCAACCTCAGTTTTGCTGTCAGTAAAGTGGGGGATATTAATAATATCTATCTCACAAATCTATTGTGAGGGTTGAATAAAATACTGTACACAAAAGGGGGTTTAAAACCACTAAACTGCGATGGAAATGCTGCATTTTATTAGTATTGCAATTGGCCTTCTTATCATTCTATTCAATAATATTTACTAATGACATTATGTTTCTTATTGTTGTCATGACTGAAAGGTTAAAACTGGTCCATGAGCAGCTGCTCTCTCTCTCACCCAATAATGCTCACAGTAATTGATAATAATAGTATTATCATTGAGATGGGAGAAAAGTATGGTTTAAGCAAGGAATGTAAGGCAAGGAATATTTATTAGCGTGAAAATGTAAAGCTTCTGTTCCTGTATCTGCCATTTCATTAAGCAGATCAACTGAGGGACTCAACAGGCATGACCGATTCTTACTAATGTCAAGTGCACTTCGGGCAAAGACATCCGGATAGTCTTAGCTAAAACTGAAACAGGAATTAGTTTTATGATTTAAATAAGTGATGAGGGAATGAGAGGTCAGGCTGCTGAGGGGCAGGCACCACAATTACGCCTGCGTGAATGGGAGCCTGGGTGGGGTGAGTGGTACCACCACACAAAGAAGCCAAAACCGCTGGGCAGCAGCATGGGTTCGGAACGGTGTCCTTTACTGACTGCGCTCGTCCGAAGCGCATAACAACAGCCTCCAGGTTTTGGCTGGGTTTCCCCTTTCTGAACGAACTCCTACCCAGAGCCACTCTGGATTAAGTTAGCAAAGAAGCCCAAAGCAAATAGTAAGCATTGGTAGGCTAAGATGGTGAAAATCAGAACCTCGAGGAAAAAATAATAATAGATTAACTTTACCTTGAAGTGGCTGTAACTCTGTTTTGGTTTTTTCTTTCAAATTTGTTATGGGTTCGCTGTGTTTGCCTTGCTCTGATGTTACTGTCCTGTAGGTCTGAAAACAGAAATGTAATTAAGTTTATTTCTTGAGTATTTTTTGTCATGACTTAGGTTCATCATGCCGAGTTCAAAGGTACATACAATTCAAAGAAGAAGAAGCGATGCCTGTCATCTACTCTTTCATTTCCTTTTAGAATCCACAAAGAAGGAAAGAAACAAATGCGCTAACAGGGGTCGAAGGTGACCGAAAACATGCACAGTAGCTAGAAAGGCAAAGGCACCTGACAGGGCCAATCTGCTGAGTCAGCAGCCTCATTCTCGGTACACCAGTGCTGACCCTGTGCACAAGTTCGCACCCCTGAGCTGACCTTCCCAGCAGCAACATCCCGAGGGACATTAGTCTTCTTGTTCGAGGGGCTAGGATGCAGGATGAGAAAAATAACTACTTTAAGCAGAACTGAAGACATGATGATATTAGAGTAATTCACACTCATGGGTGGCCCAGAGAACCCAGCTTTTCCAAAACTAACATAGTCAAACATGGAGTAGAAGGAAGGCCAGTGGGGGAGAGGGGCTCAAATTTAGACCTTGGAAGTTATTTCCAAGTGGTATTAATTGTTCATTAAACATAGCATTTAATATATACCACAAGTTTCACACACCAGTCTGGCATTATGTTTTTTTCATCTACCCAGACCCTCAAATAATTAAAATGGCCTGGGCCTTTCTCAGAATCCCATGTCCTGACCTTAACATTGCTTTGAGTTTCCTACAACTTGTGAAACATATGAATTCCTGAAGGCTGGGGGCAAACACTTACATAGTATCCACCAGCACTGACCGTGACACCTACAACCAGATAGTAGGTCATATTTGATCCAGGTGATCCAGGAAACTTTTTAGATGACATCCAGCGGAAAGATGCTGGGAAAACAAGTTTAAACACAGTTAGTTCCACCATTTAAGCAAAACTATTTTATAAAAAAAACTTCTGCTCAGTGAACCTAGAATCTATTAACATCGAATGACTTGAGCTTAAGGGAATATGGTATTATGAGGTACAGTAATAATTCCACTTGACATTTTCTCAACCTAATTTGACAAGTGTGTATGAAACCTGTCATTCTGATGCTTAGCACCATGTTTTTCTTGGAAGGAGTGCAGGCAGGGGTAAGGAGAAATGACAGGAGCACTAACAATTGTAAAGTCAAACAAGAGGCATATAAGCAGAAGAAATTAATTTACTGCTCATACTCTACCACAGGATTTAGTTTTTAAGATTATTTTTCAAAAAATAATTAAATACATTTATACCTAAATTTTTATGTTAAAACATTTATGTTGAAATTTAACACATTTTTATAAGTCTGTAACACAAATGGATATGTTTTTCTAGTACAAAGCCTTTAAAGATGGGCAGTGAGAAGCCTTTCTAAGACAAATGTTGCGAGAAGGTCATATCTGAAACAGAAGTACAATTCTGTACAAACTAATAGATGAGAGTGCTGCGTATATTCAACTATACGAACTTGGTGGGGCTGGAATTTGTATCTACCCTGTTTCCTGGAATTGAATTTTTATAATAGACTCAAAGCTAGAAGGAGCTGAAAGTTCACAGAGCTGATATTCGTTATTTTAAAGATAAAAATGTGGAGACATTTATTTATCCATCCACAAACAGCTGAGCACCTACTATGTGTTTGATTCTTAGAGGCATTAGGGATATAATGGTGACCAAGACACATGAGGCTCCTGGCCTCGGGGAGCTCACAGCCTACAGAGAAGGAGCAGATGTTCAGACAAGTAGCTGCCTGTGGACAACTATTCAGGACAGTGTGACACACGCTATCATCCGTGCCCGCAGAAGCTGCAACAGCAGCGTGAGAGTACGGGGAAGACGCAGCCAGTGGGCTCAAGGCAGCTACCACAGTTGAAGAAACATGGCCTATTATAGAATGACAATTAAAAAAGTGATCAAAAAAAGACATGGCCTCAGTTTTGAAGGGACATGGGAGTCTGTCAGATAAACAAGGGAAGGGAAACTGCGCTGGAGGCAGAAGTTGTGTGACTCAGAAAGGACAGAGGAGTCTGGTGTGGACTGATGGAGAGAGTATCGGTGTGGGGACCAGAAATTTACACTGATGGCAAATCTTTGTAGTAGTAGAATTTTCCAATTCTAGTAGAAGTGGAAAAATTCATATATATGGTCTTAGTTTGAATATAAATGTCCATCTCTTAGAAAAAGAAAATTTTCCACAAATGCACCCAAATAAGCTATGAGAAGAGATTATGGGGTTGACTTGTAGCTGTCAACCAGACATAAATATCAAAAATATTTTTTAGCCCTGGCTGGTGTAGCTCAGTGGATTGAGCGTGGGCCTGTGAACCAGACAATCACGGTTCAATTCCCAGTCAGGGTACATTCCTGGGTTGCAGGCCAGTTCCCGGCAGGGGATGCACAAGAAGCAACCATACATTGATGTTTCTCTTCCTCTCTCCTTCCCTTCCCCTCTAAAGATAAATGAATAAAATATTTTTTAAAAAATATTTTTAAATAGAAAGAAATAAAGAAAATTATTAGATATTTAAGTAAGGACTTAAATACAAATACAATTATGGCAAAGTAACTGACAATGCAATGAAATTGGAAATAAATATTCAATGAGGATTAGTTTGAAAATTTTTAGCACATTCATACAATGGAAAAAAATAGATATAATCTTCCCAGAAGAATATTTACTTACTTGAGAAAAATTTACAATATATTAAGTGCAAAATGATATAAAAATAATCTGTATGGGGCTATCCCAGATTTGTTCATGAGGGGAAAAATGTATGAGGGGGAGAAAAGGCCTGGAATATTATATATACTATATATAAAGGTAAATATTATATATATTATATATAAAGGTAAATAATAGGATTCAATGAAAAGTAGGATTACAGATGACTTCTATTTTGCCTGTGTTTTTCTGAATGATCTATTATAAACCTAAATTATTTGTTCATTAAAAAGTTACATTTTAACAGGAAAAACCAGATAACAAAAGTTGGTGAGGCACACATTTTATCCTTCAATAAAACTGAAATGATTTTCTTTTTCCTCGGAATAGAAAGAACCAATAAAAGGTTAAGTGATGTCCATGATCGAAGCCAAATTTCCAGTCAATAACAGTTCTTCACACACAAATCAGCGCTACGAAAAAGTAATTGGGTTAAAATTAGAGAAAGATCGGCACTGCTACCACCAGTATCGCTAACTACCTATTTAGGGGATTTCAACCACTCTTTCTTTGCCCGAAGGTAGACAGGAAATTGTGTGAACCATCTGCAGACACACACACACACACACACACACACACAAACAGAAGAGTGTGATGACGCTGGGGAGATGCAGACGGATAATGCGCGAAAGGACAAGTTGTGGGGGGGGGCGCTCATCTTTCTTCCCATCCTGCCCCCATCACAACAGCCCTTCACCTCCAGAAGTTTAATTCTCCATTTCATCAGCGAAAAAAATTGGCTCTATCTTACTCGGTATAAAGACAAAGGAAAATAAAGACTCTCTATTTCTGTTACTTGTAAGGCAACTTCTTCCCACTAGCATTTTAAGAGAAAAATGAAGCTAGTTGGGCAGACCTTTCATCCCTCCCACCACTACCACCAGCACTGGGCTAATTGAACCAAGTGGCGGGCGGGGGGGCATGGAGTTTTCTGCAAGACTTTTCTTTCTCTCCGCGTCAAATGCACAAACTGGGCTAAAGCCACCTGACAATTCTTAGATAGTGAGATGACATGAAGGGAGACCTGAGAACTTTCCACGAAGTGATCTACGAGCAGTCCCCCCAATCATGGACACCGAGAAAAGGAGGGGAGATGGATGAGGACTCGGAAAGAGCCGCATCCGAGCGCGAACCTGATGCGCGTGACAAATCCTCCCACGCTCACACCCAAGCACCTACAGCGTCGCAGGTACCGTGCTAGGCGCTTTGGTGCCTTTCAATTAATGGGCTTCTAGCTCTCAGTGCACCTTCCCCTTCAGGAAATTTCTGAATACGCTTCCTTTTCCCACGAATGCGCACATCTAAAGGTGATAGATTCACGGACACGGAGGCAAACAGCTGGACGGCTCCAGGTCTATTTGCGGCCGCCAAGGAAGGTGTTTCAAAAGCCTCTTCCTCGCCGGGGAATGCCAGGGCCCAGGCTCCTGGGTTGAGGCTGCTGAGCCCCGGCCGAGTTTTGAGTTTATTTACTTAAAAGTCTTAATCAACTTCCACCGGACCGGCACTCCGTCCTGCACCTCGCCTGGCTCGCTGGTCAGGGTCCGCCTCCCCTCCTCCCCAAGCCTGTACTTCCCCACAAACTTGGAGAGTGCATTGGTTCTTACAGTAATAAAAATGGTAAGCCAAGAGTGTGTTAGCCAGCACTTTTCTAAGCATTAACTATACATTAACCCATTAAAACTCAACCATACTGTACCCAGCTTACAGATGAGGAAACTGAGGTTAAAGCACTTGCGTAAGATCAAAATTTGAACCCAAGAAGCCTAGTCCGTATTCAGAAACCGCGCTGTAAAGATTTCCTACTATCAAAGTCTCCAAGAACTTCCGGGTGTCTTCCCGGAGACCCTTCCCCATCCCCCCACACCCAGCTCAGGCTTATGTTGCTCTGGGTCGGTTTCTGCCCAATGCCGGCAGACTGGTACCCGGCGCCCGCAGGATCCGCACCCAGGTCTCCTGTCCTCTTCAGTTCAGAGCGCGGGAGAGGCATCCGGGGCAGCACCAGGCACTCACCGTCCTTCCGGAGAGGCGCGGGGCTCGGGGGCGCCCTTAGCTGCAGCGCCAGCGTCTTGGAGACCGCTCTGCGAAGATACATCGCGCCCGCGGAGCTCGGCGCTGCCGCCTCTGTTGTCTGCGCTCTGCAGGGCGCACTGAGCTTGGGCGAGCCACGCCTCCGGGTGGGGCACGACCCCGGCCCAGCCCTGCCTGGGCGGCCACTGTCCGCACAGTCCTCCTTTGAGCCCAGGCTCCAGGCTTTGCGGCTTTTTCTCAGAGACCCAAGAAGTTCATTGAGGCATCTCAGAAACGGGATCAGAAATCGAGAAGTTGCTGTCAACTGCCTGTTCCGTACGGTACTGTTGCGCTAAGCGGAATTCCTCAGTCAAGGCTGGAAATGTTTCGGGGTTCGCATCTGGAGTAAGGCATACACTTGGTTTATCGTGCCTGATGAAATATGAACCCACTTTGTGCCACACACTCCCTTAGCTCTCCTAAGAGTGGAAAGGGAGCAGGGAGTGGGGTATCCTCCGCCTTCCCTTAGCGCCCTGGGTGACGTTCAAAATCGTCCAGACCCCAAGCAATGGAGAACTCTCTAAGCAATTTGCTGTTACAAGGACTTTAAATATAAAACCACCAAATGCTGTGTATTCCTCTGCGAGGTGGAAAACTAGCATTTCCACATCAACTAAAATACTAAATCATTAATTTCTTCACCCAGATTTCAATCGATTGACTCATTTGTGACTACAATTTGTTGGAGTTTGAAAGTGAACATTCAATCATTTACAAGATTGTCTAAATGAATACTAGTCGGGAGGGACTGCGCTGCTCTAGTCCCTCAAGCGTGTTTGGCACTTGAGAGTTAAAGCACTTTCACTTAGACCTCCTCTGGTGCTCATTTCAACCCTCTGAGGGCTGTTACCCCTCAAGCAAACAACCGGGAGGAACATCTAAGGATTAATGGTCATCAAAAAATAAAAAGGATGTCAACACCATTTTTCTGGTTCCAAGTTCTCTAAGGCATGTTACAGACAAAATATTTGCTCATTTGCTACTTGATAACTAAACATTCTTTGGAGATTCTAGTTCTGAACACAGTTTTAATAATATTTAACATCTCCTTTGGAGAGTAGACACCAATGGTCAGAAATATTTTTTCCTTTTTTTTTAATATACTCACAGTAGCTGGCTATTCCTAAGGGTTAAACGTTTAACGAGAGCATTTAGGTAATCTGCAAGTAAGAAGAGGTCAAATTTGGACTCCTAAGCAGCACACGAAGGGGCTAGACCTGGACCTCCCACGAAGTTTGGCAGTGCTGAAAGTAACAAAATGAAGATGGGAACACCAGCTAGCTTTGAGCAGCGTAAAGCACACACTCCTTTAAGCAGGGACCAGCTCTCTCACTGGTGCTGGAGAACGTTCAATGAACCGATAGCAGCTAGGACAGATAGACACATAAACCCAAATCTGTCCAGAACACTCCTGACCACCGCAGTTTGGCAAGGCTGGATTTAAAATTTAAAAACGAGACAACAAATCTGTCTACCACCACCACTCGTTCTTTCCTTCTTGTACTTAGGGCTGAATTTTGATCTGGTTGCTAGGGAGAGGAATAGTCAAAGGCAGCAAATGCATTTATACTGCATGCATTATAGTTATTTAATGTGTTGGGAGCTCCCCTAAAATAATTCTTTCTGAGCAAACAGAAAGAATTTGTAAATGATGATGGCTCCCAGGACATTATTTCAGGCTTCCCCCTTCAGAACTCAGGTGTAGACCAGGGTCTGGGTATATAGTCTGAGGTCTTCTGGCTCATCCCCAGATTCTTTCAAACTGTCTGTATTTGTCAAAATGCCTACAGTATGCTAGGGACTGTGCTCCATGCTGAGGATTGCTCATAACCTGTTTCACAAACATTTACTCAGTATAATGTGTTAGGTACTGTTCCAGGGCATTCTTTAATGAATAAGATATGATTTCTGCTGTCGCTCCTAGAGGTTAAAATACCAGGACAAAGAGACACTGAACCAAGCCCACCATTAATGGGGTCCATGATTACAAAGAAATCCCTGGCCAGATATCATTCATAAATGTAATCTAAGGTCTTTGCTTATGACCAAACTGGTTTAAACAATGCAAAAATAACATATACGTATATATGGTTTTAAAAACTTTCCCCAAAGTATTGTCATACCTATTTTTGCAGTTCTTAACACTCCTAAAGAGTAGGTAAGGGAATGCTGGTTATCACTGTTACATACAAAAAGAAACCCCATCAAGTTAGTATGGTTAAGAGCAGGAGTTTGGGAGTCAGACACCAGGACTGATTTCCGGTCTGGGTAAAATGTGGAGCCCTAAAGCACATTAGGCATGAAACACGCTCAGCCTTCGGAGGAGGCAGTGCTAGGTTCTAGTTCAAGCCTAAGCCAAAGCTCAAGGCTCCCTTACTGTGTCCCACTGTGTTCCACCGTCTTGTCTGGAGCTTGTCTTGTCCTTGAGATCAGATGTGGCCTCCCAGGTGGGAAAGGCAACAATGGTAAGAGTAGGGTCACTTCTCCAGATCCCTTTTCATCTTAGTTAAAAGCTCATGCCCCTTGGATGGAAGGGAATTTTCTTCATCTGCTGCTCCTGGAGGATATGAAGCTTTCCATTTTGGTGGCAAACTCTCTTCACATCTTGAAACATCTTCCAAGAGAGGACATGCTTGTGGGCTGTCAGATTCACTCCGTGGCAAACGGTCTCTCCCAAACCCAAGAGAATCTGAACGCTGGGTCTCTGCTACAGCAGACTGCGTGAGGCTCCGCAAGGGTTCGCCCACTGTTCGTCACCCTGCCCGCAGTGCTGCCCTTGAGCAAGCATCCTTGACATTTTATTGGTCCAGGAAAAACAAGAATCTACGGTCAGAGATAACTGGGCTTATCTAAGATGACCTCCAACTAACCGTGACTACTAACAAAGGTACTTGTTTCGAAAACATATGGTAAGGGGCCTTTACTGGCCATATGAATCATACTTATTCAAGGCTTAAGTGCCATATAATTAATAAGCAATTTTCAAAGATAAGTGATTTTCTAAACTCCACAGGAAGCTGGAAACAGCTTTGTTTTTCTTAGCACTAAATTCTTAGGCTGTGACCTGTACTTTCAACAGATCAATATGAATATAAAGTGAAATAATTTAGAAAAGTATCTAGGAAGACAAATTAGCAAGCAATTAAGAAATTCCTGCCCTGGCTGGTGTAGCTCAGTGGATTGAGTGAGGGCCTTCGAACCACATGATCGCGGTTCGATTCCCAGTCAGGGCACATGCCTGGTTTGCAGACCAGTTCCCAGCAGGGGACTCACGAGAAGCAACCATACATTGGTTGCTTCCCTTCCCGTCTAAAGATAAATAAATAAAAATCTTTAAAAAAAGAAATTCCTGATAAGCACGCTCCATACAGCCTAAGATACTTAGATAAAATGAAGGGGTAATCAAGGCGGTAAATTCTGAAACCATTCTTGAGGGAGACTCAGTACTTCCCCCATCTACTCACTTACTCTTCCGTAGCAAAATAAACACAGTATTCCGAACACTCATGTATTATTTTCCTAAGGCAACCATAACAAACTGTACAAACTTGGGTGGAACTTGAAACAGAACTTCATTCTCTCATTCTAGAGGCTAGAAGCCTGAAATCAATGGGTCAGCAGGGCCACGCCCCCTCTCAAACCTGTAGGGGAGAACTCCTCCTTGCCTCTTCTAGCTTCTCCTGTTTGCTGCTAACCCTCGGCCTGTGCATGCATCATTCCCATCCCCTTCTCCATCACTACATGGCTGTCTTCTCCCTCCGTGTCTTTTATCACAAATACACCAGTCATGTTGGATTAAGGCCCCGCCCCCCTCCACTATGAACTCATTTAACTACGATGACCCCACTTCCACATTAGGTCACGTTCTGAGATACTTGGGGTATTAGGAAAACAACATATCTCTTCTGGGGGACACAATTCAACCCATAACTTCCTAGACTTGAAATGGAGTTTATATAGTCTGGTTTTTTTTTCCCATGGCAAGTCAAGAAAATAATTTAAGTGACTCTGAGGTAGTCACTGAAAAAAGGTCAACCTGATTTTGGTCTAATAAAAAACCTCACTGCTTTTTTTGTGTGACTACATTTCGCCTGCATCCTTTTTCACGGGGCCTTCACGTTATTATTAAAGGAACCATCGTTTGACCAGGGTTCCTCTTGGGAATTTAGAATCAGAATGATTCTTTTTCAGTCCAGGGACTCTCTTCAACTGAAAAGCCATAAGCCCCGGAACTACTGACTGCGGCCAGCTCTTCACAGTGTGCGCTGGGGAGAGGTCTGCGTGCAGAGACTCTGAAGTGGACACACAGACGGCATAGCCAAGAGCAGAGGCCCTGACGACACCTGAGTCCCAGGCCCCAATGTCTGATGCTCAGATGTATTCCTGTTGCGGGGCCTGTGAGTCACTCTGTATCTTCAACACCTTTTTCTAGGTTAAAATGGTTTGGGTTGGGTTTCAGTTTTTAATTTGGAAAGGTTGTTTTTGCCAGCATCATACTTAGTCCAGCTCTAGGCGTTTACTCATAGGATAATCTACATGCTAATACAGCAACTACCAGCCCCTTGTGGCTACTTAAATGAACATTAAGTATTAAAAAGTCAGTCACATTAATCACATTCCAAATGTTCATGAGTAGTGGCTGCTGTACGGGATACCAGACAGGACACTTCCCCCACTGTAGAAAGTTCTCGCGGATAGCCCTGGTTTTCACAAATGGCTCCCCCTGGGCAACAATCAAGATGCAAGTCCACACAGGGTAACTATGCTCATGGCCAGACATATAGTACATGGAGTTATTGTAGTTATATTTTATTTCCAACTAAGGCTATCAGCTTCCAGAATTTCAAGTGTCTTAAGTCTTCCATTCCTTTAAGGAATATAAACTTTTAAGTGTTTTCGTGGTATCCTGGCTGGTGTGGCTCAGTGGATTAAGTGGTGGCCTGCGAACCAAAGGGTCACAGGTTCAATCCCCAGTCAGGGAACATGCCTGGGTTGTGGGCCAGGTCCCCAGTGGGAGGGGCACACAAGAGGCAACCACACATTGATGCTTCTCTCTCATTTCCCTTCATCTCTCTAAAAATACATAAATAGAATCTTTTTAAAAAAGGTGTTTTAGCGGAAAGTGCCTTGAGTTGGGAGTTGACACGTGACTTCTTGGTCTCCACTGCCATGTGACAACAGTAGTTGTCTACTGCTGCTATGACAAACTTAGTAGTTTAAAACACAAGACTCACTGTCTTACGGTTTTGTAGGTGAGAAATCCGATAGGGGTCTCAATGGGTTAAAATCAAGGTGACAACAGGGTTGTGTGATGGACTCTTCCATTCCTTGGCTCTTGGCCCCTTCCGTCATCAGAGGCAGCAATGGCCTGTCACATCTTAGACACCGCGCCACCCACACACACTTCTGCATCCGTCTTCCACTTACAAAGACCCTTGAGATCACAATGGGCCCAACAAGCTAATCCAGGATAATCTCCGTATCTCAATGCCAGCTGATTAACAAACTTAATTCCACCTGCAACCTCAATTCCCAGTAACATGTACACAGATTCCAGGGAGGAGGACATGGTCATCTTTGGGTTCAGAATTCTACTTACCGCAGTGACACTGCACAAATCACTCTTCACCTCTGGTTTTGTATTTGTAAAATTATGAGCTTGGTCTGCATGACCCCTAAGGTCCTTTCAGCTCTATCAGCTAGGGCTCCAAATTGACAAAAGTTTAAATAGTTACTGTTGTATCTGGTCTTTCACTGAGTTTGGATTAAATAATTATCTAGAATAATGTAACTCTGAATGTATTTTCAGCAGTGACATCCAAGGTCTTGCATGAATCTCTCACAGTAAGTGTTGGCCAGACCCTAAAACATACATAAATTATGCCAGTTGTCAGGCAATAAACCTTCCACTAAACATCAGAATAGGAACACAAATAATAAACTTTTAAATGTATGGTATACTGTA
Source organism: Sturnira hondurensis (assembly GCF_014824575.4). Lineage (NCBI taxonomy): Eukaryota > Metazoa > Chordata > Mammalia > Chiroptera > Phyllostomidae > Sturnira > Sturnira hondurensis. The sequence goes on along the minus strand of NW_028082759.1, from coordinate 18,085,514 downwards.
TTTAAATTAGAAGTTAACAAAGTGGTATGTAAATAAGTTTTAATTGATTCACAAGGAAGGGTTTTGATGAAAAATGAGGTGTATTTCAATTTGTTCTACTAACCCCTCCCCTCCTCTTTGAAACAGGAGTTTGCTATTCATTGGATGAAAGTAATATTAGCACAAACGGGCAACAAACTTGTGTTGCCATCACCAGTCCTCCAGGTGAAAATCATTCAAAATCAAAGAAATGAAGTGAGAAGGAACTCTAATAATAGGATTCAACTTCACTTTCTGACTTAACCAAAATGACTCCCCTAGAAGAAAAGAGTATTTGGGCTCTTTTGTTGATTAATAAAGTAGTTCTTATTCTAAAGAATAAGTGTTTTGATTAGAAAGTCAAAGTCAATATAAGGACTAAATCCGTCAGCAGTGATTTTTCAATCTGTCTCCCTAACAAGTTTTCTTACTGATGGGTCTTCAATGACCTCTGACCCTGTTATCAGATGGTAACTTCCACGAGGAAATACTTCTAAATAATATCTTAGAATTCACATTTTCTACACACTGCCATAATATGTGCACTCTGAAGAACACAGAAATATTTTTATTTTTTCATTTAATGGTGCAAAACACAAATGCTAATGACATATCTTCACATATAACTTTTCTCTCACGTTTACAATTCAACAGACTGGAACTGCTTCCACTGGAATATGGAGCATACCTATAACGAAAAGAGAACTATAGCAATAACCAGCAGAAATACTAAAACTAGATCACTCTAAATGATCACCTGAAAGCATCACAACAAGCCTAGAAAACAAACCCACAAAGAGTACCACCCCTCATTTAAGTTACAGCAAAAATTATTTTATTTGAACTACAGAAAAAGAATAGCAAAAACACATGGTTTTGATTTAAATACCTACTTCATTTTTATCTCTTGATTGGCTGAGGTAGTGATATGTGCAAGGTGACATTAATAGAAAAAAATTAAAAAGTTTTGGGTAATCAAACCCTAAAGAGCTAAGTTTGAATGTTAATATGGGAGAATAGAATGTACATTAGTGATTACTATTTTATTCAGCAGATATTTAATCAACCTAATCTATGAAAGTTGAGATTTTTAAGTGTGATTTTTATTTTACAAAAGGATTAATACTGGATTTAAAATGATATATATATATCCAATCAACTGAGCCACACTGGGGTGTGTGTACACACACCCCAGTGTGGCTCAGTTGATTGGAGCATTGTCCCATAGCCAAAAGGTTGTGGGTTCAATTCCTGGTCAGGGCATAATCCTGGGTTGGGGTCTAGGTGCATACAGAAGGCAACTAACCAATGTTTCTCTCTCTCCCTAAAAGCAATGACAATGTCCTCAGATGAGGATTTTAAAAAAAGGAAATATATCCACGAACAATGATCACTCACCATAAATGCCATGGAGGCACTGGATATAGTCCTATCAGATTTCATTAAATAATAGGATTTTGGTTTCATTCTTTAAAAAAAAATAAGTTATTGATTGACTTTAGAGAAAGAAGAAGAGAAAAAGAGAGAAACATCGATTTGTTGTTTCACTTCTTTATGAATTCATCAGTTGCTTCTTGTATGTGCCCTGACTAGGGATTGAACCTACCACCTCGAGGTATTGGGACAAAGTTCTAACCCACTGAGTCACCCTGCCAGGGCCTGGTTTCACTCAACATAATTTTCTTGCAACATAAAGCAGTGGTTAAAAATGTTTATGTAAGTGATGCTAGAGCCAAGGTACTGAAAATTCATACATTTATCACAGAAAGACAGGTGCTAAAAAGCATAAACCAATACAAAAAAGCACCCAAGTTATGTTATTTAAAAAGAGTTCAAATTAACTTGCAAAATCTATTCATTCTATAAAAATTGCATACTTACTGTATTCATATTTTAAAAGTTTATTCCAACCCATTTCTTCTTTTATACTCTAAAACATCTTCACTATGTTGCTTGATGAGCTAGAAGGAGGTAACAATTACAATTAGAAATGTAATCTTTCTGTAAATTAAAGAGGAGGAGGTAACTAATATTTATATTTTGCAAAGGAATAAGATGGATGAAAAGAGTTACAACTATTCTAGTTAGAAAGAAAGGGCTAGGAGATGCAAAAGTCCAAAAACTAAGAAAAGTATATGCGTGTTCATTATAATCTGACATACTCAATTTGACAAGACAACTCTTAAAAATTTAAATTTAACTTCTGCCAAATAAGTTACTTCATTCAGTGGGTAGTTAATGGGATGCCTTACCAGACAGGGGCTAAACCCACATAGCAAAGCAGGACTTGGTTAGTGAATGGGGTCCAGGCTGGCTGGTGGGTGGGAATTACACTTCTAACCTTAGAAATTTGACACTGTGGGTGAATGAATAACCCCACACCCACTCTGTGTGTATTGACTAGACATCACAGAGGACAGCCACTTTGTCAGAACCACTGTCTGAAAGAATACGCAACTGGAACAATGGTTGTTGACATAGGGTGACATTCACTGCAATTAAAGATTTAATTCCAATCAGAGCTCTTGGAAGCAATCAAGCTCCTTTTTAGGAAAGCTTTCCATGAAGAATGTATAAATTGGTCTATAGTGCAGCCGGCTCTGAAGTTAGGGAGAACAGGGTTCAACAAACTAATTTCTCCAAGTGTTTCTTCATCTGTTAAAGGTCAACAATAATAGTACCTACCACATAGTGTGTTGAGAAGATTAAATGAGTTTTTACATGTAAAGCACTTAGCATATTGCAAAGACCAAAAACCCCACAAACCCCCCCCCAAACAAACAAAAAGCTGCTACATACCTATATACTCAGTACAATTTCCAACAATGTGTCATACAAGCCAATGATTAAAATCTAATGTTTTGGAAGTCTAATGGGGTTTAATTTATTTTTTTATTTTTTAAATATCTTTTTATTTTTTAATTTATTTATTTATCTTTAGAGGGGAAGGGAAGGAGAGAGGGAGAGAAATATCACTGTATGGTTGCCTGTCATGCGTCCCCTGCTGGGAACTGGCCTGTAACCCAGGCACGTGCCCTGACTGGGAATCGAACCGAGATCATGTGGTTCGCAGGCCCGAGCTCAATCCACTGAGCTACACCAGCCAGGGCGCCTTTAATTTATAATAGCTTGTTCGTTAATGGGTTGTCTCCATGGCATCTGAAAAAAATGCTTTTATAAAATCCCAAGCAACCTCCATCTTCATTAATAAATAAAATAAAGAATAATAGGAGTAAAACCGCCATTGGTGACAAAACCATGCTAAGTAACAATGAATGACAGAAATTTCAACTTCATCAAATTTTCTCGATGCCAATGACATTTTTAGTCCTTGAGATTTCTCTCGTGGAGAAACACGTCATCCGCAATTTTATGCCTATGCTACCGCCCCGGAGATCGGCTCACAACATTCAATCTCACACTGATGTTTCTCCTCCCCGCTGTGTTGGGGTCGCAAGACGGCAGGGCCTACGACTTACATAGATCCACAAGAAGGCGGAAGTGCCCAAGGTCAGCCCAACTTTCAGCCAGTCGGGTTTGTCATGTAGCGGCTCCCGAACATAGAACTTTGACCGCGCCGACGCTGGAAGGGGACAGAGAGTCTGTAAATCAGTAATTTGTCACCTTGCTGCAAAACACCTAACGTTAACAAGCGCATTATCGCATTTAATTCTGCCGTTCATCCCTTCCCCCCTTAAACTGTCAAAGAAACATGTTCAAAGAGGTCAAGTAACTCGTCCGGGGCCACTAGCAGAGCCCGAGCGGTCGCCCCTGCCTCTCAGGCGCCTTCAAGGCCTCGTTTACTGGTTTTTGCAGACTCTCGAAAGACTCGGGAGTGGGCGACCCCCGGGAAGTCTCCCCTCCTGCAAAGAGGAGTCGGAGGAACCCAAGGTCCCCTCACACACACCAAGAGGGGAGGGGTGGCACTCGGAGGAGGGGTGGCACTCAGAGGAGGGGTGGCACTCAGAGGAGGGTTGGCGGAGCGTAATGGGGAGCAGAATTGGGGGTGGGAGTAGACGTGGGCTCCGGCCGGCGAAGGTCAACGCAGGACGAGCCCGGGCCGCAGCCATTCCCTGTCTCCGCGAGCTGGGTTCACCCCTGGAAGGACAGGCTGCGAGGTCTGGTCGGCCTGCACAAGGAGGGATACTCACAGCCCCCCGGGAGCCTGGCCGGGGCAAGCAGCCTAGGGAGAAACCGTAACAGCGTGGACGGCGCCATCTTGTCAGACCGGGCCCCGCCTCCCCGAACCGGGCCTCTCCGGGAGTCGGCTCCCGGGAGTCGGCTCCCGGCAGAGCGCCCCCTGGCGTCAGGAGGCGCGGTCCTCGCCGGCTCCACAGCTGCGCCGCACAGAGGCTTTAGCTGAAAATCTCAGTAACAGCCAAGTACTCGGACTCCTCTGCTCCGTCTCCAGTCTGTAAAATATGTGTGTGTGTGTGTGGGGGGGGGGGGGGGGGCGGTTAGGAAGGAAATGATTCAAGGTGTAGGTGGTGGAAAAGGGAGCGGGACGAGGAGGAGGTAGTTTATCATCTTCTCTGTCCTCTGAGAGTTTATTGCAGACCCCTCCTCTAGGGACACTCATCAAGAGACTTACTAAAAATCTACCATCAGGAGCCAGAAAACTGAAAATGAAGTGTCGTGTCTGACATGTTGATTGACTTCTGTGTTCCGGGTACCGTGCCTTAATGCATCCTATGGTTTACACGTATTGTCTCATTTCATCTTCCCAACGACTGCATGCCATGCCATGATTATTATCTTCCATTTACTGCTGGAGCTCTAAGAAGACAAGCTATTCATCCAGGCTGACATATTACACCTCACATTTGGAAAGCTCTCTTACAGTTCCTGAAGTCTGTTTACTCGCACTATAATAGTAAAGCCTCACAACCCTGTGAGGAAAAGGGAACCCTCGCATTTTAAAAGTGTCCTGACCTGCTGAAGATCGGTCCGCTGGGGGAGGTGGGTGGGACTCAGGTTCTGGTCTTCTGACTTGGGATTCAGAGGTCCTCCTTAGCCCACCTAACAGGCTGGGACAGTCTCCTGAGGCCTTGAGCTGAAGGGCAGGGCTCAAAGTGCCATTCCTGCTCACACCTTTTTAGCTGTATGATTTTTAGGCAAATTACTTAACTTCTCCATGCCTCAGTTCCACATCTGTAACATAAAACCGATCTTACAGGATCCTGTGGGGTCATCGGATGGCCTGGTTCTTGAAGTACTTGGTCTTGCCTATTAAAAGACATCACACTGATCCACAGGTTTTGTTTTTCACAATTGCACCAGATTTTTGGGCACAATTCTCATTGTGATTTGATGTCTAAAGACCTCGTAAAAATATATATAGGTAAAATTTTCATAGCTTAATCTTTCAAGCCTTATGTCATTTGGGCTAATTTTAAAAGCAAGATAAATGTTAACAAATCTCTTTTCCTTCTATATTTTCTTTAACTATGTTACTAAGAATCTTAACCAAAATTATTAACCAAAAGGTAAAATGATTGTATGATGCTTTCTGGTTCATTTTTATATGTAACTGAGGGCCACATCGATTGTTGAATTGTGAGTGGCTTTATAGTTTGTAACCTAGTTTGAGCCTCCTGGACTCATGCTCACGTAAGCACACTGCTCTGCTAATATGCTGACTCGGTTGTTGGTTCTCGACTCCGACTCCTCTTGTCCACTCAGCAAACCTTCAGCCCTATATCCTTTCTACACCATCCCTTGGAAACTTGTCCTGACACAGCTTGTGCTAGTATCCAACAAGTTGGAACAAAAGCCTTGGTTTAATCAGAGCACGCAGAGCCAGGAAGCAAATTGCTAATTTCAATACTGCTACTGGAAAAGGCCATTTTATTCTTTTGGCCCTTGGAAGCTTTACTAGTGTATATTTTGGGAAAGTGATGAAGTATAAGCACATTTCTCTCAGCGTGTTAGAGCTGATGGAACCCTACACTTGGAGTGGGCAGCTGTAGATGAAACCATATCTTGAAAAGAATCCCCATGAAGCAGTTCTGGCCAGGAGCTAAGAGGTCTGATATTTTGGTAGAAGTTGCTACAAGACGTTATTTAAGCATCTCCAGATTTTGAATGCTAAAACCTTAATTAGCAGCTAGAAAACCAGAGTTTTAGTTCCTTTACATATCTCTTTTGTGGAATTAAAGTTTGCAGGATGAATGGCTTACTTTTTTATTTTTAGTTGATTTGCAGGGGAGGTGGCATTTTGACGGTAGTCATATGCAAATATTTGGGGTAAGATGAACTCACCACCACCACCACCATCATCATCATTTAGCCCTGGATATGTTAACTTCCAGCATAGCTGTCATCCACAGCATAAATAGAATCTCCATCTGTCCAGTAGTGGTGACCTATCAGAGTAGGTATTTTATTGTTGAGTTCAAGCTATCAAGTCACTGTGTGGTCCAACTGTTATCTGTATCTGTAGTCCATTTTAACTAGGATATGAGTCACATAAATGTTGACTCACACTAGTATTCACTGAATCTTAAAAACTGGTATTTGTTATCAGCAAACTGGTATCTGTTACCAAAAAGTATGTAACATTTGCCAAACTATATCGCTGGCTCAACTATTTAGGTGCTTAGCTTCTGATGGAAACTACTGTTTGTTTCAAAGACCAGAAAATTTCTTCCTCTAGGGGAAAAACAGTGTATTATTTACAGGAGAAATTTAGAAAACCATAGCACATAGTACTGCTATAGGGACTTTTGGATATGCAACTAACCCTAACCCTAACCCTAAACCTACCATAACTCTAAACCTAACTGTACCATTAACCATAAACCTAACATTAATCCTAAATATAATCCTGGCCCTAACCCTAACCTTACACCTAATCGTAAAGAATATCCTAAACCCAAACACAATTTGAAGTCAGACAGTCTACCTTTTTACAGTTCAGTTAAAAGAAAGACCTTTCAAAAGGGGGCAGTGAAGTTCAAAGATTACTACAAACTAACTGTTTTTATGAATTCTAAGTGTGTTCTTATGTTTATTTTTTTAAGTTAAGATTAAAAACTGGCCATATTCCAAAATAATTTTCTTAATGAAACTTTTGAATAGAAATCACAGAAACTGAGGCAATTCCAGGCTTTGACTACTAAAACCTTATTAATGGCCCATGCAAAGTTGAGGGCAATTGAGATACTGGAAAACCCCAGCATTAGTCCCAGATTTTTCCACTGGGAAACATCTTACTTAACTCACACCTTCCAGAGAGGGTTAAGGAAGAGGAAGTAAAACCAGTAAAACATCTGGGTAAATAAATTTAAAAGAGGAAAGCTATGGCACATATTATTTAATGATTCATAATGTAAAGAATGCTATGGATCAAATCCAGGATCTGGAGAGAAAATAAAAAATAAAGGGGTCCTGGCTGGTGTGGCTCAGTGGATTGAGTGCCAGCCTGCGAACCAAAGAGTGATGGTCAGTTCCATTTCCAGTGCCGGCACATGCTTGGGTTACAGGCCAGGTCCCCAGTGGGGGGCGAGTCAGAGGCAATCATACATTGATGTTCCTCTCCCTCTTTTCCTTCCTCTCTCTCTGAAAATAAATTTAAAAAATCTTTACACCAAAAATAATCAAGAGTTAAAATGGCTCATACAATGTGAAAAATTGTAGATCAATAATGGAATGCTACTTGTAAAACTTAGTTCAGGAGGGTGGATAAAGGTGGAAGGGGGTACAAGGGGGATACATCGTAATGTAAAAATACGACAAAAATGAACTACTGAAATCCTTTAGTTTTACTGTGATTGTTAATGAAATGACATATATGTGGAAGAGGCCCTAGTGGGCATCTGGTCTGACCCTGCCTGCTGCAGTAGTTTCCTTAGTATCTTTGGCAGATACCCTTAGGCTTCTGAGATTTCTGGTGACAGGAAGTTCAATGAGGCCCAATATAAAGCACTAGCTGGCAGCCAGCTCCAGAGGAGTCGGTGTCCCTAACTCTACTACCCCAAGATAACTTAGGCGACAACATTGCAGTGAATGGGTTCAACTATGAAATAAAAACAGTTTTACACTCAGATGCTTCTTTGGCAGTGCAAAATGACACTCCGGATATGGCTGATTACTTTTCCAAGCTCGTCTCAGGGAACAAACTAAATCACCAGTACCCCAACCAACCAAGTCCATTTTAATCGCTCAAGCTCTTTCACGGTCATGAGACTCCATTAAGCACCTTCTCTCCATATGTTTATAAGTCGTCCACTGGAGTGAAGCCTTTCCTTTCCACACCCCTACCCCGCCCCGACCCTTAACTAGGCACTTTGTCCATGCTCAAACACAGCGCTTCCTGAATACCCGCATTTTAGCCCTGCAGGCTCAAGCTATGAGCAGTCCATTCGAGAGTCGAATCAGTAGACGAAAAGGCAGTCTAACAGCGGGAAGACTATTATTTATGCAGAGGCTGTCGGAAACCAGAGACGACCATTCAGTCCCAGCTTCTTCGCTGCCTCCAAAACTTTCGGCTCGCACTGGATGGGCGGGGCTTAGGGCGACACAGCTGACCGCCGCCCACCCGCCTGCCTCCAAGTTTCCCAGGAAGCTCCAGGACAGAAGAGGTGGGGAAAGGAGGTCATCGCGCCTGCGTGTTAGAAGGTGTGACCCGGGAGCGAAAACCCTTCGCGTCCGCCATTTTGGCTGCTTCTGTCGGTCTGTTCAGTTACCACGTGAACCGCCGACGGAGACCCGTGGTGGGAGGGGGGGGAGGCGGCGGCAGCGTTAAGTGAGAAAGGAAAAAAGACAACGAGGGGAAGGGGGTGTCGGGGTTGGGCGACGCTGTGGCACCCGAGGCCTGGTGGTGGCGGTGGATCAGGGCAATCAAGGCTGAAGCAGCCAGGGAACGGCGGCGGCGGTCGGACAAACACACTGACCGAGCCGGGCGGTGGCGGGAGCCTCGGGAGGAGCCGGAACGATGCCGGCCGTGAGCCTCCCGCCCAAGGAGAACGCTCTCTTCAAGCGGATCTTAGTAAGTGTGAAGCTCCGAGCAAGAAGTGGGAAAGATTCACCCGGTACCGGGGCCTGTCACCCGTACCCTCGGCCGGACGGGCACCGAGCCACCGCGGCCCGGGACCCCGCCTTCCTACTCCTAGTCAGGCCGAATGAACTGTTTCGTCCCCTCCTTGTGGTTCCCACTTCGGCCCGTACGCGTGGGACCCGAGGCTTCTTCCTCTCGTCCCCTTGCTTCGGAGGCCGTGGTTCCGGACTAGGCCCTGTTCTCCCAGCTTCTACTTTGCCGGTTTTCATATACCCCACGGAGCGAAGGGAGGAGAGGCCCAGCATTTAGGAGGGAAGCCGGCAGTTCGGGCAGGAGTCACGGCCCGGGTGGTGCGGGAACCCTGCCGGCAGATCGGGGTGTACCCTTGGAAGGAACAGGTGGTGCGGATGCGGCACAGCTCATTCATTGCCCGAGCGCGGCTTTCCCTCGGTCGCCTGTCCCTCCCTCTTCCTCTCCTCCTGGGATTCACCTGTCCCCGCCCGGCCCGGAGTCACTCGGTGACCTGAAAGGAGGGAAGGGAAGGAGTTCAGAAGAGAAAAGGAAGCTTTCTATACGACTATCTCCTTTTGGTCAGTTGCATATTTGAGTCTTCAGCTTCTCGGCCTCTCTTTTTAACTCCTTTCTAGAGTAGGGAAGGGACATTAATTTCTTAGCTTCTGAGCGGGAAACAGCCCCACCCCATCATTCTCCCGGGGAGGTGGGGCACCTTGCTAGGGGGCGGTTCGGTAGGAAGTGAAAAGTTTAGAGCTTTTAGTTGAGACGTTCTAGACTGGGATTTTTTTTTGCAGACTGGAGTGCGTTAACACCGATGGAAAAATTTAGCAACTGGGGAAAGAGAATATAATAACTTTTGAGGTGGATCTTTTGACACTTGAAACTCACTCATTCGTTACGTCTCGAATGTGTGCGGTGTTCTTTCGTTTTTTTGGTACCATAAATGCAATGATGTTTGGAGGGACTCTTTACATCGTAAAATGTCTTGTCTCCTTGGCACTCTAATGAACACATTGTAGCACTTTGTTTGTTTGGCACTTAATTTGTGGGTTGCCCTTTCATGCAAACATTGCTTGTGAAAGAATTAACTGTATTTGCCAAACTTAAGACTTTTAACGTTTGGAGTGTTGTGTACCAAAGTGTTTGTTTTTTCTCTTGCAGTTTAAATTTATTTCACTTGTTTGAAAAGTAGAGCAACTCTGGTGATCCAATTTTTCTAGAAATAAGAAAGAGTAATCCACGTTGAACTAACTGATTTTACAAAAATATTTATGCGACTTACAGATTTCGTGGATTCATGTTGAAAAACATCAGAAAGTCACATCCAATACCATGTAACTCTTAGCTTCCTAGAAATCCTTATTGCCATTTTATTTAAGACTAATTAGAGTGTAGGTGAGACTATAGTATAGTTTTGGCAGAACTTTATTTACTTCTAAAGCATTGAAAAGAGTAGTTTGTGTGTAGCTTTGAATATTAAATAGTTTAAGAGTAGCAGTTTGAATTTAACCTCCCCCAATTCTTTTCTTACACTTTTTAAAAATATTTTATTTATTTATTTTTAGAGAGAGGGGAAGGGAGAGAGAGAGAGGGAGTGAAACATCTATGTGTGAGAGAGATTGGGGACCTGGCTCATGACCCAAGCATGTGCCCTGACTGGGAATCGAACCAGCCACCTTTCACTTCACAGGTCAGCACTCAATTCACTGAACCACACCAGTCAGGGCCAGTTCTTTATTTTGAAAAGCTTCAAGCTAAGAGAAGAATACAAAAAGCACTCATAAACCCTTTACCTAGATTTAATATTTAACGTTTTGCTAGATTTGCTTTTCTTTCCCCATATATAAAAGATAAAAATGAGTTGCAGACATACATAATACTTCATTCCAAAATGCTTCAGCAAGCATTTCCTAAGAGTAAGGTAATTGTTATCTAAAACCATAATATCATTATTAGTCATTCCCTAATACTGTTTAATATTCAGTTCATACTCAGTTTCTCCCAAGTGGTAGGGTATCACTCTTTAAAAAATCAAACTTTATTTTGAGATAGCTTACAAGGTCACATGTAGTTTAACAGAGAGTACCTTGAACCTATCCAGTTTACACAATTCTAGTTCAATATCCTAAAACTAGTTCAATATCGTAACATTGATACAATCTACCAGTCATTCATATTTCTCTTTTACTCGAACTCCTTTTGTGTGTTTAGTTCTATGCAGTGTTATTTGTGTAGATTTTATAACTACCACAAGTCAATATGCAGAACAGTTCCAACAGCACGAGGATCACTCCAGTGCTGTGTTAGAACCACCTCCCACCTCCCTCCCATCCTTTCTACCCCGAACTCTGGCAGCCACTGCTAGTTTGTTCTCTATTGCTATAGTTTTGTTATTTCAAGAATATTTACTAAAAATATATATAACTTTTTAGGATTGGCCTTTTTATGCAACTTGATTCTCTTGAGATTCCTCCAAGTTGTTGGGTGTATCACTAGTTCGTTCCTTGTTACTGTTGAATAGAATTCTATGATGTGGATTTACCACAATTTAACTTCATAGAATAATAATTTTTGGTTGAGCATCACTGACAGATTGTTTTTGGTAGTGGTTGTAGTGCAAAACATTTAATAAGTTGCTAAGGTCAGAGTGCTAAAGGAGTAAGGTGTGTGCAGAAGAAATGGGAACATCGCACTGGATGAAAGACACGGAATATAATAAATGTCCTTAATTGTTCTCTTCATTGGGAACGAAGAAATATTACTAATCAAAAGCAAAACTAGTATTTCCTTTTTCAAAATTGTGTCTGCTTCCTCAGTTGTAATAGTTACCTCTTTTGACTGTAAGCCTTTTTTCCCTGTTGAATAAAGAAAAAGTTGGGCATACTCTAGCAGGGGTATCCAATGCATGAGGCCCAGGATGGCTCTGAATGCAGCCCAACACAACATCGTAAATTTACTTAAAACATTATGGGATTTTTTTGTGATTATGTGTCGCCATGTATTTCATGTGTGACCCAAGACAACTTTTCTTATACACTGTGGCTGAGGGATGGTAACTTAAATCATTTCAGCAGCATTCAGTTTTTAAACTACTGTGTTGGTTGCCCTATACTTATTTGTAGTAAACTATGTAAGAAATGAGATTAGTTTGTGTTTTAAAAAATTTGTAACTTCAATTTCAGAAGAGTGAAGTATGTTTTTGCTTTAGTTTTTTCAGAGAACTGGTTTACACAAGAGTTTGCAAAAACATCACTTTCTATAGTGGATTTGTCTGGCTTGTTCTAGTCTAGTTCATATCTAAAATTTAATCTTGTTTGCATAGTTGGCCCATTTTTCCCCCACATTACTGTTTTCTGACTATAAAACATTATCTTAAGTTGGTCAAAATGTCCAAAAATGTGTCCTATTTATAATTTGTCTAGCACAAGGGCAGGGGATGAATTTAATGTGATATATATTATATAGGAGTTCAATTTAAAGAAAAGATGTTTGTGTTTGCCAGAAGTGGTTTTGTGGGGTGTTTTGTTGCTGTAATGACACATTATTTTAACAACTTGAAAAAATAGTCATTAAAGAATTATGGCTTTACCTACTCTTGATGTGATTTGTTTATGTAAACAGTTTGAGAGGCTTTCCCAGATTTTTATACCACTTTCTGAGGATGTAGGTGAAGGGTGGGAGAAAGGCGGCTGTCAGGGAAAACCCACACCTCTCTACATTTTAGCCCACTTGGAAAAGTTGGACATACTCTCTTGCCTTGCAGTCGAGTGTTGCTAGGTTGGTGACTTGCTGCTTTCTTTTTTCTTTAAATGTTAATGTGAGCTGTAAAAAAACATCTAAGTTGGGAGTACTTAAAATATTGTACATCATTAATCTATTTTTGGACTTTTGCCTGAATGATTTATGTTAGTTTAAAGCCTAAAGGACAAAATTTTCCTTTCCTAGAGAAGTGGTAAGAGAAGTAGCTCAGCAGGGTGATAATATTTGTGATTTCTTGAGAACTTAACATCCGTACTGCGGAGTACAGCTTTCTGCAGTTCTGCGTCCACCCTGCCCAATGTGGTAGCCGTTAGCCACGTGTGGCTGTTGTATGCTTGGAAAGTGGCTAATGGGATTGAGGGACCGAATTTTTAATTTTAATTAATTTAAATGCAAATAGCCACATTTGAGGGGCTGTATTTTGGACAGTTAATAGACAGTGTCTCCAACGGTGGACATGGTGCCCTGTGCGGTTAGAGGGCTGGGGGGCTGCTGGCCTTAGCCGAAGGGGTTGCTTTGCTTAGCGTGCGTTCTTATTTTTTTAAATGATTCTGCTTCTGATAATGCAGTTCTCTCAGAGCAGTGATTTAGGTAAGGCACTCTTTTTGTTCATATAAGTGTTTTTGGACACACAAAAAACTAGGTCATATAAGGGATCATATGCAAAGGAGTGTTCAGAATTTTCTCTCCCACATACCTGCATGGCTCATCTTTCTTTTAGAATTCTGCTCAGATGTCCTCTAAATGTGATATACAGAGGCCTTCTTCGACCAGGACAAGTCCTCCCCAATTCAGCCTTCCTATTTTCGTCTTGATTTCTTTTTTCTTCATATTACCTGTCACCATCTGATGTACATGTATACAAGTAATTTGCTTATCTGTCTTGCACAATTAAAATGTATGTTTTATGAGAATAGGACCTTTGTTCTGTTCAATGCTATACCTCCATTGGTTAGAATAATGTACCATAATAGAGATGTAAGACACATTCGTTGCATGAAATGAGTGTTAAAAGACAGTGACTACAGGGCCAGAAAGAAAGAGCTTTGGACTGTGCTTGCACAGAGATTTTTGTAGAAGGGAGTGAGGCGGGCCTTGGCTTTGTAGAGTACACACTCTGTGAGGTAATTGTAGGGTATCAAGCTGAACCTGTATTGCCTGGTACGAACTGGGAAGTTTCATTTATGAATGAATCATAGTATTAGTTTGTTTACGTGGCCTCTCTCCCACCGCAAAAGCATAATAAGAGGAAATTTGATTTTTTACAAATTGTTTTAGCATCGGAAGAGAAATGGCTTCGGGATTCAGTGAGGATGTTCGTTTGTGAGGAGCTTGCTGAACCAGATACCACGGCTTTTTTTTTTTTTGCAAGGTTCAGTCGTCTGTGGTTTCACGAAGCTCTACAACTGGGTCTGACACAGAGTCAGAGTGAGGGCCTCTGTGTGTGTGTGTGTGTGTGTGTGTGCGCGCGCGCTGTTCCGAATACAAGATGTTAGGACGGGAAATGTTTTTAGTTGAGAGGTCCTTTGTGAGTCACTTTGAGAAAATTTAAAAAATCAACTTGAATTCTTAGAATTCGGAAAGGTGTGCTGGAAGCTGGGTGTCAGAGCAAGCCCTTGAACTAATCAGTGAGCCTAGCCAACCATCAGCATTCACACCTAAATAAAACTGCTCTCTTCTTATAGGCAGTAGCCGCATTGAAAGAAAACTCTGGATTCTTAGTGAAGATTGTTTCGAGGAGAATGTCATTTTCCAGTGCTAATGGCAAGAAGAGCGAGTAAAGGGGTTTAAAAGAGTGATGGTTCTTAGTATTAAAATCAGGGTGTGAATGGGAGGAAATTTTATGCTGTAATTGTGTTTTTGACTCATGGGAACCTCCCTTGTATGTCTACACTGTTTTGTGATGCACGCTGCATAAACCTGAATTGAAGTTGCAACTTGAAAAAAACAAGTTTAACTTGTTGAGTATGGTTTTTCTCTCTTAGGTAAGCTGTGAATTATATTGTTCACTAGTTAATTTGGAATTAAAATAATTTCTTAAAATTTTAACTTAATGCAATTTTTTTTTGCTTCTTAAAAGTAAAATAAAAATTGCACTGTAGAAGTGAGTGACAGGTTAATGTTTTTCATACCTGATATGCTCTATTCCACTGAGATTTTCTTTGCTTAGTAAAATAGGAACACATTTTCAGTTGGTATAATGTGAAATTTCTACTGAAACCTACTGGTGAAATTGTAATCTTGTTTTTTTAATTGAATTTATTGGGGTAACACTGATTAATAAAATTACAGGTTTCAGGTATGCAGTTCTAAAATATATTAACTATATTGTATTTTGTGTTCACTGCCCCAGGTTTTTATCCCCCTTTACCCTTTCCCACCTCCTCCACCCCCCACAACTTTTCCCTCTGGTTATCACCATACTGTTGTCTGGGAGTTTTTTTCTTAATCTTTTTCACCTTTTTCACTTGGTCCCCCAACCTTTTTCCCCTCTTAGAGCTGTCAGTCTCTTCTCTGAATCTCTCTGTTTTTGTTTTGTTACTTTATTTTGTTTGTTAGATTCTAAGTATAAGTGAGATCATATGGTATTTGTCTTTATGTGACGTATCTCACTTAGCATGAACTCTTCAGGTCCATCCTTGCTGTTGCAAAAGGTAAGATTTCCTTTTTTATGGCCAAGTAGTACACAGTCATATAAATGTACCACAGCTTTTTTATCCATGCACTGCTGGGTACTTGGTCTGCTTCCCAGTATTGGCTATTGTAAATAATACTGCAGTGTACATGGAGGTGCATATATTCTTTCAAATTAGTGTTTTGAGTTTTTCTTTTTAAATATATTCCCAGAGGTGGAATCACTGGGTCACAAGGGAGTGGCTGTACCAGTCCACGGTGGCTGCATCAGTTTGCATTCCCACCAACAGTGTGCGGGGTTCCCTTTTCTCCGCATCCTTGCCAACACTTGTTTGTTGATTTATTGATGATAGCCATTCTGACAGTTGTGCAGTGCTATCTTACTGTGTTTTTAATTTGCATTTTTCTGATGATTAGTGACATTGAGCATCTTTTCATAGGTCTTCTCTAGATAAGTGTCTATTTAAGTTCTTTGCTCATTTTTTAGTTGGAATTTTTGGTGTTGAGTTTTATAAGTTCTTTATAAATTTTGGGTATTAACTCTTTACCAGATTTACCAGCAAATATGTTCTCCCCTTTAGTGGATTGTCTTTTCATTTTGTTTGTAGTTTCTTTTGCTGTGCAAAAACTTTTTAGTTTAAAAAAATAACAAATTTTTTTCAAGTATAGCTGTCTCCATTTTCACCCTACCACTGTCCCCCAGCCCACTCAAAAACTTTTTAGTTTGATGTAGTTCCATTTGTTTATTTTTTCTTTTGTTTCTCTCAGAACAAAATATTGCTATGGGCAATGTCCAAGATTTATTGCCTTTGTTTTCTTCTAGGATTTTTATGGTTTTGAGTCTAACATTTAAGTTTATTAACTCCAGTTTCATTTTATTCTTGTGTATGGTGTAAGAAGGTAGTCTCATTTCATTTTTTGGCACGTATCTGTCCATTACTCCCAACAGCATTTATTGAGTAGACTAGCTTACACTGTTGTATGATCTTGTCTCCTTTGTCAAATATTAATTGACTGTACAGGTTTGGGTTTATTTGTGCGCCTTCTATTCTGTTCCATTGATCTAGATGTCTAGTTTTCTAAAAATCTGCATTTGGGTTTTTTCCCATTACCATTTAGTCCCCTCATATCCCCTTCCCTCAGCAATCACCACACTGTTGTCCATGTCCATGAGTGCTTTTTCCTGAATCCTTCCACCCCCTTACCTCCTTGCCACCCCCCCCCCCATTAGCTGTCATCCTCCTCTATCATGAGTCTGTCCACATTTTCTTTGTTCAGTTCATTAGATTCCACATATGAGTGAGGTCATATGGTTTTTGTCTTTCTCTGTCTGGCTTATTTCACTTAACATAATGTATGTCTGTTTTTATACCAGATCATGCTGTTTTGATTACTGTGGCCTTGTAGTATAGTTTGATATCAGGCAGCATGACTCCTCCAACTTTGCTCTTCTTTCTCAAGATTGCTGTGGCTATTCAGGTTCTTTTGTAGTTCCATATAAACTTTTGGAAAATTCTAGTTCTGTGAAATATGGCAAAGGTATCTTGATAGGAATTGTGTTGAATCTATAGGTTGCTTTGGGTAGGATGGACATTTTAATGATGTTAATTCTTACTATCCATGAACACAGTATATGCTTCCACTTATTTGTATCTTCAGTTTCTTTCTTCGGCATCTTATAATTTTCTGAGTACAGCTCTTTCATATCCTTGGTTAAATTTATTGCTAGGTTGTTCTTTTTTTAACGTAATTGTAAATGGGATTGTTTTTCTTTCTGATAGTTCATTATTGGTGTATAAAAATCCTACTGATTTCTGGATATTTATTTTGCGTCCAGCTACTTGAGTGAATTTATTTACTAGTTGTAATATTTGTGTGTGTGTGTGTGCACGGGTGTGTAATCTTTAGGGTTCTCTACAGTCATGCCATCTGCTTTTCTTATTTTGAAGTTAGTGATATTTGTAATCTTAAAGATTCCATTTGATTGTTTTGTAGAGGAGATTATTTAAACATTTCTGTGTGTCACCTGTAAAAATTGTTTTAGCTGGTTGTACAGAAAAGGAGAAATGAAAGTTTGTTTTTAAAAATAGAGATCTAGAAAAAAAATCTTAGGGGTCTGTTTTCTGCTTCCACGTGTGGTTGTTCCAATTTAAGAATAAGTTTTCTAGCCCTGGCTGGTGTAGCTCAGTGGATAGAGCGCGGGCCTGCGAACCACACAATCGCGGTTTGATTCCCAGTCAGGGCACATGCCTGGGTTGCAGGCCAGTCCCCAGCAGGGGACTCACGAGAGGCAACCATACATTGATATTTCTCTCCTTCCCTTCCCCTCTAAAGATAAATAAATAAAATATTAAAAAAAAGAATAAGTTTTCTCCTTATAATGGCTTCCGTTAATATGGTACTTTTTTATTTTTCAGAGATTTGGCTTGGAGATTACAAGATCACCTTTGAGCCCTGGCTGGTGTAGCTCAGTGGAATGAGCATGGGCCTGCGAACCAAAAGATCGCAGTTCGATTCCCAGTCAGGGCACATGCCTAGGTTGCAGGCCAGTTCCCAGCAGGGGACACACGAGAAGCAACCATACATTGATATTTCTCTACCTCTCTCCTTCCCTTCCCTTCTAAAGATAAATAAATAAATAAAAATTAAAAAAAGAAAATCTATTAAAAAAAAAGATCACCTTTGATTATCAGTGCTTGGGAACTGAGACAAAATCTTTAGGAAGGGGGAAATTAAGCAAACTGGCATTTATTGAACATCTGTTTTGAACCACACTTTATGCTAGACCTTTTTTACACATTAGCTGATACAAACTTTGCATCATTCTTTTAGGAAATTATAAAAATATAGCCAATACATAGATATATTTTAAAGATTTTATTTATTTATTTTCAGAGAAGGGAAGGGGGAAGAGAGGGAGAGAAACATTATTGTGTAGTTGCTGCTTTTTTTTTTTTAAGATTTATTTATTTATCTTTAGAGGGCAAAGGAAAGAGAGAAGGAGAGAAATATCAGTGTATGGTTGCCTCTCGTGAGTCCCCTGCTGGGAACTGGCCTGCAACCCAGGCATGTGCCCTGACTGGGAATTGAACCAGCAACCCTTTGTTTCACAGGCCGGCACTCAATTCACTGAGCCACCTCAGCCAGGGTGCCACTTCTTATATTTTGATTACATTGTTTAAAGTGTATTTCTTATTGTTTTATATACAGTCAGTTGTGTTATATCAAGACATATAGGTTCTTAAAAGTTACTGTGCTATGCAAAATCATTCTATAAAAACCACCAGGCTTGGCCTGGCTGGCGGAGCTCAGTGGATTGAGCGCAGGCCTGCGAACCACACGATCATGGTTCGATTCCCAGTCGGGGCACGTGCCTGGGTTGCGGTCCAGTTCCCAGCAGGGGACACACGAGAGGCAACCATGCATTGATGTTTCTTTCCTTCTCTCCTTCTCTTCCCCTCTAAAGATAAATATTTAAAAAAAAAAAACACCAGACTTGTGGGAAAATGGGATTGTGCACACACTAAAAAACTTCATTAGTGACATTAAAAACAAAGATAAGAACTAACAAAAATGATAGCACAGTTTTACATATGCCAAATGGTTAACAAATACAGTGTAAAGACTGCACTTTACCTTGGAAAAGACCTGAAGTTTGCTGGTGGAAGTGTCAGAAGGATTGTAGTATGTGAATTATTGTGTGAAGTGAAGGAAGGAAAGTTATCTGAAATCTGAGGGAAAGTAACACCCAACATGGATGGATGTGGCTTATACCATACAATGTGAACTGGAGGTAGATATTTGAGGTGTATGTCTGCTCTCCACACCTATTTGGCTCATTTCAGCTGGGTGCAGTTTTCTGTGTTCACCCACTATTTCTGGTAGACAAAATCCCACAGAAGCAAACGTGAAATTAAAAATTTAGTATGCTCAAAATGTCCCTTAGTCAGTCGTGTTGGGGCAAAGGTGTATTTTCAAAATAAGCATTACAGCAGACTGACTCTACATTGTCTAACTCAGTGACATAGAGATCACACAGCCTGAGTTTGGGGTAGCGCCCCCTTCACTTGGAAGTGTGTGTATTGGTACTTGCTCTCTTACGAGTGTAGTCTAAAGAACTTTGCCTTCTGTTGAATTGGTCCCATCTTTGATTCATTCATTCATTTATTTATCTTTCGAGGGGAAGGGAAGGAGAGAGGGAGAGAAATAACAATGTGGTTGCCTCTCATGCGTCCCCTGCTGGGAACTGGCCTGCAACCCAGGCGTGTGCCCTGACTGGGAGTCAAACGCAATTTGGTTCGAAGGCCTGTGCTCAATCCACTGAGCTACACCAGCCAGGGCCCATCTTTCTTTTTGTTACTGTACATTATGTCATATTCTTTTTAATATTATGTATTTATTTTTGCATTTTTGAAGCTTTGTGTTTCTGTTCTAGTCAGTTACCTTTATATTATAACTTTAAAATTGATCTTAGTCCTTTTTAAAACAAATTATGCTTCTACTGCTAGATATTTTAGCTTTAACTTTATTTATTTGTATTTTTTAAGACTTTATTTTTAGAGAAGGGAAGGGAGTGAGAAAGAGAGGGAGAGAAACCTCAATGTGTGGTTGTCTCTTATGCACCCCACACTGGGGACCTGGCCTGCAACCCAGGCATGTGCCCTTGACAGGGAATTGAACCAATGACCCTTTGGTCTGCAGGCCCGCATTCAGTCCACTGAGCCACACCAGTCAGGGCTAAATTTGAATCCTTTGGATCTGTCTTCTTATGTGTGAGGCAATTAATGAGCTTATTCTACTTTACTTTTTTCTCTCTCTCTTCTGACTTAAAAGTTATAAAAATAACTTATTTTGTGAGAGCATGCTATTTTATGTACCATCTTTCCAACCTCATCAATACCTATATTTTAGATTTAGTTCTATAATTAAATGCTCACCAACAGACTGTTGGCCAAGGTTTCCCCCATTGACCCATGGTATGGTAGAGCTGTTGTCTAGTAGAGCTTCCTCAGCAATGCTTGTGAAAATCTCTTGTTCATACATGTTCTAACAGATTTCTTACAGCATTGATATTTGAAGGACAAATTGGCTGGATATAAAATCCTTGACTCATCTTTTTAAGTTTCTTGAAAATACTGTCTTGCTGCTGTTACATGTTGCTGATGCCTACCTGATTTGCTTTTCTTTGTAGATGACTTATTCTTTCCTTTTGGAGACTGGAAAGGTTTTCCTTAATCTCCTTAATCTGTGATTGAATTGCTTTGCAAAACACATCTCTGTTGATTACTCTAGATAAATTTTCTCTGAAATGTGGTTACATTTAGAGAATGTAGATTGGTGTTTTATCTTTTTAAAATTTTATTTTATTTTTTTCAATT
Organism: Sturnira hondurensis; assembly: GCF_014824575.4. Classification (NCBI taxonomy): domain Eukaryota; kingdom Metazoa; phylum Chordata; class Mammalia; order Chiroptera; family Phyllostomidae; genus Sturnira; species Sturnira hondurensis. Next base: position 18,064,712 of record NW_028082759.1, on the reverse strand, counting down.
ACAGTTTATATTCAGTATTATTTTGTGTTTAAGGTGTACAGCATGGTGGTTAGACAGTCATACTTTACAAAGTGTTCCCTGATATTTCCCGTACCCACCTAGCACCATACATAATTATTACAATATTTTTGCAGTATTAAAAAGTACCCTATGTTGTACTTTACATCCCCATAACTGTTTTCTAACTACCAATCTGTACTTCTCAAGCCCTTCACTGTTGTTACCCAGTTCCCCCAACACCTCCGCTCTCTGGCAACCATCAGTCTGTTCTCTGTGAGTCTGTTTGTTTCTGTTTTGTGTTTCTTTATATTATTCATTAGATTCCACATATACGTGAAATTGTCTGGTATTTGTTTTTTTCTTGACTGACTTATTTCCCTGAGCATCATACCCTCTAGATTGATGTTTTCTCTTAATTCAAGAATTAAATTTTGAGTATTGTTTTTTTCTTTGCTGCTCTTTGCCTATGGGTCTCATTTGCCATTCTTTTATATCTGTCTTCCTTTAATTCTTCTTCATTTCTCATTTATTTGAGAAGCACTCCTGTTTTCTATCTCTTGAGATTACGTATCTTGTAATATAATCATATTTTCAAGATGATTTTGTGGGGTTTTTTTTCTTTCTTAAGTTCAGTCTGTTCCTGTTTTACATCTTCCTATTGTTTGTCCACTCTGTTGTAAATTTTGAATATTGGATTATCACTAGGATTTATTTATGTTTATAATCTGCCAATTTTTTTTCACTTTTAAAATTCCATATAAGTAACTTAATAGGATTCTGGGTTCTTTTTTGTGTTCAGATTACTTGTGATGGATTTTACTGGACCAACAATGTAGACAATTTAATTTTTGGAGTGAGGTTTGGATGGCTTCTTTAATCTCTTGGTTCAAGAGCACCCTCTCTTTTTGCTACTACGAAATGCAGTTTTTTTAATAAATGTGAGCACCCCCCTCTTCCATTCCTCAGGTCTCTCTTATTTTAGTAGCGTCTTTATCTTTATTGGCCTCCTCCTCCACAGGCCTTCAAGTGACACTTCTTCCTCCTAAGGTGCCTTTTCCTTCAAAGCTGCACCTTGCTAAAACAGCCACTTTTGGTCTTACAGAATTTCCAAGTCTCTTCCTTTGACTCACTTAGTAGCCATTGAGCTCATCCTTCATGTCTCTCAGCACTTGCTCTCAGCTAGTGGCCCTGTCCTTGGGAGGCTGAGTCCTAGTTAATATCACGTGTGTTGAGTCACCTCTGGGACTCTGCTGTGCTGTTCTTTTGGACAGTTCCTTTGGAGCTTCAGGTCTGGGATGCTTACGCACTACATGTAAATTGGAGTTTTCAATTAGCAATAATCGTGCCTCGGATAAACCTCATTGGCTATGATACTGCCACTGCGCAAAGCTTAAATTGGAGTTTTTAGTTGTCTCACCTCCTTATAATCCTTGCCCTCATCTCCTTATAGGTGATTTTATTTGTTGTATTTCCTGGCCTGCATGGTTTTTATGAGGGCTTGTGGAGGGTTTGGAAATCAGGAGGCAGCCATTATCCTATAAGGAATTGATTTTTGTTTTTATGTGCCGTGCTTGAAAGATTGGAGTTTGCTTTAATGTAATTTGCATTTCAGGTTTTATATAATTGAATACTTGGTTATACATCTGTTTTTGTATCTCCATGGTCACTTCATTGTACTCTTCAAAGTCTTCTGTGAGCATTTATTATTGAAATAATGATGAGGTTCCATTATATAGCTGCCTCTCACAAGGGTCTAGCAGAAGTAAAGCCTGCTTGAGTGTGGTTGGTAGGGTAATATGGGTGTAATAATTTATAGTCTTAATTTGAACATTTCACCTAAAATGTTATATGGTGTGCTTAAGTGTGACATTGTTATGTTACAGAATTACATGCTTATAATTTTGTAATAAAAGATTTTGTAATAAAAAAAGGGCGTTATTTGTGCTGGACCCTGCACGTTTATACCTTGAGTTTCATTGAGTTGTGTTCTATCCCTAGTGTCAGAGTTTGTACCTTACAGCATTCCTGTAGCAGAATTCTGCTCACTGAGCAGGAAACCTAAGTCTTCCTTCAGCTGCTCGTAAGTCACATAGTTTAATGCTGAAGGAAGGAAAGGAGGAAGGAAAAAAGTCTGGCACATCTTACAGATTATGTCTGTACTTTTAATTTCTTGGCCCAAATCTTGGAGAGATGTATAGACCAATGACTCCCTAATGCTGGTACACAACAAACATTGGTGTAAAATTACCACAAATCTTTCTTGTCTATTTTTTAAGAGAATATTTATTTATTTTAGAGAGAGGGTAAGAGAGGTAGAGAAACATTGATGAGAGAGAGAAACATTGATCGGTGGCCTCTTTTAAATACCGAGACTGGGACCAAACCCACAATCCAGCCATGTGCTCTGACTCGGGACCAGACTGGCCACCTTTCTCTTTGCAGGACGCCGCCCACCCAACTGACCCATGCCAGTCAGGGCTCCTAACTGTGTATGTTACTTTTATTCTAAGACTGTGTACATGTTACTTTTAAAATACTGTAATGCCTTTTGTTTTTTGAAACACTTAGACAGATCTTTAAAAAATTGGTTTATTTACACAAATAATTCAGCGACCCCATTTAAATGATCCAGTTTGTGTTTTGAACTTGACTAGTTTTAAAAAATAAAGAAGCATATTGGTTCAACTTCACAGGGTTGCCCTGAGTGGCAAAGTACTTAAAAGTTTAATATAAGGAACAGCCAAAAGAACAGTTATGTTTAGATTCAATTAAGAGAAGAACTGAATTCTTACAGAGCTAGAATCAGTAAACAGAAGTATTAGGGAGATAGAGTTTGGCTCAGTAAATGTAAAAACATTTTCGTAAAGAATGAGGTGGAACCATACATGAACTCCATGACCACTCACACAAGACTTAAAGTCTCTTTTGACTAGGAAGAAATTCTATAAAATAGCCTTGATTCTTAAGCCTTATCTCAGTGGATCTTACTGTCTTACTGTAAAAGACAAGCTTATTTTTAAAAGCAGTATAAAACTAGGAGAAAAATCATTCTTAAGATTTGTTTTCATGTTTGTAGCAGTTTGCCAGAAGTTGTATGATACGAAAATATGAAAAGGGCAACATCGTCCATAAATGGACACCCTAATGCAAAGATTTTTAGGAGAAAGAGAATGAAGGTAGTTTTTCAGAGATTCTGTGTATTTAAAGAAAAACATTTAAAAATTGTAGATATGATTTACCTACAGTAAAATGCACAGGTCTCACGTGTACTGTTCTCTTGGTTTAGACACATGTGTACAACAGTGTATGCCCCTTTCAAGATGTAGAACATTCCCATCATCTCAGAAAGTCCCCACGTTCCCCTTGATGGTGTATTTCAATTAGTTTCTGGTTTCTGGTTTCTCTATAATCAGTCAGGCTGGGCTGGGTGACCATGACTGACTTTTAAAGCCCGATTCGTCTTTTATCATTTACCTTGATTTGAGGTTGCATTCCTTTAATCAGTTTCAGAGAGTGAAATTATTTTTGCATTAGCTGAAGGAAGATGATGGAAAGGTATGTTTAATACTGATGAAAACATGTAATCTTAATGCCAAATTTAAACTATGTATTTCATTTAAATTTTTGGTGTCACTATATAATACCAATGTAAATAGTCTAGTTTGCCGTGTCACAGTTCCTACTTCTAGGGAACTGGGTTTTTTTAGTATTTTGTTTTTGTTGTTGTTTTCTTGTAATAAGGATTTGAACAAAGATAATGAATTTTCTTTTGTATATCACTTTAGGCTTTTTTTCTTTTTTGACTTTTTACAACTTGTTCAACTGTTCTATAAATATAAGGAGCCAATTGTTTTTGTGACAAAAGTTCTGTTTCTTAACACTGCACAGGTGCATAAGGCTGTTCATTTTTTAAAAAACTATTTTCTCTGTTCTTCAGAGTGGGTTAATTTTGTTGATCCATTTTTTAGTGCAGTGATTCCTGTTAACTTCTATTCTTGTATTGAACTCATATAATGAGGTCCCTTCCCCTCTCAAAAAGAAAAGTGTTTCAAAGTGTTCATTGCTTCCTCCAGCATTTTTGTAATAGCTAGAGTCTTAAATACTTCTCTCTACATTAGTGGCTGTTGATTGTCTTTTCCCATGCAAGTTGAGATTTTCCTGTTTCTTTACATGCCATATAATTTTGGATTTCATCCTGGACATTTTGAATATTAGTTTATCAGAGTCTGGGGTCTTGGTTAAGTCCTGTACAGGAAGAATGTTCATTTTGTTTTAGCAAATCTATTAGGTTCAAGCTGCAAACTCCAGCTCTAGGGGCTGTGTTCTGGTATCATTTTAGTTTTCCTAGTCTTTGCAGCCCTATTTGGGTCTGTCCTGCTTATGTGCCATCTGGTAAGTAAGCAAGCAAGTAAGTAAGTAAGTAGCTGGTCTGGGGCCCTGACAATGTATCTGTTAGTTCAGTTCTCAAAGTCTTTGCGATTGTGAATAGGATTAAATTCATGAATATTCAATTTAGGGATTGGAGCTCATAAACAACTTTGTGGGGTTGCTTTCCCCAGTTCCTCCTCTTCAGTGATTTTCTGATCACTTTCTGCTTCCCTGGGTCTCCTCTTTTCATCCTTTGCCTAGAAAGCTGGGGCTTTCTATTTTTTTTCATTGTTCCGTGCACTTTTGTGATTATGCCCATGTCTGGCTAGAGGTTCATCAATTTTATTGACCTTCTCAAAGAGCCAGCTTTTGATTCCACCGATTTCTATTTTTCTATTTAGTTGATTCTGCTTTTACCTTTTTAAATTTCTTTTGCTTATTTTCCTTTGCTCTTTTCTAATTTCTTTTTTTAATTTTTATTTTGATTTTAGAAAGGGGTGGTGGGAGAGAGACATTGATTTGTTCCATGTGTTCATTGATTAATTCTTTTATGTGCTGTGACTGGGATCAAACCTGCAACTTTAGCATGTTGAGATGATGCTCTAACCAACAAGCTACCTGGCCAGGGCTCTAATTTCTTAAGGTGGAAGCTGAGGTGATAATTGTGTCTTGCGTGGTCCCAACTGGGGACCTGGCCTGAGACCCATGCATGTGCCCTGAATCAGCGACCTTTTGGCTCTCAGGCTGGCACTCAATTCATTGAGCCACACAAGCTAGGGCAGAGACTTTTTTATAATAGACGATTTTTTTGGACTACTTTTCCAGTTTTCTCTTTTGCTATTACTTTTCACCCATCTTTTTTTTCTCTGTTCTTCTAGTTTATTCTCCTAGGGTTTGTGGATATTCTTGGATCTGTGGATTTAGTTTTCATCACATTTGCAATTTTTTTATTTTTCCCACTTTGGTCTTTCTATCCCCTCCTGGTACTGTTAGACCACTTGCTATTGTTCCACAGCTCATTTAATTTGTGTCTCTCCTCTCTCTCCATGTATATGTGTGTATATATATATATATATATCATTTTATTCTTTCACCTTCTGTTCTGGATTATTTCTATTTTATATTTTCAGGTTCACTACAGATACATTAAGTTCTCTGCAGTGGTTTTATTTTAACTGCCCTGACTTCAAATTCTCTGCAGTGCCTAATATTTTAAGTGTCTAATATGTTTAACTTTTCATATTGGTATTATATTTTCTTTTTGCAGATTTTTATTTATTTTACGTTTAGAGAGAGGGGAAGGGAAGGAGAAAAAGAGGGAGAGAAACATCAATGTGTGGTTGCCTCTAATGCCTCTGTACCGGGGACCTGACCCTCAACCCAGGCACGTGCCCTGACTGGGAATCGAACTGGCGAGTCTTTGATTTGCAGGCTGGCGCTCAATCCACTGAGCCACACCAACTGGGGCTGGTATTATATATTTTTATCTTACAATTTTCATTTTTAAGTAGTTTTTATTTATTGAGATTTCCTATTCATTTGTGTCCTTGCTTTTGTTTCAGTCCTTTAACATTGCATAATATTTTAAAGTCTTTGCTACTAACAGCATTATTTCTGAGTCTGTTTCTGTTTTGGGGGGGTATAAGTCATGAGTCAAAATTTTGGTTCTCCCCATTTTTAGTTGTTTTCCCATAATATTGGGTATAGTAGTATGCCTGGCTCCTGTTGTCTGATAGAGTTTTGCTTTGGCAGTTAATTTGTTTGTGTATCACCTTGTTCTTTTTCGAACAAGTTGGTCTATATGAGCCTTATTCCTAAGGTACAGCATTCTCTGCTGAATCCAGGAGCATTTAATGAAGTCTCTAACTGAATATTAGGAACTCAGCCCTCTCCCAGCTGAGCGTGAGCACCAATAGTTGCTCAGTTCGTGCTACTAGGTAGTTGATCTTTGCCCACCTTCAGTAGAATCTTGAAGTGTACCTACTCAGCTTAATATTTTACCAAAGATTCCTGTGCAGATTTCTGAAGCTTCATCTGTGTGTAGTGCTCTGGTACCTGCCTCATGAATTCCAGCTGTTGGAGTAGTTTCTTACTCAGATACCTGCTTAGGTCAGCGAGACGGCCATGTTCTGTATAGGTTCTCCCTCCCCATTCTATAGCCTGGAAAATGCCTCCAGGATTTTCTTGGGATTTACCTTGTTTCCATTCTGAGATCACAGTCTATGTTGGCTCTCACCCGACAGTTGAAAATACGTATTTTGTACTTACTGGGTTCCCCCTCGGCAGAAGCATGCTTTGGTGTCAGTTCTATAGAGTCGGATGCAGGAATCTAGGGGTGTATGGTGCCAGTATTTAGCATGTGGGATTTTTAAAAATCTCTTCAAACAATTTATTCTGTTTTAATTATACCCTGTTTTATTTTACTGTTCCTATAGCACAGTGTGAAAATTTAATCGCTGGTAAAAGATAATAGTCTCCCGTGTTCTAGTATTTTTGATGTTTAATCTGGAGTTAACATATGCCCATGTTATAAGCAAGAGGACAAATAGAGTACTGTGGCATTCATTCTATACCAAGGGAAACCCTTGTTCACAATTCTGAAATGTCGAGAACTTCTCCCAATACAGGTTTGTTTAAGAGATGAGATTGTAGAATTATATTTGTATTTAATTGGATGATTATACTGTGGAGAACTTGTGTGTTTACCATGTGGTTTATAAAACCTGTTTGAAATGAATTGAATGTGGAACCTTTGCTCGAAGTCTACTGTGTGTCGTATTTTGCATCTCTCCCTCCATAATAAAAGTTACCTAAAAACTTACTTTAAGTCAGTGGGTTTGGCTTAAGAATTGAGAATCTTGTCATGATACCTTTTTTCCCATATAGTTCTATAGAATGAACTTAGTGATAGTGGTTATACAGGATTTTTTTAAAAATCAAGCAAATAAACCTATTTTTAAATTTTTACATCGCTTCTTGGCGTTTTGGCCAAGATCAAGTGTAGTAAATTTTGTACATCTACACTTTATGAATGGTTCATAAAAGAACTCCTTATGATTATATCTGTCATATTTTAAGACTGGTTTGGCCTGGGCAAGGTATGCCAAGAGTGCAGATTCCATCTCCGGTCAGGGCACACACAAAGAAGAAACCATTGAATGCATAAATAGTGGAACAATAAACTGATGTCTCACACCCCCAACCCTGTCTCTGACTTTCTCAAATCAGTAAATAAGAAACTTTAAAAAAACACTGCTTTTATAAGATTCCATTTTATTTAGACAAAAGCCTGTGTTAAAATTGAATTATAAGGCCCTGGCTGGTGTAGCTCAGTGGATTTGAGCGCGGGCCTGCGAACCACACGATCACGGTTCGATTCCCAGTCAGGGCACATGCCTGGGTTGCAGGCCTGTTCCCGGTTCCCAGCAGGGGACGCACAAGAGGCAACCATACATTTATATTTCTCTCCCTCTCTCCTTCCTTTCCCTTCTAAAGATAAATAAAAATAAATAAAATGTTTTAAAAAAACCCATAGTTTTAAAAAAATCGAATTATACATAGATTTAGTTTTGCAAAGGTTTTTTTTGGTTTTATGTAGCCCCAGTTGTTTGTTTTTGCTTTTATTACCTTTGCCCAAGGAGACATGTCCAAAAAAGGATTGCTATTGCTGTCAGAGTTTACTCCAAGGACTTTTCTTCTAGGACAATTAGAGTTTCTGGTCTTACATTTACGTCTTTTCTTGATGAAGAAGTTTAATGTTTTATTATTAAACTTTATTGTTTTTCTGCAGAAAACAAAAAAAAACCTGTTTTAGATCAGAATTATACATAGATCTGATAGATCTAGCCTTATGTTTGGGGGGAAATTGCTGAATGAAATATGGTGCTCTTATTTCCTATTTGTCTTGTTTAATAACCCTGTTTGCTACTAGGGTTTATCTTTGGGAAAGAGGAGAAGTTTTGAGAAAATTTTATAGGGTAAACTAAGTGCATATTTGTTGTTATTTTTTCCATTAAATTGGGAGACTACTATGATTTGTAATGAGTGACCTATTGTAGTAGTGCTTTGAGAACAAAAAGATATTGAGACATTTCCTTAAACACATACTTAATTCTTGATGGGGAAGAATGAATTCTTAGCAGTTATTTGGAGAAGTATGCTGTTCTGAATTATTTTTATAGGTTACAGTCAAAGGAGATAATTGGGTTAATGGCATTGAGTATAACTTCAATATGGAAGACTGCCAGGTTTCATTAATTGGGAACATAATCATTAGGAACTGAAGGTTAATTACTGTTCTGAACTGTGATGAAATAAAAAGCTAAATGCTATAGTATTATTATCTCAGCCAAGATAGTGGAATTTTGGTTTTTGGTTTTTTAAAAGATTTTATTATTTTTAGAGAGAGAGGAAGGGAGGGAGACAGAGGGAGAGATACACCAATGGGTTGACAACACCCCCAACTGAGGACCTGGCCCATGACCCAGGCATGTGCCCTGATTGGGAATTGAACCAGCAGTCTTTTGGTGCACAGGCTGGTGCTCAATCCCTTGAGCCACACCAGCCAGGGCAGGGGTTTTTTTTTTAACCTGGTTTATTGAACTATAATTTTTATACCATAACATATTTTCTGCCAAATAGCTGAACCAACTGGTTAATCAATTTCGTCTTCTACCAGCAATAAGAAAGTTCCAGTTGCTTCGGAGCTTGATTAAAGTATTGCCCAACCTATTGTATTAAATTTAGTTTAGTGGTATGGCCTTATGATTTTGAGGTACAGAAGGTAATAACCTTTTATGTGTTTATTGGCCTTTAGGATAATCTCTTTTGGGTGTGTTTTTTCTCTCTTATTGTTGCTGACTTTTAGGACTTCTTTATATATTCTGGATATAAGATAATCTGTCAGACATACTTATTGCATGTGTCTTTGACTTGCTTTTTTAAAAACACTCTTGAATTTTAAATTTTCAGAAAGTTAATTGAGGGTTTTAAGGGTAGTACATTTAAACTGTTCTTTGTATGTAGTTCCTGGAAAACAGTGACAAATCAAGTGTTCTTTTTAACTAGCCTAGTCTTTATGTCATAGCTCCTTTTAGTGCCTTATACTGTTGTTGTTATAATCATAGAAGAAAAAACATTATTTTTTAGGGTTTCTGCTAAGTTTAGTTGCCAGGCTTTTATATTTCTTTGGTTATATTTGGTTAGTGACAGATCCCACGTTACTCCTTCTGCTGTCCCCTCCCTCTTACACTGCAGGTCATTTCATTTGGCCTGCTGAGTGCTTAGCTGACGGCTGGAGGGGCACTTGCAGAGAAACTGGGACTAGTGGGATGAGATGGAAGGATAAGGAATAGAAAGCACCACGGATAATTAGGTTTTTCATCATCGTTTGGTTGGATGAGTTGAGGGGAGGGTGTATCTACTAAGATAGTAAAGACTAGATTCTGGGGGAAAATCAGTTGTGTTTTGGATCTGTTAGGTTTGAGATGTGAAACAACAAATAAGTTGGTGAGTCCGTCATTGGTATAGAACAACTCTATAGTGGGCTGTAGCATTGAGATTTAAGCAATTGATTTCTTGATATTAAATGTAAAAAGTTACATGTTTATTATTTTGTTTAGCATATTTTTCAGATTTTTAATAGATTGTTTCAAAAGTCATGAGTACATTTGTTTGAATTTATGACAGTAAATTCTAGCATAGATTATCAATTTATTTTAATCTTTTAGTTACAAAGTTTTTTCTCATAACAAGTAAAATGATTTAAAGAGAAATGATGTTGATACCTAAAAGTCAAACGACACTAAAAGGTTTATTATGAAAATAAAAGTCATTACTCCCCTCTGCCACTCACGCCTTCCCACTCCAGAGTCAAGTACCCTCAGTCTTTCTAGCAATTTTTTCTGATATATGCTTTCTTGTTGTTTAATAACATACCACTATTTCTTGAAACATTTGTTGACTTCTGGTTATGGAAAATGAGGACTTAGAACCTTATCATTTCCATGCTTGCCCAGTTTTCCTTTTCCCCATCATTCCGCTGTAGTTATAGCACAGTATTTTGGTAAATTAGTGCTTAATATTTACACTTTAAAAATTGTGTACATATTGTTTACTGTTAAGCCAGATATTACACTAAGACTATACTTTTCTGTCTTATGCAAGCCTTTATTTTTCCTGAAGTCAGTACCTGTCTCATTTATGCAGTTGCCTGGTTTTCTGTAGACCTGTTGCTTTTCCCCCAAATGTGCCTATACTCCTGTCATGTGCTTCTAAATAATATTTTTCATGTTATGAAGTACGTCAGTTCCATTTTTGCTCTTGCCGCAAACTTATTCCATGGTAGCCTACAGATTCCCCTTTCATTTTGGAGTGCCTGTTTTCTAGTTCTTTTTTTCTGAATTAGATTCGTTATTAAGTTTCATATTGGCTTGTTAAATTTGTTTTGATTATTTTTAATAGCTTCCTAAGGGGGAGTGCATAGGAATAAAATGTTAGCTTTCTGAGAAGCCTTAAAATGTCACTTTACTTATGTGTTTGATTGATAATTTGGCTGGGTATGGAATTCTAGGTTGAAACTTAAGTTCACACTGAATCTTAAAGTTTGTGTATAACTTGTTTTCTGACATTTAACAATATTCTGTTATTTTGGAATAAAAGTTCAGTGCCATTATGATTACAGATCCTTCATATGATTTTCCCCCTTTGGATCTTTTCAATAAAACTTTTGGGGCTTTGAAATTTCAGCATGATGGCCTGTGGTGTTTTGCATGCACTTGTTTGTTCTTTTTGCAGCTTGAGAGACTTCTTTCCTTCAGTTAAAAAGAAAATGTTATTTGAAATATAATATGCCTTTCTTTTTTCAGTTTTCACTTTATGTAACTTGCACCTTTTGGAGTGAGTTAATAATTTTCTTTTTCTAGCCCTGGCTGGTGTAGCTCAGTGGATTGAGTGTGGGCCTGTGGACCATATGATCGTGGTTCGATTCCCAGTCGGGGCACATGCCTGGGTTGCAGGCCAGTTCCCAGCAGGGGACCCACGAGAGGCAACCATACACTGATATTTCATTCCTTCTCTCCTTCCCTTCCTCTCTAAAGATAAATAAATAAAATCTTTTAAAAAGGATACATTTAAAAAAAATAAAAAATTAATTTTCTTTTTCTAATCTATACTCTTCCTTTGTTTTGCTTTTACTTTATTTTTTTTACTTACATTTTAGTGGGATTTAGGAGAATATGGAAATAACATCGGATCATTCTGTTGTATTAAATAATAAAAAATTTAGCATTTAATTTAAACTTTTTGCAATTCTTGCTAAACTCATTTTTTTTTACTTTTGGCAGAGATGTTATGAACATAAACAATATAGAAATGGATTGAAATTCTGTAAACAAATACTCTCTAATCCCAAGTTTGCAGAGCATGGAGGTAAGTGTAAATACACATACTTGTAAGTGTAAGTGGTTAAGGCTTTGCTTACTTGTCTGGCTTTACTTCTTGGCTTTTATCACTCCCAACTGCCTTACTTATTTTCTAGAGAGAATGGACCTTATCTTTGACTCCTGTATTTTGAATTTAGTGTCAAGAAAATGGTAGTGCATCCTACTTGAGTTTGAAAATAAACACAGTAGGAAAGGCAGAAGAAGCTAGAAGGACAAATATGCTTATTTAATAAGTACATTTCTTTAAGATATTTATTGTAAGAAACATTTGCTTTAGAATTTTGGTTGAGCTGTAGACTTTTATTCCTTGTAATAACATATTCAGAAAGTGTCTATTTGGTTCTTTGCTGATGAACCAGCATCGTTTTATTTAACATTGTATCTTAGTTTTTCAAGACAGTCATATTTAATGCATGATTTATATATTGTAAAGTTCTGAAATATTTTTTACCTTGTAGCTCTTGCTTATGTAAGGATAGAAGATTGTACAGTGAGATGTTTATAGAACAAGGGGAGATTATTTAGCTAAACTTGTGATGAGACAGAGGGGAGGGAAAGCTTTCACAGGTCTGATTTGTATATTAGGAAACATGGCTCTTTGGTAATTAATTTGATAATGTTCTCTTAGCTTTTAAAAAAAGATTTATTTATTTATTTATTTATTTATTTTTAGAGAGAGGGGAAAGGAGGGAGAAAAAGGGAGAGAAGAAACATCAATGTGTGGTTGCTTTTCATGTGCCCCCTACTGGGGACTTGGCCTACAATCCAGGCAAGTGCCCTAACCAGGAATCAAACCCACAAACCCTTTGGTTTGCAGGCTGGCATTCAATCCACTGAGCCACACCAGCCAGGACTCCTTGTATTTTTTAGAAAATTCTTTTTAGACAGAAGGGAGGGAGAAAAACATCAGTGTGTAAGAGAAACATCACATCAATCAGTTGTGTTTTTCTTACCCACGTTATACTGGGGACCTGGCTCACAACTGAGGCATGTGCCCCAACTGACTGGGAATTGAACTGGCCACCTTTTGGTTTGCAGTACGGCACCCAACTCACTGAGCCACACCAGCCAGGCTTCTTCTCTTAGTGTTGAAAAGGGAGTGAATAATAGCTCTCTGTTATCTTTCTTTACTCTTAGTATACATGCACTAAAATAATAATACTGTTTTTTTAACATTATTAAAAATATTTTTGCCAGCCAGGTATATATTAGGTTTTATATTCATTTCTAAAGTATGCATACTGGTCATGTAACTTTGACAGAGTTTCATTAGCAGAATACCAAATATTGTTCTGAAATGCAGTTTCTCCTCACATTTGAACTTATCTGAAATGAGGTTGCATATGAAGTGTCATAGTTTAATTGAAAATGTGTTTTTTTAAGATTTTATTTATTTTTAGAGAGATGGAAAGGGAGGGAGAAAGAGGGAGAGAAACATTGATATGAGAGAGAAACTTCTGTAGGTTGCCCCTTGCATGACCCTGGCCCCTAGCTGGGGAGAACCTGGCCCAAAATCCAGGTATGTGCCCCAATCTGGAATTGAACTGGTGACTTTTGGTTTGTAGGACAATGCCCAACCAACTGAGCCGCACCAGTCTGGGCTAAAAACTTCTTTGGTTAAAGACTTTATTTATTTATTTATTTTTAGGAAGAGAGAAACATCACAATGTACGCTTGCCTCTCTACCTGGCCCACAACACAGGCACGTGCCCTGACTGGGAGTAGAACGGGCAACGCTGTGGTTCGCAGGCTGGAGCTCAATCCACTGAGCCACACCAGCCAGGGCTGAAAACATTTTTTAACAGTACATAAAATGATAGTTTGTCTTAAATTTAATGGCAACCCCTGGGTGCCAATAATTAAGGAACTTTAAGATGTTAGGTATAACTTGTAGGAATAGATTTTACTTGTCTGACAACAAAGGGCTACTTTCTGCAGTACCTTGCTAATTTGGCTATTTGCCAAATATATTTTCTTGGTTTTAATGTTTATATGTAATTTATAACAATTTGTACATTATTTCTCCTCTTTTTTGCCTCTATTTCTTTATCTGTATTTTTCTATAAATGTTGATTCTTCTTCAGTATAATACCTTTATTCCTTTTCTTTTATTCTGAAGTAATTTTTCTATAAATTTTAAATTTTAGTCCTAAAAGTTAGGCAGATCAGTTATAGTGAATATTATTTCTTTGTACTTCATAATATATATATTATAAAATTAGACATCTTTTTTTCTGAAATCTTTTCTGAAAACTTAATGTTGCCTTCAACTCACTCTCTCTTTTTTTTAATTCTCACCTGAGGATATGTTTATTGATTTTAGAGAGAGGGGGGGAAAGGGGTGAGGGAAGAGAAAGAGAGACATAAATGTAAGAGAGAAACATCAGCTGGTCGTCTCTAGTATGCACCCTGACTGCGGATCGAACCTGCAACATTTTGGCATATGGGCTAGCATTCCAACCAACTGAGCTATCTGGCCAGGGCCTCAACTTTCTCTTTTAATCTGTTGCTTGTGAGTGACCGGAGTCTTATGTCTTCTTTTACTTGTATATTTAATAGCATCCTAAATAATCTTTATAAAATAATGAGGTTTATGCAAATCAGAAATATATGTGTGTATAATTTGTGTATGTTTTTTTTTTAATAATTGAATGGTGATCTTTATGGAATTTGGGATTAAAGAAGTAAATTCAGTTTCAAGATAAAGTTTTCATACTATAAAGGAGTAATCATAGTCCTGGCTGGTGTGGCTCAGTGGGTTAAGTGCCAGCCTAGGAATCAAAGGGCCTCTGGTTCAATTCCCAGTGAGGGCACATTATCTGGGTTGCAGGCCAGGTCCTTGGTTGGGGGTGTGTGAAAGGCAACCGATAGATGTATCTCTTACACATCAATGTTTTCCTCCCTCTCTTTCTCCCTCCCTTTCCCTCTCCCTTTCCCTCTCTCTAAAAATAAATAAATAAAATGTTTTTTTTTTAAAAGAGTAATTATATTAAGGTCATTTAATGGAATTTCCCCCAAAGAGGAGTAATAGAGCCAGTGTATCTTGTTTAGATATGAATTACCAGATATTAGTGCATTTTTGTACCATTATCTAAAAATAAATCTAGGGAGGCCTGGAGTAGAGAAGTGTGGTTTAACTTGGTTTGTTGACTTTTAAAATATTTTAATTCTGTTCAGACCTGGACATTTTCCCAATAATTGTCAGTTCTTAGAGTAATGTAACATTTGTTTTTGAGATGATGGTTACCTTTTTTGTTTGTTATTTTTAATGTTTAATTCTCCTCCCGCCCCCCACCCCCCTGCANCCCCCCCCCCCCCCCCCCCCCGCACCTTCTCTTGTGTGTGTGTGTGTGTGTGGTTTTTTTTTTTAATAGAAACCCTGGCTATGAAAGGATTAACATTGAACTGTTTGGGTAAAAAGGAAGAAGCTTATGAATTGGTTCGTAGAGGTTTGAGGAATGACTTGAAGAGTCATGTGTGTATCCTTTCTGAGATATGTGTCCAAATTGGGTGGGGGTGTCTTCACCGAAGTTGGTAGTTTGGGAGTCAGAAGTGTTCTGTTCTTCTTCACCCTGTAACTCCAGAGGAGATGATTCTTTCTTAAATAAAAACTGCCTTCATTCAGGGAACACTTTTATATCTATACATGTTCTAACATACCTATTTACAGATAAATGGACTTGCCTTTTAAAATATCTATGAAAGCTCTTCCCATGCTTTAGAAAAAGGCACCCTGCAGACTTCGTCATGATCATGAATTTATAGAAGGGTGTACACTAAAAAGTACTGGAAACAATGCAGTCCCACTAATGGAGAGCACAGGCTTAAGAATACGCTTCACTTAGGCTTGAATCCCAGCTCACTTTCTTTCTAACTGTGATCTTAAGGCTCAGTTTCTTCATGTGTGAAACCAGGGCAGTCAGAACCCACCTCCTTGTGGAGTTGTAGAGATGTCATGACGCTTAACAAAGTCCTTGGTGTTGCTGATGACTGTAGTAGATAACTTATTAAAGGAAGCATGAGCATAGGAACAAGTACAATATCTCAGGGGAGGTAGCAGGAAAAATTATGGGTTTGTATTTATCAAGTAGTTTTTAAATAAATATTTTCTTGCCTGTGTTGTGGGCAAACACAATTTTGAGTTGCAAATTTTCAAGTGTTTACCAGGCTCCTGGCATAGTACGGACTAAGAAACACTGGGGATTGTGCTCTTGGGGACCTTAGTCTAGTGAAGGAGGAGGAGATTTACTAGAAGCACATACAGGATGTTTCTGGTATTGCATAAAATGTTGTAGCGTGTTAAAAAATTACTGCTGTTGCAGTAAAGCAAAAGTGAGTGTGTTGGGAGTAACCAGAAACTAAAAAGGTAATCTAAGTATTAATAAGACTGTTGTAGATATCTTTTCATCATTTTTAATGGTTGCATAGTGTCTATATGTTCTTTGCCATGATTTACATAATTGGATTCCTCTTGATGGATTTGAGACTGCTTGAGGGTAGATTTTTAGGAGTGAAGATTGGAGGCAGTTACAGGTGTTACAATGCTAAGAGGTGATTGGAGTGGGGAAGAATGGTAGGTAGGTAATGAGAACAAGATTATAAAGGGTAGTGTGTCTTAAGCTTTTTAAAACCATGTTCCAACCAATTGAGATTTTGTTATGCTTTGCTTTGTCATTTATTTAATGAAAAAGATTATTTGTCAAGTAAAATGTTACAATATTAAATATATACTTTTAGTTACACTTGCTATCCCTTGGGTCCTTGGTGTAAAAGTTGTCAGATTGAAAACTTTGAACCTGACCTGAAAGAGAAACTTCTGTAAATTTCTGGAAAGGGGAGTGGAGTTTTTTTTCTTTTGATGATGTCTGTTTCAGGAGGCCACTTTGTCAGGAGGGAGTGAAAGCAAACAGGATGGAAGCGGGAGGATGGGTGGCTTGTCACAATCAAGGTCTAAGTGAGTGAAAAGCACCTTCATTAGGGGAGTGGAATTAGGTACTTCCCCCCTTCATACCGTTTTTGTATACCCTGTAATTTTGCTTACTTATCAGTGACCCTTACTAGACTCTAAAAATTATTTGCATGCTGGATACTGCCCATTTTGGTCATCTGCCATCCTAATTATTACGAAATTTTAATTATTTGCTAAGTGAATGATTGTATTTTATGTATGAATGACTTATAGAAAGTTGTACTGTACTAAGGGTTCTCTCCTGAGAACCTTGTTAGCTAAAGAACATACACATGATTTAAAATAATTATATGTCATGGATACTCATTCCCTCTTTTTCCATTAGAAATTAATATTTATGGAGCATTTCTTTGGTGCCAGCCGGTGAGCACTTTATATGTTATTCCATTTAGTCATCAAACTGCTGTGCTTTGCTTTATCGACTTTCTATTTACATTTTATAACTGAGGAAACATACCCAGACTAAATAACTCATCCAAGGTCACAGAGCTGACAGGTCAAGCTAGAGCTGTTTTCTCTGAGAGGCTTGGAAAGCTGCACCAGTTTTCATTGTGTTCAACCACCTTCTGTCTTTGTTTTTTCCTTTTTTTAAAGCTTGTAACTTTGTAAATAGCTACAGTTCTCTGAGTTTCCTAGGGAATATTACTGGAATGTTATTTTGTGACTTAACTAAATCCTGTAGGTTGTATCCTTAACTAAATCCTCTAGGTTGGCATGTTTATGGCCTTCTCCAGAGGTCAGACAAGAAATATGATGAAGCCATTAAGTGTTACAGAAATGCACTAAAATGGGATAAAGACAATCTTCAAATCTTAAGGGACCTTTCTTTACTGCAGATTCAAATGCGAGATCTTGAGGGTTACAGGGTAAGTAAAATAGAGAATTTTTTTATTCTAGAGAAAAATATTGTTGAAATATTTAAACCTTTTTGAGTATTTACTGGTAACAAAAATTTTCATTTTAAAAAAGAATTTAATTAAATTTTATTGCCCTCCCCCCAATAGCAGTTGTGTTTATGACTGACCAATAAGATTTTTAGAATAAATTACTTTATTGCATAGTAAAGTTAGGTTACTGTATAGGTTTAGTTAATTAATTCAGTAGAAATTAACATCAATATTCCTCAAATAGGTGATGTCTTTTTCTGTTATTAACATGTAAATATAGTCTTTAGTTACTACATTTTGGGGGGAGCAAAATTTCTTTTGTTTCTTATTTTACCTTCATTGAACCTAGTATGCCGTCTTTGTAGCGACATTTTGATTCTTGAGTCATTCTGTTAAATCATATCTGTTTCGTTCCTCTCTTTTTTCCCCCATGTGGTGCCTGCTGAGTTGTCTTCTATGGATCTGAATTCAGTAGTTGGGCATTACATTTTTAAAGATTTTTTTTTTGTATTCTCTTTTCCATCCTATCTTTTCTTAGCTTAAGTATATCAGGAAATAACATAATAAATAGTACCTGCTCATAACTTTTAAAAAAATTTACAAGGTTACCTTGGAACCTTCATTGTGCTTCTTAACAAATATTTGCTTTTATAAAGCTACACAATATGGATGTATCAAACTGTTTCTGTTACTATTCCCAGCATTGTGTTACAGATTGCTCAGTGTTGTGGGGGAGTTAATTAAGGAGCATTTGCTTTTACTGTAACCCTAAGAAAAAATATTTTTTTCCACTTAAAGGAAACAAGATATCAGTTACTTCAGCTTCGACCTGCCCAAAGAGCATCATGGATTGGTTATGCTATTGCTTATCATTTATTAGAAGATTATGAAATGGCAGCAAAGATTTTAGAAGAATTTAGGAAAACACAACAGGTAAACTAGTAAACTAGGTTTGATTCTAAATGTAAGTAAAAGAAAGAAGTGTACATAGACTTGTTAACTTTTTAAAGTTATAAGAATAAAATGTAATGAACTTCATAGAGGAGTTCATGCACATTTATTGTTAATATTTGACACATTTACTTTATAGTCTCTTCATCTATTTAGTTAAACTTTCTTCCCAAAACATTTGAGGGTATTTGCAGATACCATGCTCTTTTACTCCTAAGTGCTTCAGTGTGATACTCCCTGAGAGTAACTGTGAATTCTATTCTGTAGAATCTAGAATCTAATCTAATTCTATAGATTATTTTAAAAATTAGGAAAGTTCACATTGATAGACTGTTTAGTCCATAGCTGATAAACTTTATTAATTATCTTTATCCTTTCCAGAATTTTTGCTTTCCATTTCAGGATCCAGTTTAGAATCATACTTTGCATTTGCTTATTATTTCTCTTTGGCCTCTTTTAATCTTTGGAAGTTTCTAAGATTCTCTTTGTATTTCATGACATTGACATTTTTGAAGAGTATGGGGCAGTGCCCTTAGAGTGTCCGTCAGTTTGGATATGTTTGGTGGTGCCTCATAATTAGATACGGTTACATATTTTTTGGCAGGAAAGCACGGAAGGGGTGTTGAGCCCTTCTCAGTCCATCACCTTAAGAGGCACATGATATCTGTTTCTTCTGTTTGATTTCTTGGTTAAGATGGTGTCTGTTAGGTTTCTTTGCTATAAATTTATTTTTTCTCTTTGTGTTTAATAAACAATTTGAGACTTCATGAATAGCCTTTTCTTCATCATATGTTACCATTAGTTTTAGCATTCATTAGTTATGATTTTTGCCTGAATCAGCTGTTCCAATGATAGTTGCAAAGGGATGATTCTTTCGTATTCCCTCTAAATTTATTGACATGCTGCTGCTAAGTAAGAGTTTTTCTTTTCCCGTTAATTTATCATATGTAAGGATTTATGAATTCTTAGTGAGTTATACATTAATACTGTTACTACTTAATTGCTCCCTAGACAGATATTTAGAAATCTTAAAAAAAAGAGTAGTGTCACCCTAGCTGGTATAGCTTGGTGGATTGAGTGCCAGCCTGTGAACAAAGGGTTGCTGGTTTGACACCCTAGTCCGGGAACCTGCCTGGGTTACGGGCCAGGTTCCTGGTGGGAGGGGCACAGAAAAAATAGCCACACATTGATGTTTCTCTCCCTCTCTTTCTCCCTCTCTTCTTTCCTTTCTAAATATAAATAAATAAAATCTTTAAAAAAAATGAGTAGTTAATCAGATAGTATCCTTAGACTTCTTGTGTATATTTGAATGTGTAAGCAATTTTCTAATATAAAAACAAAATTCTTATTGTCAGTATTCCTTATGTCCATATATAGACATCCCCTGATAAAGTGGATTATGAATATAGTGAACTCCTTTTATATCAGAATCAAGTTCTTCGAGAAGCAGGTCTCTATAGAGAAGCTCTGGAACACCTTTGTACCTATGAAAAGCAGATTTGTGATAAACTTGCTGTAGAAGAAACCAAAGGTATTTTTTTAAGAATGTTTTTTATTCTAATATTTAATTATGACAAAGAGCAAGGCTGAAATTCAGTAGTTGTTGATAATTGCATATAATTCAACTTCTTGATGATAGAAAATTTGTTTCTTACATATATACTTTGACTAATTAATAATGTGGGAAAATACACATTTAAACAATATTGTTGATATAGGTTAAAAATTGTGAACAGTTAGTTATTGAAATGACTCAGTAAAATATTTTTCTTGAAATAAAGTGTTCTTATCTTAAAATATTATAGGATTTGATTAAAACACAGGAGATAATTGCTTGATTTTATAAGACATAGGGTTAAGTTTCTTAGAAACAGCTTGTTAGTAAAACAGGTTATGTACATTAGATTTCTTTATTGCCAGGCGTATATACAGGTAAATCAGTCTTTACTAAAAAATACATGGAACATCCCTAGAGTTCTTTATAGTTTGTCTGAATGTAGAAGGAACATGAATTAAAACCAGAGATTTGGGTTTTTATGTGTGAATTGCGGTAGGAGGGGTAGATCTTTAAATAAAGATCTTTAACGCTGCTGTTACTTCTCAGAGGGCTGAGAAAAAAGTCTTACAGTTTTAAGAGTTGAGGAAGTGATCATGGAAAATGAAAGAAGAATAACAAGTAATTGAAAACACAAGTACTTTTTAAGAATTGCCATCTGAAATGTTGCTTTACCCTTGTTAGTGCAGGTAACTGAAGTTTGCTGGTTTCAGGTTCCCTCGGCTCCCCTTGAAGTTGAACACCAGATATGCGTGGTATCTGTGTGCATACTGGGTGTAGTCATTATTTGCCAGATAACTCTGAGCAGATCATAATGCCACTGGAAAGAAATAAAATGGAAGTTTAAGGTTCCCGGACCTCAGTTGTGAACTATAGATTCTGAGCAGCTCTCTTTCATTTGAGTTGTCATCCCTTAACGGTCTATTATAAAGGGAGGAACTTTATGACTTACTGGGACGATCACAAGATTGGAAAAAAGTAGTTCAGGTTCTTTCATTTGCTGGCCTCTTACTAGCTATATGATCTGGGCAAGTCTTGGGTCTTAGTTTCTTTATGAAAATAAAACAGTTTTCAAAATACTTTTTAAGTACATCATTTCATTTGCTCCTCTTGATAACCTTATTAGTGAGGAAGAACAGGTAGATCAAGTTAGATTAGGACTCAGAATTGACCGGTGGGTTTTAGCAATTTGAAAGTAATGGTTGACCCTAACTAAAGCACTTTCTGAACATTTGGAAGGAAGGTAGTAAAAGCCCAAGCAAATCAAGTACATTTAAATGAGACAGAAAGTAGCAGAATTGCAGATATAATGCATTAATGGCTCCCATAAGTTTTGCTATATGGAAAAACAGTGGTGGATAAAACAGGTTACAAGATCAAAAAATTTTTTTTATAACTTACATTTATGTTCACTTGAGAATGATCTAGTAAACAATATTTGATACAGTGGAGGGATTGTGATCTGGTGGATAAGTTGAAGGGTTAGCCTTAGATAACAGCATGAATACTTGATCCCCAGTAATAAGAGACAGTAGACGGTAGAGTGTATGGGCAAGTGGATGTGTACATGTAAGCATTTGGGAGTTCTAATTTTTTCCATTTTCTCAGTGAAATAGAGAACAGAGCCATCAGTGCATTTTATAAAGTATGCATTGAGTTCTGGTAGTGAGTCAGGAATTGGGGACAGTATGTATGAAGAGAATAGAGTGGAACTGACAGAATCATCAGTCTTTGGGAACCTCAGTAATAAAGGCATTTTAGTGGTGGGTGATCGGGATCATTTGGGAACTTCCTGGAGTAGGTAAGTGGGCATATAATTAGGCAGAAGTTTCATCAATTCTTATTCCACCAGTTTCTTTTGCAAAAAAAAAAAAAAGCATGGGAGAAGATTAAAGGAAGGGAATGTGGATGTAGTGTAGAGGAGAAAAGTTGTAGGATATTTTCTCTGTTCTTAGTGGAGTGGGCTTTGGTTAATATAGAACAGGATGTCAGCCTCAGCACTTTAAAGATTTTGTGACCGATGTTGGAGATGGAAGTCTCCTGTGTGTTGCAGGATGTTTAGCAGCATTCCTGGCTTCTCCCCATCAGATACCAGCAGCACCCACCTCCACTTTACTGGGACAACTAAAAATTATCTAGATATTGGCAAATACCCGCTGGATGGCAAAATTACCCCTGGTTAGAACCACTGGTATAGACATTAAGAATATGGGCTCTTTAAGCCGAATTGCTTGGTTCAAATCCTGACTCCAACAATTAACGAGTTGAAAGACCCTCAGCAAGTTTACTTAGGTTCTCCTTGCTTTCACATGGTGAAAGTAACGGTAACCTACCTCATAGCATTTTGAAGATTGAGTTAGTTAATGCATGCAAAACATTTAAAAGTCACTAACACACAGTGAGCACTCAGTAAGTGTTCATTTTTATTATCTGGTGAGAGCCAAGGATGTAAGGGTGAAGTTATGCTTTGAATATAGTGCTTTTGGTTAGTAGCCATTAAGGATAAGGATTCTGAGCAGTGTTTGAGGCTTATGTGAATTTGGAGTTCATATTTCTACTGAAACAACTGCTTCTGTGCGTTCGTCTTTTGACTGCTTTCTCTTGTGACAAAGTGTGGATCAAACAAACAATTGGAATGCTCCAGGCTTTAAAACTGGTAAATAAGGAAGCTGAGGTTTTGAGACTGATTTTGATACTTGGGACTGCTAATATTATTCAGGCATGAGATTGGTCATGCAGCCCAGAGGAGACAAGCAGTGAGTCTTACTGGTTGCTGAGATGGCCTAAGGAAAAGAAGGGAATGGTTTTTTGATAAGGTTGCAGGACAGGATTGGTGAGACAAGAAAAAGGAAGACAAATCAGTTAAGCTTAAAGCAGGATGTTTTTTTGGTAGTCAGAAGCACCAGAAAATGCAGGGTTTAGGTGTGGTCCTGAATGTAGGCTGCTAGAGCAAAATAGTTTTATAGTTGATGAAACGATGATAAATTTAGCATATTGGATTGTTTCATTAATTTGGATGTTAAGCCCTTTTGGATATTAGGCTCAGTTGGGCATCATCCCATTAACCAAAAGGTCGCTGGTTCTGTTCCTGGTCAGGGTACATGCCTGGGTTGTAGGCCAGGTCCCCGGTTGGAGTGTGTGCGAGGCAACCGATTGATGTTTCTCTGAAATATTGATGTTTCTCTTCCTGTCTTTCTCCTTCCTTTCCCCTCTCTAAAAATAGATAAGAAAAATCTTTTAAAAATAATTTTGATGTTAAAATTTTCCATATGATGTCAAGAATAATTAACTAAGTGGTAGATAATGGTTTGGTGATTGTATTCACTGAATTTGGGAAAACAGGTGGGGGTTAGACCAATACTTGAATGAAGTGACGATGTGACTAGAATGGCTTTTCTTAATACGAACTTCAGAAAGGGGGGAGACGATAAAATTACGTGATGACTAGTCCTGCTACAGTAAATTGGGAACTCAGGAAGATACCTAATCTGTCCACTTCCCAGCATTGAAGAGATTTTAAGAGAAGGTTTGAGGAAAAGTTAAAGTTACAACTAGAAAATATTTAGTTAATTTAATTTGTTTTTTATCAGGGGAACTTCTCTTGCAATTATGTCGTTTGGAAGATGCAGCTGATGTTTATAGAGGGTTACAAGAGAGAAATCCTGAAAACTGGGCCTATTACAAAGGCTTGGAAAAAGCACTCAAGCCAGGTAGCATTGTTTAAAACTTACTTTTCTGTTTTAATTACTCCTTTTGTTAATATATTATGTTGACCAAAAACTCCGTGTGTTCTTTTTTCCTGTGAAAGAAAAGACACATTTTCATTTTTACCACTAAACTATTGATTTGGTTATTTTGAGTATGTTGGGTATCTCCTGCGTGGTATGTAGCATTGATTGTTAATTAACGTCTTGATTTGATCGCTGTCAACTTTAGCTGGGCCACCCAACTCTGGAACATCATCCAGAGAGAAATCTCCAGCAGCGGTCAGTCAGTCACAGCACCTTCTCCATGCTGCATACCTTGTTTTTGCGCTTCTGTTTTTACCTGTCTTGAAATAGTGAAGCACAATATGCTGAAAATGTCTTCAAAAATTAAAATTGCTACTCGAAAATTCACCAATTTTGATAAGTTTTTCTTTTTTTAAATGCATGCTGATATGACAGCTGTCACAATACAATCTAACAAAATTATTTCGACTGAAGTTAAAGACAACTAAGTACTACTAGAGCCATCGTAGAAAAAAACTAAATGAACTTTTTGGCTAACTCAGTATTTTATTAACTCATTGAAAAGCAGAACTAGAGAAATAGTGGTTAAGAATTGGTTCAGAATCTAAATACACAAATACATTTGAAAACTTCTGTTGAATATGGCAGACAGCATTTTCTGAAACCCTCTTTGACACCACCAGTTCATAGAAATAGAGGAGAAAAAATTTAGGAACAACTTTTAAAATTTCACAAATGTATAGCAACAGCAAAAGCATAAGAGAAGTGTCCCTTGACAGAGATGGAGATGTCTCCCTAAAGGAAAGAAGCAAACATAACTTCTGTGGTCACCTGTGGCCACAGCATAGTGGCCTGCCAGGGGCTCATGCATGTAGCTGAAAGAACAGCGCTTTCCTCTATTGGAAGAGGGACTACCATATTTCGCCGTGTATAATGTGCACTTTTTTGCCCAGATTTTTAGGGGAAAATAAGAATGTGCATTATACATAGGTAGTACTAATTCCATATCTGTACAAATGTTTTTAATTCTTTTATTTATGCTTATATGTTAAAAGTGTAACTCTAGAAAGCAATAATGATATCCCTATTCAAAATTATACCCTGGAATATGATCATCGATCTTGTTTCTAAATATAAATAAATAAAAACTGAATTAAAATGAAGGGTTTTTTTTTCCTGAAAGTTTGGGCAAAAAACGTGGGTGCACATTATGCATAGCAGTGATTATACATGACAAAATACAGTAGCTTTCTGTCACTCAGTAAACCTGGGTCCGGAGTCTCTTCTCCCCTCTCTGCCCCATCCGTCTTCCCCATCACCCTCTCCATTGAACAGTACCCACTTGTGAGGACAAGCCCAGAAACATGTCTACAAAATGGCCTGCCTGTTCCTTAGCCAGGATGTTTCCCTCAAGACTTGTACTGAGCCATTTCTCATCATTGCCATATGCAGGGGAAACTTCATAGCACAATGTCATACCACCCTAGGAACACCAGCACAGAAATGATGCTCACCTATGCTAGCACAAGGAAGAGTAGAGGTAATGGAGAAATCAGAGATGAGGACAAGGAGTCGCAGCCATGGAATCTGAATGGTTATGAGAAAATACCAGGTAGCAGTCTGGAAAAAGAAAGACCTACTTATTGACACAAAAATCTTAGTAGAGTGAATAAAAGAGAGGCCACAGCTGAAGAGAAATTAGTGTAGTGGAAGATTGGTGAACCTAGGAAAGCCTGGAAGTGAGATTAAAAGAGAAAATATAAAAGAAGTTAGGGCGAATGGCAGATGGGACAGATCCAGAAGGTCTGAAGTAAATCGGAGGAAAGGAGCTAGGAAAGCAGAGGCTGAAGACAGCAGTGGACAAGCCGCATATGGGACTGTAATTAAGCCTTTCTCAGAACTCAAGTAAAGGAGTCCTCCGATTTTTACAGGCTCCCTAGAACAGAACAGGATAAAGAAAATTACGCATTTTATATGAGTATAGGCATTTAAAATGTAAAAATATTAGAAGAGAGGGAGTACTCTAAAATGATTATTGATATGTTTAAGTAGATTATAGATAACTTATCTGCAAACTTTCTGTTTAATGGTAGTAACTTCTATATACGTTGAGTGATTTGTAATTTGCTAGAAAAACATAATAGTTACAATCAAATATAGAAAGAATTTTTGTTTTGTCTGCAGCAAATATGTTAGAACGATTAAAAATTTATGAGGAGGCCTGGACTAAATATCCCCGGGGACTGGTGCCAAGAAGACTGCCGTTAAACTTTTTATCTGGTAAGTGAGGGCAATTGTAAGAAAGGGAATGATGGAATGATTTACAATTTTCTTCTTTTTAAATAAATGAGCGTCAATACTGAGATTAAAATACACATTGTTAGGGAGTTGTCTGGGTAAGTGTAAGTCAACAGGATTTTTTTCTTCCAAGGTGAGAAGTTTAAGGAATGTTTGGATAAGTTCTTAAGGATGAACTTCAGCAAAGGTTGTCCGCCAGTCTTCAATACTTTGAGGTCATTATACAAAGATAAAGAGAAGGTAAGAAAGCAAAATATGATTTTTTGACTATCATTTCTTTGCTCACTACCGGGAATAATGGATTCTTGCTTATCTGTGTACATGGTGCACATTTTTTGAATCCGGTATCGGTCTTCCCAGCTTGCAATTTAAATGCTCCTTTGCCTCTTCTTTTTCATCCTCTACTTTCTTTAGCTAAATAACGTATCGTTTATTTGTTTTCTCAGTCTTCTTTGATAAATCAGTATATGTGTGAAAAGTTGGTAAGGTAGTGATTTCGTCAGTATTTTTCTGTAAACCCTGCTCATGGTGAAACTCCAAAATGATTTCTTTTTGTAAATGGTAAGTTTTAGCTTGGCAGCAATGTTTTTCCTTTCTTTGGTAGAAAAAAATTGTGTCACAAGAGTCTATTTGCTATCCTAGCGAGTTAACTTTCTCTTTCAGCTGTATATTACTGTATATATTCAAATGCATGTTAAGAGGGTGTTTTGATCTCAGTTTAGATTATTTTGCCTGCAAGTGCAGTGGCATCAAGACTTGCTGGTTGGGTTTTTTTATAACCTATTATAGTGAAGAATCAGAAAGATGGGACAGATTAAACATGTTGAACACTAACATACGGCACATAAGGTACACTTATTTGCCAGTCCTTTGTTAAATGGCTCAAGGCATGGGCTTTATTGATGACCATTTTGCTTCTTTTTCTTACATAAATCACTTTTATAAAAGGCGGTCTGTTATTTTCAGTTTGGGTAGAGTGAGAAACTTGATTGCAAAACATTCTTAATTGTAGAATTCCTATGTATTTCTATGGTATATATGGTTCTCTCATTGAAATCTAAGTTGGTTAAAAATATGTAATTCATCCCAAGTCTTTCCACAATGTTCAACTTATAGAAAGTTCTTTTTGTTCTTGTTTATTAATTTTACATAACACTGAATTAAATTCTGCAATGATGATAATAAATGCAACTAATTGAAACAGGTTTGAGGGGGAAAAAAACTCTTAGTAAGGATGTAGCTCAATTTGTGGGCACAGAAGAACATGGACGCACCAGAGTAACCTAGCTGTGGGCATTTGGTCCTCACCATTTTCTGAGGTAATGGGGAGAGCTGGTGTCAGTCTGTTGGGTCAGTTAAGTTGAGGTCATTTCAGAGAGCTTCTGTAGTAACAGAAATCCATCATAGGTGGATTAAACAAAGAAGGACATTAGTAAATTAAAAGTATTTGCAGATATGTTAGGGAGCTCTGAACAAGGAGTATAGTCATGACTCAGAGGAGCCAGAACCTGGACAGCCACTCCCCTGGGCCTCGGGAACCCTCTGTGGCTCCCCGGTGGCCTCTCTGATGCTTCCCTGGGTTATGAGATTGAGAGTGGATGCTGTCATCTACTTACAGAATTTCTCTTTCCACATAGTATTTAATTTTTGATTCCTGAAGAGTGAATCCTGAAGGCTATTATTTTCAAGGGTGTCATTTATATAAAGGATGTTATTTTATATGGATTGATTATCTAGTTCAGCTTGATGCTTTGTTTTCTAGCAAGGAAGGGAGTTGCCAGGAAGTTTTTAGAAAGTTATGTCTTAACACACACCTTCAAAAATACAAGGTTTAACCTGCTTTTAAATTTTTATTCCTAGGTTAGGAGATTTATAAAAGTGTCTGTCGATGTTTATTGAGTCCTTTAACAGTAAACAGCACATTTTGCACAGACATATTAACTCTCTCTCTCTATTTTTTTAAGTTAAAGTGTGCTTCTGTATTTGTATTGTAGGTGGCAATCATTGAAGAATTAGTAGTAGGTTATGAAACCTCTCTTAAAAGCTGCCGGTTATTTAACCCCAATGGTAAGTGCTCAATTTTGTTTTAAAAACATCTTGAAATTTTTAATATACCATGAAATTCTTAATTAGAGGATCAGTATTGTTCATTATTTAGGCAGTAAGTTTTGTATATTTACACTTGTTTTCCTTTAAGATAGAGCTGTATCAATTTGAACATTGTGAAAATATTTGGTAAAAAAGAGTAACGGTAGTGTATTTAAAAACATGTTATGTAAAATGTCTATGAAACTAGATGTAATAGCATAATGATTCTCCATTTAACTACCACCCAGCTCCAGTAATTTTTAACTCATAGTCAAACTTAATTTGTTTATATTCTTACCTACTTCTTCTCCGGCAGGGGTGTCCAACTGGCAGCCCACAGGCCACGTGTAGCCCAAGATAGCTATGAGCGTGGCCCAACACAAAATTTACTTAAAACTTTTTTTTTTGCTCATCAGTTTTCATTAATGTTTGTATATTAATGTGTGGCCCAAGACAGCTCTTCTTCACAGTGTCGCCCAGAGACACCAAAAGGTTGTACACACTTATTACTGCTATGTTATTCTGAAGCAAATCCCAAACATTTTATCATTTCATCAGTGAGTATTTTAATATTCAGAAGATTATAATTATAATATCATTACCATACCTGAACATTAATACTTTCTTAATATCAAAGAAAAAGGTCCACATTAATATTTCTTCTTATACACATCATTTTTTAGTTTTGGAGCTTGTTTGAATGAAGATACAGATGAAATCTGTGCTTTGAATTTGGTTGATGTGTCTCTTAATTCTCTTTAATCTGTAGGTTTCCCCTCCATCTTCTCTTCTTCCTGCAACTTCTTTGTTAAAGAATTTAGATTTTTTTACTCTGGCTGGGTGTAGCTCAGTGTATTGAGTGCTGGCCTGTGAACCTAAGGGTTGCTGGTTGGATTCCCTCTCAGGGTACATGCCTGGGTTGCAGGCCAGGCCCCCAATAGGGGACACGTGAGAGGCAGCTACAACATTGATGTTTCTCTCCCTCTCTTTCTCCTTCTCTTCCCCTCTCTCTAAAAATAAACAAAGTCTTTTAAAAAATAATTTAGGCTTTTTTTTTTTAGTTTTTCTACAGTCTAGATCACAGGTGGCAAAAACAAGGCCCCGCAGCTCCACCTTGTTTTATCCGGTCCAGCACTTTATTTCTACCTGGTGGCAGTGCTGAGCTCCTTGCCCCTAATTAAGAAGTAATTACATTTAAGCCCTGGCTGGCGTAGCTCAGTGGATTGAGCGTGGGTCTGCGAACCAAAGGATCGCGGTTTGATCCCCAGTCAGGGCACATGCCTGGGTTGCAGGCCAAGTCCCGGCAGGAGACACACCAGAGGCAACCATACATTGATATTTCTCTCCCTCTCTCTTTCCTTTCCCCTCTAAAGATAAATAAATAAAATACATATTTTAAAAAAAGAAGTAATTACATTTATACAGTACTAAAATTACGTTCGGTCCTGTGAAGGTAGCTGCAAGGCTGATGTCGCCCCAGATGAAAATGAGTTTGACAGCCCTGGTCTAGATTTTGCTGAATGTACCTCCGTGGTATTCCTTAACATGTTATTCCTCTGTTACCTGAATTTATTATAAATTGGTCATTGGTGTATAGTTGTACTGTCTATTAGGATAGGCATTAGCCAAGTGTGGCTATTAAGAAATTGAAAATTTAATTGCTCAGTTGCAATAGCCACATTTTAAATGCTGCTCAGTAGCCATCTGAAGCTGCTTTTACCATATTAGACTGAGCAGATACAGGACATGACCGTCATCACAGAAACTTCTAATGGACGGGTCTGACAGGAGGCTTGATGAAGTTTAAAAAATTGGGGGTTTGCTTTTTGTTTCATTTCAACTGTAAGAGTGGTGTGCAAGATTACTTCACAGGTGGTGGTGTGTTCTTCCATCGGGAGGCATGAGTATTTGTTATGTGTGTTAGCAACTGCTACGAATTACAAGCTGGTGATATTCCATCATTCATTTTTTTTTTACCTTAAAAGAGAACTTTTTCTTTGTTTATTTCTGCCTTTTGTCCCCTGCTGCCTCTGCCTTTTTTTCTTCCCTGTTGTTCTTTACCAGTTTTCAAAAGAATTAATTGGTTTAGTAGCATCCTTCAAAGATGGCTAGTACACATGTTTTAAAGGTATTACAAATTCCTGGATTTAAACATATTTAAAAATCATTGTAGTTTTAAATGATTCCAGCTTTCTTATAAGATGGTAGTAGATGATAGCTTCCTTGCAGTTTGGTATGACAGGATTATTCCAGTTCATCTTGTCCACTGCCCCTAGTGGGCCTGGAATCCGTTGTTTCTCCCGAGGAGCCCTTGTTTCTGACAGTGGGAGAGCCCAGCGTGGGACCTGGGGTGCTCATTGCAGTTGGGTGATCATTGTTTTTAGGTCTCAGATTAATTTTAATAATACTTTTTAAAAGGCGTTACCATGGTTTCATTGGTTAATCATCATAATATTCCTTTGATTATCAGCATTTTCCTACATATTTTACAAATGTGGAAGAGGTTCAATGACATGCCCAAGAATATGCAGCACTTTAGTTGCAGATCTGTCAGATCGGGAGTTGGTGAGTTCCACTCCTATTGTTTGTCCGCTGAGCCGTCCTACTTTGACCAGAAAAATTAAGCAATCTATTGCTTTCTCTGAAAGCCAATAGCAGTTCTGATTTTAGAAATTTGTGTTAAAAAAGCACTTTTTAATGTGTGGGTTGTGTATTTAACTTCCACATTTTCTTATGAGTACATAAAAATTAAATTATGAACTAAAACATAGAATAAGCATTTTTACTATCTTTTTTGGTGTAGTGTTTATTCTACCTCAATTATGAATTGTTGCATATTCAGCATAATATTAAAATATATTAAGAATATTATAATCACCAGAATTTAAAATAACCACATCACAAGTATATTTATGTATGTATTAGCTGGAAACCCAATTAAGCACTTGGGTCTTGTTTTGGTTTTGCTTTTGTTTTTACCTTATATTAATGGACTTTTTTTTCTTTTTCTTTTCTCTCTCATATATAACACCCTGATCAATATACTCTCATAGTTCTAGTACAACTTGTCTTTCCCCACACCTTTCAGTTTCCTTTCAGGTAATTTCTCATATCTTTGACTTCACTTACCTGCCGTATTTACTGTGTAAAGAAAGTTCTTACTAAATGCAAGGCATTGTTTGAGGGGCTATCGTGATACAGAAAAGAAAACATGGTCCCATCCAAAGATCTTATAAATTTAAGGGTAGTTTTATAGCTAAGTACATAAATAACATGGTTCAAACTAGTTTTCTTATTAATAGAGTACCCATTTTGAGGTGGGTACCCTCTTTGTATGTATATATGTATATATAATGACTAATCTCGGTTTCTTTCTTCTTGTACCCGCTTCTCCTACTTTTTAAAGATGATGGAAAAGAAGAACCACCAACTACGTTACTTTGGGTTCAGTACTACTTGGCACAACATTATGACAAAATTGGCCAGCCATCTATCGCTCTGGAATACATAAATACCGCTATTGAAAGTACACCTACATTGATAGAACTCTTTCTTGTGAAAGCCAAAATCTATAAGGTAAATATCTATTCCCTTTTTTAAAATAAGGTAATGAGTCATAAAATTTTTTTCTATGTTTTACAGATTCTGAATGCTATAAGAACAAATACTATTTTATGGCTTATAAACCATGGATTAACAAGTATAGTACATGTCTCATTCTGATTACTTGTACACTTGTTATGGTCATGCTAATTGGATCACTCATATCCATGTATACACATATATGTGGTGATTTATATATGGTTGTTCATGTTATATATTCTCGTATATTTATTGCACACATACATCAGGTTATTTTCTTGATTTTAAGTAGTAAGAGTATAGGTAATCAAAAGTACGTACATTTGCTGTGAGATGTTTTTTTCTGCTAACATCTGAGTATGATCATACAGGTCAGTATCTGGTAATGTTTGTAAAATTAAACTAACGATTCTACTGCGAGTATTACATACTATCTCTTGTGTCCTCAGCTTTTGGGTCTTACATGAGAGTCTCTAATCACGTTTTAGCATCATCTTAAAATAAAGTTGGCTTTTAATGCAAATATAATTTAGTAATAAAAGCTCTTGGGGAAGAGATTATAAACCAATAACTTATTTACCAAAAATAATGAAATTGGGTAATGTTTTAAAAGCACTTTCCAAAGCCAGGTTACATTCACTGGTTTTGTGGCTTTGCCAGATGGACTGGCTAGGTGAAATAGAAGGAGGGTCATTGTGGAATGCCTGCTGATGATCCCAGTCAGTAATGATTCCTCGGTTCCTTTGGGTAGAAATTTGGCCATCTCTCTGCCTTTTGTGATCTTTGCATTGAATTATGTTGTTCTCACTTAAAAGATTTCAATTATTATTTATTCTTTTACTTAACCATTTTTTTTTGAGTATTCACTATGTGCCAGGTACAGTTGTAGGCACTGAGATTTAGAACAGCATATGCTATTGTTAAATCAAGCCTTTACTGTTAGAGAGGCTATATTCTACGTGGCCAGAAAGGTACCAGATCTGTATTATGGCAGAATTTATGCATCTACATTGATGAGGGTCTCAAGCGTCAGAAGAGTACCTTTCTTCCATTTGTGGTTTTAGTCATTTATCAGCAGGTAACTGATTACTGGCATAGCATACTGACTGGTTTGTTTTGTTTTTGTACGCTGGAAGCATGCTGGTAATATTAAAGAAGCTGCAAGGTGGATGGATGAGGCCCAGGCCTTGGACACAGCAGATAGATTTATCAACTCCAAGTGTGCAAAATACATGCTAAAAGCCAATCTGATAAAGGAGGCTGAGGAGATGTGCTCGAAGTTTACAAGGGTTTGTATAGCTAATGTTCTTACTTATGAATAAACAGTTCACACTTGTATACCTTACTTATTTTTCAAAATTTATTTCTGATATTTTTAATGCCAGAATAGGATTTTAATCAAATCACCTTATCAGGAAAAAAGCTCTGAAATCAGTATTAGAATAAAACATTATTCCTTTTTATATGGTTGTACAGTGGATTTTTTAACTCTTAAATGTAAAAATATAAACTTTATATTTATTTACTTTTAGAGAGAGGGGAAGGTTGGGAGGAACATCAGTGTGTAAGAGAGACATTGATTAGTTGCCTCACATGCGCCCCAACTGGGGACCTGGCCCACAACCCAGGCCTGTGCCCTGAATGGGAATCGAACTAGTAACCTTTTGGTTCAGTTCGTAGGCTGGTGTTCAATCCACTGAGCCACACCAGCCAGGGCTGAACTCTGATATACTGGTGGGTGTTCATACCAATTTTTAGAGGTGAAGAAACCTAGTATTAATGGAGTACCTGCTACGTGCTAGTGTTCTGTTTCTTATGTTACTCTCCAACCCCAGTTACATAGGTATTTCGATTAGTTTACTAAAGTGATTACAAATATAATTTCAGTTTCTTTCGCTTATTATTTTCTCTAAGAATGGGTTATAAAACAAAATGATTTCAAAAGAATTCAAATCAGTTGACTCTTTTCCTTAAGTTCAGTGGTAGAATAAAGTATTTGGTAAGAAATGGTCTTGAATATGTGTGATTTGCACGTAGGAAGGAACATCAGCAGTAGAGAACTTGAATGAAATGCAGTGCATGTGGTTCCAGACAGAATGTGCCCAGGCTTATAAGACAATGAATAAATTTGGTGAAGCACTTAAGAAATGTCACGAGATTGAGAGAGTAAGTACCCTGTACATACGAGCTCCTCATTTTATCCTGTTAAATGTTAAAGATTTAGAACAAATCCTTTTTTCTTTTTATAATTCACAGTGATTTTTAAATAGTACTTAACATTTTTCGGTTTTTATCATTGAAATAGAAACTACATTTTCTGCAGACTTCGTCATTGTCTACTCTTCCTGCAAGAATTCATGTAAAGTCTTTATAGAAAGCTTGTATCTTTCTTAGGTTTTCACTGATTTTTTTTTAATGTTTCTTTCAGTTAGCTGCTGTTTCCTTAGTAACACGTGCAAAAGAGTTCATTAAATTGTCCTAGAAATCTGTTAGTTGTAATTTGATTAGTGGTGTCATGTACCTTGATATTTATAAGATAGGACCTTTGAAGCTTTTTTATAATATTTCTGTAGCCTGTGTAATTCTTCATTTTTTTGATAAATTCTTTTTTTAATTCTCTTTACTTTTGATTTGTTTTTGTGTTTTTCCCAGATAATAGTTTATATAATTTCATGCTTGTTTTGTTGTTAAGTAAAGAACTCCAGGGCTTAATTGAATTGTTACTTTCTGGTTGCTTGACCTACTTGCTAATTGATTTCTACATACCAGCATTACCATTGCATAAGATTCAGATTTGTAACATGAGAAAAATCACCAAATACTACATATTATAATACTTTGCAAATCGCCCCAAATATAAAAACAATGTATAATGTGTAAATCCACTGTATTGCTAATAAACACATTGTATATACTAATAAATTATGTTTGATTTCTCTTGATAGCTTTATTTGAGTATGATTAAGGAAGGAATAAATGTATGTTTAAAGTATTGTGTTTTCTTTTCATTTAACAAATAATTCGGTTCCTTGTGATGCCATCTACTGTGCTAGGTGATAGCCAGTTGTATTTACTTACTTGATATGCAAGGTATTTATATTGGGTGATTGTAATTTTTTACTTTATTTTACTAATTTTTTTATGCCTAGGACACAAGTAATTCCAAGGCTTTGATATTTATAGTTTTCTTTGGCATTGCTATACTTAGTATAATAAAAAAGACAATTTTATTAGCATTTTATAGAAATCACTGATGACCAGTTTGACTTTCATACGTACTGTATGAGGAAGATTACCCTTAGATCGTATGTGGACTTACTGAAACTAGAAGATGTACTTCGGCAGCATCCATTCTACTTCAAGGCAGCAAGAATTGCCATAGAAATCTATTTGAAGCTTCATGACAACCCCCTTACAGATGAGAATAAAGAACATGAAGCTGATACAGGTATAATATACAAAGATGTCTTACTGTTTGCTATGGTACGTGTATGTGTAATGTTTTTGTGTGTAGATTTTTCCGGAGTATTTCGTTAAGTACCTTTTGAGATGATAAGTTCATCAGCCCTTCACATCTGTGGGTTTTGCATGTTTGGATTCAACCAACCATGGATTGAAAGTAATGGGGGCCAGATCCCAGAAAGTTTCAAATAGTGAAACGTGAATTTGCCATGGGCCAAGCACTAAACTGAGTCCATGCAAATGAAGTGAAATGTAGTCATGCCCTGCTGTTATCCTGTATGCAAAGACTCTGTTATATAAGGGACTTCAGCATCCTTGGATTTTGGTGTCTGGGGGGATCTTGGAACCAATCCCCTGAGGATACTGAGGGATGACTGTATACATACTTAGAAAATGATGGCAGCCATTTTGTGAATTTCTCTAAGTATCGAAAGAAATGTACCATTTACTGTATACTTTCAAGTTTAGTAAGAATTTAATTCGTAACCAGTCTTTAACTTTTAAGAAGTTCAGTTTCGTGAGTATTATTACATTTAGTAACTGGTTTACCCAATACTATAATTGTCTAGTTCCAGTAGTATAAATTGCTAGCTGTATAATTAATGTTGTCATTCTATGTTAGTGTTGGCTGCCAGTATATCTAGTTATTATTCTTTGTAATAATAATTTATAATTAACCTACTAAAAGATGAATATTGCTTGAACA
Source organism: Sturnira hondurensis (assembly GCF_014824575.4). NCBI lineage: Eukaryota > Metazoa > Chordata > Mammalia > Chiroptera > Phyllostomidae > Sturnira > Sturnira hondurensis. The sequence continues at coordinate 18,028,673 of NW_028082759.1, read as the reverse complement.
TTAAAAGCCACCTTGGAATTAAGCTAGTAAAATTGCCCAGTGACTTATCTTTCTTTTTTTTTTCTTTTTCTTTTTTTGTAAATCCTCACCCAAGGATATATTTATTGATTTGAGAGAGATCAGTTTGCCTACTGTATGCGTCCCAACTGGGGATTGAACCCACAACCTTTTGGCATATGGGATGACACTTCAGCCCAACTGAGCCAGGGCAAGACTTACCCATTGACCAGTTTTTAACATGCTGTTTTTACAGCAGGGTGTCTGGGTATGTAGGGAGAGATCTTTCTTAGATAATTGTTTGGGAAAGAATCTCAGAATGAAAGGGATCTAAGCGTGTAGAAGGATATGAATTGACTGTATGTCCAAATATTTTGTGACTCATGACAAACATGTTACAGGAGTTGGGGCATAAAAAGTGTGTCTGATTTTTTCTTCAGTCCTAAATTTATTCCTCTTCTATTGTTAGGGTTGGTTGCTTTGTTCATCCTTCCTCCCGCTGAGTATCTTTGGACTTCTTTTGTTGTTGTTATTGTTAATTTGTTATTAAGTGTTACTTCCTGTTAGCCAAGACTAGTTTACAACTCTGTAAGGTCACACATTGAAATCCTTGTACAGATTTCACTTGAATCTGTCACTACCTATTACTTTTTCTTGAAGTAGAAAGAAAATGCCAGTAAGATTCTACAGGACAGTTTTGCGGTTGAAGCTGGGAACTGAAATCCTCTGGCTTTTCTTGTTTACCCTTTTGTTCACACTTCCTGTCTTCCTCTTCTGCCTCATATTATATAAATAATACATAACTAACTCTAAGTATACAGCGTTGAAACAATTCCGAAAAATACTCTGCAAATATGAAAATACCCTTTCACTTTTTTGTTCCCCAAAGGTTATTTATCTTCTTTCTAAAGGTTATCCCTATGGAACGTTCAGTTTCCTTTGTACACAGTTACAGTTTTTAGAGTTTTATCTGTATGTATACTTGATACGCACATTGCAGGGTGGTTCCTTGTAGTTGTTTAGTTTACCTTTATTTTCTTTACTCTAAAGAAAATAAATGGATGATAATATACCCACTGTTGCAACGTATACTTTTTCATTTCATAGTACTGCTCCAAATCTGGATGCAGCTTATTATCATGGTAATCATTCTAGTGGCTATGTAGGAATCTGTGTGGGTTTCTTTTTTCACCTTTACGGTGCTATAGTAAATGTCATTGTACATCATTATGCACTTTTTTATTTAGTGTGGACTATTAGAAGTGGACATTGCTGGGTCAAAGAGAATTTGATGTAGTGCCAGATTGCTTTCCGTAAAAGGTTTATCAGTTTTTATCGCCACCAACACTGTGTTGAGGTTGTCTTTATTTTACTTTCTTGCTAAGAACAAAAATTACTCCTTCTTTACTTTTTTGTTATTTGGGGGGAAATACCTAATTTATAATTTCTAGATAATTAAGAATGGAGCATCTGCATATGTTTTCATGTGACCCTTAGGTTTCTTTTGTGAGCTGGCTGTTCATGTCCTTTGTCTATTTTACTTTCAGCCTCTTGATTTGTACAAGTTCTATACGTGTTCAGGACTCTAGTCCTTGTTTATGTATTGCGAATATTACCTTCTTGTCATCTAGGTCTCACCTATATTTATGGTGGGTATCTTTCATTACATAAAAGGGTTAATTTTCTGAAATAAAAATGTGTTTATTCTTTAATGGCTTCTGGGTCTCCCTTAGAAGGGTTTTTCTACTTAAAATTTTAAAATATATTTAATAAATATCTTCTGTGTTTTCTTAAGATATGTGCTTTGTTATTTTTACATTTGGCCTTTTTAATCATCTAGAATTGGTTTTTGTGTGTGATAGGAGGTGGCAAGTGGCTTTTTTTACCCTCAAATAGACTCCTCAACGCTGTGTCTTAACTAGGTTCTTATATTCCCTTATATGACCAGGGAATGTAAGAACCTAGTGGTTATTTTAAAGTTGAAATGTCAATTTTATCATGGACTAAATGGTGACAAAGGAATGTGTGGGTTGTGGGCATGGTGGTCTGATTTCCAGTTTTTTGAGGTGTTCTACGTGTTCGACCTCAAGGGAGGTTGTTGATGTTTAATGTCAAAGTTTTAATTTACCATTTGGTTATTCATTATTTCACCAACAAATATTTAGTGTTCTCTGTGTGTTTTGGTATGCCGCTAGGCCCTGACAATACAAATAAGACAGGATCTCTTCCACCAGGTTGCTCACAGTCTAAACTGGAAACAGATGTATGTGGCAAGTTTTGTGCCGTGCAAAATATAGGCCAGGAGTGGGGGCAGAAGTGGGTTTAGGGTAGTGAGTGCGTGAAATAGTTTATTCTTCTTTTATTATTTAATAATTATTGTATTGCTTTCCATATGAACCAGTGTAAACCTACTTTTGCCCCATGCTGTATATGAGGCATATTGGTAGTACAGAGTGAAGAGGGAATAACCGTTTGACAAGGTTAGAGACGGCATAAATAGGAGAAAGCATGGTTCAAAGCACGGTTCAAAGCTCATCATATTCCTATAGTAGTGAGTAGGTTGATATTGCTGTAGGAGCTCGTATACTTTTGTGCTCTGCCGTGGTTACAGCACCATGGCTCCGTCTGTTCTCAGACATTTTTTTAACAGGTTTCTGGGCTTTCTATCAAATGTGGAATCATTTAAAGGCTAGGCACACATTGGCATGTGAACACATAATAAAGTATTTTTATGGGAATTTGTATGGGAATATTTGGTAGTAATTGGTCATTACTCATCTGTTCAACATGCTTATAATTTTATTAATTAATAACTTATTGCCTACAGCAAACATGTCTGACAAAGAACTAAAGAAGCTACGTAATAAACAAAGAAGAGCTCAAAAGAAAGCCCAGATAGAAGAAGAGAAAAAAAATGCAGAAAAAGAAAAGCAACAGAGAAATCAGAAGAAGAAGAAGGATGATGATGATGAGGAAATTGGAGGTCCAAAAGAGGAGCTTATCCCCGAAAAACTGGCCAAGGTACTTGAGACTGGTGTTCAGCAGAGCTGAGTATAATTTTGTGACCAGCTCTTGTCATTTTATGTTTTCTTAGTTAACCAGTTTGATTACAGATTTTAAAGTGAAAAATCATTTTAGTTTTAGGCTTTCTTTTTCTTTTTTTAAAATTGCAATGCAGGTTTAAAACTTGAAATAACGATCCTGATCCAGACTAACCTACAATTGGTGTAGTGAAAAGTTTTGGCTTTTGAGTCATTCTGATCTGGGTCGACAGCTCCTACACTTCACTGTGTGTCTTGGACACTGTGTCTAACCTCTCTGATGTTTTTCTCATCTGTAAAATGGGATGAGGAAAAAGTCCCTCCTAGGCAGAGATGTTAGGGCTAGAGAAAATCTATGTGTAAATTAGAAGGTAGTGTCTGTTATAAGTGGTAAAATGTATGTGTTTGTATCTAGGCAAGTTTTTATGTAGACACTCACTTGTTAAAAAGTGAGTTCTGTAAGTGTATCTTTCACTTACCCATGTTGTCAGTTTACAGTATCTCTCTATTGGACTTTACTATTTAATACCTTAAGCTGAGATCAAGAAAAGATATTGTCACATGAAACATACCTAGGCAGTTTCTCTTACGACTCTTGACATCTTCCTACTCCATGTAAAAATAACTGCATAATTTACTATGTTAAAGCAATATAAATAATGACATTGCCTTAGGTTCAGTTTCAGTTTTACTAATAACTAAAAATTCAGAAATCACTGAATGTGTATGACTAAGCAAAATTATAACACCTAACAAATAGAGTTGAAAAACAGTTTTAGAATTACACCAAAAAAGTGGACAGTCCTATCTCATAGCATTATTGCTATTTAAGCACCATAGAGAAATCTAGCTTGGATTTTACAAGGATATATTGACATCTTTTCACAAATAATTGTATATTTTCTAGGAAAAAAAGATACTAGCTTTATTGTTTTGGGAAGTTAATTGGAAAACTATACAGGGAAGTGAGATTAGTAGAGAAAATTGAACTTTCAGGTTTCATGGAGAGTTGCAAAGCTTTTCAGATAACACTGACTTCTGGCTCTTCTGTCTTTATGCCACAGCTTTCTTTGTGACATGCCAGACTCCCTACCACCACTGTCCTTTCCCCATGCTTTCTGTCTACCCTAGGGCTTTCCTGAATGACTTTCTCCTTTGTTACACTTCATGTCTTGCATTATAGATTGTAAAGGAGTGGATCTGTTTGGACCAAGTAGCCCCACAGAGCAGGATTTAATACCAGGCTTCTTTATACAGTCCGTTTTTTCTTCGTTTTTTCTTGTGTCAAGGCTGTAATGCCTGCATTTGGGCCCAGTATCCAGTTGTAGCCTAATCTTTGGAGCTAGAGGATTACAGAATCTCAGAACAAAACAACACTTAATAGAAAGTGCTTTATTTGGAAGAAGCCTAATGGAAGACACCTAGTTTCATGGACTGCTCTTCAGTATGTACTGTTCTTACCTGTTAGGCCCATAACACCCTTCCTAGGGTAACTGCCTCCAAGATGCCCCTCATCTCATAGCATCCACATTTACCCGTAGCCTCAGTGTGGTGGCAAGGCCAAGTTGCATCAGGCCATTGCAACCAGCAATGACACTGAAGGCCACTTTGAAAGCCACTTGCCAAGTCTGGACCTATAATCTGTACTCTTTTTTTTTTCTTCTTTCTTTTGTGATCCTGTATTTCAGCATGTGTAAATGGTGAGTTTAGGATAATATGTATAACGTAAATAAAAGCTTTCCTGAAGTGATTCCAGTTAAGGAGAAAAGGAAAATAGGAAGAGGCGTAGTTAGTTTAATACTGAGTTAACAGTATAAAATCTGAAGCACCTTGGTTGATGCTGTGCTTGTTTCTCTAGCTTATCCCGAGGTAGTAGTTGGTATTTATTTATGTTTCCTCGGGGACCGTCCCTCTTGTGTCCCCCCTTGCCTTCAGTCACATCCTTCTGAGCTGGATTTGTCCTCCCCCATCCAGGGGAATGAGGCTTTAGTATTCTGTCTATGTAAGGTTTAATAGCCGTAACCTTTTTGTCACCATGCTGGGAGTGTAGGGAGATGTACTCCTGTACGACATGTCTTAACATGGATTAGATTTCAGGTTAGTTTATAAATTAATAAGTTAAAAACTATCCTTGCACATGTCTTACCTTGCTCATCAATATAGTTCCATTCTACGTTTATTTAAGTAAATTCAAATCTTTGACAGGATTTTTTTTTGTCTACAGTTTTAGAGAGGGAAGGGAGGGAGAAGCAGAGAGAGAGAGGCACTTCAGTGTGTGGTTGCTTCTCGTGCAACCCCTCCTGGGGGCCTTACCTGCAACCCAGGCATGTGCCCTGACTGGGAATTGAACCAGCGACCCTTTGGTTTGCAGACTGGCACTCAATCCACTGAGCTACACCAGCCAGGCCAGGATTTGTGTGTGTGTGTGCGTGTGTGAGAGAGAGAGACAAAAGAATATGCATAATACTGGGAATTTCATCCATTACTCCACTCAGTGAACATAGGACCCCAACTGAGATGACTTCAGTTAGTAAAATGCTTGTGTTCATTCAAATTCCCTACATTCATTTGCATTCTTTAATAGCCATATCTAAGTGACCTTCATTTCCATCTCTACCCCTAGAGTCATGAAAAGATAGAGATGGGTGGCACCATTTGTTTCCAGTTCTTTGCCTTTCCCTGGTAGATGTTTTTCTACCATATACCACAAATCCTAACTCAGTAGAACTTAGGATTGTGGAAATAAGAAGTAAAATATTGCCCTGGCTGGTGTAGCTCAGTGGATTGAGCACGGGCCTGCAAACCAAAGGATTGAGGTTCGATTCCCAGTCAGGGCACATGCCTGGGTTGCAGGCCAGTTCCCAGCAGGGGATGCACGAGGGGCAACCATACATTGATGTTTCTCTCCTTCTCTCCTTCCCTTCCCCTCTAAAGATTAATAAAGTCTTTAAAAAAAGAAAAAAGTAAAATATTTACAAATGTGTGAGAAAGGCATACTTATGAGGACCCTTATTTTCTCCTTTATGTCTTGGTATCTATAGCTGTGAGAGAAGCAGTGCCATGTATCGATTCCTGGTTTAGAGCATGTATCCTTCAGGATAACGCAAGTCTGGTCAGTGTGGCTGGATTGGAGCATTGTCCCATAAACCAAAAGGTCCTAGTTTCCCTTCTCGGTCAGGCACATGCCTGGGTTGTGGATTTGTTCCCTGCTCCGGGTGTGTACAAGAGGCAGCTGATGGGTGCTTGTCACTTCCATGTTTCTCTCGCTTTCTCTCTCCTTCCCTCTCCCTCTTTCTAAAATCAGTAAGCATGTCTTCGGGTGAGGATTAGAAAAATAATAATAATGCCTGTGGCTCTCCATGCTATGTAAATCCCGTAAGATAACACTTTACTGCTTTACGTTTTATTTTGAAATGCCGTGGGAGAATGCCCTTGGCTAGTCTTTGTTGGCGAAAGCGATCGCTGTGCTGGCAGATGCATGTGCAGCAGGTAGGGCAAACCCACGCTCCTGCCTCTTGGGTGAGGGAAGGCAGCTACAGAACCCCGGCACTCAGGGCCCCTCTGGTAAATGTGGGGTGTCCTCTGCCCTCACCCCGTTCGAAGGGCAGGGGTTTGACTTCGTACTCGGATTACGAACGTAACAGTAGCATGGTTCTGTGGTAGACATTATACCTGCCTGGCAGTGATTACAAGCATGTAATTGATGACATTCATATAATTACTAAAAGGTGGTGGAGACAGGTTTTGTAAACATAAATCTTTTGAAACGCCATCTCACCATTAATACAGCATTTGAATAATACGGATTTCTGTAGAATTTGTAGTGGAACAAAGCAAGACAGAATGGATATTGTACCTTTTTTCAATAGCTTAATTATATGCACTTTGCTAGAATTTAAAAAAAAGCATTCACTCATTCTGTAATGATCCCCACAGTTCTCTTCCTTCCCCTCCAACGCTCTTTCACATCTCCCCTCTGCCCCTCCTCCAGGTATCTCACCTGCTCCTCTTACTGGCTTTCTTTCCCTGTTTTTTTTTGTACCTTCTTCCTTACTTGTTGGATAGTGTCTAGGGATAATGTAATCTCTGTGGTTAAAAACCAGTGAAGAGTTCGAGTTCAAAATCTCCCTTCTTTAGGTTTTGGGGATTTTAAATATGACAGTTATTCCTGGGTGACGGGTAAGTGATTTTTACCCCCCCCAAAATTGTTTTTTAATAGAAAGAGTAACAGTCAGCATCCTCCCCCAAATTGTTTCCGTTTGTATAATATCTTTTATTTTCGTTAGGTTGAAACTCCATTGGAAGAAGCTATTAAATTTTTAACACCGTTGAAGAACTTGGTGAAGAACAAGATAGAAACTCATCTTTTTGCCTTTGAGATTTACTTTAGGAAAGGTAGGCAATTAGGGTATAGTGGCCCTGACAAAATTGATCACTGTATTTCCTAGACATAGTCTCCTAACTCCGATAGCCTTAACTACTGTAGGATTTTTTTTGGCAAATGCCAATTCAGCTTCCTCACAGAAATGTCTGCTATGCACAAAATGTTGTGGCAAGCTACAATAATATGATTATCTCTTCTAGGACATTAAAATCAATAATATGTATACATACATAACTAGGATTAGGGTCAGATATAGTAACTACCGTATGCATGTGTGTATAAAATTGGTTAGTACATTAGAGGTGAGAATAGTGTCTGGTACACAGTAAGCGTTAATAAATGTAAGCTGTTATTAGCTATTGTTAAAAATAAATGATGTGATAATTGAGGTGTATCTTCAAGGATGGATCATATTTCTAAAAGAAAGGATGCATATAAGGGAGGAGGTTTTGTTAAGAAAATAGAAGTGCGTGTAGATAATGTTGAGGTTGGCTCAGGCCCAGGTAAAATATAAATGAAGGGTCTTGGTTGCCGGGCTTAGAATGCTTATACTGTGTATAAGTAGATAGTTAGATTTTATGGTATTGGTGTTATCCAGTGGTTCATTGGGGGGGAAAGTTTGTCATTAAGGTGGTATGCATTAAAGGGAAGAAAAACTGGTCAGTAGGGTCCAATAGAAAGTTGTGCTCCAAACAGTGTAACTGTCCTACTGAAGGAGATTGAATAAAATGGTGCCTCTGTAGAGTACTGGTTAAAAATCACACTTATCAAAAGTAATTTATAATGTTGGAGAAAGGTTGCCATATCACATTTTGAAAGTAGGATATAGAACTACAGTTCGATTTTCATTGAAATGAGCTACTTAGATGTGTATGTAAATAGAAGAGTGGCCAGGAAGAAATAGATCAGAAGGAAACTTGATTATTTCGTGGTGGAATTTGAGTAGAATATTTTCTATTTTCCACAGTGATTGTGTTACAATTTGGAAAATAAGTTTAACAAATAGTCCAGTAATTTTGAACTTTTAACCATAGTTACCACAACTCCATTTTTTGACAAATACTCTTAAATCGGTCCCGAAATACAAAATGTAAACTGTGTTCTGCTTGAAGCGGGGAAGAGTGATCTAAATCCTCCTCACTCGCCTTCTAGCTGGAGGGCCCGCACTGGCAGCCCGCTGGAGTGGAGTGAAATGGTCGTGGCAGAGGGCACGGCTGCGCTCTTAGCTTTCTGAGTGTTGGGGGTAAGGGGAGAGGGAAAGAAAGCATCGGAGAAGCCTGGGGTTTTGAACTTTGATATTTGGAAAATGATACCGAGTTAGGGAAGCCTTAACAGAGAGAGTAGTCCCAGACGATAGAAGTGCAGTGGGTATTCTGGCAGAGGTTTCCGTTTGATGAGGGGAGCACTGCTAAAGCTTGGGGCCACGGGGCTGTGGGTGGACTGCTGGGCAGCAGGGGGTTGGAGCATCACTGAACACTTGACCTCCTGCAAGAGAAGTTGCCCCGAGAAGGAGAGTCAGCTAGGAGACAAACCACGACCCACAGCAGGACCTGGAAGAAAGGAGATCGTTTAAGTCTATAAACAATGAAGGTTTCTCAAGAAAAACCCTTTATTTTGATCAAAGAAGGTTAGGAAATGAAATAGCTGCAGATTTGTTTGTTTAAATACTATGGAATGCTATCTAAACTTTTTATGCTTCATGAAACCGTTTTTCTTTAAAAGTGTTGTGTGGAAAATAGCAGCTAATGTTGCTAATCTGAGGAAATTATTTGCTTCAGTCATACGCTTTGTAGTTCAGATATGATTGACTATAAATTAGTTTTTCTGTTTGTAAGGTCTTACTTAGTCCTTCAAAGGAGGGCATTTTATTTCATCAAATGATAAAATATGTATCTTACTTTTTCTTTTTATAGAAAAGTTTCTTTTGATGCTACAATCAGTAAAGAGGGCATTTGCTATTGATTCTAGTCATCCCTGGCTTCATGAGTGTATGATTCGACTCTTTAGTACTGGTATGTTTTTGTTTTCCATTTCTTAAGTATTTGATTACAGTAGTTGACGGTGACTGTATAAGTTGATCTGTACAAGGTTATCATCATAAACTCAATTTTTTAAACCTGTTGCATATTAAATTAGCTGAGAGGAAAAGCAGGGCTCTTGTCTTCGTGTTGAAGATCTTTGTTTTTTAAGGCTAGAAATGTTACCTAATATTGATACGGAATTATTCAGTCCAAATACTTGAGACTCACTTTTACTTCTGTTTTAAAAAGTTACATGTAAGTTGAAATTTTGAGTCATTTTATTATGGTAAGCTTCTTAGTAAATTGTTCTAAAATGGATGAATCTCTTTGAAGTTGACTGGTTATCTCCTTATTTATCTGTCTTTAGCACAGTTCTTTGAGTCAATAAAAATTTTGTTGCTAAATATAAGTTAAAAAGAGCATTAAAACAATCACTTGCACTTTTCAAATATTTTGACAAGATTCCATACATTATTTCTTTTTTTTTCTTTTTTTAGATTTTATTTATTTATCTTTAGAGGGAAAGGGGAAGGAGAGAAGGAGAGAAATATCAATGTATGGTTGCCTCTCGTGAGTCCCCTGCTGGGAACTGGCCTGCAACCCAGGCATGTGCCCTGACTGGGAATCGAACCGCGATCGTCTGGTTCGCAGGCCTGCGCTCAATCCACTGAGCTACACCAGCCAGGGCTCCATATGTTAGTTTTAATGTGAAGTAGAAGTACAGAAGTTTAGAGAATGAAAGATGGAATTTCATGCTAATTACATCTCATTTTATAGTTGAGAAATTTGAGACTCTTAAAGATGACCTTATTTATTCAAGGTAACATGAGTAATTAGTAATGAACGAGGGGTGAGAGCCCAGATCTTCACACCTTTCTTCATATTGCAGGAGCTCTGAGGTGAGACAGTATTTCCTATAGTCAAGTCATAGTGTTGTTTTGATTTTCAAGTGACTGTAGAAGGAGAGATAGAATTTTTAGTAGAACAACTACTAAATTAGTTATCTCATGGCTAAATACTCAGGCCTATATGAGTTCATACATTATATAAAAATAATGAGATTAACCCTGGCTGGTGTGTAGCTCAGTGGACTGAGCATGGGCTACGGACCAAAGGGTTGCCAGTTTGATTCCCAGTCAGGGCACATGCCTGGGGCCAGGTCCCTAATGGGGGCCATGTGAGAGGTAACTACACATTAATGTTTCTCTCCCTCTCTATTTCTTTCCATTCTTCTCGCTCTAAAAATAAATAAATAAAACCTTAAGAAAAGAAAAGAAATAATGAGATTAAACCAGGTATCCCAGTCATTGTTTTGAAAATTGCTAAATTGTCCCAATTGAGAATATTGTTTAGTCTTCTAAGGTAAAGTAAAACATTATTTAAATTATACTTATGCTTGTCAAAGAAATCATTCCTGTTATAGAAACTGAATCATAGAAATGTTTTTCCTCAACCTTTAAATCCATAAAGTAATAATACAGCTACATTACACAAAATACAAGGAGTGCTGTATTTAGAGAAAATTGTTTCTTTTTAGTCTCTTATATTAAAAAAAACAAACCTGTGAAACCATGAGTCAAAATATTAAGGCTAAAAATAACAGTTTTAATCTACTTTCAGTTAAGAGAGAATACATGTAAACTATTTTTTTTAAGATTTTATTTATTTATCTTTAGAGGGGTAGGGAAGGAGAGAGGGAAAGAGACATCAATGTATGGTTGCCTTTCGTGCGTCCCCTGCTCGGAGTTGGCCTGCAGGGAACTGGCCTGCAACCCAGGCATGTTCCCTGACTGGGAATCGAACCGCGATTGTGTGGTTTGCAGGCCCGCACTCAATCCACTGAGCTACACCAGCCAGGGCTCATGTAAACTATTTTCAAAAGCAAGATACACTGTTTTTATACAATCAGTTCTTCCCTGAAAGGTAGCAATACGGATAAGTGCTGTGGAGTTAGAGACTTTTTTTAAAAATGCAAATTAAAAGTGGCATTTCTAAATGTATTTGCTTATAATGAGTGGGTGGACTGATGAACATGTGACTATTGCAACAGCTGTTTCAGAAAATTAAAGTGCATGTTAGCTACTCCCGTTTCTCTGGGTGTTCAGACATTGTCAAAAAAGAGATTTACAAAGAGATCCTTATTTTAACAGATTTAAGTAGTGAAAGCAGTTCTAATTTGTACTGACAAAGATGCATTGTGTCTTCAAAAAGCCTTCAAGAAATTGGGTAGACTGCTTAATAGCTGTGTTAAGAACATGAGTATACTCCTGGCTGATGTAGCTCAGTGGATTGAGTGTGGGCTTGTAGAACCAGATGATCGCGGTTCGATTCCCAGTCAGGGCACATGCCTGGGTTGCAGGCCTGTTCCCAGGAGGGGACCCATGAGAAGCAACCATACATTAATATTTCTCTCCCTCTCTCCTTCCCTTTCCCTCTAAAGATAAATAAATAAAATCTTTTTAAAAAGCCACATGAGTATACTAAAAGATTTAAACCAAGTTGAAAGTATAGCCATAAAGGCAGTGAAACTAAATTCTTTGACCAGTAGCTCATTTATTTGGACCACCCAGTTCTGTAGAGTGATAGAGGAAATAATGCTGTTTAACCATAACCAACATAGGGCATATCAGTCAATTAACTCAGTCAGCAATCTTTTTTTTTTTTTTTTAAGGATTTTATTTATTTATCTTTAGAGGGGAAGGGAAGGAGAGAGGGAGAGAAACATCAATGTATGGTTGCCTCTAGTGTGTCCCCTGCCGGGAACTGGCCTGCCAGGCATGTGCCCTGACTGGGAATCGAACCGCGATTGCCTGGTTCGCAGGCCCGTGTTCAGTCCACTGAGCTACATCAGCCAGGGCTATCAGTCAGCAATCTTGTAGAGTGTTTTCTAACTTAGGGTAGTGAGGTAGTGCTGAAACAAGGAAAGCAATTTAGTGGGTCATTACCAGCATTTGAAACCTTAGAATAAAGGTAGAGTTGAAAATACCATCATGTGTTGCACATCCTAAGGATCAGTATTTTGTGTAACTTAAGCTGCACATAATTGATTATGACGGATACATATTCATCAGAGCACACATACTTGGTTGCCTGCAGGCAGAGCTCGAAAGCTACCACCATAGTTCCTAATCAAAGAGAAATTTATGTTTTCAATCTGCGACAACACAGTTAACTACAATTTATTAAGTATCTGTTATATAATTAGTTCTTTTAAATTTAGCCTTTCCTTGCTGTGATCCTTCTGTCTTGGATGTCACCTCAGTTTTATAGATTAGGAAATAGGTTCAGAGAGGTTATGATTTGTCTGAGCTGAGATCTATGCCCAGGTCTGTCTGGCTCAAAGGCCCAGACTGTCTCTCTATACCCAAGCGTACCTTTTTTTTTTTTTTTTTTTTTGTGGTTTGCTGTATTGTACTTCGCAAATTCTGCAGTTTGTCATAAACTAAAGGTTTGTGGCAACCCTGCGTTGAGTACATTTTTTCAACTGGTTCATGTGATGGTTAGCATATTTTAGCAATAACATTTTTAAATTAAGGTAGGTGCATTGTCTTTTTAGATATAATGTTGCACACTTAGTAGACTACAGTATAGTACAAACATAATTTTATATGTATTGAAAGCCAAAAAAATTTGTGACTCCCTTTACTGCGATACTTGCTTTATTGCGGTGGTCTGGAACCCAACCTGCAATGTCGCTGGGGTCCACCTGCAGTGAAACAGAGCATGACTCGGGTGCAGTTTAGAGAGGTGTCCACAGAGGTGGTGGTCAGCTTTCTATCTCCAAATCTCAAGACCTGGGACTGTGATGGCTGCAGTGTATTCATTACAGAATAATATTTTGGTGCTCCTTTGGAGTTGATTATATAGGTCGTGGTAGCTCAGTTCACGTAATAAAGGTTACGTGAAAATAAAGGTTAATGAAGTCAACCATGTCTCCTTATAATATCAATGAGCTTGTTGTAATCCCTTACTTGTGGGGAGAGGGAGATGGAGATGGTGAGAAAAATTCTCTTGTCTTTGGCAGTACTGCTTGCTATGACATTACTGCCAGGTAGGTGTCAAGCCCCTGCTTTGCAGACCCCCTTTAAAGTTGGTGAGGGCAACAGCTAGGAGTTTGTAAAGCAGTGGACCTGCATCTTTTGCCATGTATGTCACTTTCTGTTTTTTTCTGGAAGTGAATCCATCTGTCAAAGGAATGTCTTTGAGTGCCTTTAGAAAGTCGTTAGATTGCTTTACTGACACATTTAAATTGAAATTCTGTGAGTTTACCGAGGGAAGCTCTTTCAGTGTTAAATGATATGTAGATGTGTCTAGTATTTGTATTTAATTGCTCAGTCTCATTGGTCTCATTCAGTAGATAATTTTTTAACTCCTGCCAACTTTATCAACCTATCAACTTTCTAACTGCTCATGGGGTTTGTTTTTTCATTTGTTCAGCAGTGAGTGAAAGTAAAAATTTACCTGAAACCGTTAGAACAGTATTAACACAAGAAATGAATCGTCTTTTTGGAGCAACAAATCCGAACAATTTCAATGAGACTTTTCTGAAAAGGAATTCCGACTCATTGCCACACCGATTGTCAGGTAATCTCTGTTCTGCCCTTGGCTGCCTAACACAGCTTCAGCTTTTACTTTCATGGGTCAGCAACATTATCACACATTTTTCACATGGAAGAGGCAGCGTGTACGTGTCACCAGGGAAATTAAACCATGGAAACAGGAAGCTTAAATACACTTCCTATACAGTTTTCCATTTCTGTTTCTTGCTCGCATCACCGTGCTCTTAAAATTCACTCAGATGTAGACTGTTGTCTTCCCTGTCTCATGTTTATGTAAGAGTGCAGACCTGACAGGGCTAAACACCTGAGACCATCTCCTGGGCAAGGGTCATCGGTCAGAGTCCTGCAGATAAAGCAGGACCTGATGGACGAGTTGGGAGGGGTGGTTTAGGGCACTTTCAGAACACCTGGCTAAGAAACCCAGCAGCTTTGTATGCCTCTGTGGAGTTCGGAATTCAGATTTTTGGCTCATAGTATCAAGGTTGGGTATTCCCCTAAACCCCAAATCACGCTCATTTTAGAAAGAAGACTATCCATGGTCCTGCCATACAAAGACATATTAGAATATTTGCATTTCTTTGTAGTCTTTATTTCCTTAATCATTTTCTTAGCTTGGAAAGTTAGGCTATTTCTGGTCTACTCTCTCAGAATTTTTAAAAAAATAACTGTTTCAAAAAGCTGTTCTTACTTTTCCCCTAAAAGTACCACACTCTTGTGTGCATGTATACCTTGCATTTTATCATTAAATGGATGGAGGATAATGTGCTGGTTTCACCTTGAGATAAAAGGGATTTTCTTTCTTCTCATGTAGCTGCCAAAATGGTATATTATTTAGACCCTTCCAGTCAGAAGCGAGCTGTAGAGTTGGCAACAACACTCGACGAATCCCTCACTAACAGAAATCTCCAGGTAAAGAGTTTCTCATACCTGCGTTGTACGAATACCCGACAAGTGTTTGTTTCTGTTTGCATCAAGAGAACAACTGTCACAAATGATATTTTTGTTATTTATTCGTACCATTCTTTAGGCCGGTATGAATCCTTGAATCCTTGTCAGAAACCTGACCTTATCTTAGCTTTATTTAGGACCATGTGTTGCACACACGCATCGTTGAGTACCTTACTAAACATCGTTGGTGTTTAGTAACTGGTTTCACATTTATTATTTACAATAATTTTTAATATATATATTTTATTTATTTATTTTTAGAGATAGGGATGGGAAGGAGAAAGAGTGGGAGAGAAACATCAGTGTGTGGCTGCCTCTCATGTGTCCCCTACTGGGGACCTGGCCTGCAACCCAGGCATGTGCCCCAACCGGGAATCGAACCACAATTGTGTGGTTTGCAAGCCCACACTCAATCCACTGAGCTACACCAGCCAGGGCATTTACAATAATTTTTTTAGAAATATGCTTGAGGTCCTGACTGGTATGGCTCAGTGGCTTAGGCATTGTTCCACAAGCCCAAAGGTCGCTGGTTCAGTCCGCAGTCAGGACACACCATCTGAGTTGCAGGCCAGATTACCTTTTTTGGGGTGTGCAAGAGGCAACTGATAGGTGTTTCTCTCATACATTGATATTTCTATCCCTCTCTCTAAAAATAAATAAAATCTTCAAAAAAATTGTTGTGGTAAAATCATATATACATTTCATGGTTAATGGATTTCAATTTATATCTTACATTTCTGAGCAATCAGTGGTCTCAAGATTCTGACATTTAAGATGCATTTACCACAGGTTGAATTTTGATGCTCATTTTATAGTTTGTAATATAACAAGATTGAGTAGAGTAAAAGATAGTAAGGGTAGAGACATCTATAGTGTAGGTAGTTAGAGTCCTCTTATATGACAAGGTTGCAGGTTCGATCCCTGGTCAGGGCGCATGATGAGTCAACCAATGAATGCATAAGTAAGTGGAACAACAATCTGATATTTCTCTCTCTACCTTCCTCTCTCTCTAAAATATCAATGTTTAAAAAAAATTTTTTTAAACCTTAAAAAGATAATAGGGGCATGTTGTGAAATACAGATTCTAGTTTAGACTAAAAACAAAGGACCAGTTACCTTGTGTGATGGTCGGCCAGATTAAAAAAAAAGAAACACTTGCTGAAAGAGAGTTAAATATTTTCCTTTACTTGCACGTGAAGGAAATATGGTTAAGGAAAAATTAGACTCGCTGGGTACTGATGAACACAACATTTAGATTAGAACCTTTCTAAGGCAAGTGTGTAGTTTGTTACATATCTGGAAGCTACATAGTGTCTTCCAGGTGAAAAGATGAAGAAAACATGAGAAATCCACGTCAACAGGAATCATTTAGAAATAAGAGAAGCATACATACTTAGGGGTTTGGGTGGAAGAATTACCAATTTTCAAGAGCACCCTTTCTTTTTCTTTTTTTTTTAGTGCATACATGCCCTTTGTGTTGGAAACGTTCCTGCTTAGTTATTGGACATACCTTAGGGTTCTCTTTAGTTTGAATACTTAAGTGCAGTAATTGACATTGGCATGTAAATTTTGACATTTATATACAGGGCCAGACTAGGCTGAGGCCAGGCTGTCGCCTCGGTGCCAACACTTGCTGAAAGTGAGCTTCTCTTTCTGTGTAGCTCCCTGTACCCCTTGCTTGCCCAGCCTTAATCCTGGCACTGCTTGAACAGTCATCCTTCGTATAAACCCTGCAATTCTGAAGAAACAAATTCTAATGGAATATATATATGGGGGGAAATGCTCTTGTTTATCCTAAATATGTGCACTGGCCTGTTATTTCAGAAAGCTGTTGATAACAAAAATGTCAGATTCACAGTAGTAACTTTTCTTTTGGATGGGCTGTAACATCACCTTTCTTCTTTCTTTTAGACATGTATGGAGGTATTAGAAGCCTTGTGTGACGGTAGCCTAGGAGACTGTAAAGAAGCTGCTGAAGTGTATAGAGCAAATTGTCATAAGCTTTTCCCTTATGCTTTGGCTTTTATGCCTCCTGGATATGAAGAGGATATGAAGATCACAGTTAATGGAGATAGTTCTGCAGAAACGGAAGAACTGGCCAATGAAATTTGAACATCATTAAACAAGCAAATGGATTGACTTTGGACCATATCTAGTATATAATATTTTTGTCACGCACCTGCTGCATTGCTCTGACTTACACAGAATGAGAAGAGTAAATGTTTTTGCCTTCAAATAGTGTTTTACGTTTTTATCCTGCTGAAAAAGTATGTATAAAATAACCTAACATATTACAGGATATAGGTTCAGTTTCTTAAAAAATTAAAAGCTGCTAAAATTGAGGGGTTAAAAAAAGATACCTGTCCTCTTCCTACCTACCCCCCCATGTTTTTAAACTAATTTATAAAATCTGGAGGCTGTTACAGCTAACAAAGCAGGTGTGTGGCAGAAATATTACTTTAAATTTGTCTTGTGAGATTTTACTATATCTCAGACAGCATAAATGCTGTTTTAGCACTGGATTCTTTCACTGAGCACAAAGAGTTGTTGGGGCTTTAGCATCTGACTGGTTTTGTTGCGGGGTTGATTCTGGCCATAGGAAGTATGCAAATGTGAATCACTATTTACAGAGAAACCTACAACACATGCTTGGTGGTTGTAGAAGCTGGGACATATAGATACCAAGCAGAATTCTAAGAAACCTAGAGGGTGTTCAGTACGCTGTGTTTTCAAAATTCACTGTACATGATCAGTTTGGTGTTCTTGTACCACAGTTTTTAACCGAAGGAACCAGTTGGAACAATCTCAATTTTAACTTAAACTTGAAGAACTAAAATAACAATGCAAACCTTTCAGCATTGTTTTGGCCAAACTTGTTAAAACTGTAATGCAAGAACCAAATGCACTGTGATGTGGCACCAACTAATTAGCAAGCGTGAATTTTTTCACCACAGAGTGAAAAAAGGAAATCTACCGTGGCTTGAAGTTACAGAGCAGAACTCCTGACTACCATTCTATGACTGATCAAGAGACTAATAGTTAAAAACCTCAGCAGGCCTTGTTCACGATATGCAGAAAAAAGTGCTGCAGTTTAGATACCTCTGGAATTTTTCCACAGTGTCACAGGTTTGTAATACTTGAAGCCCTACATTTCTAAGAATATATTTCTTGCTCAGTTGTTTCAGGCAAGCCCAAGACTTTGTAATTTTTAAAGGGCCCAAGATTTTTTTTTTCAATAACAGACCAGCTTCTTTTTCCTGCAGTTACAGATGTAATTTCCTTTTTGTTGTCAAACATGAGGTACCAAATATGATGCAATAAATTGTTTTGAAAAACAGTTGTGTGAATATTTCAACGAATCTGTGTTGGGCTTCTGTGAAAACACACAGGTGGAAACAGAGGTGCAAGCCAGAGGTGGTGTAGCATGCTGGTGGGCTAGTGCAGGCGGAGCTTCTGCAGGGCAGTCTGGTGCCGGCGCCAGGGAGCTGCACAGTGCAGGCTAGGGCTGCTCCTGCGCGGAGACGTCACTGAGGGCTGGGATGGCAGGTCCTATGAATTTGTAATTAATCATTTGAAAGGAAAACTGAGAACTGCTATTTTGATTGAGAAAAATGAGCCTTAAAGTGTTAAACCCATACACTGAGAACTAGCCTCTTGCTCAAGGTTCTCACTGGGTTTTGCAAGATTTGAGCGAGTAAGACCAGTAAAATGAATCAGTTGTGCATACAGTGAACCTTTTTGTAGTACTTGGTGGAAAGGGTATCCTAAAGAAGACCCGATCCTTTCACTGAGTGGGTGGTGTTGCCAAGCTCAGCCTTTCGTAGTACACTCCTGCATTTCGCATCCCAGTCTAAGAATCCAGTGATACAAAGAAAAGTACCAACCGAACTCCAGTGCTTTGTTATGTTTATTAACTGGCCCTGTCTCAGGAACATCTTAACAGATGGAGAAATGAAAGACCCAACTTTTTTTCCAACTCAACTCGTACAGTTGGCAACGGAAGTTCTTGCTGCTGGGAAAGAACTACTGCTACCTCCGCCACAGGTGAGGTGTCGAGGAGGCACCGGCCGTCCGGTAGGGGGCGTGTGTGAGTCACGTTCGGACGCTACTGTGCACTGCAATGAAATCCATATATTTGTCTTGACAATGTTCAGATGGTGTAGATTGTCTTAGAATGAATGTCATAAGTACTCAGAACTCTCGATGCAGATGCCACCGTGAGGAGCTAAATTCCTCCCACGTATGTTGTATTCCAACCCGGTTTTACTGGAACTATTGAATAAATATTTTCTTTCAGGTTTACTTGATAGTGGATACGTTGTCTGGTGCCAGGGGACCTTGACAGGGTCCATTTTATGTCCAGACATCACCCTAACACACTGTACTGTACTGTTGTGCCCTGAGTAGTGTCACCTGGGTCCCCTCACATTTGCCTCGTTCACTCTATTATAAATTCCAAATGATGCTGTGGGGGGTGGGGCAGGGTTAGAGAAACAAGTGGGAAAGAAAACGCAGTCATGTTGTAATCTAAACAAGTGCCTTATGTCTTGCTGAGAGAACTGGTGTTATCAACCCTTTGAGAAGAAAGGGTTCCCTCGACTTGTATTAACATAGGAAAGTAAAGTTCTTTTTGTGTTCCTTCGTATTACTCCTCTTGTCATTTCTCAGTTAAAAATTAAAACCTGAATAGGTTAAGTTTACTCAGTTTTAATTTAGATAGTTGAATCTTACATTTTCAACATTTTTCTGTATCTATTTATTATGCACAAGAATAAAGTGTGATCCTGAATAGCATGTCTAACAGCAGTCCCGGCATTAGTGACGAGCTTCTCGGTGGGTTTTATCAGGCCCTTGTTTTTCACCGTGTGGCCCCATGGTGTGTTGCTGGCAGAGCTGTGAAACGCAATCTGTGATTGTAAGATCAGGGACGTGTGGTCTGGATTCAGGGAGGCTGTGGTCAATTCAGTCCCTTCTGCACAATTTCTAGGAATATTTTAGTTGCCGTGTGTAGCATCTGTTCAGAAAATGCTAACAAGTGTTATGTTGGATTTTCTTACAGGAAACATTGTACCTGTCTTAGTGATTACCTGCCTTAAATTTTCAAATTAAGAAAATTCCAAGGAAGACTGACCCTTTCAGAGGAAGGTGGTCTTGTTCTAGCTCATGCTCCCCTTCTTTAAGTTACAGGCAGGGTTTCTTTATACTCTTCTGCTAGCGCCGAAACTTCGCCAAACCCACTGCCGAAACAAAGTTCTGTGAAATGGTTTTGTTGCACCATAGAGAGCTGAAACTTAAGTTTTGTTTCAAAAAACCTTGAATTTTTGATAGTTGGAAATCTCACAACTTGTAGCAATAAAACATTTTGGAAAAGATTCTTTATTGAGTAACACTTTTCACCTTTCAGTACATGGCTCACAGGATGGCTGTCGAATAAAGCATTGGTAGTGGGCAGGAGGTTCTGGGGAGACAGCGCCGCTCAGGCTGGTGAAGCAGAACACATTGTGCTCTGGCTTGTACAGCCTGTGGAACACCACTGCCTCCACAGAGGGACACACCCCTTTACAGTGACATGCGGGGGGGCAGGAGGAAAGGGAGCAGATGCTGTAGGAAAGGGTCTAAAGGCGTCCATCCTCTCAATTTACCCCATTGTCTTCAAGGTAATGCCATCTTGGGAATGGAGGGAGAAAAAGAAAAGATGGTACTATTTAAATTAGAACGTTACCACATTGACGACTACAGGCAAGCTTTGCATCTTAATCTTTAGGGATCTTTGTAGAGTTCTGTGTGCCAAAAACAATACAGACTTTGTTTCAAGGCTGCTTGTAGCAAAAATTGATAATTGGCACTCTAACAAGACTAATGTACTTCTTAGAGTTTTTAATATCAGACTGTCTACTCGAAGGGTCTGTTATTTCGAACAAGTGAATGTGTCTTCCTAATTGAATACAAATTGATGGTGATGAATAATCAGGGAGATGTCATCTGTTAAAAATTTCTGCTGTTACTGAATCTTTAACTTCACCTCAATAAATACAAATTATCTTCTTTAGAAACAGCATAGGAGTGAAGAGATTTTTGGAATATGCTCCGCATCCCATAGTTTGCTTTGAGTCCGTGGTTATATTTGCCTAATTATCTGTGCTTTGTATAACAAGAAGCCTCTCTCCATACCATTCTATGGTTATCTTTCCAATCAACCATGGTTTCCTAACATTAGGCTTTTATAAACTTGCCACTAGTTTACTTTGTAAGTTTATTGGGTCCATTGTCTAGTGCTTGATGTCTCATTGCGAGTGGAGGAACTAGGTTTTCTGCAGTGTTCTTCCAGGACTCGCTTGTGTCTTGATTAATAATGAATAACTAAATTAACTACCATCTCTCCTCTTTCTTTTGAACAACTGTTTTTGGGCCTTCAAGTAGTCATACTGCTGGTTGAGTGCTTTAAAAATGAAAAGAAGTAAATGATAACAGACCTGTCTCCCAGACTTAAGTCCTGAACTGTGGAATACTGAATACTAATATTTCCCTTCATTAACAGTAAAAAAAGTTTTTTTACTGTGCGTTAATAACAGTAATAGAAGTATTCAGAAACACAGTGAGCTGGCATCATTACACTGCGTATTTGCTCAGATGTTCATTGAAAACGACCGAAGAATAAGCCAACTACTTCACTTATTTTTTAAAAACATTTTAAGAGCCAATTTGTTATTTTAACCATTCAATTTCACAGCATTTTTCTGAGAAATGTCTAATTATAATATGAAGTTAAATGGTTAATGCTTTGGTTCAGACTCATGTAAATCCATTTCTATTGTGATGTATAAAATCTTCAGGATTTACAGTGGGTGCATTTTAGTATAAAAGTACAGTGATGAGGAAAATACATAGTAGATATTCAAATTCTTGTTAAATTTGATGTAAATATTAATATTGTTCTACAGATTGTAGAAAATAGCAATAAAGTACTATTAACTTCCAGGTCACCTGCAAAGGCTCACAAGTTTTTTTATCCCTTACTGGTTGATTTAAAGTATTCCCACTCATCTTCCCCTTGGCCCTCTCTGTTGGTTTTCAGGAATTTCCTCAAAATACCACAAGTCCATTATATTATTTTATGTTGGATGCATTTCTCACATCTAATTTTTGTAGGGTTTTTTTCTTCCTGGAGTCTGTCAGCAATGGTTGTGACTGGGAGACCACCCTCTAATCTATTGGCTGCCCGTCGCTGTGGCTTTAGTTGGCAGCCCGCCTGCCCACAGAACACGTCCAGTGGAGTCACGGCGCCGCCAGGACCGGCACTTTTGTCTTCCAAACAGTGCGAGGAGACTGGTGCACACCAGCCACCTGGAGGGCTCTGGTTTCTCTCTTTTTACATATATTTTACTGATTATGCTGTCACAGCTGTCCCACTCTTTTTTCTCTCTTTGCCCCCTCCTCTGCCCAGAACCCCCATTCCCTCCAGCATCCCCCTTACTAGTTCATGTCCACAGGTCATACATACAAGTTCTTTGGCTTCTCCGTTTCCTATACTATTAACCTCCCCCTGTCCATTTTGTACCTACCATTTATGCTGCTGATTCCCTGTGCCTCTTCCCCCGACTCCTGTTCCCTCTCCCTCATACCTGGAGGACTGTTTTCCACAGCCTGGGATCTCCACTTTTACCTTGACAAGAAAGGAGACACCAGGTAGGGAGACACCAAAGTGGCTGTTTCCAGACACTTCACCTAGAGGCACTGTCCATCAGAACTGATAGCCATGCCTCACCGTTGACCTCCTCTACCCAAGAGAGGCATTTTGAGCCTTTTAAGTCATAAACTTAACTGTAGTTTTGTATTAGAAGCCCAGGGGACTGTTTAAAAACACAAACCTGTTCCCAGACGAACCTGCAAAAATTCTGATTTAAATGACCTGGAATCAGGCCTGGGTATTGGTCCTTTTTTCTTTTTCCCCTCCCCCCACCTTTTAAAAAATCTACCCCAGTGATTCTTAGGTGCATCCAAAGTTGAGAACCAGTGGAAGGGGCAAACAACTATGTAAGTACAAGAAGATGAACTTTCTCATTTTAAAGGAAAGAACTTGAATTTTCTGCCGAGCTCCTGGTTACTTTAAAGTCCGTTCCTTTCCTTACTTCAGTCACTCCCTCATAGTTCTGTTAGAGAACGTAACTTGTCTCCATGGAAGCAACTGTTGAACTGTAACTGCCATAGGAGGCAGATGCACAGGTTCTGGGTGGGTGTGAGGACCAGGCACAGCACAGGGGCTTTTATTCCAGATGCCCCTCCCTGCAGACCCACACACACCTAACCCCAGTGAAACTCAGTCTGTCTGCTTCCTCCCCGAAAGACCATCTTTTGTAAAGGAGTGATTTCTTGTTACAAATCTCAGATGTGGAAGGAACCAAGATTCTAGGACAGACAATTTAAACATTGGCCTGTTGCTGTAGAATGTGGAAAGGACTTTTACATGCTGCAGAATCGTACAGCCAGTGACAATCTGCTTTAGGAGATCTGTTGAAATCACATTTTGGGTAGATGTCCCAAATCTACCCATTCTAGCCCTTTGATAAAATAGGAATTGTGTTGTCCAGACCACCGCTTGATTCTGTGTATTTGTCCGCGGCTGGCTGCAGAGTTGGCAGACAAGCCTGGGCTGTGGGTGCTGTGGTTAGGCACGCTGGGCACTGGTGAGCGTTCTGTATTGGGTAGCTCATTTTATCCTCTAAAAAAATGTGTGTGTGTGTGAGGTAAGTGTGACTCCTATTTCACAGAAAACTTGATCATCATTTGCCCATAGTCATGGAGCTCGTAAGGGATGAAAATGCACTCAAGCCCAGGTGTGTGCAGATACAGGGTGCTTGCTCTGAACCTCCAGTGAGGAGTGGTAGCGACAACAGTAAGTATGGAGAGGGGGGCGGGATACACCAGAGATACCAAGAAGGTGGGACCTAGATCACCTGAATGTTGAAGGAAGTGGATGGTGAATGGAGAAGAGTTAACAATGATGTCCAGGTTTTAAAGGCATAAAATTCCTTGACAGTGTCATTAAAGAGAGTAAGAATTGGGAAGTTATTGAGGGGAAAAGTGGGGTCCTTTTGAGACATGAATTTCAGGTGCTTAAACTGCAAGTTCCATTAAATTGTTTAGTTAGTGTCCTGGCTGGTGTGGCTCAGTGGATTGAGTGCCAGCCTGCGAACCGAGAGGTCTCGGGTTTGATTCCCAGTCAGGCACATGCCTGGGTTGTCAGCCAGGTCCCCAAATTGGGGCACGTGAGAAGCGACCGATCCCCTTCCTCCCTTTCCCCTCTCTAAAAGTAAATACAATCTTTTAAAAAATAGTCAAGGTACCCTGGTTGGTATAGCTCAGTGGACTGAGCGTGGACCTGTGAACCAAAGGATCACAGTTCAGTTCCCAGTCAGGGCACGTGCCTGGGTTGCAGGCCAGTTCCTGGCAGGGGATGCACCAGAGGCAACCATACATTGATATTTCGCTCCCTCTCTCCTTCCCTTCCCCTCTAAAGATAAATAAAATCTAAAAAAAATCGTCAAGGTAAATATGGCAAAGTGTTAAGACTTGGTGTTTTTGTGAATTTTGGGTCTATACATTATACTGGTTTTAAAGTAAAAAATTTAATTTTTTATTTTCCACTGAAAAAGTGGGGGACAAAAATACTGGATAATACCAACTCAGAAGCTACCTACAATGGAAACAAATGCTACTTTTTATACTTTCCCAAAGGTCAGGGTACTTTTCCATACTTACGGAGAATGAGAAGATGAAAAGCAGGAAGGGGGTGGATATCCAGGTGTGTAACATAATTTTTCAGGAGGAAAAGAAGCTCTAATAATATCTGAAACTTTTTTTACCCTCTAATTTTCAAAGTGCTCATATGTAGGCATTATTTCCCATCTACAGATGATGTATGCCTTGGAGTCTTAGATGACTTACTGAAGAGTACCTGGCTAGTCAGATCAAAGAACCCATGTGTCCCTGTCTCCAAGTTGCTCCTCCCATTATCCACTGGGTATCCAGGGTCACACAACTGGACATGTTAGAGCAGGAATTTAAACCGGGGGTTTTCATTTCAAGGCAAACTATGCTTTATTCCTGGATCCCATTATTCTGCCTACAGTGCTATTACTGAAAGTTAAATGCCTTGTGTGTGCCATTTACAACTTCCTTGAAAAACTGTTGAAATAAAAAGTGAGTATTTTCTTTTTTTAAAAAGATTTTTATTTCATTTTTTGAGAGGGGAAGGGAGAGAGAACAAGTGGGAGAGAAACATCAAGAGTGGTTGCCTCTCACACTCCCTCCCTATTGGGGACCTGGCTCGCAACCCAGGCATGTGCCCTGACTGGGAATCGAACCAGTGACCCTTTGGTTCACAGGCCAACACTCAATCCACTGAGCCACACCAGCCAGGGCAAAAAATGAGTATCTTCTAAACTATGTATTTTTACAGCATTTGTTTACCCCTTTTAATGAATTCAATATACTTTATGCTGACACTGCTTTATGTTTCTCATTTATCTTGTGTCCCCCCCCCCCCATAACATCCTGCTTAGGCTGACACTTGCACTTCTTTGTACAATGGGGAAGTGGCTCTTTAGCATGATGGAGTATCTAAGATCATTTACTAATTCTGTAAATCAGAAACTACCATTCCCATTTCCCTTAAGTGAACTACTGTGTCCTGCAAGATAAACACTCCAGTGGAAAGGATGCCAGCAGTGAAGTAGCCAAGAGGTGTATATCACAGAGGTATTGATTATTAGAGATTGCCAGGCCACCTTGCTAAAGTATTATAAAATGAGAAACCAATAACATAGGGTCTATCTCTACTTACCTTTCATTCCAACCCACAGTGTTACAGGCTTCAGGCCAAAGAGTGACTATTCCTGAGTAAAATGAGGGATAATATTACCATTGCTGAAAACTTGTAACTCAAACTCTGAAGTTTATTAGATTTTGCAGTTAGGAAGTCCTTCATCAAATTAGCAAAATCCGTTTTCCCAGAGCAGTGGGCACTGAGGCCAGGGAAGAGAGCTGACTGATGAAGGGGAGGTGCAGTCGCAGAGACCCCAGGAGAATGCCACTTCTCCCAAAAAGCTCTGGATAAGATGGAAAGACATGGAGGGCAGACGCCAGAGCAGCTCAAGGGTGAAAAGAAGAAAGAGTTAAGTATGACTGAGACGTGAATGAAGGGAACTTGTGGAGGACGAAGATAAGTGATGGAGGCGCGCCCCAAAGGAGACCAGAAAAGTGAGCCGTGAAAAGGACACCTTTACCCGGAAACTACAAGGAAGAGAACGGTTGTAAGTGTGAGACAGGGTCATGATAAGTGGCCTCGATGTTTTCTATGAAGTGGGAATTAATAGCTGATGCAATCTGAAGTAGCAGGGGGGTTAGCTTGGGGGCTTGAAGAGAATGGGCATGGTTTGGAATCGACGATGGACTGGAGACAAAAGCATCCATGAACAGTGTTGGGCCAAGTTGTGCTCAGAAATCATGAACGTCTAGTGGTGGTGGGCTAGTTTCTAGCACCTGAGCTGGATGGTTCACAGGAGGGGGCACAGGGTCAGACTGACCCAGAACTGTGACTTGCATGACTAAGGAGAGACTGGGAGGAAGGGCACTAAGGCCCCAAAGTAGAGCGCAGTCCTGGAAGCATGAGTTGGAAAAGATAGCAGGGAAGGAAAAAAGGGAGCCAGGTTGAGCGCACTGGTGAGAGAACCAGTCACAGGGGCAATTAAGAGCGTCAGGCCAGACCTGGAAGAAGGTGCGGCCAAGAATAAACTTGGAGGAAAGGCGGCACTGCAGGAATGGAGGTCTGGAGGTTGTGGACCATACACACTGGGGGGGATATGGATGGGAGGATGGGGCAGGGCACTCGACCACTCCATCGCAAAGGGAGTGAGGGTGAACTGGCCTTGGCCCTGCGATGCCCGAGCGTTCAGCAGACCAGTCACGAGGATGTGGAAATCTAGGAAGTGACGAAATGGACTTCAGTTTTAAGGGCTAACTTGGTCTGCAGGTTAATGGCTGTTAGGAAGGAATCAAGGTGAAGGGTGACAAAAACTGGGTGGAATAAACTTCTCAGGAGTGAAACTCTTCACAAGAGGGAAATGGTTTCCAAGAGGCAATGGGGGAGAGGGATGATACCAAATCTGAGCCTTGTACATAGAGTTG
The DNA here is from genome assembly GCF_014824575.4 of Sturnira hondurensis. Taxonomy (NCBI): domain Eukaryota; kingdom Metazoa; phylum Chordata; class Mammalia; order Chiroptera; family Phyllostomidae; genus Sturnira; species Sturnira hondurensis. The sequence continues at coordinate 18,001,537 of NW_028082759.1, read as the reverse complement.
AAGAAATTGAAAAGGAAGCAGCATCTTTGAGGAAGTGACCAGGAAAATGAGGACATATTCATCAAAAAGCAGCTGAGGATACAGGTGAGTTTATTTATGGAGGAATAGGTTGCCAAAGCCCATGCTGGGAGGGGTTGGGGGAGGGTATTGTGGGGAAAGTGAGGATGAGGGGTCCAGAGGGCATGCGCTATCAGGTCCACAGCAAGCTGATGGGTGGGGGAGGGGGCTGCTGTCTGAGCAGCGACCACGTGTAATGAACAGGAATGAAAAGTGTGGCTGGAACTACAGCCTCCGAACTTTGCCCCGTTTGTTTTGAACGACACTGATAAACAGGGTCTCAGACAGTGTTTGACCTTACCTTTGTCTGAGTGTTTCTGGATGAATCGTGTCCCGGTAATTGATGGGTCCCTGCGGGGGCCGCTGTGCAAAATACTCAGGGAGGCAGCCCTTGGCCTAGTCTCTGCTGAACTTCCCTACCGTTAGGGGTGAGCAGCCACTGACCCGCACGTTCCTTGGCAGGCGTGCGTGCAGCAGACATCCGGCAGACAGAACACGAGGACTGCACCCTCTTTAGCCTGAGGATCAGCGTCTGCGCATTGCAGAATAATGCAGTCCCTTTCCCCTGTGCTTTGGTGGAACACAGGCTTCACTCACCAGTCTTTGGAGAGAGTATATAAAAAGGCATGGGCTCACCGAGACAGGTCCGAATCCTGGAAGCCTGGGCAGTGCACTTCACTTGTCTGAGTCTTAACGCATCATGGGTAGGATAATAGCCCTTGGATGTAAAGAATCTGAAACACAAACCCATCAACAATTATTTCATGGAAGTATTACTAAAAACTATTTGCCAGACACTGCTAAGTCCTGGGAATCCGATGATGGCTGTGATCCTTGCCTTCGGACCCTCAGAGTTTTTTAGGAGACAGACATTTAATGACAGGCGAGGTGTGCCTTGCCAGATGTGCAGATGGCCAACGGGGTGCCCCAGGGAGCAGCAGGGAGTCTGCCTGCCTGCCTGCCTGGGCGGGGAGAGGGGGCAGGGACTTGCTGGGCTTTTCCTTCTCAGTTTTCTCTGCTCACCTTCCTTCCACTCTATGTACATGTGTGTTTTCATCCAGGCTGCGTTTCCCGAAACATATCCAGTGCACCTTCTGCCGAACTCCTCTGGGATCAGTGACAGGCTACGAGGTCTGTCCAGAAGGTGTCCAGCCATGTAATACAAAAAGTAGGGACATTCATTGAAGAAGATACAAGAAACAGTGTACTTAGGGCAATGACACCTCAGTCTCCATCAAAGTAGACACGTTGGGACCTCACACAGTTCTCCCAAACACCATCAGCTGCCCCGTCGTATTTCCCTGAATTTCATCTATGGTCTGAAATCTCTTCCCTTTCAAAAGTGATTTTAGTTTGGGGAACACCCAGAAGTCGCAGGGCACCAAATCTGGGCTGTAGTGGGACTGAGTCACCTGGTTGATTTGATGTTTTGCCAAAAACACTCTGCATGAGACATGATGCACGAGCGAGCACCTTGTGGTGCTGAAGCTGTCAGTCACCAGGTGCCCACGGCCACAGCCTTCAGAATCATCCGAACAGATTCTGCAGAGAAATGTTCAAGCTTAATACAAAATTGGATGCTGATTTGTTGCTCTACTCACTCATTTTGTCTTTTTCTCAAAACCTGTTCCTCCATTTTTTTCAGCACCTCCCTTCCACTCAACTGTTAAGTGAGAAATGTGGAAGTCGTTTTTGGTTTTTCCCTCTTCCTAATTCTCCAGTTAGCTTTTTTAGCAAGTATCATTTATACTATCTGCAAGACATCTTTTAAATCCACCCACTCTTCATTTCCATGTGTACAATCCTAGTTTGGTCTCATTATCACTTTTTTCCATCATCTGGAGTGATTGGAGTGATTTTCCATCATTGGAGTGATTTAGTGATTTCCTAAATCACTCCAACAACCTCTACTTCGAGTCTCCCTGCCTCTAATCTTATCTCCTTTATTTTTAAATACATTTTATTGATTATGCTATTACAGTTGTTCCATTCCCCCCTTTATTCCCCTCCGCCCTTCACACCCCCTCCCACCCACGTTCCCTCCCTTTAGTTCATGTCCATGGGTCATACATGTAAGTTTTCTGGCTTCTACATTTCCTATACTATTCTTAACCTCCCCCTGTCTATTTTCATCTACCTACCATTTATGCTGCTATTCTGTCTACCTTTTCCCCTTCTCTCTTCCCTGCCACTCTCCCACTGATAATCCTCCATGTGATCTCCATTTCTGTGATTCTGTTTGTGTTCTACTTGTTTGCTTAGTTTGTTTTTGTTTTAGGTGTGGTTGTTAATAACTGTGAGTTTGTTGTCATTTTTACTGTTCATATTTTTTATTTTCTTAGATAAGTCCCTTTAACCTTTCATATAATAAGGGCTTGGTGATGATAAACTCCTTTAACTTGACCTTATCTGGGAAACACTTTATCTGCCCTTCCACTCTAAATGATAGCTTTGCTTAATAGACTAATCTTGGATGTAGGTCCTTGCCTTTCATGACTTTTAGTACTTCTTTCCAGCCCCTTCTTGCCTGCAAGGTTTCTTTTGAGAAATCAGCTGACAGTCTTATGGGAACTCCTTTGTAGGTAACTATCTCTTTTGCTCTTGCTGCTTTTAAGATTCTCTCCTTATCTTTAATCTTGGCTAATGTAATTATGATGTAGTTTGGTGTGTTCCTCCTAGGGTCCAACTTATTTGAGACTCACTGGGCTTCCTGGAAGTCTATTTCCTTTGCCAGATTGGGGAACTTCTCCTTCATTATTTGTTCAAATAAGTTTTCAATTTCTTGCTCTTCCTCTTCTCCTGGTACTCCTATAATTCGGATGTTGGAATGTTTAAAGATGTCCTGGAGGTTCCTAAGCCTCTCCTCATTTTTTTTTTTTGATGTCTTGTTTCTTCATTCTGTTCTGGCTGAATGGTTATTTCTTCCTTCTGGTCCAAACTGTTGATCTGAGTCCTGGTCTCCTTTCTATCACTGTTGGCTCCCTGTACATTTTCCTTTATTTCACTTAGCATAGCCTTCATTTTTTCATCTAATTTGCAACCATATTCAACCAATTCTGTGAGCATCCTGATCACCAGTGTTTTGAATTGTGCATCTGATAGGTTGGCTATCTGTCCCTTAGTTGTATTTTTTCTGGAGCTTTGATCTGTTCTTTCATTTGGACCATTTTTTTTTCTCTTGATGCACCTGTTACATACTGAGGGGCGGAGCCTTAGGTGTTCTTCTGGGCGGGGCAACCCAGTTGCTGGGTTGTGATGCTGTATGTGGGGGCAGGGTCCAAGAGGGAACAATGGTGCTTGCTCTGCTCTCTGCCGGTTTTCAGTCACTTTCCCCACTACCCACAAGTAAATTGGGCCCGTCTTGTGCTGGTTCCCGGGTGGGTGGGCTTGTGTACGTTCTTGAACCCTGTGTGTCTCTCTAATGAACTCTCCTGTGAGGCTGGGAGTCTCTCCCACCACCTCAACCCCCATAGGTGTTTTCAGTCAGAGGTTGAGGCTTTATTTCCCCGAGCTGGGACCCTGGGTTGCGTGGTCTGTCTCGCCCCCCAGGTGTTCCTCCCAGTTTATCTGTACGTGAATGTGGGACCACCCAGGCTGCAATTTTCCCCCTTGCCGGGTCCTCCAGCCACCACCTTACCTCAAGTCCTCTCTGCCCAACTGCCTGTCTCTACCCTTCCTACCGGTTTGGGTGTTTCTTCTTTAACTCTTTGGTTGTCGGACTTCCATACAGTTCGATTTTGTCAGTTCTGATTGTTTTTTTTTTTAATTGTTGTTGTCCTTGTTTTGGTTGTACAAGGAGGCACAGTGTGTCCACCTACGCCTCCATCTTGGCCAGAAGTCTCTTATTTCCTTTAAAGTCATTCTCCTTGCTGCTGTCAGAATATTTTTTTTTTTAAATCTCATTTATTCCTTGGCTTAAAATCCTCCAAAAGCTCCCCATGGCTTCAAGAATAAGAGTTGGCGAGGCACTGCAGAACCTCATCTTTCTTAACCTTTCGAACCTGTTCCATCAGTTCTCTCACCCAGTGCTGTCATTTTGGATAAGCGTCTTCCCGCTGGTCTTCCCTAAACCCCCAAGCCCTCTGTGCTCTCCGAGCTTACACGGTTCCTGGACGTCCGCTCTCACAGCACCCACTGCACTGTCCTGAACTGCCTCGTCATTGGTTTCCCTGACCAGACCACCCAACCTCCTTAGGGCCACGATCAGGTGGGTGGCCTTGTCTGTGTTTTGCTCACAGTGCACGTGTAACACAGCGGGGTTCTGAGCACAAGGTCATCGTAGGAGACACAGTCACCGGCCCGGGCTGAGGCTCGTGGTTGTCGGGGCAGCATTCAGCCACACTATGGCAGTCACGTTCCCACCCCTCGGAAGGAAGTGTACTTGGTTGGGGCCTTCTGTGCGGTCCCTGAACAGCTGCATAAGAGAGAAATTGAACACTGTCAAGAATGTGTCAACAGTACACTCAGTATTCCAAAACGATACGGCAGTGTTGTCTGTGCAGTTTACAACTAAATGAAGACACTGGTTAAAATAAAATTTTCTCTCAGGAAATGAACTGTTTTTACATCGTTGTATGAAGTAGTAAAAGGACTATTCCATTACCTAGTTGCATTCTGAATTTAAATGTTCCCTAGTAAATTCCTTAATAAAGCTGAACTATTTCAAGCTATTGTGGACCATTTTACCTTATGCAAGGTACTTAATCATTTAATTATAGTAGTTTATAACTAATCATATAAGTACCTTTATCATCATTATCTGGTCCATAAATTAATATGTACATATACACACTCTGATCTTATGAAAACTTTACACTGCTGTTATCCTGAGATCTGACATAAAGTGGTATGAAAGAGGAAGCTGATGGTCCTCAAATGGAAGTACATTTTTAAAAAAGTTTCACTGAAGCAATTTGATCTCAGATAAGATCAAATTCAAGGAATTCATCATCACCAAGCCCTTATTATATGAAATGTTAAAGGGACTTATCTAAGAAAAAGAAGATGAAAAATATGAACAGTGAAAGGACAGCAAACTCACCGTTATTAACAACCATACCTAAAACAAAAGCAAACCAAGAGGACAGCTGGATCAGGAGCAGAATCATAGAAATGAAGAACACATGGAGGGTTAGCAACAGGGGAGTGGGAGGAGGAAAAGGGGTGAGAAGGTACAGAGAATAAGTAGCATAGATGGTAGGTAGAAAATAGACAGGGGGGAGGGCAAGAATAGTAGGGGAAATATAGAATCTATTGAACTTGAGACACGTGGTCATAAACTAAAGGGGAGGAATGGTGGGGGAGGGGGGTGCAGGGTGGAGGAGAATGGGGGGGAACAGAACAACAACTGTAATGGTATAATCAATAAAATATATATTTTTTAAAAGTTTCACTGAAGAATAATTGACATGCAAAGCACTGCTCCCACTTAAAATGTACGACAGACACGCATGCACACCCACGAAATCATCACCGCAGAGCAATGAACACATCCATCACCTGACATTCTCCTCATGCTCTTCTGTAACCTGTCCTTCCTACCCATCCCAGCCAACGTCAGTGTTATATGTACAGATTGATCTGCATTTTTTAGTTTTCTATAAATGATCATATAGTACTCACCTTTTTAAAAATCTGATTTATTTCACTGAGCATAATAATTACAGTTGACATACCATATTACTGATTTTTAAAATCTAGGTACTTGTCACTCAAACACTGGCAGGGAACTGTTGAAGTCTCAGCTGTAATTGTGGATTTATCTATTTCTCTTTTCTGTTTTGTCAATCTTCATGTAATTTGAAGCTTTATTACTGTATCTTCTTGATGAATTGACCACTTTATTATTATGAAATGCCCCTTTTTATGTCTTGTCTTGAAGACAGGCCAAATTCCTTTTCCTGAAGTCTACTTACTCTCACATGGCATTCCAGCTTCATTCCATTTACGTAATTTTCCATCAATTTACTTTGAACTTATCTGTCTTTATGTTAGTGACGCTTTTTTTCCACCAGGGTTGGAGAAGAGAGTACACAGCTGGGCTCTGCTCTTTTATTCACAGAAGTATGTCTTCCTGTTTTGTTTTGAAGATTTCATTTTTAGAGAGAGGAAGGAAGGGAGAAAGAGAGGGAGAGAAACATCAGTGTGCATTTACCTCTCCTGCACCCTGCCCTGGGGACCTGGCCTGCAACCTAGGCACATACCCTGACTAGGAATCAAACCAGTGACCCCTTGGTTCGCAGGCCCACGCTCAATCCACAGAGCTACACCAGCTAGGGCTTATGTCTTCCTTTTAACTGCAGTGTTCAGACCATTTACAATTAATTTTTGATATGGTTAATATTTTTCTATTTGGCCAATCTACATTTTTATTCTTTATTTTTCTTGGCTCCTTTTGGACTAATTTGTATTATTCCAGTTTAATTCCTCTGTTGGGTGCTTAGTTATGCTTGTTTTATTTTAGTGTTTCCACATTTACAATGTGCATCTTTAACTCAGCAGCCTACCTTCAAATAATACCGTATTATAACACACACAATGTAAGAGGTATTTGCAGTTTTCCCTCCCATCCTTAGTGACATTATGGGCATACATTTTCTATGTGTTATAATCACCACAGTATATTGCTATTATTTTTGCTTTAAATAATCAACTGTAAAATTTAAAAATGAGACTTTTTATTTTTTTAACATTTCACATATATATTTCAGCAGTCTCTCAAGAACAAAGGCATCCTCCTAAAGGGCCACAATGGCATTATGAAATCTAAAAAATTAACAGAATCATCTAATGTATACTCAGATTCAGAGTTCCCAAATTAAACCCCCAAATATCCTTTATGGTTGTTTATTAACATTCTCAGTATTCTGTTAACGTTCCCATTGCATTTGGTTATTTTGTTTCTTCAGTCTTTTTATTTAGCTCCCCTCTCCCACATTTTGCTTTTTAATGCACATGTATGTTTCCAATATATTTTTATTGTTATTCTATTACAGTTGTCCCAATTCTTCCCCTTTGCCCTCCTCTGCCCAGTCCACCCCCCATCCCACATCGTTGTCCATGCCTATGGGTCATTCACACATGTTCTTTGACTAGTCCCCTCCCCTTCTGGCCACTGTCAGTGTTTCCCATGTTTCTGTGTCTTTGGTTCTATTTTTCTGTCTTTGTCTTACTTTGTTTATTAGATTCCTCTTATAAGTGAGATCATGTGGTATTTGTCTCTCATCGACTGGCTTATCTCACTTAGCGTCATATTTTCCAGTTCCATTCACGCTGTCACTAAAGGCAGGAGTTCCTTATTTCTGAGAAAGAAGATTTTTATAGTTTGCCCACTTTTAAAAAGTCCTCTTTTCTGGATACTAGAATCTCCTTCACCCTGGAGGTTCTGGGGTTATTCAATTAAGAATAATAATATATACTTTAGTCACATGATGGATCTATTTAACTGCAAGCTGAAAATACAAAACCCATAACCATGTCCAGGGTCTACAGTGGTATTTCCATAAGTGATGCCTAATTGTTTATAAGTGGTACAGGGTACAAATCAACAATCCTTACACAAGAAATTCCTCACTTCACAAACATATTCATCATTTGTTGAATAACAATGAGCTTTCAGCGCATAGTCAAGAGTTGACAGTTCAGTTGATAAGATACAACACATCACTGTGAAACTTTAACAATGAAGACAGCTGTCGAAGGCCACCTGAGCAATACCCCCAAGAGCATATCAGACTAAGAATAAAGCATAGCCTTTTGAGCTAAACTAATAATAAAAGCTTCACAGAATTGAGAGTTTTGAGTTAGGGTGTAAAATACGAATGGAATTTGGATAAATAGAAAAGATAAAGAATTCTTGATGCAGTTCAGCAAGAGCTAAACAACAAAAAGAATATAAAAATAAAGAGCAAGGTCTTGGAGTACAAAGATGTTGATGCTTTTTTTCACCCTCCTCTGAAATTACATGATTATTCATTTTTAAAGTCTTAATTACTTTTTGTCCTAAATCTTCAGATTCTCTCCTTTGAAGGGGATATAGGTAGAGTAAATCTGAGCAATGTATTCCAAGGCTCTGGAATAGTTTCTGGGGTGATTCATCTTCATGAAAATAACCTCATAGACAATCAGAATTTTCCAGCCCCCGCTCCAGTTCCTGTAACAGGAAACTGAATAACTGTAATTGGCATACACATTCAACCAGGTGAGTAAACTTTCTTTTTCCTTGCTAACATAAGTTGGTGTATTAGTAACTGCACAAAGTTTTCCTGATGCAACAGAAATTACTTTATATAATGCTCTGCAAATTCCTGTTAAGACTGGGCATGCTCAGGTTCTCCCACTCATTTGCTAGGACTGCATTTTCATTTTATCAAATAGAACAAGTATTTTATGTCCTTTCCTACAAGTTTTAGTGCTCTAGTATTCCCCTCCCTCTATTTAAGACCTGCCATGTCCTCCTCCCCATAGTTCTTGACTTTCAAAATGGCTTATTTGCTCAAACAGAAAACAAAAATCTGTCATTGGAAAACAACTTTTCACAAACAGCCATGTTTGTGCATTTTGAATCTTTTGTATGACTTTAAGTATGGTAGGTTTCCTGTAAAGACTTCACGGTAATCCAGAGAAGATTCTTTAAGGCTGGGTGGTCTTGTCTATTAGGTACAGTACTTCGTCAAAGACCACTTCTGCGTGCACTCAGTAATATTTAATGGCTGCATCATCCTCACCGAGGGGTAAGACAGAAAGAACTAGAACACAATGGATTTTATTCTCATCAGAGAAGCTGTCTAGTAACGATGCCAAGGTTCAGTGCCCCCAAGTGGCCCATATGTGATCTATTTTACTCCTTGGGCTGGGGGCATTAGTCAAAGGGGGGCTGGGTACCAGGGTCCCGAAGATACCCTCCAGGGCCTAGCAGGCACCACACCAATCCTTCTTGCTGACATGGTGGGTGACCCCTAATTCCCACCTACTCCTCTACAACCACGCGCCAGCCAAGCCCAAAGGCTGCCGCGCTTCGCATGGCCTGCAGTTCCTCCCCAGGAGCTTCCCGCACTGGGCCGGCTTCCGACGGGACCCAGCGTCCTGCCCCCTTCAGTCCGGGTCGGGTCGCTGTCCCAACTCCAGGGGTCCAGAGAGCCCGGAGGAGGCAAGGAGCACAGCCGATGCCGCAGCCCATCGTGGCTGGCCCAGGAAGCCCGCCTCCACCTGCACACGCAAGAAAACCCCAACAATTGGTGGACGATGGTGCCCACCAGCCCGCCCGAGACTTCGGACCACCTTTCAGCCCCTCCCCGGGCGCACACCCCCGGCAGAGGCTGATCCTCGGCCGTCTCGCGAGAGCATGCCGGGCGGTACCTCCTTCCTCTCGGCGGCCTTTCTCTCTCCGCCCCAGAGCGGTTGCGCGGCTTCCTCCGGAGGGCGGAGGCCTTGGACGTGGCGGGGCAGGGCCTGGGCGTTGTGCTCGGCTCCCGGCAGGCTGGCCTTCCCGGTGCAGTGGAGCCCCGACAAGTCCCAGGCCCTCCCAGGTAGACCGGCGCCGGCCCACGTGACACTGGGCTGCGGCCGGGCCGCGGCGGGAGGACGGGGCGACCGAGCGAGCGGCCAGCTCACCTGCGGGGCCGGGACAGGGTTGAAGGTGCGCACGCGCGCAGCCGCCCTCGGTTGGTGGCTCCAGCGACCCTGCACAGCCGAAACGGTGGGCTGGGCGCACTCGCTCCCTCGCAGTGGCGTAATTTCCAAGCTGGTCTGTGTCCCCTTTCCGCCGCCTCTGTTTGGGGCGGGTGGGGAGCATGACTTCGGAAATGGAGTCCTCATTGGAGGCCAGCTTCATGTCCAGCGGAGCGCTATCGGGGTCTTCAGTGTTTCTGCCGCCTGCTCGCTCCCGCATCTTCAAGATAATCGTGATCGGCGACTCCAATGTGGGCAAAACATGCCTGACCTACCGCTTCTGTGCCGGCCGCTTCCCCGACCGCACCGAAGCTACTATTGGAGTGGATTTCCGAGAACGAGCAGTGGAGATTGATGGAGAGCGCATCAAGGTGAGCAAATGGGGGACTCTCAGGGAGAAAGGACGCCCCGGGATGGTATGTGCCCCGACCCCACAATTGGTTAAATGCTGGCCTCGTGCAAGGTGCGTGCACTATCTTTTCTCATGCTGATGTGGAGATTTACAGTTGGGGACTGGAAGGATTTGTGTGTAGCAGAGTTCCAAGGCAGCCCTTCTCCGACTGTAAATGTCATGCTAATCACCTGGGGATCTAGTGTTTTTGAAAGGCAGATTTTGACTCGGTGAGATGCTGCTAGCCCCTGGACCCCACTTTGCGTGGCAGGAGTGTAGGGGGCATCCATGGACTCACTGTCAGTGCCTTGTACTGGGAGTCAGCCAAGTAAGACCAAAGGGATTTTTCAAGAATGGAAAATCCCTGTAATAAATATTGCTTATTAAACAAGTCATCTGAGCACTGCCTGAGATATGGGGCAGTGAAGCCCCATTGCTTTTGGGGAAAGACCTTGCATTTACTACAGTAGTTTCTGCATGACTGGGAGTTGCTTAGAAAAACCTGCAGGAAAACAGGATGTTTTCCTGCTGAAACATCCTGTACATGATAGTTCCTCTGTGGGGGCCGGGGAAACATTCTACCCTCTCCCAATTCTTTTTTAATTCTTATCGGTGGCTCTTGAGGCCAGGGACACACAGAGTGGAACAGGCAGTAAAGCCAAGGCCAAAACGAGGGTTCTGAGGAGTTGGAAGAGGGGGTGGCCCTGGAGAGTGAGGGTTAGTGACAAGGGCCAAGGCTTCTGATGGGGTGACCCTTAGACACCCTTTATTCTAAGGCACCACTAACTCCTCTAAAACCTCAATCTAATGCTCTCCTTGCAACATGCAGACTCCAGTTTTGTTGGAAACTATAGGAGGTTTGTTACTGAATTTTCACTCTAATTTTTTCTTGTCCCATTCAAGGTGTAGTCGTTTGGGTGCACTGTGTTAGGGAGTTAAGACTGATTTGTGCTCTGGCTGGGTGGGCTTGGTTGGAGCATCATTTTATACATAAAGGTTGAGGGTTTGATTCCCATTTGGGGCACATACCTAGGTTGTATGTTCAGTTTACGTTCGGGGTGGATATGGAAGGTAAGCAATGTTTGCAGTGTTTGATGTTTCTCACATCGATGTTTCTCTCCTCTTCCCTCTCTGTTTCCCTCCCCCACTTCCTTCCTCTCTTTAAAATCACATGTCCTGGGGTGAGGATTCAAAAAGAAAAAGAAGAACAATTTGTATCCATCACAGAGGAAAAGACAATACGAAAGGGCTGAATATTTTTTGTCAGAGTTAGGTTAGACCTAGGAACCCTTGGGCAGTTAAATAAGGGGCCTTGTGAAGTTGGCAAGGGAGTTTAGTTTGGAAGACGCAGGAGTTCTGGGAGAAAGTGCTTGGCCTTTGGCACCAAGCTCACCTGGCCCAAATCTCAACCTGTGAAAGGGTAAGAATCGGCCGTGTGTCCTGAATAGGGCAGCCAGCTTTGCCTGAGACGTTTGCCGTTTTGGAACCGGATGTCCCAAATCCCCAGAACCCTCTCAGAGTCAGGTGAATGGGGGCGGTTGGTTGCCCTGGTCCTCGGGCAAGTTCCTTAATCTGTCAGAGTCTGTTTTCTCCCCTGAAACATTGGGGGGCTGCCACCACGTGAGGCTGTGAGGATTAGACGAGGACACGTACAGACTGCCAGGTCTACAGTGGATGATGTTTGGAAGAGTCGTCTTCTTTTCGGGTCTGCTGTCTTCACTTCATTATTCCTCTCCTTTTCTCTGCTGTTGTTCATCTTCAGATCCAGCTCTGGGACACAGCGGGGCAAGAGCGGTTCCGAAAGAGCATGGTGCAGCACTACTACAGAAACGTGCATGCCGTGGTCTTCGTGTACGACATGACCAACATGGCGAGTTTCCATAGCTTGCCGTCTTGGATAGAAGAATGCAAGCAGCACTTGCTAGCCAGTGACATACCGCGGATTCTTGTTGGAAATAAATGTGACCTAAGAAGCGCCATCCAGGTACCGACAGACTTGGCTCAGAAATTTGCTGACACGCACAGTATGCCTTTGTTCGAAACCTCTGCTAAAAACCCCAATGACAACGACCACGTGGAAGCCATATTTATGACCCTGGCTCACAAGCTAAAGAGCCACAAACCACTAATGCTCACTCAGCCCCCGGATGATGGCGTTACCCTGAAGCCTGAACCGAAGCCCGCAGTGACGTGCTGGTGCTGAATGACAGTTTTCATTACACCGTTTGATTCTGACTAGAGAAGCAAGTTTGAAGTATGACAGTGATCGTCATTAAGATTTCATCTCAAATGCAGTGGGTCATCTGACGTTTCACTGTTTACGGTCTCCATGCTCACTCAGTCTTTATGTAATCAAGGGTGCCACTGTGACCACAGGAGAAAAAATTCGGTCGTCAGGTGAGATTGAAAATGAAGCAAAGGGAGGACAGTCAGAGCATCTTTCCCTGCGAGCCAGTGAAGGAGGCTTCCAGCGAGGGCCTGCTGGGGTTTGGGGCGTCGGCGCCTGCTCAGTCCCGTGTTCAGAGCTTGGGAAAATACCGAGGGTTGGTTTAGTACACACGATGGCACGATACCTTTGACAGGGAGGTTTCTTAATAGGGTGAAAACCGGTAGTGGCCTCTCCCTGTAGTTCTTTCTTTGTATTATTAACGGATTTAGTTGTGTTGTTATTGGTACATTTTAGAGCCAAGGCTTTAGTTCCAGTGGGAGGAGAAGGCATAGAATGTTTTCTGAGTTCCGGTCTGTCAACAATGACTTTCCCACTGGTTCTTGATATTTCACTGGATACTTCTAGTCAGTATCAATGAGTTCTACAGAAATGATTGTTATTTTTAGAAGAGTGATTTGTTTTCTTACTAAATTCAATTAAAATATGCAAAAATCAGTGAAATTTTAGTGCAAATGAAGTGACGCAATAAGGTGCTTTCTATTTTATTATGGTGTCTTTAAACGGTAGGAAAAGAAATGGGAAGGCTGTGAGGAGTTGGGACTTGGGGAAGTCGGTAAACACGGCTGCTGGCTATCACAGGAGACTCAGCTTTTCGGGATTTTAAGGGCACTTAAGGACACTGGCACCGTGTCCTCCCCCCACCCCCAGTCAGCTTCATGACTGAAGGCTGCACTAATAGATCGTCTTCCGTTTGGATTATAGCTCTGGGGATGTACCCTTAATTGCTCTGAGTGTGCATGTATTTCTGTAACAGTATGTGTCACGGTACATCAGTTCTTAAAATCTTTCAATTGTATGGCCACAACATGCCCCTCCTCCTCAGTATGAAAAACGAGTTAGATATTTGAAAAATCTTGTCTGTCCTTCACTGGCAGAAAGAATATTTGAAACAGTTTTTTTTTACCCCTAGATATTTTTACTTTGAATTTAAGACTTTGCACACAGAAAGTCGTAAGCTTGCCTATGGCACTGTCACACGAATGGAACGTAAGCCATGAACTTCAGCCGAAGTGCACACCCTGGTTGGTTCTGGTAGGGTGCTGTCCTCGGTCATTTTGGAGGGAATGAAGCCAAAAGATGATTGTACTTAGAGTATTTTCAGGGCGTGGGAAACCAATTAAATATGTATCTCATTTAGTTTAGGATTTTTGTTTTATCATCATGGTGGTCCTAACTGGATAACTTAATTATGAAAATGAGATAATCTATTAAATGAACTAACTAAAAGTAATAATTATAGCAAATAATGGTTCAGTTTTTAATATTAAACCTTAAGGAAAAACAAATTGGCTTTATTTGTGTTCAGAAATTAATCCATTTTTCTTATGATAGAATTAAAAATGATTTGACTATCTAAATTCATGTTGATTTGTAACTATTTTTATAGTGAAACAGTGGCAACTAATAATTGTGTTGGGCATAATAGTTTTTTAAAGAAGGGAATCTGTAGGTTGCTTTTGAAAACTTTTGGTAGAGTGCGGGAAGAAAGCTTGCAGACTTTCCAAGCACATTCATGTTTCTCAGAGCTGTTATTAATGGTTTTTTAAAAAAGGGATTCGTTTCTTTTTGTAGGAGCTTAATGGTAACTATTCGTTACAGTTCTATGAAAGGGCTTACTTTTTTCACTGTAATATTTATTAATTTAAAAATATTTGTATCATTCGTGATGATTTATTTTAACTTTTTCTACGTATTATTTTTTAAAAGAATATACTTATTCGTTGAATGGAGATAAAGTTTTTAGATTTATTTTCTAAAATATTTATGAAATATTTCCTTGACTATTGAGAAATCACTTCCAAAATGGTGGCTATCAAACAGCTATTAATTTTTAAAGCACAAATCACACATTTGGTAACTGCCGTGTGGATTCATTTCAACTGTGGCCTTCAACTGGAAACATCGGATGTGTTTGGGGAAGTCTTGGTGCGAGAGCCCCAGAGGAGGCCGGCCCGGCGTCAAACGGAGTTTGCTGTGGACGACAGGGCTTCACTGACAGCACGCTGCTACTTCCTCCGGAAACCTGAACTGAGTCACGTGGCGGGTACCGTCGCTGTAACCTTGCCCTCCTGCAGTTCAATAAACCAGCTTTGCCAAAAAAGGAGTTGTGTTACCACCGGTGCCGCCTGGCCGGCTCCCTGGTTACCCCGTGGCCGAGAAAGACTTGCTGGCGGGAGGGTGTGCTGCACGCGCATTTTTCTTCCACAAAACGACACTTTGTCCGCCACTTCTGGAATGACAGGTGTCTGGAATACATATTTCATGCAAAGGCATATGCTCCTTGAGTTAGTTTTAGGAAAGCTGTCTTTTCCTGGTAGGTGTTTGGACATGTTTCCATCTGATGGGCTTTGTCTCTAAAAGCCGTGTCACCCCTAAAAATGCTTCTGTCTGAGCATTTCAAAGGTTAAATTGTCCATTCTGTTTAAACATTTTCCAAACAGACTTATGCTTGAGTTTGGATCCATTTGTGAAAATGTATGTGTAGTTTTGTGTACAACCTTCCAGTAAAAATGTGGTGGGCAGGGCTGAAAACGCCGCTTTCAGGTTTCATAAGCCCAGTTGACAATGTTCTATTTGGACCCAAAGATCTTGGGTCCAAAAAAAGACCTTGCGAGGTGTTCCCCCCCCACCCCTTAACTTTGACAGTCATTAAATGCAAGTATCAGAATACACTGTTTTTAGCCCTGGCTGGTGTGGCGCAGCGGATTGAGTGCCAAACTACGAAGCAGAGGATCATGGGTCCGATTCCCACTCTGGGCACAGGCCTGGGCTGCAGGCCTGGTCCCTAGTAGGGGGCGCATGAGAGGCAACCACACATTGATGTTTTTGCCCTCTCTTCTCTCTCCCTTCCCCTCCCTCTAAAAGTAAATAAATAAAATCTTATAAAAAATACACTGGGTTTAGAAACATGAAGTGTGAAATCTAGATTTTCAAAATAATGAAGCATATTACATCCTACCAGTTCCATTCTGTTCCTCCCTAGAACATTCCTGTGGGAGGAGGGGGAACCACTTTCATCAACTCTTCTTCCAGGAGCCTTGATTGCATATGGTCTTCACGTCCTCACGGGCAGCATCTAGTATTGGATGTCATTTGTCTCCTCCACAATCTCCCTCTTCCCCAAAGGGTCCGCCATTTGACAATCACTTGTATCCGTAAGTGACTCCTCTCGATTCTCCAACGATTTGGCTCCAAGAGGTTTGGAGAGGAAAAGTATTCCTGATGTGGTGGCTGAGTCATGCTTCGTGAACATGAGCAATGCAGGCCCCGCACCGTGAAACGGCATTAGTGCATTCAGACTCTGCTGAGAACATGTGTCTTCTGGGAGTTGTGTTACATGAAAGTGAAGATGAAGTCACTCTGCTTTTGACTCCTTGGTGAAGCTTAAAAAAACAAGGTAGCAATCCTTTAAAAAGGTAATGAGCTGCCCTGGCTGGTGTAGCTCAGTGGATTGAGTGCAGGCCTGTGAACCAAATAACAGCAGTTCGATTCCCAGTCAGGGCACATGCCTGGGTTGAAGGCCAGTTCCAAGCAGGGGACCCACGAGAGGCAACCATACATTGATATTTCTCTCCCTCTCTCCTTCCCTTCCCCTCTAAAGATAAATAAATAAAATCTTTTAAAAAAAGGGAATGAGCTTAAAACACTGAAGTCCTCACCTTTTTTTCTTGAATCATGACCGCAAGCAAGGCCCATCCTGTTCTACCAACTAAATCTTGGCGAGACCTCTGCAGTCCATGTTATCCCTCTCACAGCCTCAGTTTCCCCATCTGCAGAACTGGGTCAATAATAATACCTGTCCCCTCTTATGATTTCAGGCAATTATTATTGGGTTGATTTAAACCAGTGAAATCCTCTTAGAAGCATGAATAGGAGACTCCTTCTTCAGTTGACAAAGTCATTTCTAATACGGACCCCTTCACTTTCTGTTGTATTTTTGTCTTATGGGAGCCATCATCCCTAAGTTTCCTACAGCCAAAATCTTGGTTTTATGAACTGAATTCACCTGAGGTGTTCGTGATTTCAGATGTCCCCACAGCAGAAACAAAACAAAACAGCGACTGAACTTCCAAACTGCGTGCCCCAGTCGAGTTTCTGAGCGGCACAGAGGCTCGCTCAGACCACACATCTCATTACTAGTGTCCGAAAGCCTCCAGCCTCGGAGGTGACCCCCTGACTCTGGGCTGCACAGGCAAGCAACTTGTCTCCTACAAGCAGCTTTCACATACCACTCTTTCTTCCCCTCTGAGCCTCTGGACCCCTCCCTTCAGCCCAGGTTTTGGAACTGGGGCAAAGTCAGCTGCCTTAGGGAGGCAGAGGTTTGGGGCTTAAAATCCATGTCTGTTTTGGAGGCTGCTGGCTCAGTCACCCTCTCCTATCTCCTCCCCCAACAGCTAGCTCTCTATCTGGTAGGCAGCTCTACCCCATGTCTAGGACCAAGGTGCTTTTTGAAGGTGTGTGAAAATTTTGGGGACCTGAGGGGAAAAAAAAAGGTTGACTTCAAATTACGAAAACAAAACAAAATTAAGAAACATTTAATTAAGGCCTCGGGGGAACCCCCATCCCCAGTAGGGAGGGGCGCAGACCGTTTCAGTGTTCTGGGCCCTCTGGAAGGCTGCTGATCCCAGGTACGTGCGTCCTGGAGTGTCTACTGGTGAAGCATTCTTCCAGCTCTGTGTTCAGTGTCCTGTGTACCTGAGCAATCATCCCGGCTGAGGACCAGACTTCAGAGTAAAAAAAAAGCCTTTTAAAAATAATTTCTGTTATACTAGGAAATACTGTGTTGTTTCACGGAACAGAACGCTAAGAGCATGCACGCTGGCGGGAGACAATTGGCTGGCATGTGGGGAGCTCAGTAGAATTGTGTGTTTGCGTGAAAGCACGCGGAGATGATGTCGATGTAGAAATCGGGCATTGCTGATACTTGGTGCATGGGTTGGCACTGGCTGACGGACAGACGCATGACTCACACACATGGGATCAGTTACCTGGAGTCTGCAGTCCACCCGGAGGAGAGGCGGCCAGCGGCACCCCCACTGTTCACTCACTTTCAGTGGATTGAGACCATGCGGTTTACCCATGCCTGGTTGGTTGGGTTTACTAGTAACATCATCTCAGATGGTAACCTTTTTGTCATTCTTTGTCACAAGACTAGACTCCAGACCAGAATCTGGGCCTGGTCACAGGTGCTGAAGAAAGAGGCTGCAGATGGCAGGGCTGTGTTGGCACCATCAGGATACTCCCTCCGGGGACACAGACGAGGGCGTTTCCACTGTCACACACAGAAGGTTTAAGGCTCCCTAACAGCTTTTTCAGGGTAGCGGTTCGTTTGCTGCTGAGCCAGGAAATTCAAGGAAGGCAATGACTGGGACAATTAGGACAGGTCATGTTTACCTCTGTGACACTTGTGTTGAAATATGTTTGTAGTCATTAGCTTTCTCTTTTTTCTTTAACCTTTTCTTGTGGGGACTTGGACACGTAACAACACACAGGGTCAGAAAACAAACCCCCCACATCGCCACCTCCCAGCTTCACCCACACACGGCCAGTGGGGTTCGGTCTACGTCCCCGTCCATGCCCCCTCCTCCTGCACTGCGTTTCTTTTTTTTCTAAAGATTTTATTTATTTGTCTTTAGAGAGGAAGGGAAGGAGAGAGGGAGAGAAATATCAATGTATGGTTGCCTCTCGTGCGTCCCCTGCCGGGAACTGGCCTGCAACCCAGGCATGTGCCCTGACTGGGAATCGAACCGCAATCGTGTAGTTCGAAGGCCCGCACTCAATCCAGAGCTACACCAGCCAGGGCCCTGCACTGCGTTTTGAAGAAAATCCCAAACAGCCTGATTGCTTTTAAAGATATTTTATCAAATTAAGTCCTGCTGGTTGGAAAGCCATTTTTGTCTCTCTCTGGTGATTTCAGGTGTCTGCACCCTGACCTGAACGTGGCTCCCAGAGAGTGAGTTTGGCTTGGCAGTCCCATCTGCCAGGGAGTGTCCCTGTCATCTCATTTATGTCCAATGTCCTTGCTACTTAATGTTGTCCATCAGAGAGACTTTGGGTTAATTCTGCTAGTTTTTCTGGATTCCCGGGCATTATATGGAGTCATGCCAATTACACAGCAAACTCCTCATCTTTCCACACGCCTCCTCAGGTCTTACTACAATGCTCTGAAAATGGGAAGTGATTAGCAGTATTTGTAGACAACTTAAAATGTAAAGTTTGCTTAGCAATTTAGATACACAGGTGGGTGGCTCATAAGAAAACATTACCCCTTTCTGCCCCTGACGCCTGAAGGAAGACAACAACCGATGATTGTGTATTTTGTTTAATACTTGCATTGTTTCTATAGCGCAATTATAGCAATCTTTAAATTTACTTTTCATTACAAATATTTGTCAAGTTTTGTTTCAGAAACATTTTTCCTACTCTCTTGCACATGCACCCAGACACACTACAAAAAACTCATTCATAACACAGTAAGGGCAAACGTTATTCATGTAAACATCTTTCATTAATTTCCCATAATTTAAAAAAAACCATAGAATTATAGATATTGAATAAGGCTCATAGATTTAGTTCAAATTCCACAGAAGACCAGTCAAAGATGCTCATTAACTATGCTGGGGTTAACTTTAGGTTGCAATAAATGCTGAAAGCATACCCCTGGCTTCCGATCCACACACACACCTCACAACCTCGTAAATGCGTTTCACAATAAAAAGAGAATGTAGAAAACCCAGGAGGAAAAAGCTGTTGAAGTAGGGAGCTCAGAACCACGAACCCAATTTCTACTATGATAAGCAGGCATTACGTAGTCCCTGTATTTCCCAATACGTGAATCAAGATGAATTATAGTAACCCAAAATGTAACCAAGTCAATACGTTAAGATACATTGGCAGGTGTGTACATATTGCTAGTATACACAGTGAAATTTGTCATAAAAGTGATCATTCCATTATATCCAGGACCAAAGCTGAAAAGGAAAACCCCCACTCAAGTTGGAAATCATTATAAAGGAATATTTCAGTAACCTAAGAGTTGGGAGACTTGGGAGGTATGTCCTAGGGATGTGATTGGTCTTGGGACTGAAGTCCCAGACAGAGGAAGCGAGGACCGACGTTACCCGAGGGCGTCTCTCTCTGGTCAGAAGTTCGGTGCCTTCGTGCATAGTCTCCCAGAGCTGAGACAGGAAACGTACTGTGCTGAGAAACGGGCCCCTTGCCAGCTGCACCCTCCTCCTTCCTCTCTGCGAGGGGGAGATCAGGAAGCAGGGACTGCTGGCAAAACCGTGAAGTCCCGCCCCGGGGTCTGAGCCCCAACTCCACTGAGGGCAGCCTCCCTGACGTGTGTGACTAGGCAGTAAGGGTGGCGGTTGGTGGTGGCCAGGAAACCCGGTTCTGAGGTTCGCGTGGCCACGTCTGGCTTCTGATTCTGCTGCCCTGCAAAGAAATTGTGCTCTGGATAAATGCACCAGTGTCTAATGCCTTGAACCCACCCGCAGGCCCCGCAAGGCCCCGAGTGATGTCACTAAAAGGTGGACACACCTCCACGAGCACCTGACTTACACCAGGAAACGGCTGAGGCACTGGGGAAACCTACAAGCTCTCTCCACACGCAACGACACGTGGACGTTGCCTTGGGGCAGAGTTATCTGTAGGCTTTTGATTTGTAAAAATCAAAATTGATCTGCATTGTATCTCAATAGACTCAGGTAATTCTCACCAAAAATTTTGCAATTTGTTTAAACAGCACTGGAATAATTCAACTTCATTTAAATATATTCATTCTACCATGAAAATATTTCATACAAACATCTATTTACATACAAACACATTAAAATTTGTGAAAAGGGTTCCCACCTCTGTGGTTGTATGGCTTGAAATTGTTTCATTGCTTTGAATATGTATGCACACATTTGGCAAAATAAAACCATTACAATTTAGAATTTTTTTTTTTTTAAAAAGTGACACCGAGGCTTCAGTTCCTGAAGGGAAGGATCAAAGAAAAAATACCAATCTGTCAGGGGACCTCAAGCAGATGTAGATTTAATATATTTTTGTGAACCTTTGATCTGTGGCAAATACACATCACAATGATCAGTCTTGCAACGTAGTTTTGCTTGTTTTCCTAAAACAAAAGATGTCTGGATTCTAAATCACTACTCTTAAGACAGAAACTTGAGGCAACTGTTTTCAAACAAAGCAAAACAGGAAACTATTCCTTCTTGGAAGATCCTAAATGCATTTTGCAGTTGAGTGACTTAGAATTTTTTATGTGAAAGGAAAGTCACTCCAGTGCCACCTACTGTGTCACTGAGAAGACAGCCTTTAAATTTACTGCTCACAGTCACTGAGATTTTAAGTTACAATTGAATGTGGTAAATGGTTACCCTTGGCCTTCACCTTGGCCTTTTCAGATTGTTGGTGATAAGGAAATACTTTTTCAAGTGTGAAGAACCTCCTGGGGCACAGTAAGTTTAACCGGGGCCCAGGCAGGTTCCAAGAGGTCTCAAGAAATGAATTTCCTCCTTATTTTCTCAGGTAGACCAGGCAGGAAGCAGGTTAACACAAGAATAGGTCCTACAAAACTCAAGTGTTCCTCGCCTGTTGCTTTTTAATTTCATCTTTCCTTTGCATCGGAAATTCAGCTTCTGTAGTAGCTTTTGTTATTCCATCCCAAAGTCCATCTGGGGACATAACTCCTACGGATTAGTTCCTATTCCTAACATAAGAGATTAACTATTTCACCATAGAAAAGCTGCCAAGGATACAGGCCCGGTCATGGAGTTTGGCTGAGATCGCTCTGAGTGCATCCCTTGGAGACCCATGGCGTCCTGCGCACCCCCAGGCGCCGGCCGGTTTTGGAGAGAGCAAAAGTGGTTTCTTTATTCCCCACCACATGGAATCGTCTACATTTTTGTTGTGATCCAGAGGGATGCAAAGAGTTGGCAGAAGAGTACACCCTGAGGCTTTCCCTTCAACTTTGGCTCAAACAGGAACAATCCCTTCCTTACTCACCAGTTACTCCTTAGTGGACATCCACCGCTCGACTTATTTCCCTACCTACGGATCACTGAATCTCAAGCCCCCTCTGATTCTACCCCCTGACAAAGTCTTACATTTGTGAGTGTGAGTGTGTGTGTGTGTGTGTGTGTGTGTGGCAGGGGAGAGCAGGAGCCACCGGGCCAGACATGACACAGAGGAAATGGAGAGAGGACCCCACAGCCAGAAAGACAGAGAGGGCCCGGGGGGTGGGGGGGGGCTCTCCTAGCTGGAGAGACCAGCAAGGGAGGACCTTAGAATGCGCAGGAGAGAGAGGAACAGAGAGGAAGAGACCAGCCAGGGTGTTGTTTTCCAGACACCTAGCCCTTGTCACAGACAAGAGGGAAGGAGGGAGCAGAGCACAGAAGAAGGAAGAGCCAGAAGGCACCAGGCAGAGGGGAGGGAGGGAGAGAGAGACGCCCTGCTCAGGAGCGCTTCCTCTGATGTGTCTGAAGGTGAACGCACTGCTGGGTTTTAAACTTGGAGTGTTATCATCCAGTATGCAATGGATTAGTTGGTTAATTACTACTTACAACTCTTTGAGATCCCTTTTATCGAAGAAAGAAAGAAAGAAAGAAAGAAAGAAAGAAGAAAGAAAGAAAGGGAAGAAAGAAAAGGAAGAAGAAAGAAAGAAAAATTCCATCTGAATGGGATAATTAGAATAACCCATTAGGACAGAAATTATACCCACTACAGTCTCAACCAGAGCGAGACAGGCCTCAGAAATGAAATCTTTCAGAGTGTGGCTGCCCAGAGGTGTGACCTGGCTGTCCGGTCCCTGACCTCCCTCCCAAGTTGACTCCACTACTCAGCCCACGGGGGTCCATCAAAACCGTCTTTCTCTCTCTAACAGCCTCTCACCTTGGGACCCATTTGACTCAAAGCACTAATCAGAATACCCGCCCCAAGACTGCCCATCAGTCACAGTTTCCAGAACGGTCTCTTTCTACAGAATAGAAGCGATCCTATCCTGCTGGCTTTTCATCTAAAAATTCTTTCTGGTCCTTTGTGGGAGATCTTTCCGGCAGCCCCAATAAGCTCTTGTATGAGTGAACCTTCAGCTTATCTCCAAGAAACCCAGCCACCTCGCTGCTCTGGCCCTGCTGGGGAGGGGAGCTCCCGCAAGCCTGGCCTTGCCAAAAAAGGGAAGAGAGGCTTCTGCCACCATCTGGAGGGCTGAGACCTGTGCCCAGGGGCTGCGCAAACTGAAGGCTGTGAGCAGCCCCATGCCAAGCACTTCTA
This sequence comes from Sturnira hondurensis, assembly GCF_014824575.4. Taxonomy (NCBI): domain Eukaryota; kingdom Metazoa; phylum Chordata; class Mammalia; order Chiroptera; family Phyllostomidae; genus Sturnira; species Sturnira hondurensis. The sequence continues at coordinate 17,978,690 of NW_028082759.1, read as the reverse complement.
AGAGCAACGTGAAACTGATAAGAACTATCAAACTCCCACCTGCCCTTTTCGTTACTCAAACCCCTCCCAGTAAGCCTTCCCTACTCAGCCAGAGCTCTTTACGGGCCACAGCTTGGAAAGCTTTAGCTTTCAGGACCAAACTGGCTCAGGTGACAGGTGCCACCGTTGACACCTGCAGGTCAGAGTCACTTTGCTTGCCAGACCTCCTGCTGCCTTCCTAAGGCATCTAGAACCTAGAATGGACATAGCTGTGGCATGTGGTGAGGGCACTTCCAAACCCCCTAGACTCTCAGAATTCATTCAGAGCAACCCCAGGTATGTTACATACCTAATGAGCTAAACTAAAAACAGGGATTTTCCTCCTTATTTCTGCAGCTGTGCTTACACACAGCTTGGAAAAAGGCTGAAATGCTATTGATATGGCTGCTTTTAAACTAGACAGGTGTTATTCTTAATTCACAATGCTCTGAAGCAGATAAGTACTTGGAAATTACACGGATGAAGAGTTTTAGCATTCAGGTTTGATTTTACCTAGTGATCAGGATGTCTCTCGTAATAGTAGTGATTAAAAAAACCACACAACTCGTGAATTCTGTGTCAGAATTCAAGTTTGCTCTTGGACCTCTGAATCTGGTGCACTGCGCCACAAGCCAGGCTGCTGTGTGTTATGTACATTTGATGTGTATGCACAAATTAAAGGATTACTAGCACTACTGAAGATATTGCAAAGTTGCCACAGTTACTGCTTAGAAATACTAATTCCCCTCTTTTCTTTCTTAAAATATATATTACAACTCTTCCATAACTTAATGCAAACAAAGTAAACTGTTTCTTCTCATATCTTAATGCAAAGATATCTTTGTTTGCATGCGAGAGTAATAATGCTATAATAATACCCCGGCTCTAGGAGCCAGGTCTTTATAGTAGGACATAATAACAAAACAATGATGCAGAAAGAGCCAGAGAGACCTACATACTGGCGCTGACACAAACTCCATTTGGAGGTTTGCTCTTGAAAGACGTGTCTAAGATAGAGAACAGGACCGAGGGGTGAAATGACTCAAAAAGTGGGCTTCTGTTTGCTAGGGAAAAAAAAACAAAGCCATTCTATTGCAAGATACAGATCAAAGGTTAAAAGGCAAATTGTACTACATTTAGAGAATAAAAATGTAGCAATGCTCTATCCTCCATATGGCCCACCGGCAGGTATGCTAACAATACACTTCCCATTGGCCATAGGAAAAAACATCACGGAAAAACCACTGACTGAAAATGACTGAAAAACCTCCTTTCCCCTTTTCAGTCTGATCATTTGGCATCTCTGAACAGGGTCCAGACTTGGACTTGAACCACCCAAGAACGTCATGCTGTGTCAAGTGCTCGGCCATCCCTCTCTGCAGGGCGCTGCTGCAAGGCTAGCTAGTTTCAAGTCTGGTATGAGCGATAGAGTCAAACCTAGTTAGTGTGCGAGAGAGTCGCGGGCGCAGAGTGAGAGGAGGGGATGTCACACCATGAGCAGTTCCTGGTTGTCCCGTCGTCATCGGATAAACGGAGTGCATAGATCCGAGTTTCTGTTCCGGGTCTCCGGAGCCCAGAGCCGGGCCCTTCACTTCTGCTGGGCGGCCTGGAAGGCCTTCAGCTCCACCTGGTACCACTCGGGGGCTTCAGGCCCACTCTTCCCCGGGGGGCTGTGGTCATAGCCATAGGCCACGGTGAGCTCCTCGTCGGCCTCCACAGCTCGGAGAGTGCGGATGCACTTGATGGACCCAAAGCGGGGGTGGACAAACCTAGGTATCAAGATGTACCTGGTCATTCCCAGGCAGGTTAGAAGCAAAGGCCGGGGCATGGGGAGCTGATGGGGAAGTCACTCCTCGGCCCCCCGTCCCGCCCCCGCCCCTGCTCCCCCTTCCCCCCCCTCCTCTGACACCACGGGTGCATCCTCGGGGTGTGGTCCCCTCATCAGCTTCACCCCAGAGGTGCTCAAAGGGGACTCTCCGCCCCACCCAGACCTACTGGATTGGCACCTACGTTTGGATGACACCCCCAGGAGATTCACAGCCACATTAAAGTTTCAAAAGCGTGACTCTGTCTTCCTTTTCCAGCACATTCGGTACGCTTTATTTATAAACCAACAATCAGGGTCAAAACCCAAAATCTGCCCTCAACGAGAAATTGAATCCAGTGCAGCCTGCCCGCATTTCAGCTCATCCGACCACCCAGCTGGGCCTGAGCAGCGAGGGTCGGGGGAGGGGGGACTGCAGCAGAGCGCTCTGGAGTTGTAAGAAAGCCCTGCAGACTCCCCAAAGCAAAAGACTCGGTATTCTGCCCTCTGCAGATAGAGGGCGTATTCTTTTTTAGCAAAAACATGGATGGATGAGGATTTCTGTCCAAGAGGGAAGTCCAGGCCTCCTGTGGACCTGCTTTAACATTTCCCTGTGGAGCCTCCTGTGAAGGAAGCGACCTCCCCTCCTGTCCCAAGGCCTCGCAGAGGCGTGGCTCTTGCTCTGTGGCACTCCTCTGCCCAAGGCTCCCAAGAAGGCCACCTGCCCTGCTCTCTTCAGGAGGACAGGAAATACTGAAGTCATGGACTCCCCCAGCAGCTGGTGAAACCCAAAATGCGCATATGTGAGGCGTGGCCAAAAAGAAATAGGCTTGTTTTATATGCACCTGGTCAGAAAAGTGTCATGCACTTAAGGTCACACTTTCAACCAAAGGCATTGAGACATCGGAGAAGGTCCCAGAACTAAAGTGTGATTGGCACCTGGGGCATGACAGTGAGTCCTCGGCTGGCTCCCTCTATCAGGGGTGGGAAAGTAATGAGTCTGTGGCTTAGGGGCATCTTCTGTGTGGGGTTAAAAGGAACAATGTCAACCTCATTCGAGGGGGCAGCTGTGGCCATCCAACCCAGGGGTTGTGTCAGGGTGGCCACAGCACCCTGAGTTGGGGTCGGACGGCTTTACTGCACGTCCTGGTTGCACACGTGAAGACCTCCTCCCCCTGGAAAGCTCCGCTCGCGTCTCTGAATCCCATCGTCCTTATCGAAAAATCCATGCTAGTGAGTCTCATCTAACAGGAGTGGCTGTCGTGGCAAAACAGGGCCACGTGCACCTCACAGAGTGCCTGACACAAAGCGAGGACTCAGCTGATACTAGTTACTATGGTGAGAGTGTGCACGTGTGCGAGAGTGCATATGTGTGAGAGTGCATGCACATGTGTGAGTGTGCACATGTGAGTGCATGCACATGTGTGAGAGTGCACGTGTGCGAGAGTGTGTGCACGTGTGTGCGGGTGTGCATGTGTGTGAGAGTGTGCACGTGACAGCACGTGCATGTGCATGGAATTCTCAGGGCCAGAGATTCAGGAATTCCTTATTAAAATCACAACTCTTTCTCTCGAATGAAAGTATTTCATTAAAACAAATACTCCTGAAACGGAGCTCTAGTTAATCTTCTGGAGCACTGAAAAAATCCCGTGAGAAGTCTGTGACTTCTCTTCATTTTCTTGCTCCTTGTTATTTTCAGAGAGTGGGAAATGGACAGACTCAAAAGAAGGAACTCGACTTCAGGTGCTGGTTCCTCAAGGCAGCACTAAAACATGACAGTGAGAACACGAACGCCTTTCCCGTCTGTAACCGAGCGCGGGAGAGAGGCAGCGGCGGGTGCTGGGAGCACTGCTCACCATCCTGCAGGGGAGGCCGCAGTGCCCCGCGACCCAGAGTAAGTGTACAGGGAATGTCAGCAGCCCCCTGCAGCGGCCCGTCTCCCCGTGTTACCTGCGCTCACAGCTACAGAAGTGGTGCCTGACTGTCCACCTGCACCCTGTACCCAGCTGCAGTGAAAACGGCTTCTGGAGGCATCGTGTGGTTGGTGTGGGGTGTGCGGCTCGATGATTTTAGAAACACACGAATGCGGTGAGTCGGTATCTGAATTTTATATTTGGTTGTCCTTCACAGAGTCTCCCCACTGCCCCAAACAACTAACTGGGCTTGAAAAAACAGCCCTGAAGAGTGCGGGGACTTGATTTTGCACAAACAGCTCCTTCTCTTGTCTCCTGTTCCTACTTCTTTTTGGTGGGAGAGATCATGTCCTCACAGTGAAATCACAAAGCTGATGTAAGACAGGCACTGAAGTAGCTTTTATTATCACTGTTACCACTGCTTGAAAGGGTTGTCGTTAAGCTGTGTGCAGCTTGGAAGATGCTTCAGCCTAATTCGCACTGGCCACGAAAGCCTCGGAGTTAATAAGAGTGTCAGTTTCGTTTCACGACACGTGTCCTTTGCCATTTCTACCTGCCTTTTAAGCAGAAGTTGGAGCTTCAGTGCTTGCTGCCGACTGCCAAGGAGAGCGAGTCACTGCCAGAACCATTTTTAAGCCTCCTCAGGGATGCAATAAGGGACAGTCAAATCCTGGCAATTTTCTGACAGATTAAATGTGCACGATGGGATCGCACTTATGTTAACAAGCTGGAGGGCGGAGGGACTGTGAGCCACAGCTGAGCAGGGGAGGGTGCCGCAGCGGCTCGGGCTCCCAGGGAGAGCTGGCATTCTCGGGCTGAGCAAAGCACAGCTGTGGCGAAAGTACACACAGTCCCAACAGTCCCCTTTAAGGAATTTAAGTCAGAGAGGCTTGATTTGGGGAAGAGAACATTAAGGGGGCCCATGAAAACTACTAAAATATTTGTAGGGCGACTATGTGGAGAGATGGACATACTGCACCAGAAAGAAAGGGCCAAGGGCTGGATGTTCCGGGGAAACCCACGTGGGCTCAATACAAAGAACAGTCCGAGAGCCCAGGCGCTAATTCCAGAATACCTATTTGCTGGCCCAGGCAGCCACCTCTGCGGATAACAGTAAGCCCCCCATCAACAGAGGTTTCCAAGAAGAGGTCCAGCAAGCAGTGGGAAGAGGAGACTTAAACTCCAAGAGGAAGGTAGGGTTATTTGATTTAAAAACATAACAGATGTGTTGAGATACAATTCACATCATCATAACATTCACCCATTTGGTGTACAACGCAGTCGTTCTCAGTGCTGCAACCCTCACCACTGACAAATTTTCAAACCTTTCATCACCCTCACACCCCATATCCAGTTGCCATGGACCCCCCTTCTCCCCAGCACCCCCAGCTCCACTGACCTGCACTGTCTCTAGGAATTTGGCTATACTGGACAATTCATGGTCTTTTGTGACTGGCTTCTGCCACCTGGCATAATGTTTTCAAGGCTCATCCACACGGTGGCATTCGTCAATACTCCTTCCTCTTTACCGTCAGATAATAGGGATTCTTTGATTTTGTAGGCCTTCCACGACCCTGAGACCACACGCCCTACGCTTCGGGTTTTTTCCTCCTTCCTTTCACGTTGTAGAAGCCTTCCCTACTCTCCTATAGGCAGAGTCATTTCAATTTTCACTATTATTTCACATAGCACTATCCTTAATTTTCCAGAATGAGACAATGGATAGGCCAAAAACCTACATTAAGACAGCAACCACTAAGTATAGTATTTCGATAGCATGCCTGCTCTTCAAAGTACTTTCTATTTCTTAACCCGCCAAGGCCACCGAGTGGGGTCGTTTGGAACCTGAGTTTCCAGTCATAGCCGTGAGGCCCTGGGCAGGGGGCCCTTGGATATTCAGAGGAAGCAGCCACCTCTGGGGCAGGAGGAGAGGGTCACCTCTTACATGCTTCCCCGTCATAGGACCCGCCCAACAGCCCAGTGTCACACTTACATGTCGTAGAGACAGTTTGGAGTGAAGGAGTGGTTCGCCTTGTGTCCCAAGGAAGCACAGTACTTGGACACGCGGTTGTAGGGCTCAGGCACGTCGATGACCGTTTCCTCGTCAAGGGAGAGGGTGTTCCCATTCAGGGCCCAGTCCCTGCTGTCAACCTGCAAGAGACAGGACAGCGAGCATCAGAAAGGACCTTTCTCCCCAAAGCTCAGAGGACATCAGGGACGTGAGCCCAGGGACTGAGCACCACCAACACAAGAAGAGCCCAGGCCTCCTCCGCTGACGATGGTGCAAAGGCACAGGCGCCCGTCACCCTCGGGCTCAGCTCATCAGTTCTTGATTTTTTTCCTTATCTCATACGAAAAAAGGATTAAAAGTCCCTTAAAAAGACAAACAAAAAAATGTAACCAGATGCCTGGAAGTTGTTTATTTCTTCACTGCATGCTGAAACCTGTTACCTCAACAGCCTGCTGGCGTTAAACTCCATTTTTTACACATCCGTTTGTTTTTTTAAGTAGCCCAAACAAAGCGGAGTTTCAGCCATTTACAACCTAGTCTCAAGAGGACACCTCGCCCTTCACCTGCTAGAAGTGGGTGAGATAAACCCAGGACCACAGAGACCCCAGGTGGCCACTGTCCTTTGGAGCTCTCCGGCCCAGACCCCTACTCACTGTGTTCCACGTCACACGGACGTGGGCACTTACTCTGATCCCCCGCTTTCCCAGGAGTTCCCACCCCCTTCCCATCTCGGATGGTGGCTCCCGCGCTGGAAATGGTGCATTCTGGGAGGACATCTCTCACTCAGCTTTGTCCACACCCTACCCAAAGCTTGCTGGGTGCTGCTGCCTCTCATGCTGAAATCTTTCTCTTTGATCATCCCCCCAACCCTTGAACCCCTACAGTGAGGAAGAGGAGGCAAAACAAACATAAGGGAGGACATCAAATGGAACCAGAAATAAAAGGAAGGCACACCTGTGCTCCAGGTTAAGTCCCACACCTGTTACAGGTGGGCAATCAGCGTGGCTGGCCCCGAGTCACAGATCAGCAGCGCTTTCCCACATACAACAGGCCTCACTGTCCGTGGGACCACCAGCCGCCTTCCCTGCTCCCCTCCAGCCCCAGGATATGCTGGTGCCAACAGAGCAGACTTTGGACCAAACAGGATCACATTTTCATACAAAACTCTTGGCTCTCAGAGGTATACCATCTCTCTTACCTCAATTACAATTAAGCTGTTACTTGTCTCTGATATTCGTTCAAGATATATTTACTGAGTGCCTACTGTATGCCAGGCACCATTCTCAGCAGGGATACAGCAGGGGTGAAAGGGGAAAAATCTTTATGGATCTTAATATTGCAGACCTGCCATGTGACACGAATAGATGGCACTTGGTACCGTTTATGTTACGGTGCCATCAGATGTGTATTCTTCTTATCTTCCCATCAGAAGCTAAGTTTCATGCGGTCGAGGAGGGCACCTCATTCATGTATACAGTACCGCCTACTGAGTGTCCTCACAGAGTGAGATTCCGCTCTGTGAAACGCTGCGTGGACTCTGTGAGTTACCGTATTGCTGACCTTGGGCCAAGTGCTTGGCCTTTCTGGGCTTGTTTCTTGTCTGTAAAATGTTTGAATAAGTAAATTATCAGTCACTACCCTGCACCATGTTTCGTATGCTGCATTTCTGGGACTTTCAGGGCTGCCCGTACAGAGCTCCGGCCGTCCCAGGGGACACCCCGGACACTGAGCACCAGGCCACAGCTCAGGCTGCGTGCAGCTCAGGGTGCGTGACTGCTTAGATGAGCAATAACTGGATCACTGCAGGGCATTTCCCTAATCGTTCCATAACGATAAGAGAAAAAGTGAAGACATGCATGGGGGTGTGAGCGTAAGTCCCGCGTGTTTATTCCAAGTCAGACCAGGATGGAGCGTCCAAGCTGCACCAAGACCCTCGAGCGTTTCTGACACTTCAGGATGCTAACTGCGCAGTGAAGAAGAAAGAACAGAGAACATCCAACCTAGGACACACCTCAAAGACTGTGTCTTAAAGGCAAGAGGTGATTTAACTCTAAGTTTTTATTTTCAAATTTGTCAGGCGGGGGGTGGCAATGGAACCCTTCCTGGCCAGGCGTGGGCGACTGTACGGCCTTTGCACAAACAGAAGGGAGTCTTCTCACGAAGTGCCCAGGATCAGAGATTAGATACCGAGAGTCCAACTGCATCTGTTTTTCACACACTGGGCACAGTCCCTACAAAGCCATCACTGCCTCATCGATGGCACCATCCCACTTTCTGTAACATAGTTGTGGCACTTGAAAAACCATTTTAAGGCTCAAAATGAAAAAGACTTTTCTATAATTAAAAAAATATTTCATGGCTCAAAATAAGGAGGAAAACACCTGCTGTATCAGAAAGTTTGTGTTCCCCCTCCCCCCAAATCGTACATTGAAACCTAATCCCCAATGTGGTGTTAAGAGGTGACTAGGTCAGGAGGGAACAGCCCTCGTGAATGGGATTAGTGCCCGTATGAAAGAGGCCACAGGGGGCCACGTCCTCCCTCCTGCCATGGGAGGTTACAGAGAAGGCCATCTGTGAACCAGGAAGCAGGCTCTCAGCAGACACTGAACATGCTCACACCTTGATCTTGGACTTTTGAGTCTCCAGAACTCTGAGAAATAAAGGTGTGTTGTTCATAAGCCACCCAGTCTTGTGGTATTGTTCGCTACTGCAGTCCGAAGACTGCTATCAGACATATCCAATCAACTTCACCAAAAAAGTCTGTCTGTCTGTTCCTTTATACTTCCAGTGAATACTGACAGAAGGGGACCAAGGAGAAGATTGAGGGTGTTTGAAACAGAGCCTTTAGCCAATCAGGTTGATTTTCCTCTTAGGCCCCACTCACCTCTTGGTGTGTAATCCGGACTCCATTATAAAAAGACATAACAGTGTTAGGTCCCACTGCGACTTTTGAAAACAGTCCTTCTCCAGCACTGGAAATGAGAGATTCCGCGACATAAACCCTACAGAACAAAAAGAGTCGAATCACAATTGTTTAAGTTTGCTGTGTCTTTGATGTGCTCCTTACATCAACCACCAAAATATCATACAGCTACTGACCCCAAAATGTCAGTTCACAATAATCCAGTGAGGAAGGAAGGAAGGAAGGAAGGAAGGAAGGAAGGAAGGAAGGAAGGAAGGAAGGAAGGTTAAATCACAATATTTGGCATTGGAAAGTGAAGAACTGGCATTTAAGTCTCTTTTAAGAGTGGCATTTAAAACTCGTTCTCTAATAAGAGGGTGATTGTGATATATTCATAAAGCAACTCAGTTCATATATTCATTCATATATCAATTCAACTTGATATAAAGTTTTAAAACGTTTGAATATTCTTAAATAATGTCAATTTTCACTGTCTTCCTGGACAAATAAAACATTTTCCGAAATTAATTAAAGCTATACTCCAGTTTGTTGGCACCAAATAGGGACTTTTAATCAGCTACAGGATAATGTTTTACATGGAAGAATGACAAACGGTCAATAAGCACTTTCCCAAAAAAGGAGTTTGTAACGCGTCTGCTCACTATGACCTGAGGGCCCAGTCTGGCTGCTGCCCCTTTTTGTAAATAAAGTTTTATTGGAACACGGCCACATCTATTTGTCTGTGGCGGCTTTCACATTATAAAAGCAGAGCTCACTAGTTGCAACAGAGACCCACAAAGCCTAAAATATTTCCTACATGGCCTTTTACAAAAAAACTTTGCCCACCACTTGTTTGATAAGGAAAGAGACCTCATGAACTGGATGGAGCAAGAGAGTGCGTGTCCCACCAACGACTGTTTCAGTCTCTGGGCACTGAGATGTCACGGCTGGTGGGACTTTTGTTACATGGATCTGATGCCTATTTTGCGGATTAGCAGACTGAATTATTGCTTCCAACCCCTTACTCCCTTCCTGTCATAGAATTACACCTCCTGCCGCCTTGCCATGTGACCCTGTGGTGCTTCTTCAGAGCGGGCGGTGGACACGTCCCCGCCTGGCTGACTTTGGGCTTGGCCGTCAGGTTTGCTGCCAATAGGAACGAGGGTGGAAGGGACTGCATGCCGGGTCTCAGGCACCAAGGAGCATGGCAGGTTTCTGCCAGCCTCCTCCAGGGTTCCCATTCGTCTCCTCAAGAAGGAGGGGGAGGCTGGTCCTTCAGCTTGAGTCTTGGGATGAAGAAAAGGGGAACAGACCTGAACCCAACTTGAAACCTGGAGCCTAACTCAGTCCAGCTGAGCTACGTGAGTCAAGGGTGGCTGAACCTCGGCCAGCTCCAGAACCACAAGCGTAAAGGGAGAGGTTTGCATTTGTCAGCCGCTGACCATCTGGATATCATTAGGCAGAGTCGTCACAATGGCAGTGACGTCACAATGACAAGAAAGACTGATACATTCCATAATGTACTGTTGTGTTTTGGGGCTAGCCAGGGACCAAACCCCACCCTTGGTAAATGGGCCAGAGCCTCATGTCAAGAAAGAGGCCATTCATTCCTTGTGATATTTGGGGTCAGCTCTGTCAGTTAAACCAGGGAAAAGGCCTGCTTCTGAGATGGGCACAGAAGGGAAATTGAATGGAGCCACGCTTTCTAAGCCAGGTTTACAGAAAGTGAAGCCAAGAGAAAACCACCTGCAGGTGGCGCTCTGACTCACCAAGAAGCCAGTTGCTAGGGAGTAAGAACGCCAAATAGCACCAGAAGCCATACCAAGAGCTCCGAGTTTAGGTAAGATAGGAAATGGAGCTGGAGGGACCTCACACTCTGGGAGTGAGTTTCTAGAATGAGACACTTGTCATTCTTGGGCTGGAATGTTTTTCTGCTTCTTCAAGTGTCTTTGTTTTCCTCCTGCTGTGCCTTAGCGAAGAAATTGTCTAGTCTTCCAGACCCTCTCAGCTGGGCTGGGTAGAAAAGAAATCTGGTACCTGGCAAACTAGAGCTTTAAGGAGTGCAGAATGCTCCTCTAGAGGCCAGCATGCAGTCGCAGCACAAAGTGTGACACCAGAGTCCCGAGGGAGGGGACTCCTGGGCAGGGCATGGCTGGCTCCCTGGCCGGGCCACTTCTCTAGGACCGACATGTGGCTGCTCTGTGCTTTATGAGCGGGTCAACTCTCTTACAGGGACAGATTTTATATGCAGATAAAAACAGTCTTCCTTGGAATAGATGAACATTTTTTTTTTCTGGTCATGAACTCAGCCTGAGCAGAGAGCCACAGAGGACCACAGGCTGCCACCACTAAGATTATTTAACCTCACGCACAGTGCCATGTAAACCACGAGGAAAAAAAATACCTCTCTGATTCATAGGGATCTGGAAGGAGAGCATCGGTGGAAATGCAAGACGAAGTGGACTTGTCGAAGTGGAACACCGAACCTGAGAAGCAAACAAAAATCTCAGTAGGGGAAAGCACTGAAAACATTTCTCTCTATCCATGGGGCTGGAAGGAGTTAAATAACAAAAAGTGTTATTCAACTGGTACCAACTAGAATGAAATTCTCCAGTATAAATGGGCAGTTTGTAGATTTGCTCCTGAGTTTTTAGATTCAGGTGTTAATGAACAGCCATTACAGGGATCTCTTAAAATGCTATTTTTTCTTTCAAAATTTCTTTATTCAAATAGTTTAAGCAATGCTTGTGTAATTAGATATTTTAATTGAGAAAATGCTTTGTCATGAAATGTTGAAGTCTGTCTGGTCAGATTGGATTGGAGAATGGTTTTAAAATTTTCTTGTGGTTTTCTTCATACTAGACACAGTCTGTGGATTCCAGCCCCCCTGCCACCCACCGCCACCCCTGGCAATTGTCTCCTTCACTAAAAATAAACGTTGGGCTTTACCAGAGTTAAGGAGAACAGAACTACTGTTGACGAAGCATTTACAAAGTCATCCTATTTCTCTTAAAGTGGTTCAGAAGCCAATTAGTAATTTATTCCAGAACGTACAGCCTCAGAACTAACAACCGTCCTAGAATTAACACTGGGTCCCTGCAAAGAACGAGCCTCAGAGGACCCTCCCAGGGCGCAGTGAGGACACACGACACTCCAAAGGCTAATGAGTAGAGAAACAAGTGTTGGAACTGGAGGGCTTCCTCCTGCAAAGTCAATTATTTTAGGCAATAAGGCATCACAAATAATTCCATTAAGCAATTCCTTCGTGACTCCCAATGGTTGCCAGACCCTCTGTTGTGTTTTTTTAATACAATCAAAACCCAAATTAATGTCTCAAACAAAAAGATAGAAAACAACCCAGTGAGTCAGTGTCTTAACTAGGAAACAGATCCCTTGAGTACTGCAAGGAGAGAGAATTGGATTTAGGGACCAGAAACATAGAGGATGGATGGGCCGACAAGCCAGGCAGGGCAGGGCAGGGCAGAGCCCAGAGATTGCCAAGAGCAGGAACCATAATCCTAAGACAGAGGGTCAAAGGCAGGGCTGGGTTCCTGAAACTCTAGAGGTGATGTTCCTGGAGCTCTAAGAGCTGGGGTCCCAGAACCTCTAGAGTTGCCATTCCTGGGGCTCGAGAGCTAGGGGCAGCCCTGGGAAGCTGGAACCGTGGGGATCTCCCTGGAGTCAGGAGGCAGGCCACTGCCCGAGGCACTGCTGGACAGAGAGGGCTTCTCCTTGCTCCCTTCCTTCTTATGTCTCGGGCCAGTGCCTCTCTGTGGCCAAACCCAGAGGCACAGGAGCCTGGGAAAGGATGAGGCAGGTGTCTGAGAGCACACATCTGCGAGCCTGCCGGTAATGGACCAGCACGCATGCCATTAAAGGAAGCTAATTCAAAAAAGAGGTGGGGAGAAAACCCTTTTTAGGAACTCTTCTATTGTGCAGGAATCCTTCTGTGAACTTGCATCTCCTGGCCTTAGACGGACACTTTCGTCCCGAATGTTCTAAGTGCCAAGCCCAGGCACAGCACTGGGTTAGGAGCTTTGCAGACGCCAGCAGGGGTAACAGTGCTTCCTGCTTTCAAGGAGTTGACGGCACCTTTTCCAGTGCTTGCAGCCTGATGCTCCAGGCAAACCAAAGGCACCTATCCTGTCCCTCCTTCCCTCAACTTATACGAGGACCTCTGACTAGAAGGCATTCATTCATGTGACAAACATTAATTCCAAAAGGTGTGCCAAGTCTTAAAGCTGGAACAGGAACTGGCCAGGGACAGAAATTCCTGTGTGCAGAGGGGAAATGATGGAGAGAAGAAATTCCAGCCAGATGCACAAGGAGGAAATCTGCAGGAAGAAAGTGGCGACCCAGCATCAAGTGTGGTTATAGAGGCATAAAGAGAAAGGGTGGAGTGGTCAGGTCGGGGGAGAGGTCAAAGAGGAGAGGTCGTGGGGGTGGCAGGTCTGGAGTGCGTCAGGTGAGAAATCTGCGTTCTGTTCTCCTACTCCTCCCTCAAGCACGAGGCCAGAGGCCACAGGCCCTTCTAAGCTGTGATAACTCAGCTAATCAGCAGTTCAATAAATGTCACCAAAGGAGACAGTGGGGGAGGAACAGAAGCAGCAGAACATGAGAGATCTGTGCCTGGCTTCTTCTGAGTCACCCCTGAAGGAGCCACAGTCCCTGACCCTCCTGAGACCCGACTCGTGCAATGGTTGGTCGTTTAAAGAGCTGAGGCCTGCCAGGACTTGCGGACACGCCCTACCCTGGCCTATTTTTTTTCCCCCTTAAGTTAGTTTGAGGAGGGTGTTTGTTATTGCAACCAGGATTTCCAAGAAAAACCATCATTCCCCGGAGAACTATCACTTTCACTTCCCCAAATCTGTTTTTTACTAAGACCAAGAAGAGTGTAGTAACAACAACTTTCATTATGGTGTGTCATGGTAGGTGCCCAAATCTGTATTGTATAATGGAGAAATAGGTTCTGAAAAGATAAATGAAAATATCCTGCCCAAGAATGTAATACAGTAAATGTTGGAGCCAAAACTCCAATTAGGTGATTTTCCCCCCCATGGTCATTATTTACTCTTTTATAAAATGTTAAATTTATTGAGATAATATTAGTTAATACCATTATGTAAGTTTTAGATAACTTTATAATAGAACATCTGTATTATTAAGCTGTAGACCTGTCCACCACCCAAAGTCTAGACTCCTCCAGTCACCATATAGTTGACCCTCTTCACAAATAAGGTGAGGCTTAAGTCCGAGGATCTTGCCACTAAAAATGCTGCCACTTCTGAGGTTTTATTTTTTTAAATATTTTATTTATTTATTTTTAGAGGAGGGAAGGGAGGAAGAAAGAGAGGGAGAGAAACATCACTGTGTGGTTGCCTCTCATGCACCCCTCACTGGGGACCTGGCCTGTAACCCAGGCATGTGCCCTGACTGGGAATCGAACCAATGGCCCTTTGTTTGGCAGATGGGTGGTCAACCCACTGAGCCACCCCAGCCAGGGCCACTTCTGAGGTTTTAAAATTGGTATCACCAGTTGGGATCCTCTAGCCCAAGTCCCCTCAGGAGTCTTCTTTCAGAACCAAATGTGAAGAGCACAGATATTACAGTCTGAAGTTCAAAGATTGCTGTTTCATTTAAACATTTTTTGATTTTGGAATAATTTTAAATTTGCAGAGAAGCTGCAGAGACAGTACAGTGAGTTCCCAATGCCCCTCACTGTTTCTCCTAATGTTGGTTTTTTATGTCTCATGGTACATTCGTCAGAACTGAAAAACCAGCAGGGCTACATTGCTATTAACTAAACTTCAGCCTTTATTCAGATTTGACTGGTTTTCCCACTGACGTCCCTTTCTGTTCCAAGATCCAATCCAAAACCCTGCATTGCAATTAGATGGCCTTAATTTTTAACTTAAAACAAAGACCAAAAAAAAAAAAAATGACACATTTAAAACAACCCAAGTTGGACCTAAGTGCAAAATGCTAGATTTTCTATTTTTGGACAGCATCCCTTTGGAGAGTCTTTACAGATTATAAATAGCTAAAGATTATTTAGGCCTATTTATGCCTACACTTATTATCTGTTCTGCTTTTTTTTCTCTTATAACTTAACTTGGAAACACCGCATCATAGTGGCCCAGGCAAAGAAGTGAACTTTGACAAGTAAACCCTAACAACCCGCTTTGGAATTAGAGCGGCCCATTGGAAGGCCCCCAACTCACTTCCAGGCAGCAGCTCGAAGTGAGGCCTGCCCTCCTCCGTGGACGTCAGCATGGCGGGTTTCCCTTCTAGCATCTCTCCGTCGATGAATTTCCCGTACAGGGCCGTCCTCTGGTCCGGGTACACGTAGGCGATCTTCTCGCCGGTCATCTCCCCATCCTCATTGACTTCTCCTACAAGGCTGCCTCCATCCTGACGGGAGAAACCAAAATCCAGAAACACTATAGACAGGGTTTATCTACATGCACGCGTCTCAAGAAATTCCTCGCGTGCACCCTCCCATTCTAAAACAGCACTGATGTGGATCGGGACCGTTGAAGGACTCGGAGCTCTTCAGACAAGTGAGGACAACCTGGCGCCTGGCCCCGCCTCCAGCCGCACTGGAACGGACTGCCAGAGGTTGCACGCCGAGCGTGCCTGGGGGCACAGCGCCCGAGACCGAGTCCAGGACGCTGAGTCGCACGGTAGGATCCCGGACAAGTTACTGATACCTGATCTTGGTTTGGTATCTAAGAAGCAGATAAGTCCTAGTGCTCAGGGTAGTTACCAACAGTGAAAGGCGGTGGAACTAAGTGTTCCTTTGGGCCAGGAGCAAAGGTGATGAGGGTTTCTGGGGAGGCAGGCTTCCCTGCTGTCTGCACAGCCTCACTCAACGTGGACTTTTGGATTTCTGGTCAGTTAAGAACATCTTTACTTCAAATGCACTTAATTCGGTACCCATGAGTATGAAGAGTTGGCTGCATTTTCTAAGAGATCAACTAAAGGACTGTATCTGGATACAGCCTCTCTGAGAATCCCATACCATCACTTTGGAGTCGAAAGAAAAAGTGAAAAAAGATCAACAAGATTGCACTTGCAACGCCACCATGTGCTTTCTCCCACTTTCCCCTGCGTACTGCTCCCTCTGGCCTGCTTTCCGGAGAGCAGCCAGCTGGGCGTCCTCGCTAAGGGTCATTAATCTCTTCTAAGGGTCATTCGCTGCTTTAGGGCCGAGGCTGTCCTAGAGTTCTGTGTCCTGGGAAGTGCCAGGGACACAGTAGGTGACCCATAAATCCTCTTGTGAGTTGAGCTGGGACACCAAAAAATAATCTAATGAATAATCAAAAACAATCTAATCTTAAGGTACAAGAGATGGCCGGCCTTCCTTCCTCCCTTCCTCTTTTTCTTTTGCCATGCATAAGGGCCTTATGGTGTAACTTTGAAATGTGGGTTCGCTATAACAACAGTAATGCCAGGACATCTTCTAAAAGCTTGGTTATACCTCCAGCTCAGAGGCTCTGGGAGCAGCTGCCCACAGCCAGTGATGTAGGGTGACTCCTGAGTGACCCCCAGGCTGCTCTGAGAGCCAGCAGGCATATGAAACACCAGGTACCTGGTGTGTGCAGTTCCCTGAAGCCTACTTGTTCTTTGGAGGAAAAAAAGAAGGTTATAAATTAGAAAATGAATCACAGCACTTGCATGGAAAGAAAAACACTTGGAAATGTTTTTCACAGATAGAAAGTACATTAGGGATATATTACTGCTTCTCCCCGTCCCGAGTTAATTCTTAATAGCCCAGCATATCAGGGATGATCCTCTTTGCAAAATCGGCCTTCAGGCTTTCAGTGATTAACTGGGCTGAAGGGTGTGAGCGTGTTCTGCTTCTCACGTGCTGGAGGGAAGACAAGCTGTCGTCATTACTGCTTATTCTGCCCTTCTAGGGTCTCACGTTTTTTTCTCTTAAATGCTTTAAGCTTCTGGTTTGGGGGGGGGGGCAAGTGCATTTATTTGTCTGTCTGGAGGGATAAAGCAGAGATTCTTCTTTTCTTCCCAAAAGACGTTATGAATTTTTAATTAAAAACTCTGTAATTTTTTTAACCCGTTCCAAGGTAAAATTGTGAAAGAAGGAAAGTCCTTGGAGTGAGCTGATAAATACTGCAGGGAGAATCACTCTTCTTCCCTCCCTTCATTCTTGCTTGAGCCCCAGGCCACAAACCTTCCTTGTCCGCCTCGTGCCTCATCTGCGGGTGTTGGGGAAGCTGCTGCAGCTTCCTCTCCTCTGCTCCCCACTGACACCCGAGTCGCTGCTGGGTGAGGGGTTAATGGGATCAAGCTGTGGCCCCTGTGTGTCCTGCTTGCATTTTTGTCCCCCACCCCCACCCCGGCCCTAGGGCTGGAACTGGCAGCCCGAAGGCACACCTGTTCCCTCTCCACTCCTACCCTCACCTTGGGCAAGTGCCCCGAGCAGGCCCTGCTTTCCCAGGGGAGACCGACAGCTTCCTAGCTGCTCTGTCTGCAGCTGATCCATGTGTGCAGTGCAGAGGGCCAGGCAGAAGCCCACACCACATCTGCAACCCACACTGCGACCCCTGACAGCTCTGCCTATTTCTGAGTTCATTCAGAGGCCAAAGCCGAGGGGCGGGCTCAGCCCCCTTCCCTGCCAGCAGACACCAGAGATAAAGCAAGTTGTTGCCAACCACGTGACTTTTTGGAAGCGTGTGGCTCCCCAGTGCTCCCTTCCTAAGGCAGAGTCTTCTCTTGGCATTTAATAAGATGATAAGGCTAAAAGCTCAAATGTAGCTGCACATTTAGATTTCAGACTGCAGCTACATTGAGTTGGGTGGACCCATTCACACATTGCATCTTGGATCTCCTCTAGGCACTGCAACTGATCACAGTGACAAGCAAAGGGGCCGGTCGTGGGAGAATCTGCTAATCCACGTCCTGCATCTTTCCTATACCATCCTCACGCAGGGAGTTCCGCCGGCCCTGAATTCAAGAGTCATTGTCAAATCAGCAAGATGCGCACTCTGCCTATTCAGGCAGCCGGGAAATGTTAGTCTCTCTGAACTACTTAGGGCCTCCACCACTTCCTTTTTTCTGCTACTTCTAGGCAGTATGAAAGGACTTCTGATCTATTCTAGAGCATACCAAGGACATGTGTAAATGCTTCAGTAGTTATTTTTAAAATGTTTTACAACATTCTTTTCTTATGGCCTGTTCCTGGAGTCTAACGCATCTTTTAAGAACAATAATGTGCAGCCCTAGCTGGTGTGGCTCAGCGGATGGAGTGCTGACCTGAGAACCAAAGGATCATTGGTTCAATTCCCAGTCAGGGCACATGCCTGGGTTGCAGGCAGGTTTCTGGTTGGGGGTGCCCAGTCAACTGGGTGATGTATCTCTCACACACTGATGTTTCTCTCCCTCTCTTTCTCCCTCCCTTCCCCTCTCTCTGAAAAATAAATAAAATCTTAAAATAAAAGGAACAACAATATGTAAATAGATTTGGCTGGGAGTACTTTTCTTATTATGTATGTAATAAATGCTTGTTTTTATTAATACTTTGTAATCATAAGAAGATAGGGTTCAAAGTAAGAAAAAAATGTACTTTCATCGAAGCTCTGGATGTAATAAAATATTAGATAAAACATTTTCTAAGGCTATTTTTAGGAACTTTCTGGAAGTTCACTAACAACAGATATTTGAAATGCAAACAAAAATTAGAGCATTAATTCCCAACCATGGGATTTTGCCACATCTTTTTGCTCTAGTAAACTCCAGAATATCATAACATGTTATCAAATACTCAAAGGCACGTTACTTTTCATCACCTTAATTTAAGCAATACAAGCCATAAAGCACCTAAGAATGTAAAGGAATACGGTCATAAAATCAAGTAACTACAGGGTAGTACGTCCAAAAAGATGGGGCATTGCTGGATGAAATTAAAGACAACAATGAAATATTGCACCGTCTCTTTCTATACTATAGCAAAAGAAATGTTGTAGAAAATAATATATTTTCTGTCTTCCTTAGTGGTACAGTGTAAGCAGTTTGCCGCAACTTGCTTGAATCACGATTCATCATGATTTTCTGGAGCGAGGCTGAGAAGGGATTCACAAGCGGGTGGAAGGGCCAGCAAGCTAAGTCAGCAGTGACAGGTCGTGGCTCCCACACTCTCGGCTTCCGCTGCTGTGACTCCCGAGTTTCACAGCTTCGCATGGCCTTATACAGAGAGTACAGCCGACCCTTTACCGGGAAGAGCCAAAGCATTGCCTTAAAACATGCCACCTCCCCGCAAAACAGGCAGTCGCGAGCTTACTGGGTAGTAGATTCGGCACACTCCGTGCCGGATGTTATCCTTATATTGCCCCTTGAAGATCAGTCTCCCGTCCGTGTCGTACTCCTGCGCCGGCCCATTGAGCTCTCCGTCCACGTAGGTGCCCTGGAGAACGCCCCCGTCCTCATAGGTGTAGACGCCCTGGCCCTGCAGGGCATCGTCCACGTAGTAGCCCTCCAGGGTGCTGGGGGAGAAGGGAGAACAGAAGGAATCGTCAGCCCCCGGCTCAGGTCTCCAAAAAGAAAGGATCACAACTGAGAACCACCAGCCTGCGGTCAGTGCATCCTCCTGGATACTGCTGGATGGCTAGAAAAAAACACTGTGAAGGGTTGGGGACAGAGCGGGAGAGTGCGTCCCAAATCTCCTGGTTTCCATGGACCCGTTTTCTCTGCGGGAGGAAGTAGAGAAGAAAGCAGCCCTGGGTGCAAAGTGAGACCAGATGTCATCTGAGTACGTTTCCAAGACCGTTGCCGACCCCCAGTGGGCAGTAGGGATTCTTCTGTGGCCCTGCCCATAGTTAAGCCCCTCAGGCCTGACTTCCCTCCAGAGTGGTCCCGAAGCCACTGGCAGACTCAATGTCTTTCAGGAGGGTTGTAGACAGTGGTCTCCAAGAATACCACTGTGGCTGAGAATGTGTAGATGTGCACCTGTTCGTTTGAAATCATTAATGCATTGTTTCTCGATGACAGCCATAAATGGGTACCCAATCAAGAGAACCCCCTTTGGTCACTTTGGAAGCTACAGAGAAGTTTATTTAAGTGTGTGTGTGAGCACACGCAGGGGCATGGAAAATAGGGGTCAAGTAAGGAAAACCGCAGGTGAACCCTGGCCAGTATTGCTAGCGCCTGATCATGTCTGAGACCCCCGGTCCGAGAACAAAAGGATGCTCAGAATGGTCTCGCCTCAGAATGGTCTCGCCTCGCAGGGATTTTACAAGCACCTCCCCGTCTCTCTCTCCTCCTAAGGCACTTGCAGAATTTCAGTAACACGTTTTCAGTGTTAGCTTCACAAAGGCCAGTATGCCATGAAACTAACTTCACCAAAATCTCCCTTCACGGGCTGAAATTTGCAATAAGGGGGGGAGACCAACTCAGATTATTTTTTGAGTTTAGAATGTGAGATGTTTAGCAACAAAGACAGTTTGATTGTTTTAACATGCACAGATAGCATTCATTCATTAAATCAGCTAACAAACATCGACAGGGTGCCTTCCGAGTAAAGAGTAAAAAGCGTGCTGTGAGGTTCCAGAGTGCCCAGTGCAGTGTATACTGGCGACAGGTGGGACGCAGGGGGACCTTGAGGACTGAGGTGGCTGCACCTGACTGTGTCTGGTAAAGCCTTGTCTCGCTTTAACAAGTGACAGAATGATCTGTAATTATTAACTGAAAAGCACAGTCCAAATAAGGCTAGCCTCTGATTACATTGTAATTACACCATTTGTCGACTCCCAAGGAGATAAATAGTTCTCTTTCAGTTTTGTTTGTACTATGAATGACAAATGGGCTTATTTTAAAGTGCACTTTAGCAGAACCCTTGCATAAATCATCAAAATTCTAAATCAGCGAGGCTGGAATTAATGAGATTTGACTGCCATTAGACTCCCACAATTAAAAAAAAAAACCCTGGTGAAGGATAACTAATCAAGAGGCACAATGATGCAATAACTATTGCAAAAAACTATTTCATCCTCTACATTTTTAGGATTGTTGGAGAAAATAGTTACATCTGAATTTCAGAAAACAGCAGACAATTTTTTTGGGATACGTAGGCCCCAAATATTGCATGGGACATCGTGACACTAAAATATTTTTGTTGTTGATCTGAAATGCCATTTTCCCTGGGTGCCCTGGATTTTTATTGGCTAACCCTGGCAACCAGATGGACTGGATTCTTAGCAGTGTTCAGAACTGAATTGTGTGTTGGGTGAAATTGGTCTGTCAATATTTCCCAGGTTTCTGATCAGCTGTGCAAGGCAGGGGGGTCTTGTGAATCTGTTAGACAATAGTATGGACTTAGACATGGTCTCCCTTGCCCACACCCAGCAGCTTAATGAAGCCCATCCTTATTAGTCTCATAAGACCAAGAATAAACTGCCATTTCCTCTTAGCCCAACTGATATAAGACACCCAAGTGCAGATTCCTGAGGCCTTGGAGAGCAAAACTTTACTGTATTATTTTCAGCCCCTGCCCAAGGAAACAGCTTTGCTTCCTGGGTGAATATATGTACGGTGGCTTGGATGGCATCTGGAGACAAAAGGGGGGGTGCGTGTCTCCACACGGGGTCCCCTGGAGCAGGAAAGACGATGTGGCTCTGAAATCCCGTCATGCAGGAAATAAAAGAAAAGCTTCTCAGTCTGGTGTTGGAGGAGCTAACCCCTCTTTCCAGCGCTTTCCTCCTCCAAAGAGGTTGGCAAGCCAGGGCCTGCGGCCCATTTGTGTAAATATAGTGTCGTTGGGACACAGCCACGCACATCCCTTCCCGGATCCTCCCTGGCTGCTTTCCTGTTACAACGGCAGAGCCAAAGGTTGCGACAGAGACTGTATGAGGCCTGAAAAACCTGAAATATAGACTGGCTCGCCCTGTACAGAAGAGGTTTGCTGACTCCTGCTCCCGAGCCCTCTGCTCACTGGAGCTCATTTATGGGCCCCCAGCACACCTCTGCACCGCCTAGCTTCCATACCGCGTTTTCCTTGCTTCTTCCCTTAAAACATAGGTGACCACACTTTTAAACTCCCTGAGGATACCATCGGGAAAAAAAAAGTATGGGTCACATTCTCTCTTACCTAGATCCATGTGTTTGCTTTCATTTAAAAATTATCTTTAATTCTGGATACACAAACGTGGTCTCCAAACACTTATCAGCTTTGGCCTTTCCTTCATAGTGTGGGGGTCCAGCTGGTTTGGGGCTTCCTACTGCCTGAGCCGTAAACTCTGTTCTCCCCGCAACGCGCGCTCCCTGCCTCTGCCCAGCGGTACAGCAATATAAGAACCAAGAGGGAAATTTGAAATGAGCCCTACTTCCTCTTTAAATTCCCATCTATAACCAAATTAAACTGTGACTCTTATGAAAAGCATTGTTTTAGGAATCATTTGATGTGACAATATGTAATATCTCTTAGAATATTGAAAAGTAAGTAAAGAAGAACATCAACAGCAAACCTAAACCATCTGCTGGGATCCCTTCAGCCAGGAGCTTCAGCCTCCCCCAAGGCTGTGCCAAGCAGCTGAGGGAAACCCCGCCAGCTTCCACGGGACACACAGCACGTCTGCCTTCAAAGTCTTTTACCTTTTAGATCAGGGGCGTCACACTCGTGTTCACTGGCGGGGCCACATCAGCCTCCTGGTTGCCTTCAAAGGGCCGAAATAATTTTAGGGTTGTATAAATGTAACTACTCCTTAACTGTTAAGGAGTTGAAATTACACTCAGCCCTTTGAAGGCATTCCCACCCTTACAGGAAAGCCACAGAATTCACCTCAAGGTTCCTCTGAACTTCCCACAGGGACAGCTGAGGAGTGACCTCAGGGGAAGGTAAGGCCTAGAAGAAAGGCCTTTGGGGTCAGAGGTAGCTCCTTGTTTCTGGTTACAGGAGGCAGTGGATGCAATGGGAAGAGGGGGGATTCTGGACTTGAACTCCCCTTGGTCTGAGTCTCTGCTTCAGCCCTCACCAGTGGGGACCCTGGGTAAGTCAGTGAACTGCCCTGTGCCTTAATTGCTTCCCATGTAGAATAGGGTTATAAAACCGACCTCGCAGATTGTTCCAAAGCAAGTGAACGAGTGATAGGCATTCAAAGTTATCTATTCTTTCCACTCCCTTTCTTCTTGTGTGCCCCCCAAATGTTTACCTTACTCGGGACTGTTTATTAGGAGACAGATGAATATATTTGTTGCTTCGAGTCCCAACAAAAGCTGGATGACTGTCAGAAAAGAGAAAACTTTTTTTTTTATTTTGCTTTGTGTGGGAGGTTGGAATACATGACTTCAGAAGTTCATTTCAACTCCAATGTTTCTGAAGTGTGACCAAGCGCTTTCTAAAACGCGAAAACAAGAAATCCCCCACAGACCCATCACCTGGAACGTGTCAGCTTTTCTGGCGGCTCATCAGATGCGCAGCGTCACTGAGGTTACTCAGCCAGTGATGAATCACAAAGAGCTCTCTTATCGGGACCCATTAATGCAGCAAATCAACTTCAGAAAATGACTGGGGCACAGGAAGGTGAGCTCACAGAGCGATAAACAACACTTGGGAACCTAACTGGCATGTAAGGAGAAGCAATGATAACGTTAAAAAAATAAAATCCAAGGAATTAACTCATCTCTCTCTCTCATAACCAGGTACAAATCCCAAAGCCTGTCTGTATGGAAACACCTTCCTTGTCACTGTTCTAGGGTTTGGGGAAGCTCTGCTAAATTGTCTTTCATCTATAATCCTGGCTGAAATGAGAACATTTATGAGCAAAAAAAAAATCCATGAACATAAACTTCTAGAATTGAGGATTAGTATGAAAATTAGAGGTGTGTGTATCAAAGTATTTTACACGGTAAACATTTTCGTTACAGCCACTGGGGCCCAGCAAATCTACTCCGGCCTCGCAGGCCGAGCCCCGCCGCCTTCCCCTCACTGAGCAGATGTCTTTATCTAGGACCAGGAACCTCACCTTCACACACATCCCTCTTTCCTCTAAAAAGAGAAAAAAATGGAAAACCATAGCTGCTGGAAAAACAATGTTGGGATGCAGATCAGTTCTCCCACCTTCATCCCTCATTTGCGTCTGGCTGAGGGTGAGTGGTCTGACTCTGACTCAGGTTTCTGACTTAACACGCCTGTTGTAGTGACTTGTCTTTCCTGGTCTACATTGCCCATGTAGTGAAGGAAAGACCAACTGTTGACCTCGCTCTCAAAACCAGCAAACGTTCTGAAGCTGAGACAGAAGTAAAAGGAGAAACAGTGTACACTTCGACTATGTAAACTTAACTTGGAGGTTTAGAAATGGCTACTTCCTTGTTTTACCTTGAATGTGCATAATTCAGACCCTTCAATCGTCTGCCAGCAGCGCTGAACTGTGACGCGAAGAGGAGAGTGAAAACAGGGAAGCCCGTTCCCTGTGTGTGTTTCTCTATTTCTTGGGGTTTTTTATTCTGCCAAGCACTTGCCACACATGCAATTCAAAAATAAAATCTGCTTTCCTCTAGGACTTCAGCTAAAAAATTTCCTGGTGATATGAATATTCAAAATCTTTATTTAGGTTGATCATAATCTGTGTTAAGGGAAAAACTGACTATAGAATGTTTTTCCTTTTTAAAAATTTTTATTTATTTTTATTTTATTTTATTTTTTTAAGATTTTATTTATTTATCTTCAGAGGGGAAGGGGAGAGGGAGAGAAATATCAATGTGTGGTTGCCTCTCGTGCGTCCCCTGCTGGGAACTGGCCTGCAACCCAGGCATGTGCCCTGACTGGGAATTGAACCTCGATACTCTGGTTCGCAGGCCCGCGCTCAATCCACTGAGCTACACCAGCCAGGGCTTATTTATTTTTAGAGAGAGGGGAAGGGAGGGATAGGGAGAAATATTGATGTGCAAGGGAGAAACATTGATAGGCCTCTTCTTGCACGCCCCTAACCAGAGATGTGGCCTGCAACTCAGGCACCTGCCCTGACCAGGAATCAAACCAGTGACCTTTTGGTTCTCAGACTGATGCTCAATCCACGGAGCCACACCAGCCAAGGCAGAATATTCTGTTTTTTTAATAATATATTTTTCAAGATTTTATTTACTTATCTTTAGAGAGGAAGGGAAGGAGAGGAGAGAAATATCAATGTATGGTTGCCTCTCATGAGTCCCCTGCTGGGAACTGGCCTGCAACTTAGGCGTGTGCCCTGACTGGGAATCGAAGGGCAGAATATTCTTGATATAAATTCATATTTGTATGAAACCTTCTCACAAATCACACCCAGTAAATGGCATAGATGATGGTGATGGTTTGGTGGATACACACTTAACTCCAGACTCATCGAGTGACATATATTAAGTGTGCACAGCTTTCTGCATGTGAATCATAGCTTAATAAACTGGCTTTTAAAAAGCCACACTCTTGAGTTCGGGTTTCATGTAAGATTAGAATGTCTGCATCTTCTGTGTCTGTAGTTTGTGATTTTGCAGATGCAGGTTCCCGCAGTCAGGGTCAAAGCCTTGGACGGGAGCATCAGCCAGCACTACATGCTGGAACGACTCCTAAAAACTCTCACAGAAACTTTCTGTTTCCTCACCTGTTATTTCAAAACATTGATTTCAGCCTCTGTGAGGGAATGCTTCCAGACCAAGCCTCCTGAATGGCAGTAAGGGTGTAGGGTCCCCCCTAATCTAACACACAGACCCTCAAAGTCAGGTGTGGCAATAAGGAGGAGTAACAGATAAACGTAAAGAAAGGTGCTACTTCATGCTGCAGCTTTGGTCATGCTTCTCCATGACCAAATCCAGTCATAAGACGATCTCACCGACATGTATAGCAAATCCTTCAGCAGGTGTCTCCTAACAGGGTCAGTGTTGGGTTTAAGAAAGTCAGTGACGAGAACCTGTCACCACACCACTTCATCACATGTCATACAAGCAACAATACTGATCCTCTCCCCTCAAGACATTCGTCCCCGTCTGTTTGAAGACAGCTAACAAAAGTGGGTCTCCTAATACCATCATTCTTTGAGTCTACTATTTGAGCTAAGTGTCTCTTAAGGGGTCAGCAGTAAGTATGAAAACTAGTGAGCTGGTGCCTCAAAAAAAAAAGCCAGTGAATCTGTTTCTATCCCATAGATAGTTATTGGTGCAGTGCATCAGCTCTGTCTCGTCATGACACACAGGCAAATTGCTGTGTTCATGCAATACACGGGGGTGACTAGGTGCAGCTGCTTGGACCCAGAAGTGACCGCTTGACAGAGGGAGGGAGGTTTTGGGGGGCCTCGGGCCCCCCTCAGTGCCTGGCTCGGCCATCAGTAGCCTGTAGATCAGGTCTACAACACAAGCAAATAAGCTGCACTAAATTCCAGCCACACTGACGCTAATAACCAACCCAACCTGCTGGGCTGGTTTGCTGGAGTCAACCAATCACCTGCTCCCATCCTCCAACTACCAGCTGTAAAGAGAGAGAGAGAGAACACGAGAGTGTGTGTGTGTGTGTGTGTGTGTGTGTGTGTGTGTTCGTTCTGGGTAAATTCTCTCTCTCAGCTCCCACACTCATTCAGCAAGAATTTTTTTTAAGCATCAAATTATGGGAAAGTGCTAGGAAGCCCAGAAGAGGAAACAGACAAGATTTTGCCCTCAAGGAAACTTCTGCCCTGTAGGGGAAACAAGACATTTATATAAGTTACATTTGTGAAGTGAATCAGAGAATAACTGCAGCATGAGGGAAGGAAGGAGGCTTTCCAGAAGAGAGCGGTGAACACTCGGCTGTGACCGGAGGAAACAGGGGACGCTTCCCTGGGGATGGACGGGCGGAGGGAGCACGGGAGAAGAAAACACAGACCTCAAGCTGGAAGAGCGTGCCCCCCCCCCGCCCCCCGGCACCCAGCACTCAGGGACCCACCCGGCATTCCAAACGGGGCACAAGAAAGGAAGCAAAGTATCTGACCATTTTAAATGCACAGTTTGTGAGCAAAGCTCTGCTAAAAAAAAAAAAAATAGGAGGGGTGTAGGGTCGGGGGCAATGGGAAAGACAGTTGGAATGAATAATTAAAATGAAATTTCACAAAAGCTCTATGATGGGTTTTTGTCGTTTCCCTTACGCTCCTTATGGCAGACAATCGATAGCCCGAGGAACTGTTCATCTCTTTACACACAGCCTCCTCTAATCTGTCTATGGAAAAGGGATCCTGGGTCACAAGCCAGTCCCTTTGGTCATCCTTCCACTGTCAGCTGAGACATTTCCTTTCCCCAAGGAGCTCCCAGGCGTGGAAAACTCCTGGGTGTTGTGGGTGTCTGGAACTTAGGAAGCGCTGCTGTGTCCTATGCAACCCTCTGGCTCCTGAGCTAAACTTAGTTCTGCGTTACCCACCAGGGAGTCTGAACGGCCTGGTGCTTCTGTGGCCCCCGTGCCTCTACATGCCTGGGAGAGCCACGTGGCCACTCGTCCTTTCTGAAGCTGACACGGATCCCAAGTCATCGCTGCAAAGCTGAGCCTGGGCACCCTGTCTCCTCGACCTAGGAGCGTCCCACAGTCGTCCCAGACACACAGGAGGGCGGGCAGCCTCTGCCCCGAAGCGCCCTCTTACAGGAGGTGAAAGCGAGTGAAATGTTTTAACTCGAGGTGGAACTCGGAACACCCGGAGCTGACGTCAGCATCCAGGCCTCGCCCTCGAAGACCAGCCATCCCAACGGGCATCCACACCACCGCGGGGTGGGCGCTGCACACCTCCTGCGTCTCCCTGTCCAGGCCTTGCTGCCTGAGCCCGGGCGCTGTGGCCTGCAGAACTTCGGTAACTGTTCTCCTGGTCAGCCCCAGGAGGACGGGGAACATGCAGGGCGGCTGACGGAGCTGCAGAACCAGCGAGGCGGCAGACTCCCCCCTGAGGACAGCAGGAAGGCAGGGCATGAGGACCAAGAGAGCGGCTAAGGCCTGCACCGGGCAGTGCACTTGGAGCTGTCTAAACCGGCCCCTGGCACGGGCCACCACTGTGTGGTTTCCTTGAGATGGGGACCTGAAGGAGCAGATGAAATCCGTCAAAGAAAGGGGTGGCCACTGGACCGGCGTGTGCGAGATGGGGTCAGCACACAGTACAGTTTCGAGGAGCACGGCCCGGGAGGCCGGGGTGACAGAGCTAAGCCTGGGACCTGCTTCCCTGCCACCAGCAGCCGCTCCGCTGGCCCCCCCAGCAGGGCATGTATGCATGTGGGGGCCACTTTCTCCTGTTCTGGAAGTTCTACCGGAACGTCCACTAGAATTCTCTCGTCTGTACCATTCCTTCCCCGAGACTGATTCGGACCCCGCCCCCAACAAACAGGCAGCAGAACTGCCCGCGCTACCTGCCGTCGAAGAAGAAGAACTTCCCGCGTCCATTCTTCTCTCCGTGCACGAAGCTCCCCTCGAATCTGTCGGTGGAGGAGTAGGTGACCGTGCAGAGCCCGTGCGGCAGCCCGTCGTCGTCCAGCTGCCCTGGAGGAAGGGAGGCACAAAGCAAACCTCAGCACCGTCCGCGCTGCCCACCCGGGCGTCGGAGCGGCAGCTGGCAAGGCCCGGGAGCAACGCAGGGCCCCTTCCCGGCTCAGGCGGACCGGGAGCGCGCAGGCCTCCCGCCTTGCCCGCACCGGCAGCGCCACCTGACTGTTCTGTCCACTGCGTGAGCGGACGGGTCCCCCGCAGAGGGGCTGAGACACATTTAGGAGAGGAACGCAAAATAAGCCTGCATTTCAGGGGCGACGGAGGGCTCTTCTCAGCAACCACATCTGCGGAGAGTGTTTCAGTTTACCAAGTCCTCCCCGACCTGGAACTTCTCAAATGAGGGATTAAGGCCCCCCCCAGCGGATGCTTACCAGAAATGTAGTTGAGACAAGACCATTTTATAGTCACCAGGTACACTGCCTTCGCCACCAGCCACCTAATTGGAGAACTAGTGCGCAGTCCGAGTTTCTCCGCCATGCTGCAGCACGGCGTGGAGGGCTGCTAGCCAGGGCCCTTCTGAAAACCCCGCTGCTATTGGTTCCACCCTAACAAGGCACGTAGTGGCCACGTCCCCAAAACTGCCTGAATATTTGTATACCTCACTGTGCGAACATCAACTTGGCGTCCAGGTGTGAGGTTAAGTTTTACCCTGAACTTACTGCTTTACTTCACAGAATCTCCCAGCTTTGAATGTTTACTAATAACCTTGTCACATGCCCTCTACTGCTGTGCTTGCAGGGCTTGTCCTTAAAATGGAGCTAGAAGCAGCCAGGAGGCCATTAAAACAGTGATTTTGAACATCGGCAGCAATTGCCATCTTTAAACGGCTGGTTCTGCTGGGTCACAGGCGAATGTACTTCAGTCGAATGTACTTCAGTTTAGGGTTTTTGTTATCATCTTCACATGTCACAGAAGCCAGGAGTCCCCCCCCCCATGGGTGCCTCCCCAGCCACTCTGGGGAGCTGGTTGGGCAGAGCAGGGTGAAAGTGGAGGCAGAAGTTAATCTAGCGGCCTTTTCTAGGGTGAATGACCTGGGTCATGGATAAAAAGGTCCAAAAGCATTAAAAACTGTGGGCAGTGCGAGGGCAAGAGACACTTAAATGTGGCCTCCAGATGGCTCGCGGACACAGAGGAGACACACACTGTATCACCGCACGAACATTTCAGGCTCCTAAAACAAGTTCTACTAAAGCGTTAGAAGAACATCATCCCTTGGAAGAGATGGCAAATAAACACCCTCATAAAGAACAAAAACCTCCCTATTTTTATTGTGTGATTACTTAAGCACAAAGTAACGGTGGACAAACATCCTGTTTTATCTTTATACCTGACTCTGTACAGAATGAGTTACCTAGAATGTATCGCAATGAAACATGGCTGCCCGAATTCACCACAACTGCCAGAGTTCCTCCCCACGCAACACAGGTTGCTTTTTTTTTTTTAATTGAGAGCCAGGAAATTAATGGTCAGAAGGGAACTAGGCCATAATTGCTTTCTTCTCGCTCAAAACCCAACTGTATGTCACATAATTCAATGACACCGAGCCATGTGAAATAGTTTGGACAGTTATTTTCTAAATAACCCACTGATGACATACCTCTCGTGGAAATAAATTAAATCTGCCTTTAAATTTCCATTTAAAAAACCCACTCGGTGTATGACTAAACACTTTCTTTTACGAAATGTTGTTGGGATCAACTTCAGTTTAGCTATTAACCTTCCTATGAATTTGGCATGTCACTTTCGATTTAGGTGTACATATCAGAATAATCATTTTAGCCTTGTATTGAAGTACTGACTAATTTGTTGTAAATGCTTTCCCCATAGAGAAGAGTTCACATACTTCAGACTTTAAAAAGTTCATGTTTGAGAAAAACCTGTTATTCTACTTTAGGTCGAAAGAAATGTTATGATAACCATGAACACTAAGGGAAAAAGAAACCCAACGTAAACTCATTTCCACCTTCCCTCAGTCACAACAGTCCTGTCCTATTTCTAAATAAAACACTGCAGGTATGTGCTCAGCAGCGGAATTGAGGTATTAGAGAACATGGAAAGTGTCATATAACATAGTAAAAGCATTGGAGGGTCAGTTCCAATCCCAGTGGAGATGAAGGCAAACACATCAGCCTTACTCTATGTGGACAGCCTCTTTCGACAGGTCAGCAAAGGGGGGTCCATCACCTTCTTAGTCTCTAGGGAGAGGGACAGAGAGGAGCTGCAGGACGATGGCTGTGCCTGGTGACATCATGTGTTTAGATGGAGGTGTCTGGACACCTGCCGCTTCCCCGCCATTTTAAAGGTGTTGGGTTGCTTGTTGAGAGAACTCTGAAACCCCCCTCTGTCAGAGCACTGCAGGACCCCTTGTTGTCCTCTGTTGCTTTCTTCCCAAAGGAGGAGAGGTGGCCAACTCACAGGATTGACAAACAGGAGCTAGACATTAAGGGGTGTCGTCCTTCAAGACTCCCACCCAGAATGTTTGATGGCCTGTGAGTTGAGCAGCTGTTTTATACTTAACATATAAAAACAGCAGCCCACCCCAGACAGTGACAACGAAGAGACTTTCCCGGGAAGAAACACAGGGAGGAGAAGAGACAGCTGCAATGCCCTCGCCTCCCCTTCAACGTCAGTGTTCGAGGAGCCTCCGGCACAACTCTTGTTCAAACGCCATCTGGCCAATAGATCATGTCGTATTTGTCTTGTCAGTAACAGTCAATCAAGGCAGAGGGAAGCTGATATCCAGAGAAGAAAAAAGTTGGTGTATCTGTGGATGCATCTGGCATTAGGTTGTGTGCTTTCCTGTGACCTAAATTAAACCTCACGACAATCTCCCAAGTGCCAGTTGTAGAGATGAGGAAGCCAACGCAATGTGACTCGCCCAAGAAGCACGTTAACTGCTCTGAATGTGCTACTGAAGGCGGAGAGCCCCGTTCCTAAGTCTTTCAATTCCCTGTCTCTCTTCACAAGGGGCAACTAGCCGAAGCCCCCTCCTTCCCTGCTGCTGGTGGACGCAGGTACCTCTCACCAGGTTGGGGTGCCCAGGTTCCAGGTAAGGAATGGGAAGAGCCTTTTCAAGGAAAATAGTTCTCACACAGCCGCCAGGACTTAGGACAGCATATTCCAGATGCAAATTCCCGTCCCTTCCACGAGTTCCCTAACTCAAAGAGAAGCACTAGTCCTCCTTGCTCTCTGAGCGAGGTCAATTTGTGACAGGTGCCAAGTGAGCCAACAGCTTTCCAGGCCAGTTCCAACTAAACAGAGGCTGAACACGCGGCCAAACAACAAGGACGCTTCACTGGAACGATTGCTCCGTGCTGATGACGCTGTCCCAGCTCCCGTGTTGTTTATCTGTCTGCAGCTCGATTTTAAACATTTATAAAAGTTAGAGAAAGGGGAAAAAATGTAACAGCCTCAGTCTACTCTTCCACTTTGTTTTGCAGATTACTCTCTCCTGAATGGATAGAAAGTGAAATTTCCCCCTTCAAGTTACCTCCGAGCTTTTTCTTTAATCTGACAAACTCCAGGCCTGTCTGTGTTCCTCGCAGGGGCGGTGCCTCTGGGCCAGGCGCACCCTCCACCTCAGACACCAGCCTGCTTCCCGCCTCGGGCTCACTCGCAGCAGAGCTGAGTGTGGTCTGTGTGTGTGCGTGCGGGCGTGTGTGTGTTTCCTTGGAACAAAGACTCTTACATCTTACATGCATTGTTGATTTTGTAGACTAGAGTTGTTTCAGGAAAATAATAATAATAATAATAGGCAAGCTTATTCTGTTCCGTGCAAAGAACATGCCCTCATGATAATGCATTTACATTGGTTGTTAAAAACATAATTTGATTTTTAAAAAAGATTTTACTTATTTATTTTTAGAGAGGGGAAGGGAGGGAGAAAGAGAGGGACAGAAACATCAACGTGAGAGAAAAACGCCAGTCAGCTGCCTCCCGTAAGTGCCCCAACCAGGGGCCAAACCCACACACTGGGCGTGTGCCCCAACTGGGAACTGGACTGGCACCCCTTCACTCTGTGGTATGATGCCCAACCCACCAAGCCACACTGGTCAATGATAAAAACATAATTTTATTTGTGAGTAATTCTTTTTCTTTTTAAATATTTTATTTATTTTTAAAGAAGGGAAGAGAGGGAGAGAAACATCGATGTGTGGTTGCCTCTCTTGTGTCCCCTACTTGGGGACCTTGGCCCATAAGACAGGCATGTGCCCTGACAGGGAATCGAACTGGCGACCCTTTGGTTTGCAGGCTAGTACTCAATCCATTGAGCCATGCCAGCCACGACTTGAGAGTAATTCTTTACCAGAGCTCAGTGATTAGTTGTGAGGGTCACAATTTTGAGGTGTGGCCACAAGCAGAGGGCCAGGACACTGAGCATGCATTTTTCTTAACTATAGAGCAGGTACAGGCAGGATAAGACGTTAGGGGACAGGAAAAAACATTAGTGATGTTTTGAAGGGCTTGGGGCAGCGCAACACTGAGATGCTTTTTTTATTCTGGCTCCTTAGTTCTGAGGATTCAGTTTTTCCCCTTTTTGTCTCCGGTATGTTTCCAGGTCTTTCCATTTTCCCCTGCCCTTATAAGTGCACGCTGGACTCCTGCAAAGAACCTCCTAGGTAATGGCCTCGCCTGCTCACCATTGCCTTTTCACCTGCCCAGAGCAGAGCTCTGGCCCTGTCATTTGCAGTACTAAAGAGCCCCCTGGCTTCCCACGGCTTCCAGCCCCCGTCCACGACTGTGGCCTGTGACGCTGACGCTTTTTCCCACCTGACCCTCCACTCTTCTCCTGGGCCCTCGGTCACAGTAGGACTAGATGACTGGTCCCTGAGCATGAGGGTCCATCCTCTCCACTCACAAGGTCCCCCTCTCAAGGGACCTGAACACCTCACCACCTCTTCTGGGACCTCTTTCTTCACCTCCTTTCCCAACCAGCAGTAATGTTTACTTCCTTCCTCTCAACCGCCCTAATTCACCTGCTTAGATACGATGTATTTGTTTCAGATTAAATTAGGAACCACATTGTATTTATCCTTTTATCTGTGGGAAGACAAACACATAGATATAGTAATAAATATTTCCGTTTCCAAAATTCAACCTCAGTTCCCACTGAACCAATGAGCCTCAGAGAGTTTTTAAAAATTCAATGCAGAAGCTCAAGTGGAGGCTTTGGGCCTCTGAGGCACAGGGCTGGCTCCTGTCCCAGAGGAGCCCCGTCAGTCTGGTGCATAGACATGCCGCCACCACCCAGCTGTCCTCAGGGATTCATCCACTCGGAGCTCAAAACTTCACCGGAGCTGCGGTTCCACCATGACAGAGAACCAAAATGTGTAGTGTGGCAAAAAACCTTCCAAGTCCTGAATGGACCAATTTGTTCCCCAGAGTAAATTTCTTAGGAGGAAGCAAAAGGAAGTCTGTTGCAGAAGCTGCAAGTTAAATTCTTTTTCCCCAGATACATTTTTTTCTGAATGTCACTGAACTCCAAAAGAATCAACCCCTGAGGAATTGCCAGTGATACAGAGCAATACTGACATGATATTTACCTGTTGCTTCCAGCCTTGGTTCTCAAGTGTTCCCTACGTGTGATGACTCGTTAAAAGTCAAAAATAAGGAAAATGGAGAGAGAGAGAGTTGGGCATGAGGCTCTGGAGGGCCAAGCCTGTTTCCCACAGTGAGTGGCATTGGATTAACCGGTCTATGTTTCAGTTGCCTCCTCTGTAAAATTCAGATAATAGTAATAGCCACCCGGTGAGACTGAATGGATCATGTGTGCGTGAGCCGTTGAGCACAGAATCTGCACAGAATGAGAACTACACAACGATCGCAATAACAAGAACTACAACAAGGAAACCACTGAGAGCAGAGGCTCTGCTTGTGGAGAGAGGCAGGTTCGTTGGTACTTGAACACCACGATGTTCAGACTAGCGTCACACCAGTCTCCCAGCCTGTGCCTGATGCTGAGTCCAGACTGTCACAGACGGCACTGAAAGGCCGAGGGTGGCTGGGGAAAAGCCCACGGGTGCAGTTTCCTGCATGTACACTCTCCTGCTCTGGACACCATGCAGCTTGGAGCCTTAGCTGCCTCAAACGACTTTTAAACATTCTGTGTCCCTGTCATTGTTTACTCTTGGGTACAACTGAGTGATCATGTGTCCTGGATTGCCCCAAGTATTCAAGGCTCAAGCCTAAATTGTCCCAGCCTAAGAATATACATATAAAAGTTTCAGGTGTACAACATGATTCATCTACAAAGCCATCACCCCCAAAAGTCCACTTATGGACTTTAGTCCACTTTATGGTGATGGGTACATCACCATACAATTGACCCCTTTCACCTCTTTGCCCCACCCCACCCCCTTTCCCTGTGGTGGCCGCTGATCCGCTCAGAACCTTCCTTGTTTAAAGAACTTTCTCCGCTTCTGTGAACTGAACAAGCTCAAACACAACGTCGATACGTTTCTCAAGCGGCTTGCCCACATTCTGCAAGGAGCCTGGGGACCATGGGCTTGTATTTCTAGACAGCTTCAAAGGAGAAAGTATTTCACCTGGAGAGTGCTTGCTGTGGTCAAGGGTTGGCATTTAAGTTTTACAAGCACAAGTAAAAGTGAACTTTGAGGAATGAGAGCAAGCCCTGACAATTTGAGAAGCGCATTCCTTTTTCATTTATCTGTCACAACATGAAGGCACAAGATGTCAATAACTTAAATTGTAAGAAGGCTCCCGGCCATGGAAGGCCTCAATGTCTTTGCACTCCAATGAGCTCCGACATATGGGTTTCACTTATCAGAGAGATAAATAGTTCTGTGAGGTCACAACATTGTGAAATTAAAACAACAATAAACAATCTTTGAAGCTGGTAAAGAAATATGTTTTAATAATTGCATTATAACGGATACCTTTTAAGGAATTTAGAAATAGTCTTCTTCTTAAGCTCATCCTAGGACCTCAGGAGCACTGCAAAAGGAGTCAGTTATGTTTTACAAAAACATGAAAATGGACTTCTCCCAATGCAGCAATAACCATGTATCTTTATGCATCTGCACGGTGTTGCCACTTGGTTTTTCCTGACTATTTATGAGAACTTGTTTCTACCAATGAGATAGAAACCAGATTCAACCCAAAGCTGAAAACTGTGTGCTTAGATGCTTAGTTTAAACTATTCTGGGTTTTAAGCTTTTACAAATAAATATATCACAATAGTATGAATTAAAATTATAAAAAATAAAAATAAATATTCCGGAATAATACCACACAGCAGTGCAAAACATCACAACGTACAGGATGGGTAGAGTCGAATAAATAAATACGCCAAAGTGTATTTTCCAGTATTCATTGTTACAAAATCATAACATCTCATGATACAAACAACGAGATTGTATAACGTCCCCACCTCGGTTTTTAGAACTAGCTTACAAAAAAAAAAAAAAAAAAAAAAAGAGGTGGAGAAACTCGGCAAAACAAAGTGGCGAGAAAAGTCGGGGGGAGGGGCGCTAGAAGAGAAGGGGCGGGGAAATACGACACCAAGGCGGTGATATCACCCACAGCCAACTGCACGGAATTCAGAAAGTTAAGTGTCACCCAGCAATTTCGGTCCGGGCTTGCTGCGCGCCTGCACAGCGTGGCGGCGGCCGCGGCCCGGGCTCGGCGGCAGGAAGGGGGAGGGGCGGTGCGACTGAGTTCGCTCGGGGACAGCCAGGGGAGGGCCACCCGCCTCCCGGTCGGCGCGCGTTCCAGCCCCAGGTCGGGAGCGCTGTCCCTTGCCTTGCAATGATTTCATCTTTTCGGCAGAGCGGCCGCCCAGGACGCGCTGCCACGTGCCAGGATCGGCCCCGTGCGCTGCGCCGGGGGACCCACCCGGACGCGGTCGCGGTCGCGGTCGCGGTCACCGCGGGTCCCGGCGGCGAGCGGAAGGAAAAGGCTGGCGGCTGGAGGCTGGAGAGGGGCTCGGGGTTGCCTGACCGGGCGGGGGCATGGCTCCGCCGAGACCGCGGGTCTCAGGGGGCTGTCCTCTTGGGCACCCCCGCCTTCCATCCCCGAGAAGGGGAAGGCCAGAGTGCGGAGCAAGGTTCCCAACTCCGAGGATGGGATGCAGGCTTTGGCCGGAGGATGGAGCAGCCGTGCCCTCCCCGGAGCCCCCGCCCGGTGGAACCCCGTTCCCGGCCTGCGCCCCGCCGCGCAGTGCGCGCTCCCGGCGGCGTGGCGGTGGCTGTCCGACCGGTGCCTGAGCCGGGCGGCGGGGCGCCCACGTAGGGGACAGTGGCGGCCCAGGGGCCCGGCGCCGCGCGGGTCACAGCCTGCCACTCCTTCCGCGTTCCGAGCCCTCGGTGCTTCCTCCCCCAGCCCCAGAGAAACGCTAGTACCTTCCACCGCCTCCTCCACCATCTCGTCGTCGCTATCCATGGCGGCCGGGGACCCTGCCCAGCTCCGGGCCGCGCGGCTGCCTCCCGTCCCTCCGGGTGCTCCGGCGGCTGGGCGAGCGCTGGGGCTGAACCCTGCGAGTTTGGAGGAGGAGGAGGAAGAGGAGGAGCAGTCGGGGCTGGCTCGCACTGCCTCCCCCTACAGCCCTTTCAATTCCTCGGCCTTCAGTTGCTGCTGCCGCAGCCGTCCCTCCTCCCTTCGCCCACTTGCCCCTCGCCTCCGAGGCCCCGGGGTGCCGCCGCGGCCGCCGCCGCCGCCGCAACTTTCTCCTGTAATAACCCCTCTTTGTTAGCGAGCAGCTGATCCGCTGACATCACCCGGCGCCGGTGCGCTCCCTCCCTCGCTGATTGACAGTTCCCTGTCCCTTCCCAGAAGTAATGCTCCTTAAACCGAAAGGCGCTCCGGATCCGCGCCGCCCCTGCGTCCCAGCCAACCAGCCCCCCGGCCCATCAGGGTTTCTCCTCGGCTTCTCAGCGTCTCCGAGCGCTCCGAGCTCGCCACGCGGTCCTGGGCGTCGAGGGGGTCTCGCAGGCATTTGGGACCGCCGGGCACGGGTCCTCGGGGGTCTCTGCGCTCCCGACCTCCAGCTGTGCTGGGGGCACTTGAAAATTCGCCCCGCGGCGCCGACCAGCCCCGCCCCCCAACTCAGGCAACCTCCAAAGAGCGATTCTGACGATCTGGCGCCACGACTTCCTTTCGCCCACGTCGCCACTTCACCCCGTTTGCCACCCGGAGCTGCACGGGTGCGGCACGCACCGGAGCGCAGGTGTTCCCGAGCCGCCGCAGCACATCAGTCAGCAGGTTTCCCAGACTCCAGGCCGGGACACCCGGCCCCGATTCCGCGGGACTGTGGCTCCCACGCCAGCGTGTTGTCTCTCCTCCCTGCTTAGGACCGCCAGGCGTCTCCGCGATTCAAAAATTCAGCAAGTCCAAACGGCTGCGGGCTCTGTGTCAGGCAGGAAACTGGCCGCACGGTAGGCACGCTGGTTCCTCCTCGCGGTGGGGTCGTGGAAAAGGAGCTGACCAGGGAGGACCCTCCGTCGGGCGTGCCCTGGACGGGTGATGCCCAGCTGTCACCCTGTTTCTCCAAGTGCCAACCACTCGACAGATTAGAGCTCTTCAAGAGGAGAAAATCACCGGGCATCCAGTTCTCGGCCCAGCCACTTAGCTCCATTGCGGTGTCGTCTCTCCACAGGTGGCATACAGGGAGGCTGTAAATAGCTGGTTAAATAGATGCAAATACACACAGTGTACCCTGGAAGTACCGGGTGCCGCTCTGGGCATCTGCCCAGA
Organism: Sturnira hondurensis; assembly: GCF_014824575.4. Lineage (NCBI taxonomy): Eukaryota > Metazoa > Chordata > Mammalia > Chiroptera > Phyllostomidae > Sturnira > Sturnira hondurensis. Next base: position 17,940,863 of record NW_028082759.1, on the reverse strand, counting down.
ACAGCTACTGCACCGGGGAGGGGTGGGGGGAGAGGAATGAGAGTCGTTCCATTTTGTTTTCTGCACAACGGACCCACCAGGCTTTGGGGACTGCAAAGCATGTGCTTCCAGCGCAGGGGAGACCCACCACGCCTTGCTGTTTGGCTGTGTGCTTAAATGCCAGGTATTTTTATAGAGTGTTAGGAGTTGCTTCTTAAATTCAGTCTTTCTCTGCGAAAAAGAGAACAATGTTAGGGACATTTGCTCCATGTACTGCCAGGAATTTCAACCCCCCCTTTGGCTGTTTCAGAAAGACAGGGAAGGACCCTGTACCAGCAGCTAGGAGACTTGGGTTCTGGTGCTTCTCGTCACCCCTGGCAGCAGGAATTCCTCCCCCAAGAGAGAAGAGGCTCTGGCTACACAGGGGAAATAAGGTTCCTTTAGGCTTAGCCTGCACCACTTACAGGTCCTTCCACTTACTCTTGCACCTCCCTGGTCTCTTCTGCCTTAAGTTGAACCTCCCTGAAGTCCCCCAGTGGGCACCCTCGGCTGCCAAAGCTGTACAGAGGACATGTCCCTGCAGTGGAAGACGGAAGAGCCACTCAGGTCACATCATTTTCAACTATGAGCCACAGAAAGAGGATTTTATTTCAGATTTTTTTAAAAAGGCCATCATATACTGAGCTTGGTCAAACACCAAGTTTTTAAGTTACATGACTTTCCCCCCCTTATTTCCCCCTTTAAACATATCATCTCCTACCTTCTATGTTACACTGATAAACAAAAACCCACCAGATACTCATCTTCTTCCTCGGTTTCCATTTTATTTGGGGGCGAGCAGGGCAGAAATTTTTTGAAAGCTAAAAGGAAGCAAAAATAATGTATTCCTTTACTAAAAGGAGGCTGAGGCAGGGGCAATGTGTTTGGAAGAAATCTCCCCTCAAAACACAGATGAGCCACAGAGACACAAGCGCACAGTGGGGTGGGGACATCGGGGATGGGGGCAGGGATCGTGTCACATGTGTCCTCTCCTGTTCAGAGGGTTCAGAGGAGGATGTCAAGCCGCCCCCTTTCTGCCGCGGGGGTTTCCAGCCTGTGCTGCATAACCAAGCTGTCAGGGGCCTGCTATCCACCTGCCACGTTGCAAGTACCAGGAACCCTGCACACAGGGTTGGAGGCGGAAGTGCCTGGGGTCTTCCTGCAGGATGGAGACTGCGGGGACTGAAAGCTCCCTGAGGACCTTCATCAGATTGGCACCCGAGGCAGGCAGGCAGGCAGCAGCCAAGCCACAGGCCTGCCTGACTTGGACCACCACTCACTCCTGCCGGCTCTGGGCCCCCAATTCAGGCAAATGTTTGTATGACCCCCCTTAAGATATATTTGCATTTTTGCAGATTATTTTGGGTATGTTGTCAATCCCTGTCTCTAGACAGCCTGATTCTCAGTTAAAGCCCCAGAGCCCCGCACAGCGCCTGGTGCAGGGTGGAGGTGCAGCGCGTCGGTGGTGGTGTTGCGGAGAGGAATATTCTGTTTCCTATGCACTGGGCTGGTGGTGCCGCCTGGGTGTTGCAGCGCGCTTCCTCTTAGCTCCAGTCGGAAGAGCGTTTCTGAGCTCTTTCCCACCGCTAGTGGCCCCAGAGCTGCACCCGTAGTGTTCTTTCCCACCGTTTTCTTCATTGAGAGCTCATTTAGTAAAACCTTCCCACTTGGCCCCCCGCCATTCTCCTCTGTCGTACTCTGTCCCCACCACCGTGGCCATGGGCTAGAAAATCAATAAAGCTCTTAATCACAGTGGGCGGCTGCAGCGGCCTCGTGGCTCAGCTCCTCACTCACTCAGCAGATCGATGCGCCAGCAGCAGGCTCCCTGGGAGCGCGGCGACCGCACAGGACAGCCAGTGAGCGGGGCCCGCGTGGGACCGGCTTCCGCGTTCACACCCAAGAGTGGCTCTTCTCAGCTGCTAGTGGTTTGCTTCCTCGCAAGGATATATTCCGCTCTTCGGGCACATGTGGAAATGTCGGTCCCTCTTCCACTGCCGAGAACAGTCAAAGGACTGAGTTCTTTCGTTTTGACGGCCTTTGTCATTCCCCACAGAAGGCTGGGGCTTACTTAGAAGACTGATGTGATTTTTTTGATATATATATAGATATATCTATATATATCTATATAGATATATCTATATATATAGGCATTGTGTGTTTTACACACCTTCTTGCATTTAGGAAAACAATTCTGTGAGTTCACTACTATGCACACTGGCATAGTAGTGAAAAGCCTGGTGGATGTGGAACTTGTGGGGACCCCTCACCCTTCTCTGCTGGTACTGGTACGGGGTGGAGGGGCCCAGGGCATCTTCTGGGTCTCCACACCGCTGGGAAGCAGGGGCCTCTCCAGGGGTCCCTGGATCTGTGGTTGTTGTCTCCCTTCTGCTTTGTTTGTTTACACAGATGGCAGGAAGACAAGGACAGAATGAGTGATGGAACCCAAATAATCATCAAAGCTCATTTGGGCCCTTATTTACACCTTACAAATTCGCCAGTTCGCCTATTGGTTTTGGTTTCTCCAAGAATTAGCTGTGCAGCTGGTCAGCGAAGCTCTCTGGACCTCAGTTTCCCATCTGGAAGTGAGGAGGTCTGCACATTCTAGGTGCAAACCTTCTCTGTGCGCCATTCCTGAGGCGAAGCTCGATGGAGCAGGGGGGCCCCAGGGACACGCGGAGGGAAAGGGAAGGGGAGACAATGTGTTCAAGTGCCAGCATCATCTCAACTTAAGGGCGCTAAGATCCGGGGGCCAGGAAGAGATCTTTCTCTTGCTCTAGGAAGAGAGACCTGGGCCTTTCAAGAGAACCGAGGAGCTTGGCTTCGGAAGCACTGAGTCACCAATCAAGTGCCTGGGTTGGTGACAACTGCAGAAGCCGGAGGAAGGGGCCGGGCGAGGAGCAGCGAGGAGCCGTGGGTGAGACGTGGAGGAAAGGGAGGCCTCTGCAGTGTGTGGAGCTCTACGAACGGCAACCTGGAACACCACGGGCACCAAAGAAAAGTCCACAAGCAAAGGAAGAAACGGAGAAAATACATCCTGCTGCAAACGGGCGTCCCTGTTGGGTCGCCTGGGCGACCTGGTTGGGTCACATAGGGCGACCTGTGGGTCGCCTGACCTGTTGGGTCGCCTGGGCGACCTGGTTGGGTCACACAGGGCGTGCAGGGGAGAGAGGGGAGTGTATCCTGACCCGAGGAAGCGGAGGAGAGAAAAGAGAAGACGTGATAGTGAGTTACCATGGCATTAAAACACCTCACGCCACATTAGGCTTCTTTTTTTCTCTTTCGCTTGATTCTTGTTCTTGCAACATGTCAGTGCCATTGCAGTCTATCCATTGCACTAAATTTAGATCTTTGGGGGCATGGAGGAAAGGAAGACATGGGCCTCCCTGTTTGAGTCCACTCTGGGCCCTTATTCTTCCTTGGAAGTGTGCCTGGATTTTTGAGTCTTGGCATTATGGGATATGAAAACCCTTGCCAGGCTGGGGTCCAATGACACTATTAAGTGATGTTATTTGAAAAAAAAAAGAATAATTGGAAATGATTTTTAAAGAGGCAACTGCTTTAGAAATTACTGCAGAAAAATGAACAGGATGCAGAAATTTGAAAACTACAACTTCCATCAAAATTGCATGTGTTTTCTTAAGTAATCATTTACCTATTTTTTGCTTTTTAAAAATTACTTTACTGGGCTCCGATTAAGATTACTGGGTCCTGAAATTGGCCATCTGCGAATGCTAACACTGCAGAGGGTGGGAACACTGTGTGTTCTTTTGACATTTCTGTACAGAGTGAGTGAGAGGCTATGTCCAGCTGATTTATTTGCCACAAATGTTCCTAAATTCATCAAGGCCTAGATCTTGACCTTCCACAAGTGGACTCACATTAACCAGACCTCAAAGACTGATGTACATACCTGTATTATGACTGACAGGCCAGAATACTCACGTTGTCATGGCAAGCACCATCTCCTTTTGTAGATGAATGTACTCAAGAAGACAAATTCCATTCAGATGCTTGCTTAGTTAGCCTGGAGTTAGAATAAATGATATTAGTGTGTAGGCCATAAGAGACATTCCTGATACAATATCCTGAAAGAATAAGGCTGCCCACTCACCCCACCCACCCCTGTTCAGATGGCCTGTCTGCTTCTGAGATTTTAGACTTCTTTCTTTTCTTCTTCTTCTTCTTTTTTTAAAAATGTTCTAGTGTCTTCAAACTGATTTCTCCACATGACATCCTATATAGACAACTAGATAGATTTATATATATATATATATATTTTAGATTTATATTTTTAAAGTCATAATCATATTCTCTTTCTACCTTTCTGGTATGATAGTCAAGTCACTTTGATAGGAATTTAGGGCGGCTCCACATTCTTCAGATACAAGTTCAGTTGCTGTCTTGGTTTCCTCTCACTGAGTCCTAGTTATTGCGTGAGTACATTCTGCTAGAAAAACATTCTGAGGGCTGCTGTTGTACTGGCCTTCATGTGCCTAGTACTGTGCTGGGTGTGTGTGGGCTCGGTGCCAGAAGGTGGTCTCTGCCTCTGAGGGACTGATCGAGATAAGCCCACCAGGGCAGGCTGCTGAGCATGGCAGTCTTGGGAGTAGTTTGCATCTGACAGATGACTTTTGAGCTGTGAGCATGGAAGAAGACAGAAAGTTGGAGGTCCTCTTGCTTTGGAGAACTTTATTAAATTAAGAAAAATCCAGTCAAAAAAAATCCAGTCAATGTAGAATTTTACACTACCACGTACTTTATTGCTTTTAGAAGAAAACCACTTATTATAAAAATACTAGAATGATAGAATAACAGAAAGAAGTAAAATGCACTTGAAATCCTAATAAGCAACACTAACCTCTTTAAACAATGTGATATATATCTTTTCAGATACTTTCTAAAAACATATACTCATAGGCAAACTGGCTATACAGGATATGTAATATTTTGTAATTTGTCAGTTAATTCCATTCTTAATTAGTATTTCACATCAGTTAACTATTCAATAATAGTTAACTAATATACTTGACTCTAGGTATTATAATTTAACTTTTTTTCATACTGTCATTCAGTGTGGGTTTATGGACAGTATTCTTAAAATTAATAATAAAAATGTAAAAAATCCATAATCTGGGAATTATGTCATGTATAGAAATAAGCAGTCATATGCTTTTGAGTGTAGTATATAATATATTTACACCTGGAAAAATATAAACTAAAATGTTAACAGTAGTTATTTCAGAGTGATATGATCTGAAGTGATTTAATTTTTTTGTTGTCTGTTTAAAAAAGTTTTCTTATAATGACTATTATTAATTTATTTAATTATAAAAGGTTGTTATTAAGCCCTGACTGATGTGCCTCAGTAGGTTGAGCATCATCCCACAAATAGAAAGGTTGCCAGTTCGATTCCCAGTCAGGGCATATATTGAATTGTGGGCACCATATTCATGCTTCTGCTTCTACTCTCGCCTCCTCTGGAGCAGGAGAGTGGCCTTTCACGACAGATCCCCTAAGCCATTGCCTTGCGTGAAGCCTTCCAGTGTTGTCCTTGCACTTAGGATTAGAGTGAAACAACTTAACCTGGAGGCCAGGTGCTGGGTGTCTATCTGGTCCCTCCCTTCCAGAGCTGCTGGAAGCAGCTCTCACATTACCCTCCCTCCTTCTCAGCTGCTGTCCTCCAGTGCACTGGCCCTTTTGTTCCTAGATTAAAATCAAGTTCTATCCTGCCTCAGGGCGTTTGCATTCATTTTTCCCTTTACCTGGAATCCTCTTCCCTTTATTGTCTGTAGCTGGGTTTTGTCTTAGTGCAGAAGTCCCTCCTCAGGCACGCCTCCTCTGAACACTCATTCAGAGGAAAGTCCTTGCCCAGGTGTGCTTCTCCTGTTTAATGCTTCTCCTGCTTTATACTCATTGCAGCATCTGTCGCTACTCGACCTGTTCTTGTTACTTGTTTTATTCTGTTACCTGGTGTCCGTCTCCCCACAGACCCTGTTCCTATTGTCAGAGTTTTCTCTGGAACACTAGAATGGCATCCAGCACATCACAGGCGTTCAGTATATGCTTGCTGGAAATTTAATTAATCAAGAAGATTATCTTTGTCAAGTGAAGGAACACTTTCATCACCTATTACCACCTTCTCCTCCCAGAACTGGTGTTTTTCTAAAGAAAAAGGAGGCAGTCAGGTTACTGTTTCTACACCCACCCTTCCTAGTTCAAAACAGGATGATTTAAGAAAAAAAAATCAGAATGGTCTGTTTCTCAGGACCCTCCACATGAGGCCAGATTCATAGCTTTTCATTCCAGACTGAGACCTTAAAAAAAAAAAAGGCTGCCCAGATTTGAAAAGAGAACGCTTGCAGGCTTTGACTCTCATGCATGAGGCTGGACAGGCAGTCCCCACTCAACAAAGAGGTCGTGTTCCCGAGGTTTCTTTGTGTATGCTGTTTGTTTCCAGCACAGAATGTGTTTTTCACTGCAAGCAACGTCCCCGGACTAGTCCACAAAAGCCTATTTAACCTACCATGCTTAGCAGGAAAAAAAAAAGAAGGTTGAAGTACTAGGAAACAAAACAGGGAGAACAAGCAAGACATACAATTTAAATGTTTGTCTTAACAACTAATGCTTGAGGAAATGAAGCTTATACCAGAGGAGGAGGAGCCATGGGGCCAGGGGCGGGGCCTAGGATGTGGAAGATTTGAGAACAGGGGGCGGGGTTTGAGGGTGCCCAGTCCAGCTGTTAGGGCCACACCTCAACCCTGCATCTGATTGGCTGAGGCTGCAGGCCAAAGCCACGCCTCCTCAGGACACTTGGGACTTGGCCTGGTCGGAGCCTGAGGGAACAATCGATCTTGCAGATCTACCTGCAAGGGAGTGCAGGTGGTCTGCCTCCCACACTTCCATCCCTTGAATTCTGGAGGTAGGAATCAACTAGAGGGCTCGTCCACACCTCGGAGACCCAAGGCTGTGCTAATCTGACGGTTCAGGAGCTTTCCCAGGGAATTCTGCTTGAGTTATCCACATATAAGCAAGGTAATACAACTTAAAATAAAAGGTTCAGTGTTAGTTTCATCATTGAAAAGTCATCATTTCACCATGGAGTTTATCACTATGTAATCTCAGGCATCCCCGCCCCCCATATCTGATCTTGGTGCTGTTACCTCGAGGCCAAAGCTTTCATTGCCCAAAAGTTAGGCCTCACAAAACAGAGAGGGATCTCCTTACAGGGGCGTTCTTCTAAAATTTCTTGTGTTTTTAAAAAATATTTTATTTATTTATTTTCAGAAAGAGGGGAAGGGAAGGAGAGAGTGAGAGAAATATCAATGTGTGGTTGCCTCTCATGTGTCCCCCACTGGGAACTGGCCTGCAACCCAGGCATGTGCCCTGATTGGGAATCGAACCGTGATCCTTTGCTTCACAGGCCCACACTCAATGCACTGAGCTACACAAGCCAGGGCAAATTTTCTTGTGTTGTTGTGCATGAGAAAGTGTTCTACACACTTGGGAAGGACCCACTAACCTGAAATAAGTCCAGTGAGCCCCGATTTTGGAAGCTTGTGGAAATGATCTGCTGGTACAACTGACAAAGAAGGATGCAAAGAAATTCAACACACAGTCGGTTGGTTACTATTCTTAGAAGGAGAACCTCACAATTGTCTTGTCTATCATTGCTAATGAACTCCTAAAGATCACCTAAAAGCACCAGCGGTAGTTATCCTTGCAGCAATGACGATCTCCATTTAGAAGGAAAACACGAAGGAGGTAACATTTCCAGTGACAGTGTCTTACTGGAGACTTCAAGTGCTCAGGCAGGAGAAGAAAGGGCCCTAAAGATGAAGAAGACATTCACGTTGAAGAAGATGTCTGTGAGGAGTTTGAATAAATTTGTCTCTCGGTGTGAAACTAAAAATAGCAATATTTATTAATTAAGATATTATTCCAGGGAATGTGTGATTTCAATATGAAGGAAACAAATTAATGTCCTAAATATTACAGACATTTGATTCTTTCATCTGCAGCCCTAATCGTTTATGTTTTCCACTGGGCTAATTCAGGGGGAAAATCTCATTGGAAAAATAAGGATCACATTTACGCCATCCCTTTGTAAACAGGCGCATGTGGAATTCATCACATACATATTTGCTTCCCAAGGAGGCTGGGTCCACTGGCCTAAGAGTAAGGTGGATGAGTGGACTCTGCAGGCCCTGGTTCTGAACTCATCACAGCACGTCCTCTGGGCAAAGCGCCCCCCTCTTTCTGCAGTGGCTCAGTTTCATCCACTGAGAAATGGAAGCCATAGTACTTCTTATATTACTGGTTTTATCATCTTTATTATAGATAAGTAGACTTCACTATTGATTGCTTTATATTAATAGAAGCAGGGTCTGAGTCATCTCAGTGACTTCATTGGAAACCATTTTACATTTACTGTATTTTGGTACGAACCTATTAAATCTGACCTGCAATTTTACGTTAAGCAAAATAATAAGACAAGGCCATAAACACTGGCCTCGGTGGTTGAGGGACTGCCTAGGTTTTCTCTACTGGGGTTGGCACTCCCCTGGAGCCTGCGCTACAGTGTGGGCAGCAGGATACTATGGAAGGAAGGCTTTGGGGTCAGATGGCCGAGATCAAACCCGTGCCCCACCCCTTCTAGCTGGCTGATCTTCGGGAAATTTCTCAGTCTTACTCAGCCACGCCAGACTCTTTCCTAAAATGAGCGAGGATGGGACAGTGTAAGTGGGAACCATAAGCCCACTCCCCTGGGTTGTTGGCAGGACTGGACGAGGTCAAGCCTGTGACATCGTAGGGCTGCGGCTACGAAGCACCGCGAAGTGGGTGACTCGAAACAACAGAAATGTTGTTGGCCAGGAGGCCTAGATCAAGGTGTCGGCAGGGCCCCTGCTCCCCCTGAAACGTGTAGGCGTATCCTTCCTTGTCTCGTTCTAGCTCTGCTGTTTGTCAACAATCTTTGTCATTCTTTGGCCTATAGGTGCCTCACTCCCGTCATGTGGTGTATGCTCCACGTGGGTCTCCACATGTCTTTCCCAGTGTGCGTGCCCGTCTCTAAAAGGACCCCATCATGTTGGCGTAGGGCCCACCCTTAGTGACCTTACTGTGGCTCGGTCACCTCTGCAAAGATCCTATTTCCAAAGGTCACATTTGGAGTTGCTAGGATTTGGACTCCAACTCATCCTTTTGCGGGGGGAGGGGCGGATAGAAACAGAAGTCTTTTTTTTTTTTTCAAAAATTCTTCAAAGCAAGAACCAGGGTCTTACTTTCTGCTGGCTAAAATCTCTTCTCTGCAAGATATTATTGTTACAGAGATCTTGCTCGTCAGGTGTGTTCGGATGTAAAAACATGGAACTCTTCAGTTGGGTCTGTTTGTCAATAAAGGTGAAAGCAAGGGGTTTGCTTTGTTCACAGAGGGAGGGGTTCTTTGTAGCAGGACTCTGTCTGGCTGCCGGTGCAGCCTGACACGCCGCAGCCACCCCTCAGTTAGGCTGAACGTGGAAGAATGTAGAATTTAGGAACTTGGCTGTTGACGTTAAGTAGACCTGGGCTCAGATTCAAGCTCTATCACCAACGGGGCAGTCTCTGAGCTGAGCTCAGCCTTCTCTTCCGGAACGTGGGGGTAGGAACACCTCCCAGGGGTGGTAGTAGGATTAGGAGTGCCTGACACCCGGCAGAAGGAAGGAGGGGTTACTATCATATTTCACGGAATATTAAAGAATTAAAAGCTTAAGTAGCGTTCCCAAGGTCGCCTGGTAGATTAGTAACAGGGGCAGGGAAAGGATTCGAGTTTCTGGCCCATCCAGTTCGGTTGCCTCAAGTCTTGCTATTTCTAATCCCACTTTTATTTAGGAATGGGGGCTGTAAACTGTGAATTAGTTGCAGTTTAGTTTTCCTCACTAAGAAAAAAAATGGGGCAACCCTTGCTTTCTAATCTTCTACTGCAGAAGTGCTCCGAGGTCACTGAGCCAGGATGAAAGCTGGTGGAATTTTCCCGTGGGCACGTGGACACCCCTTGTTTCCCCACTCTTGGTGCTCCGCAGCAGCTGTCCTGCTGAGCCCAGAGCGCTCCGGCCGGGGATGGGCCGGAACTCCAGCTGCTGGTGAGCCAGTGTTCACTATTTATAGTGAGGGGGGATGCAATGGAATGGAATTTTCCCCTTCTGAGGAGTTTTGATGCAGCCAACAGGAAGCGGGCTCTGACAGATGCTGAATTCCTGTCTGATGGCAAGCATGAGGTCATTTACAGTCCTTCTCACACTGGAGCGTGCATCGGAACCACCTCCTTACGACACAGAGTGCAGGGGGCCGCCCCTGGAGTTTCTGAATCAGCCCCCCGGGTGGGGCCCCAGAATGTGCCCTTCTCACAAGTTCTGGGGTCCTGCTGCTCGGTCATGGGCGGAGGGCCCAGGGAAAGGCCGTCCTATGTGACAGCAGATCGAACCCAAGGAATGCACTGGTGTGCACCCCAGCGGTCTTTCTGGGGATGCTGCTGTTCCTGTCAAAGCAGAATCAGTCACTTCTGAGCCAGGATTGATGGGGCAAGGTTGACGTTTTATAAAGAAAGAAAACAGCGTAACCAAATAGGGCTCATCAGAAATTAGTGTTTGGACTATTTGATATAAACTATTTTTATCTCTCTGTTTTCTCCAGTGAGAAAATGCAGTGAAGTTGGTCATTGTATCACATCATAAGGTTGGAGTCAAGGCTGGCAGATTTGACCTCCACTTTCAACTTCAAGCAGAGCCAGACATGGGCCCCTGAGGGCTGATGAGGTCATCTGTCTTTGATCCAGGGCCAGAGAAACGCCAGTGGGCAGGCACTGGAAGAATGCAGCTGATCTGCTGAGTAGACCTTGACCTTGGCTTTGGCCTCTCAATTTCTTGTATGAGATTGCCCTGCTTAGGTTTTCTGCTTCTTTTTGAGTGAATTTGGTTATTTTACATTTTCTTTAAAAATGATTTATTTTGCTCATATTTTCAAAATATTAGCACATATTTGTACAAATAATTCTTTTTTAAGGATTATAGTTTCCTATATATAAATAGTATGTTATACACCTGAAACTAATATCATGTTATATGTCAATTATATCTCAAATCAATAAATAAAAGTTTAAAAGAGGGAATTACAGTTTCCAGTATATGTCTGTTAGTCCATCTTGTAATTCCTAACTTTATTGGTCCTCTCCATTTTTCTAGATAGACTTGCTAATGGATCACTTATTAATGCTGTTCCCTTTATTTCCAGTGAGCCAGCTCTGAATTTCATCAAGGTGAGGACCTGCAAAGGTCTGAGGTTTCGCCCAACATCCGCACAGACGAGGTCATCTGCTGGTGTGACCTGGGAGCCACCCAGGTCTGGGGGGACCAGCCTTGTGCCAGTTCCCTCACCCCTCTTCCCACAGATCCACACCACGACGCCCACTCACGTGGTGGTTTAAGTTACAGGAGAGGAATCTGGATCCTATGTTTCAGGCCCTTGAGTCTTTTTAAATGGACACTAAGGACACCTGCCCTTGGCTCTGGAAGGAGGCACTCTACCTGGCGAAGCTGTTGGCTGCACAAATCTCCTGGAAGAGACCGTCCAGAACAACAGCAGCCAGTGAGGGGCAAAAATGCAAGAGACCCGTGGACCCGGGTCACCTGACAATCAATTCCAAGGATGTTGTTTTCACCTTCATCAGACTCTGCTTTCATTCTCAATTCTTTTCTAAGATTAAAAAAATTATTCTTTCCCCATCTCCTTGACTTACATAATCACTTCCTTCACATTGTCTTAGGCTGAAAAGGTTTAACAATGACTTTTCCTCTGAACCGACCTTTGACCCTGTCTCATAGGCTTTAATATGTGGCGCTCTCCTGATCATGTTTTGTCAAGTTATCTGGTTGTTCTTTCTTATTTGTAGAAATCACAGGTTTTGAACAAAATCCACCCATCATTTTTGGGTCTCCTTGCTCTCTTAGTTCACTCCGGAAGCTGTCGTCTCTTCCTCTGAATCCTGTAAATTAAAGCCAGAAAGCCCCTCTGTGCCGGTTCTGTGTGACTCGTGTACTGGACAAGGTTGCACTGCACTTCAGTGCAGTCCAAGAGGAAATGGAATTTGGAAGACAAACATCCAAGTGCTGACCACGCTACTGCCTACTGGTAATCAAATAAACTGCCTACTTGGAGTCTCACTTTTGTCCACAAATGTAGGATTGAATGGCATTATCTCTAATGTCTTTTTTAATGTATGACTGCAAAAGATTTGGAACTCCAAAAGATTTGGTTTCTTTTTTCTTTTTTAATTGATTTTTAGAGAGAAAGGAAGGGAAAGAGAGAGAAACACTGATTTGCTGTTCCAGTTCAAATCAATGTTTCTCTCTCTCTCTCTCTTTCCCTCTACTTCTCCTTGCATTCATGGGTTGATTCTCGCATGTGGTCTGACAGGGGATCGAACCCCGACACCTTGGTATGTTGGGATGATGCTTTAATCAGCTGAGCTAGCTGGCTACGGCCGGAACTAATGTCAATTGAACTAGCTCAGTGATTTCTAGGCCGACTTGTCAGTTTAGGCAGCGTGGCCAAATAGCAAGATCTCTGGTCTTAGAAACTAGAAAAGCTGAGTTCTACCCTAGCCTTGGGCGAGCACATGCCTCAGTGTCTTCGCATGTCTGACACAGAAGAGAGAAAACTCTTCTGGCCCTGGGGGCCCACTTCCTCCGGTGTGTAGCAGGAAGCCCACTCAGGCCGTCAGGGCCGGCTGATGGAGGAAGAAGCTCTTGCTGGCCTAGAGCCTCCCCTTTCTCACAAGGCTGCTTCCAGGCTCGGGAATGGAGGAGATAACTAGAGCTATCTAGATGAGGCCACACTTGTGTCTGCAAGGTGTGCAGAGTACTGACGACTCTGGGCCCTACTTCTGGGGTCTCTCCATGCTGCCTCTGTCCTCCTGTGCTGAGTTCCACGTTCCTGTGTGGTGGGTAATGGGATGGTAATGGAGAGCCTTGCAAACACTCCTTACTTCTCTGCTTGTCAGTGTTCCCCCGACAGATCCTAGTTTCAGTGAACACCGTGCACACTGTGAACACGTGTGTGCCCGTCCTCTCCGTACAACCCACACTGTTGCACGAGCATACTGCTAAGTGCTCCACATGTAACATCTCATTTGATCCCCACGAGAAGCTTGAAAGTTAGGTACATTATCCCCAGTTTACAAATAGGACAAACCTGGTGCTCGGAACAGTTAAACAGTTTGCCCAAGGGCACACTGCTGGGAAAGGCAGGGCTAGAGTTTGAATCCAAATTGTTTGGACATCATAGACAGTTTTCCTGAAAATGGAACCCAACGGTCTTATTCAGGCAAAATCAGTGTACAATGAATTTAATAGCGGAAGAAGGTAAAATGTAAGGGAGACCTTTTCTAGTTTGTCCAAAAGCACCAAATGGACAAGCAGGAGTCCTAATGTAGTATGGCCATCTTGTAGGAGGTAATTAATACATGGTGATAGAAATGCATATTTTTTCAATGAAATGTTTCACTCAAGACACCTTTAACACTCATGAGAAAGCAAAGCCCTGGCCAAGGGAGGAGGGAGGGACAGGGCCAGAAGTGTGGCCTCAGAGAGCCCAACACCCTGGGCTCAGGGGCCAGAGCGTTCCTGCTCACGCAGCTCCTGCTCCTTCCCTCCCAACCTGTTGGCACTCAACGCTGCCCCGATCGGGGAGTTGCTGGGAACTGGTGTGTCTGTGGGCATTGCACAGCCCTGCTGCTTGAAGGAGAGGGTTTGTTGTCTTATTGTTTACATGGAAATCTGTGATAAGGAACATCTGTTTTACAAAAGGCAGACGGGGTTGATCTTCCCTTTTAAGAAATGAACTTTATTACGTTTTATGAGCTAAAACGGACTCGTTCGATCCATAGCACTTCAGATGCACAGGGAGCTATAGAGATCCCCCACCTTCCTGTGTGCACTTTGTTACAAAATAGCCGTTACTTCTTTTCCATGAGGCTCAAATGTCCTACTTCCATATGCTATTTTCAGGTTTTGTGAGGAAAATACTCTTCTGAGATCTGCCAGCCTTCATATTAACTCCTTCTCTTCTCTTTCCCAGGGTTCAGCATGGCATTCCCTGGGGTCCAAGCAGGGCCCAGTCTTCCAGATTCTTCCTTGACTCGACTCGCTTCTGGTTTAAACAGATTCTCACTTTGGGGCAGCCAGCAGCCCTCAAAAGTGCCCCGAAGATTTGCCAGAGCAAGTGTGTGTGTGTGCACTTTCAAGGCCCAGGCACGCACGTGTGCACCCCCACAGCTGGGTGATGAGTCTAAACAGCGAGGTGAACGTTCATCTGAGGCTGTGGAGTGAAACATGCAACCTTGCTGTCTCACCGAAAATCCACACACCTAAATGCAGCTGCCTGGAGAGCCGCACAGAGATGCATGCACACGTCCACACAGAAAGAGACACCTTACGCAGAGAGGGCTGATGGGTGCATGGAGGCCTTCCTGGAAGAAGCACACAAAAGCCTTCATCGGCTCATATGTTGAAAGGAGGGTGCCAGGAACCAGGAGGAAGGTAAAAGCGGCACCAGCTCAAAAAGATGACTGCCTTAGGGAGTAAGTTCACAGTCAAAAGCCGCATCACCGGGCCCGGTGTTTCAGGGGAGGGTCGTTCCTGGATTGGACTCTGGGGCAGGAGTGACGCCAACAAGGGGATTGGCTGTGATTTCTGAGCACTGTGAACAGAGGGACTGATCCACACCGAAGTGTCCCTAGTCGGAAGGTGGTTTCAAGCAAGTTGTATAAACGTAACCTCTTAAATTCATGTCCTCTAGGTCTACATCTTTCCCATTTTACGGATTCCAAGTTCTTCCATTTGGCCTTCTAAGAATTAATTTGGTTCTCTGAGAGGTTTGTCACTGCTGTTCAGCTCAGCAGAAATTTAGTAACACCCAAAACAGTTCCCTTGGGTTTTTGTTTTTGTTTTTTTGTTTTTTGGGGTGTGTGTGTGTGTGTGTGTGTGTGTGGTGCTTCCTAGGGAAATATGCAATCCGGCACATCTCTCACTGCAAAATAATAAGTGTATCCTGGTGGCATGTAAATTAGTCTCTTGAGAGTTTGGGTCATAAAAATTTATTCAGTAGGACTTGAGCTAAGAAAATTGAGTTTCTTATCTTTAACATCAGCCAAAATAGAGCTTCCTCAGGGAATTCACCCTAACCCTTCACAGGTTAAAAAAAAGAAAAAGAAAAGAAAGCCAAGAAAACCAGATTGGCCCGGCAGCAGCGAGGGGCGGAGTGGGGGGGGGGGTGTCCGAATGATGCTGTCAAGCCGAAAAGAGAACAACTCCGGTCTTTGGGGAACGAGCCCCTTGCCAGCCAGGTGGTTTCTAGTTCTTTGCTTTGCTCTGTATGGAAGAAGAACCTAAACACATTTTTAGCCACTAGACCATAAAAAATAACATTAGGCATTAGATCACTGTGTGATTTTTGATCTATAACTTGGAAGGCTTTGAGATAATTAAGTAAAACCGCACAAAGCCCATTCCATTTTTACCCACTTATTCATGTCAACAACATTCTTTGGTGCCGTGTCTATTAAAAAAAAACAAAATTAAGAAAAGCATTCATCATGAAGTTTGTATCATTTAGCTGTAAGTAATAGTAATTAAAAAACTAAAACCAATTGAAACAGTTTCACTAGGAGATGCATTTCCAACAATATTTTATTTTTCATATTTAATAAATATATGCTATTTTGTTTAATTGTATGCCACCCATAATAGTAATAATAACTTAATCCAAAATAAAAGTTTTGAACACTCAGAGCCTTATAATTACAGGAAATTTACATAAATTTGCATTTCAACTTCTATCCGTATGTGTATTTATGGCAGGGACGCATGAAAGTGTCAATAAAATGCTTTGCAGAGTAAAACGTGTTACTTACAGCGGCACGCAGTTCAGTGGAGGAGCGGAGCGGGAGTGAAGGCTGGAGGAGACAAGGGAGCAGCGCACAGCTTCCGACAGTCAAGCAGGGCTGCTTCTTGTGTTTTTAAAACTGGATATTGCGGCTTTCAAATCGCTGTGGTTTTTACTCCACTGGCTGCATTTAACAGAGTCACCTGATGGGTCGATTGGAAAGCGTCATATGTACAATACGCCCGGACAGCAGCTCGCAGCGTGAGGCTCCTGAGCCAGCAGCGTTCGGGGCACCTGGGAGCCTCACAGAAGCGCACGTTCTCAGGCCCAGCCCCGGCCCCACTGAATCCGTTAACTCCGTGTTTTAGGCCGCCGCCCGGTGGTTCTGACCCAGCTCCTGTCTGAGAACCACTGCATCAGAAATGGCTGCCCCTGCAGTTGCTTAAGCTTACGATGAAAACCTTTTCATGCCAATTTCTAAGGTGTGAGGGCGACACATGGCCTTACAGAAATTTCCTTGAGGCATACACAAGCGAACAGGCCGCTACACCATGCCCTGCATTTCTTTCTATCTTTAAAGAAAAGAGAGTTTCTCCCTGAGGAGGAGGAGTGGATGGGATGAGCCTCGAGGATGGTTTCACGAAGGGAGTGGATACGAGTTGGACACACGGGGGAGAGAAGAGCGTGGCAGGCCAGGAGGACAGCCCGAGGAGCACGCAGAGGTGGGGGAGGGGACAGGTGCGCCACACTGGAACCCGGAGCATTCCACCCTGGGACTGCAGGAGCCTGCAGGCACAGCAGTCGGAAATAAGTTCCAAGAGACAAGCGGGAAGGGTTGCTGGGATTTTATCTTGAGAAGGAGGGAAAGGTGGTCAGGGATGCGCTTTGTTGGAAAGAGTCTGGCGTACACCAGGTGGGAGAGACCAGAGGCAGTGAGGCCGGGAGATTGGGTGGCGTCCTGGGGTCCATCTTCACCCCAGGTGGGTCACCACCTCTGTTAGCTGAGGCAGTCCCTGCCCTTTATCACAGAGAAGTACAGGTCATGCCCACCTAGGGTATAATAAGAAATACACCTGGTCTGTGGCCCTGGCTCCTGTGCAGAGCCCTCTCTACAGCACACCTGAGTTTCCGCCAACAGGGTACCTGAGCAGTGGCGCCCCTGCACAGCCTCAGGAGGGGGCTGGTCACCAGAAAGACCAGGTCATCAGGAGGCTGGAACATTCTACCGCACATACTGACTCCTGGGAGGAGGGGAGCGCGGGGCTCCCATAAGCTCCACAAACCCTCCTGAACAACAAGAGTGGAAGAGCCGGGTTGCTGGAAGCCTCCACCTGCTATGTAGCTCTTCATCCAGACCCCTTACGTCCTAATGTAAGTGAATGTTTCTCCGAGTCCTGTGAGCCATTCCAGCAACTTACCGGACCCTGAGGAGGGTGTTGTGGAAAGCTCCTATTTATAGCCATTCGGTCAGGAGCAGAGGTGACAACCTGGGCTTGTGATTGGTGTTTGAAAGGGGGACGTGGGGGGCTTCGGCCCCAACGTGTAGTATCTGAGGCTGTCTCCTGGTAGCGGCAGAACTGGGTGAAAATTGTAGGACACCCAGTCAGTGTCGCCGAGAATCGGGAGGATTGCTGGGTGGTGGAAAAGGCACCTGCCGACCTAACCCAGGGAGGCGGGCGAACCCTCGGGGGCGAAGGAGTCGTGTTGCTGTTCTGAGGCGGCTGTGCACCGTCCATCTCTTGTTTTTGGCTGTAGCCTGGTGCCATGTTGGAATCCTTGCCATTCCCTAAGTAGAGGTCAGGCCCATGTGGGGAAAGGAAAAAATTCTCCCTTCCCTGCTTTGGTTCTTTCAGCTGGTTGAAGAATCAAATCAACGTGAGAGATTAATGAGAGAAAATCAGATTTAATTTTGTGCACATAGGAACTGCCTATACAGGAGAGTCAGAAACCCGCCCCCCCATAAATGAGAGGTTCAGGGACAGAGAGGGACAGAGAGGGACAGAGAGGCACACACAGGACATCCTGAGCTGGGGATGAGGTCAGGTACCCTGAGGCGTCAGAGCGCTGTTGCTGAGCGAGACGAAAAGCTGATGCTCCATAATCGGTAGTTTGCCCTGCCCTGCCAGACAGACGGGTCAAAAGAGGTCATCTCTCACAACCTCTTATTACAGGCAAGGCCTCTGACTCAGATTCCTCTGGGTAGTTAAGGTGGTGGTGGGGGTGTGGTGAGGGGGGAGGCAGAGGTTTCTCTTTGGGCCCCAAGGATCTCAATTGCTTTTAGCNTCAGGGACAGAGAGGGACAGAGAGGGACAGAGAGGCACACACAGGACATCCTGAGCTGGGGATGAGGTCAGGCACCCTGAGGCGTCAGAGCGCTGTTGCTGAGCGAGACGAAAAGCTGATGCTCCGTAATCGGTAGTTTGCCCTGCCCTGCCAGACAGACGGGTCAAAAGAGGTCATCTCTCACAACCTCTTATTACAGGCAAGGCCTCTGACTCAGATTCCTCTGGGTAGTTAAGGTGGTGGTGGGGGGGTGGTGAGGGGGGAGGCAGAGGTTTCTCTTTGGGCCCCAAGGATCTCAATTGCTTTTAGCTCAAACTAATCTGCATACTGCAGAGGCCCTGCTAGGGGTTGGCTCATTATGAACCCCTGCACCCACCAACTGAGATCAATGAAGTGTCTGCAAAATGCCAGGAGTCCTTCAGGCAGAAGGAATTGACAAATTCCTGGAGAACATTATTGTTATCTTTGTTTCTATTTAACCAAGGGCTGGCCAGGGAGAAAAGGCATTACATCACCCAAGAAGCCTCTCATTGGCTGTCCATTCCCCAGGGGGAGGTTCTCTTTCCAGTTGCTTAGTTCTAAGCATTACAGGCAGCACAGATGACTGCCCTCTCACTTGCCTCAGTTCCCAGGTTCAATGTCACTAGGTTAGGGCCAGAGAGCAAGATGACACAATGATGGCACATTTAAGTTGACAGAATGGTGCGTGTGCCTTAGACTGAGCAGCTCGGAGCCCTGGGCTTTCCCCTTCAAGGTGTTCTCGGTGTTGCATCACTATGTTAATTCATAATGCAATATACATGAGGGCAGACATTGTGACCCTAGCTTTTTCTACTTAGTGTCCTATAAATGGGATGCAAATAAATGGGTTTTGTCAGTGTGTTTTGTCACAAAGCTTCGCCTTGCAAGGACTGCTGCCCGCCATCGTGTGAGTTTCAGGTGCCTTCTCAGTTTTCATTGTCTGTGCCATTTCCTGGAGGTTAATGATTGAAATGATTTTTTAAGAAGTCTTCTACAATGATGTTTAAGAAAAGGAGGGAATCATCACAATTTATTTTCTCCAGACTTTAATTTGATGGTCCTTTTGGATTAGGAGAATGGCAATGAATATTTCATTTACTTGGCCTGTAAAAAAAAATAAATATAATCCATCAGCCAGTCCCAATCATTTGGTGAAAAAAAATGTAGAGAATAAAATTTCAAAGAGGTTTTGTTTTAAAATATTTACTGGGCATGTACTGTCATAAGGCACTTAATGACCATTTTATTGTTCATTTCTGAGCTCATCTTTGGTGAAATTACTTGGTGGCGAATAGAACTGGAGCAATGGCCTGGGAGACAGAACTCCTTGGTTTCTGAAATGCTGAAAGCAAGTAGCATCCTTTGCTGATTCAGCCTTTTCTCAGGAACTCAAAGCTCTCTGGAAGTGGTCTCCCCCAATCCTGGGCATGTCCCCTCAGGGCTGGCAGGGCTGGCCACCTTTCTTCTGGCTTTCGAGGAAGCACTGGGGGTGCCACAACTTTTCTGAGGGCACACAGCCCCCAGATCCAGTGGAACCTGGGGCTGCGACCCCCTGGGAAGAGCTCTGCCTGAACTGGGACCTCCCAGAGTTACACACCCAGCAGCGTCCTGGGGCCAGTTCTCTGAGACGGAGGTGGTGGCAGGAAGCCAGAACCCCTGAGGCCTGCCAGCATCACAGAACTGGGGAGGGTCTGACCCGGGCTGTGTGCTTTCTGTCACTCACATTCATCTTCCTGGAACAAAGACCAAATTCATCACCATGGTGTCCGAAGGCATCCTCCCAAGAGACTGTGTTTTATGCTGGGCTTTTCTGTTCTCAGAGGCAGTTTGGGCTGATATTTTTACATCTGAGTATTAGGAGACAGTGGTTTTGGGGTTC
Organism: Sturnira hondurensis; assembly: GCF_014824575.4. Taxonomy (NCBI): domain Eukaryota; kingdom Metazoa; phylum Chordata; class Mammalia; order Chiroptera; family Phyllostomidae; genus Sturnira; species Sturnira hondurensis. Next base: position 17,920,750 of record NW_028082759.1, on the reverse strand, counting down.
AAAGTTTAGGCTACAGAGTGAGACCAGGTTAGGCTCCTGGGTTCAACACTTACCAGCTACTGGCCTCACAAATGAAAACTCTGAGCCTCAGTTGACTTTTTTTTTTTTTTTTTTTTTGGTAAAACTGGGATACTAAATCCACATCATAAGCTTGGTGTATGGATGAAGTAAGATTGTATATAAAATGCTTAGCACAGTGCCAAGCACGTAGTGAATACTCAAAGAAGTTGAATTTCTTCGTCTTACGACACTGCTGTTGGAAATTTCATCTATTACGGGAAGGCTCTAGGTTGCTGACTCCCTTGCTCTCCGCAGATCCACCCAGCAGTGGGTGCAGCTGGTCGGAGAAAGAAAGCGTATGGGTCTCCACTTCCGGAGTCCCTCTCCTGGGCTCGTGGAGGCGGGGTTGGGCAGGAGTAACCCCCCCCCCCCCCCCCCCCCCCCCGCTTGGCCCCACAGCCCCACCACAGGCAGCTCGCGGGGCTCCGTGGGGTTCAGGGCCCTGAGCTTGCAGAGAGCAGTAGGCGGTCCCTCTTCCAGAGGGCTCTGCCCCTACCCCTGCATCCCCTGTTGATTTTGCCTTTTGCTGGAACTGGAAACAGTCTACTGGGCTATCATTTTAGAGCACAGAACATTCCAATTCTTAAAAAAAAAATCTTTCCACAACAGTGTTTCGGCTGGAGACAGAGTGGAGACTCAGATGGTTCCGATAAATAAAGTTAGGCAATCGCTTCTCCTATCAATCTGTTCACAACAGCTGACGTGAGAGGGGCGGGGCCTTCCCAGGGAATTGGCACCTCTGGCCACCAGGCCCGTTCACCCGAAGCAAAGGGCTGCAGGAGCGCGGGTTCCAGCACTGCCTTCCACCCAGGCAGCACGATTCCGTGATTTCATGCAGGGGGAGAAAAGAGCTTTGTGCCTGAGTTGAAAGGGCTGGTGACTAAGGCTGGTGACATTTGGAGGCTCAAGAACCCTGGCGCTGTCAACCTGCTGAGTGTGAGCCAAGCAGGCTCTGACTTCACCAGAGAGGTGACGCCTGTCTCCCCCGTGGAGTTCAGAGTGTTCCACCCGCGGGGCCAGGCCAAGCAGGGGGTCTGGGCAGCTGGAGCGGCCACCAGCGTGGAGGGGCTTCTCTGGGGTCAGGGTAGAGGTCCCCTCTCAGACCAGCTGGCAACCGTAGGGTTACTATAAATACACACCCTGTGAATTCCCCAAAACACTCAGGGAGGGGGAATCTGATGTCAGGCTGGTGGAGGCTGTGAGTCAGGGAGATTTGGATGTTAATGCTGATGAAATCTCTGTTGTGGTCACAGGCCAGTGAAGCCTGAGATAGTTTGGCTATGGAGACGCAGAAGTGACTTCCAGAAGATGTGTTCTTCTGGACTTTGCGGCCAATTCTCTCATCTAAGCATTTATCATCTTTCACTAAAAAAGCCCAGGCAGCTCCAGAGGTAAGGTGTGTCTTCTGGATGTCAATGTGCTGGGACACCCGGTCCCCAATGACCTGCCAGCACCTCAGCTGGGCTTGGCACCATGCAACAGGCCTTCCGGCCGAGACACTGGCATCTAAGAAGTTTTTTACTTGTCCAGTCGTCGTCTTGACTCTGGAGGTGGCCACACTATCCTCCAGCAATCATTTAGAACCTTTTAAAACCATTTCCCGGAGGGATTTCCTTTCACAGCCACCAGTGCTGTAACAACGAGAAGGCCTTGACCTCAGGGAGGTGAAATTAGGGAGATGGTTTGATTCCAGCCAGCAATAGCTCAGGACTCAGGGTGGTTTTTTTTTCCTCCTGAGATAAACAATAGTGTTTTTAATGGAAATAAAATATAACTGAAACATGTATACTTTAAAAACAGATAATTCCAAAAGAGGAACTCCAAAAATATTTTAGAAAATTGTAATATTAAAAGAAGCGTTTGGCAGATTAAGGATGACATGCATTTAAATAGAAAACCTCTGGAGTTTGTTAAAACAGATACAGACATATTACATGCATGCAGCATTAATTATGCCCCCAAGTCCTTATTTTCTCACAACCTCCAATTTTAATCCGTCAAGCAGCCAGGTGGTTCCTAAGGAGCAGAAACCGGTCGGCATGTCGCACTTGCATGTACTTGATGAGGAGAAAAGAAACCCGAATGGCTGCCGGTCGTCATCACTCATGGCCCAACACGCAGCACAGCCTCCCGCTCTCCGTGGTTCAGGACTCGGTCTTGACTGTCCCTGCTCAGGGCGTTGTATGCGCTGGAGGTACAAGGATGTGGGCAGCACCGAAAGCCACCGGACCCATGATGCCCAGCAGAGAAAGGAGCCAGCTAAGAGAACGGTAGCAGTAACCGGCGAGGTAGGAGGAGGAAGGGGAGAGCCTGGGGCCCCAGGAGCTGAGGGAAGAGACTGCTTCAAGGAGGAAGGAGTGAGCACCTCTTTATTTTGACCGTGGCACCAGAGCTGCAAACTCTCGGGCCTGAGTTTGCAGTTTCCTGTAAAAATTAAAATTCCGGCCCTGGCTGGTGTGGCTCAGGGGATTGGTCGGCAGCCTGCAAACCCAAAGGCTGCAGGTTCGATTCCTGGTCAGGGCACATGCCTGGGTTGTGGGCCAGGTCCCCAATACGGGGCACGTGAGAGGCAACCACACACTGATGTTTCTCTCCATCTCTTTCTCCCTCCCTTCTCCTCTCTCTGAAATAAATAAAATCTTTTTTTAAAGTTGAAATTCCCTCTGGTTTCCTGTAATGAGATTTTGCAATTTTCATTGAGCTGCTCTTTTATGATGTGGGAGACATATGCTTGTCATCACTATGACTCTTTTTTAAAGGTTTTATTTATTTATTTTTAGATACAGGTGAAGGGAGAGAGAAAGAGATGGAGAAAGAAAGAAAGGGAGAGAGAAAGAAAGGGAGAGAGAGGGAGAGAAACATCGATGTGAGAAACACTGACCGTTTGCCTCTCATACGTACCCTGACCAATCCTGCAACTCACATCGGTTCCTGACCAGGAGTTGAACCAGTGACCTCTTGGTTTGTGGGAAGATGCCTAACCAGCTGAGCCACACTGGTCAGGACTTCTTCACCACTTTCAAGTTATCTTATAATGAAGCACATTTTCTTTTTTTAAAAAATATTTTATTTATTTATCTTTAGAGGGGAAGGGAAGGAGAGAGGGAGAGAAATATCAATGTATGGTTGCCTCTGCCGAGGACACACAATGTATCGTGTGTCCCCTGCTGGGAACTGGCCAGGAACTGGCCTGCAACCCAGGCATGTGCCCTGACTGGGAATCGAACCGCAATCCTCTGGTTCGCAGGCCTGATAATGAAGCACATTTTCAAAGTGTTTTGTTACTGTTTTCATCAGCAGTGGATCGGCATTCCGTGCATTCAGCTCAGAAGGGGAAAGGAAGATGTCTGCCTCAGATGCCTCCTGTACCCACCTGCCTGCCCAATGCCCCCACCGAATGCCACACAGGCCCCTCCACCCTGGCATGTCCAACACTGAGCTCCCCTCCCAAGTCTGTCCAACCCACGTTCTTCCCTGTTTGGCAGGTCGCATGAACTTGGGCTGAATAACTCAGACTTGTTGTCATGAGTTTAATGGGGACTCCCAAAAGATATGTGCAGGTCCCATTACCCATGACCGTGACCTTATTCGGGAATAGGGTCTTTACTGGTGTAGTTAAGTGAAGGATCTTTAGATCCTCCTGGATTATCTGTGCGGACTCCAAATCCAAGGACAAGTGCCCTCTGAGAGACAAAACTGGAGATGGCACTGACATGCAGAAAGCTGTGTGACGATGGAGGCAGAGGAGGGGGACTCACGGGTCCGCTGGGAGCTGGGGAGGCGAGCAGGAGAATGTCCCCAGAGCCTCCACAGACAGGGCAACCGTGTGGACTCCTTCATTGCAGGCATCTGGCCTCTGGAACCGTGAGGGAATATCTTCCCGTTGTTTGAAGCCTCTGGGTTTGGTGCTGTGAAGAGCAGCCACAGGGAATGACTGTAGCCATCCTCAACCTTGGTCTGCTTCCTTTCTCTCGGGTCTCACTGCAGGCCTCTCAGCAAGTCCTGCTGGCACCACTTCCGAGTATATCCAGAGTCTGACCTACGTGGTTTGAGCTTCTAGCCTGTTGCACCCGAATACTGAGCCCTATACTAGCCACCCTGGTTCTGCCTGTGGCGTCCGCTTGCCGATCCATGTTAGGTCACATCATTCCTCTAGCTGCCACCTCTGGGGAAGAGCCAAGGTCTCACTAACAATGGGCTGCTGTGGCCTCGATGATCTAGGCTGGCCTCTGTTACAGCCCTGACCTCATCCTAGACTCTTTCCCCCACCTGCTTACTCTGTTCCAGCCACTGTGGCCCCTTTGCTTTTCCCCGTACACCCTAGCCACGCGTCTACCTCAGGACCTTTGCACCGACTGTTCTTTTTGTCTAAGACACTCTTCCCCAGATAGCTACATGGCTAACCTCCTGAACTCCTTCAAGTCTTCCTCACATACCGTCTTCTCACTGAGGCCTTTTCTGACCTCCGTATTTGAAATTGCAATGCTAGCTTTGAGCAGTGGCAGTATTGTAGCCAATGAGGTCTATACAAGGCACGATGAATAACAATTGAAATTACCATCCTTAGACACACACGCTCCATCCACTTTTTCCATAGCTCTTATTGCGGTCTACATATTGTGTATCTTACTCGTTTACTTCATTTCATGTTTTTCTCCGCCTGCTGGAAGGTGAGATCCCTACAGACAGGGAATTTGGGGGATCTCTTTTGTTCACCGGTGTAACTCCAGCCTCTAGAACATGGCCTGGTACATAGTAAGTGCTCAGTAAACATGTGCTTAAAGAACAATGGGAAATCAGACAGCCTCAGTCTAGTGGTCTACAGGAGCCAATGCCACAAGATGCCTATTCTTGCTCCCTTGTATTCCCTCTTGGCTTCTGGAAACCAGGAATACAGTTCAGTGGTGCTATGTACACTCACGCTGCTGTAACACCATCACCACCACCATCTCCAGAACGCTTTTCATCTGGCAAAACTAAAACTCTGTATCCATTAGACAACAGCTCTCCATCCCTTCCCCACCCAGCCCCTGGCAGCCACTGTGCTCCTTATGGTCTTTATGGTTCTGACAGTTTTAGACACCCCATGTAAGTGGAGTCGCACAGGATTTGTCATTCTGTGACCGCTTATTTCACTCGGCACAAGGTCCTTGAAATTCCCCCATGTTGTAGCACGGGTCAGGATTTCCTTCCTTTTTAAGTTGAAAGGCTGTATTTTCCAAGTTGTAATGCAATTACTCCCCGTTGGCCCCCCGCCCCGGAAGGATGCAGACCCTTCACCACACTCATGGTCTGTCTAGGTTAGAGAAAGAAACCAAACTGGACCCCAGGGTGAAGCCTTGAGGTTCTGTTTCCCACAGTATTGGCAGCTCAGCTGGGCTCACCGCCCTGCGGGTATAATATACAGACCAAGGTGCTTTGAGCAAACAAGAAACTAAAACTCTGAACACACAAAACAAACCGAATCTGAAGGTGGTTGTTTACATTCTAAAAGGACTTTCAATTTAGAAAAGAAACCCCTGTGGGGTACCTATAAATAGCAGCTCCCTGGCGGGAAGCGTGCTTGTTTATTCCACTGGATGGCAGGGGTCAGAGAGACCTCACATCAAAATGTGGGTGGGTCAGAGCGGGCCTCTGCTGACCCATCTTCTGACAGCAAATGATTGCTAACACGATTACTCAACCACTCCTATGAGAACATGTATGTGCTTCCTCCTCTCAGACCATCTTCAAAGGCCTCTCTGAAAAGCACATTTCGACAGGAAGCTGAGCACACTCACACACGCAGCTGCCGGGTGGAACCGTCTGGCATCGCAGCTCCCACGGAATTGCCATCGGAGGGCGGCGAGGCTGCCAGCGTTCCGGCAGGCGCAGGAGAGAAAGCAGGTCCGTTCACACACAGGCAGACCAGGCCAGATCCCCCACTTCTCATTTGCAAACAGCACACCGGCCATCGCGCTACGCATGCGGTTTGTCACACACACACCAAAACAAAGGAACAGCTTGCTGTTCAATCGCGGTCAAGGTGTAAGGCTCTGGAGAGTACTGTGAGTCTCAGCGGTTGTGAGTCGGCTGCTTACAATACAGTGAGGGAGGTTTCCGAGGGACAGTTAAACTTGACCATGAAACCATGGCTGTCTGAGGAGAAAGCATTGTAATAAACACGACCTGAAATCTGGTACTTCGCAAGAAAGTCTAAGTATTCAGAAGAAAACACTCAAAAAGACATCTGCCAACGCTTCGGAGCTTCTGTGCTTTATGTAACTTGTCAAATTCGTGATTAAATACACAATTCCAGTAGATTTTTTTAACTGTAAGGCCAAAATTCAATCTCCATAATGAGAACATCTCGTACAGCAAGCAGCAGGTAACTAGATCTGTGTCAATCTTGACAGACTGAGAACGAGAGACAATCATTTCTGTCACCAGAGGGCACCAAAGCCCAAGTTGCTGGGAAAACTGCAAACCACAGGGTCCCAGCGGCAGAAGCTGAACCCCCCTGGCTGGTCCTTCTCGAGGCCAGACAAGCCCTTACCTAACTATTTCCGCAGACTGAGAATGTCTCCTATAAGGGATAACTTCCCTGGCTGGTTTTCATAGCCCGGTCCATGAGTTAACAGCTCATCCACAAACTTCTCAGTACCGGCTCATTTATTCAGCATGTATGTGTGTATTGAGCACGTATGACGTACCAACCCTGGGGAAGCAGTGGTGGCCAAGAAAAGCAAGGCTCTGCACTCTTGGACTTGTTGTGTAGGCGAGAGGCCTGGAGCACACCCTTACCACTCAGTGTGATGCGGGCAACCCCGGGCAGGCAGGGCCCTGTGCTTCTTCTGTGACAAATGATCACAAACCGGGTGGCTTAAAACAACAAAAACTTACTCCCGTGCAGTTTCGGAAGCCAGAGGTTGAAACAAGGAGTTGGCAGGGCCATACTTCTCCCATGGCCCCAGGTGGGCACCCATTCCCTGTCTCACCCACACCTGGGGGCCCCGGCACTCCTTGGCTTGCGGCTGCATCACTCCGATTTCTGCCTCTGTGGTCACGCTACCTGCTCTCTCCTGTGTGTGCCCACGTTATAAGGATACATGTCATTGCATTTAGGGCCTGCTCTGGACTGAGTCGTGTCCTTCTAAATCTGTAAGTTGAAGTCCTACCCCCCAAAGTGACTACTGAGAGACAGAGCCTTCAAGGTAATTAAGGTTAATGAGGTCAGAAGGGCGGGCCCAGTTCCACAGGACTGGTGGCTTCAAAGGAAGAGAAAGAGGCAGCGGCAGCCACGTGCAAGCCAGGAAGAGAGGTCTCGCCAGAGGCCAACCCTGCCAGCACCTTGATCTTGGACTTTCAGCCTCTGGGACTCTGAAAAAACACCATTCTGTTGTTTAAGCTGCCCAGTCTGGGAAATGTGTTACGGCAGCCCAAGCTGGTATGAGGTCCACCCCCATGATCCAGGAAAATCTCCTGAGACTCTCAGCTTTGTCAGGTACCATATAAGGTAACAGTCAGAGGCTCCAGGAATTAAGACCTAGAAGAGCTTTCTCTTAGAGGGGTTGGTGGAGGGAGGCACCGTTCAAACCACTGTGGAAGGCTGCGCACTCAAATAGAGACCAGGAGTCTGAGTAAGGGTTAGAGGGGTTGAGGGATGGAGAGGCACCTGGGGGGACTGTCTCAGGGAGGGAGCCCCCAGGGCGGGAGGCCGGGGTGACCTGTGCAGAGCAAGGGGAGAGGCAGAGAATCCTGGGAGCCCTGTGGTCCGTATTCCATCTGAGGAGCCGTGGACGTCCTGGATCACAGGTGACAAACACAAGGCCCGTGGGCCGAATCCGACCCTCCACTTTGTTTTGTCAGGACAGGAGGGGAGAGAGAGAAAATACTGAGATCAAGAGAACGCTGGTGTCACTGAAAGCGAGGAGCGGAGCGTCGTCTGCAGGGCCGAAGGTTGTCTGCCAGTCAAGGAGCTAGAGGCCGGAGGGAGTTTGCTGCAAAAAGCCTTGTGTGGGTCCGTGGGAGGCTCTGGTGAAAGATGCCGGGGGAGCCGGACGTCCGAGTGGGGTGAGTGGGGGATGCAGACGGCAAAAGCAGACGACTTTGGTGGAGAGGAAGGAGATGGGGTAGCAGCGGGGAATGACTTTTGATTTTCTTTTTTAAGATCAGAGGAAGTGAATATGCTAAATGCTCATGCACGCTGCATCGGAAAGGGGGAGACTGAAGACAAAGAGGAGCTAATGGGCCCCCCCAGAAGGCAGCCGAGGGAAGTCTGGAGTCAGGAGGGTGGCCATCCACTGTCCCTGGAGGAAAGGGAGGAAGGCAGGTGTGACGAATTGGTGGCAAATGTTAGGGGTGCTCCTTTCTGGCAGCACCTATTTTCCTGTGGATGAAGCGGAGTGGGATGGTCTGCCCAGGGTGCAGGGGATGAGCTGGGTTTGCAGATGGAGGCTTCAAGCAGTCGCCCTGGACGTGAGAAGAGAGCTGACCCAAGAAACGAAGTGGGGCGATGGAGGCCAAAGAGGCACTGTCTGGGACGTAATGAGTGAGCCGGATGGAAGGGCGAGAAGTTACTGTGTTTGCGTATCTTCCGAGGAAGAGTGACCTGGTCTGCCAAGGTCAAGGGTGTGTCCCTGAAGTGAGGAGCTCTGGTTATCACGGTGCGTCTTGAGATCACCTAAGATGTTCGCAAGCCTTGGGGTGGAAAGAGTCCAAGTCAAGGGCCATAACCCACCCAGGAAGGCAGTGTGCACCTCCGGCACCAGGAGGCCAGCCACACGGTAGACATGGCAGGTCTCCAGCTGACAGAGGCCCACACACCGGTCTAGGGGCAGCCTATTTGTTTGTTTTCTCCAAACTGTGGTAACAGCTAACAAAGTTGCCTCCACATGAAAAATCACCCCGAATGATCCACTGACCATTCAGTCGGTTGTGCGACACACAGATACAGCGGAAAGCAAACCTGTGAAACAGTCAACAGTTGTTTCCAGGCCCTGGCTGGTGTAGCTCAGTGGATTGAGCGCAGGCCTGCGAACCAGACGATCGCGGTTCGATTCCCAGTCAGGGCACATGCTTGGGTTGCAGGCCAGTTTCCGACAGGAGCCAGTTCCCTGCAGGGGGTGCACGAGAAGCAACCATACATTGATGTTTCTTTCCTCTCTCCTTCCCTTCCCCTCTAAAAAGATAAATAAATAAAATATTTTTTAAAAAACCAGTTGTTTCCATAAAGACGTTTCCCTAACAAGCGTCAAGGACTTGACTTCAAAGCCAAACAGTGTTTTACATCATTAACCAGTTTGCATGATCCATCCTTTGATTCCTTTGTCTAAGTGGGTTTAATCCAGGGTTAGCTAAATCTCTACTTTAAATGCCACAGTTAAGCCTCATAATTCATTTCTGTCTTAATGGAAATGGAACAGAGCTGACCACTGTGCTCATCATAATTGCTTTTAATGTCCTTACTGAAGACAGCTATTAATTTCACACACTCTGCCAAATCCCGCTCCTGTTATCTTTCTCTCAGTGTCTATTTCTCTGCCCCTCTATCTGTTGGCCTAAACCCTCCCCCCTTTACAAAGTGACGGGTGTGACAGAACCATGTGCTTATTAGCAGACACTAAACACAGGTCAGTACTAGAGCCTGGGAGGTGCCACGTCAAGGAAAATGTCTACCATAACAAGGAGTTCTTTTTGTGCCGACATAAATTTTGCCATCCATTGGGTTAAACCAGGGTCTTTCTTCCTGTGTGCTGCGACCACAAAAAGCTGGCCTGGAACCCGTTTTTTATTATTTACAAATGTCTCTGCGGCTTAGCAGGTGGTGGCGCTCACGGCTACTCTACACCATTAGGTGGGAAGTTACTGTGTGCCAGGCTCTGAGCTACATGTCTTACATGCACCTCACTTGAACTTCACAAAACTGCCACGAGGCAGATATTGCTATTATCCCCGTATTGTGGACGAGGAAATGAGCTTAAAGCTTAGGCTCATACCTGATGGATTCGAAGTTAGCCGAGTTCAAAATCCCAAATCCATCTGTTAATGAACTGTTTCCTGCACGATAAGAATGCAGAGGCAGTGTGGGTGTGGGTGTGTGAGAGAGAGAGAAGGCAACTGATGATGGTGAGGAGGTTGGCAGGGACAGGTATAGAGAGAGAACACAGAATCTGGCAAAAGGTTTAGGATCAGGTGAAGCAGAGAAGCATCAGAAGTAATGAGAAAAGTAAAGGAGCCCAGATGTGTATTTAATGGCACAATGACGAGATGAGGTGTGGGAAACCCTTGTCCCTGCAGGAATTTGCCTTTTCACTTTTTTAACTCCATGGAAATCAGCAGGGGTTGGGACAGCCTAGAGTAACTTTTCTTCACGGTAGCCTGATTTCCTTTCTTGGAAGCATTGCTTCTCGGGTGGGGAGCAGACAAGGGACCCCGGTCAGGCTGCTCAGATGTTGGTCTCCCTTTGGAACTGGAGTCTCGGGGGCGCTGTCTCACCCCAGAGGCAGGTCCTCATCAGAATTTTCCTACCACAGGGCAGCTAACTTAGCCTTTAGGTTTAAATAGGGACTCAATTCTGTTTCATTGATCTATGTGCCTTTCCATATGCAGGAATCACAATCTTGCTAATCATTGCCTTGTAATATGTTTTTACATTGTCAGGCATGAGTTCCCCCCAACCTTGTTCTTATTTTTCAAGATCCTTTGTTTGTTGAGAGTCCCCTGTATTTCCATACAAAATTTAGGATCAGCTTGTTTATTCATTCCCGTGAAAAAAGCCTCTGATGTTTTGGTAGGGAGTGTACTGAGGCCATAGGTCAGTTTGAGGGATCTTACCACCTTCACGTAGTGCTTTCCATCCACGAATTCGGGAAGTTTTTCCATTGAAGTCTATAAGTTCCTTCAATGATGGTATGTAGTTTGCAGTATTTGTCTGTTAAATTTATTCCTCAATATTTTATTCTTGTTGATGTTATTGTAAATGAAGTTATTTTAATTTCACTTCCAAGTTGTTCGTTGTTAGTTTATAGAAACAATTCATTTTTGTGTGTGGATGTTGTGCCCTCCCTCCTTGCTAAACTTGTTTAGTTTTTAGTTGTTTTTTTTTTCTGGTGGATTATATGGGATTTACTACATATATGACTATGTCATCTGCAGATACAGTTTTACTTCTTTTCCAACTGGATGCTTTTTATCTCACTTTCTTGCCTCGTTGCCTGGGCTAGAACCCACAGTATTGGATGGGAGTGGTGAGGACCGACAGGCTGGACTTGCTCCTGACCTCAGAGGCAAAGCAGTTGGTATCTCAGTACTTTGTAGAATGTCAGTTGCAGGTTTCTCATCGATGTCTTTAATTGGGTTGAGGAAGTTCCCTTCTATTTCTACTTTGCTGAGTATTTTTACTGCAAAAGGATGCTAGAATTACATACAATCCCAGGCTCATGTCCTGAGTTTCAGAAAACTCTTCGGGGGCAGGTGGAGGGGGTGTGGGGATGTTCCGTGTTTACGTTGCAGTCTAGAGCACAAGAAACTCTATGTGAGTGGGTACGCTGTGGGCCCTAGCTCATTTCTAACAAGGTCTGGAATTTGTATGGCACCATTCTCTAAGTAGCTAGCAACATTACCCATACTGGATCTAATTCATTGCCATGCTGTTCGTTCCTTTGGAGTCCACAGGTGGGTGGCCTCCACCCACCTGGAGAACACAGAATACGATCTGGGGAAGATGTAGCCACCAAATGGTCGCTCACACTAAAAATATTCTACAGTTGTATAGATGGAAAAGCCATGGGTTTTATTTATTCCACGCTGGGAGCACAGCCATCTTGACTTCTCTGGTGGATCCGATGGGGGGAGGAGCTCATAGCTGCATGACTGGGCCAGCCCTATTGAGAACGTTACTTCTCCTGGGGCTGTAGAGACTCTCAATGTCCACAGTTCCCTCAATGGCCGTCAGAGCCACTGAGGAGAAAAAAAAAATCTTCTGAACACAGAGCGTGAGTAAGAGATGTGCCTGGTTGCAGCCCACTTGCACATTTCAGAAATGTAGGTCAGATCTAGAGGAAGGGGAAGAAACTTCCTGTTGAATTTTCATGCACGACATGTGTCTGGAAATCTCTAAATGTAATTCCCTGGTGTAAACTAGACTGTAGGAATTGGGGATGTGGCAGCCTGCTTTATGTTTATGGAAGCCATTCTATTTGAAGCTGGAATGTTGTAAAAATTACATAGTGGAGCGAACAGTTATAGTTAGTCTAACAGACACGAACATCTCCCTCAACTGAAAGGCTGTCAAGATCTCGACAATCAGATACAGAAAAGATCCAGGAATCCCATAAAATTCTATCTCCTGGAGAATAAATAACATTATTTTTTATTTGGTTGCTGCTGCACATCCCTTTGCATATTTTACTGCCTTCTACCCACTTTTTGGTCTAAAAAAAAAAGTACTACCCTAAGACAAACAAGTCACAGGTAATATTTTTTAAAGATTTGAACTGGTTGGGACAATTTAGATGTTTTGACTACCCTGATCAAACTCTCAAAATAAAAAGGGGTAGAGAGGAAATGTAAAAATCTCATTCCTATAGTGTGGCAGACATCAGTAACGACCTTGTCTACGGTCTACTTCGAGTTCGGATTTTCCTTCTAAATTGAGATGAGGACCTGTTAGCTGGTAAAGTAACGCTACTCGATAGATGCCACCTGGCGATGACGAGCTCAAGTTACCGGTAGCAGACACTGTTGGCTGCCTAGGCAACCACAGCTGGCAATCTGGTTTTGGGGTCATGCCCACCTCCTTCAGGTGAAGGGGCCTCACTGCTCTGTGAAGCCATCCCATTTCCTACCAGGGGGAAAAATCACCATTTTGCTGAGCCAATCACAGCACGCCATTTTCCTGGTCAGCGATTGGTTTACGGGTGGGCTCCTGACCCAATCAGACCCAAAGGAAGTGGGGAGAAGCTTCCTGGAGAGGGCATCCCCTCTCCTATTGGAGGATGTTGTATCTGTAATACCTGTTAAGAGCCGTAGCCTCTTCTGACGCTGGCACAAAGCCAGCACATGGAGCGCAGGGGGTGGGGCGAGTCTGGGTCCTTCATGACATCATGAGATCGAACCCTGAAGCGGCCTACACCGAGACTTTTAAAAATGCGAGATAATTAACCTTTACTAATGTACAAGCCAAAATCAGTGCAGACTTGCTTTTACTCAGTTCCACAGACATTCTATTACTGCCGCAAAGGAAACATCTTTCCGTTGCCGTTGGGGCGGGCGCCTTCTGCTTCATGGGCGAGCTAAGACCCGGCCTCTGGAAGACTAGAAAGGCAGCACTCCGCCGAGCCAGGCGCCCTAACCTAGGGGCAGAAGCACTGGTTCTGAATCACACCTATCATTTCTCAGGTTTGGTCTGTCTGCGCCTCAAAATAACCGTGCGAACGCATGGGCTGGGTTGTGAAGGTTAAGGGGAGTCAGAGTGCGTGAAAGGCCAAGAACAGACACCAAAGGCCAAGACTGTGCTGTGCTTATCGCCGCCCCCCGCCCCCCATTGGCCTAAGTCATGCACAAATATTTGTGTGTCTCCTACTGCGTGCTTGGGCTTCTTGCGCACTAAGTATTTCGCATGTACTTGCAAGTATTTCGCACGCACTAACTCTTAATTCTTACAACACTATCTCCTTACTCCCTTTAAAATAAAAGAAAGGCTCAGAGCGATCAAGGTCATCCAGACTGGGAGAAGTAGAGCCAGGCTGTAAATCTAGGCGGTCTTTCTACGTGGTAGGGGCTCACAATTCGTTAAATGTACCTACTAAGAGTTCAGTGAATGTTTACTGGACAAGTGGGAGGTAGTAGTTGAATAACAACTTCATGTTCTCGAGAAAGAATGCAGTATCATGATTTTTTTCTGTTGGAAGAAAAAGTCCTTGCAAGTGTAACCGGTTTCCGTGACCATGGGTTAACTGGTGGGGGGTCACCTTTCCTTGGTCACGAGAGTGGCCCCCAGGGAAGCCACCTGCAGCGTCAAGGGCTAGTGGCTGGAGGGGCTGAAAGGACGGGCACACCTAGTGCCTCCTAGTTTCTCTGCTACTTTCTCTGCTACCTTCTCTGCTAAGCGGCTTGTGAGAGTGCCTGCTGAGACTGTTTGGCGACTGGGCAGCCTGGTGACACGCTGTAAGTAGTCCTCATTCAGGATGGCTTAGGCAGGTGAGTTTTTCTCAGTGCTCTGCCCTGCCCCATTCCCTGGGGCACTCCCACATCTCTTGTCCCCATCCTCAGCTCCAGTACCTGGTAACTCGCTGCTCTCAACACACTGCGAGCCCCACCCACCCCCATCACCAGCTGCTGTTGTAGTCAACAGCAGTCCTGAAGGAAAGAATCAAACACATAAATGGCAAACAAGGAATTCTGCACAAAGATATGTAGTTGACTCATAGCTTCATGAATGTGTTCTCCCTCTGAGGACATTAGTAGGACATTTCTCAACTCCAAGAGGTCAAGCTGATAGGCCAGCAGAGAAGAGTTGGTTTGGGAAGGAAGAGTGACAGGTGACATCTTTGATGGAGGCCACTTAGCCTTCCTGCCAGACCCTGCGTTTGATCCTCTCCTTGACCCTGTCCCCTCTGCAGCTGTGGCCCTCCTCTGCCCTCCTCCATGCCTTCCTTCCCTCCCTCCCACCGTCCTCTTCCCCACCTTCGGGGGGGGGGGCGGGCTGCAAGCCCAGTATTTGTCTGTGGTCCCTTACAGGCAGTAGGAAGCCAGCCGTAGAACTGGTCTTTGTGGATATAGTGCATTCACATCACGACAGATTCCAGAACGCGTATGTCTTATAAATATGAGCAAGTTTGACGCTCTTCCAGAACAGAGGACCTACTGGACTTTAACCTCTAAACCAGCACTGGCCAACAGAAACATAACGGAAGCCACAGATGTGAGCCATGCACGTCATTTAAGATTTTCTGGTAACCACATTAGAAACATAAGAAGAAAGAAGTGGAATCAATTTTAATAATATATTTTATTGAACCCAATGTATTAAAATAAAGTCGTTTCAACATGTAATCAATGTAAGTTATTAACGAGACAGTTTACGTATTTTTTTTCACACTGAACTTTGAAATCCAGTTTTGCTCTTAGATACATGTCAGTTCAGACTAACCGTGTTGCTGGGACTCAGCAGCTACTTTGGCCCGTGGCTGCCATATTGGAGCCTGCAGCTCTACACACGTCATGTCTTCTTACGTGTTCTCCTAATTTCTCTAAACAGTTACACACATTTTTGCATGCATCCAACCTAACCAGTGTCTGAGCTCGCTTGGATTCTTCCCCCCCTGAATTACTGCATAGAGGCATCTGTATCACATACTCTATTCGTGTCAACATGTCACATGTTCTTGTATGTTGCATGCACCACACATGTTGAAACACACATTTATCTCTATAATCGGTATGGCCCATGCCAATGCCCTGACACTTGTAAAACCGACCTCACGATCTTCTGCTGTGTTATCAGGCTGACTGCTTCCACATTCTCCTACACGGGTCTCCTACACTGTTCTCTGCGACAAGTATCGTGGCTGCCTGTGCTTTTTAAAATAAGGGTGGAATTCATTTTAATCTCCGACTGCTCTCCCTCCCTCCTTCCTTAGTCTGCAGCCTCATCCGGGGTCAGTCGGCTCTCCCACCACCACGAGGGCTACCGCAGGCATCTCCGTCTTCTGTGCTCAGTTCAAGTCAGTCACGGGCCAGGCCTACAGCAGTTAATTGACGAATGTGTGCGGGAGGAACAAAGGATGATGGCAGGAGATGTTAAGCAAACAGCTTCTTTCATAAAGGCTTTTGCAGGAGAAAGGCCCCTCATTTCGTAGTCTACCCAGGGTCTAGCAGCACATGAGGAAACCCGCGCGTAAATATGGACATAGTTCTCCGCGCAGCCCCAGCGACTCGAAGACAACAATGAAAAAACTATTCCGGCTCCTGTGACAAAGGTGATGGGCCGGATCTAATTAGGGATTAAGTCTGCAACTCCTAGTACATACCCAGCGCCTTGGGAACTTGACAAGCTGCCCTCACTCCGGGGTCCCCGGGAGAAGCAGCGCTGCGTCTGATCGCGGAGGGGGCAGCGGGGGTACTTGCCCACCGCGAGCCACTTAGGACGGCGCTAATGAACCGGGAGGCCCTCTAAGAGGGCGCTGGAGCGACGGTGTCGATTTCCCTTTGTTGTGAGCACATCGGCCAGAATCTCTGCAGGGGCGGTGACTTGTCAGCAAGGAGACAAGTTGCTAGGTAACCAAGAACTATGAGGAAAGCCCCCTCCCCCACCCCCGGGGAATCTGCGTGCCAAGGGGACCCCAGGAAGGATTAGGCTGTTAAAACACAAAGCCACGACAGCCTCTAAGATGGCAAGATGAAGTACTACCTGAGGAGAGCAGGCTGCTACTTTTTGTTTGTTTTTCGAAGGAGAAGGCTGGGTGGAAGAGTAGGGCTGAGATCTAGGAGCCGAAGAAGTAAGGAAAGGAGGAGAGAGTGGTAACAAGGGAGAGATGGAGAAGACAGGGGGAAAGAAAGACCCCATAACAGGACGGTGCGGGGGCGAGGGGACCGGGCCTCCGTGCGCCCCGGGGCCTCGGAGGACCGGAGCGGTCTCCGGGAGGACACAGGCCGAACTGCGCACGCTCTCCAAAGCAGCCCAGCAGGTCTTCCGGGGAAACTAGTTGGAAATTCAGCCAGCCCCACCCGGAGGCCTCCTGCGCCAGGACCTGTGTTCCAACAAGCCCTCCAGGTGGACCCAGAAACACACGGAAGTTGGAGAGCCCCGGGCTGCACGGGAGTAGGAGGCTATGGAAGGGGCGAGGGGAGGGTGTCAAAGCACAGACTGCATTCGAGTCCACTGAGCGAGAACTTCACTCACGCGGGGCCATCAGGGAGCGGGGCTGGGGCTCAGCCTGAACTGGGCTCTCCTGCAGCGGACGTGGGTGGGGGGATGGGGCGCTGGCAAAAAAGTAGTGGAGGGTTTGGGGGGAGAGTCCTAGGCCGTTAGTGTTCACTGACAAACCTGTGTGACAGGAGTTGGGAGCGAACCTCCCACAGAGACTGGGAGATGGAGGAGCCGGAGCCTTTGATGGAGTCGGGTCCCAGAGGTCCCAGAGGAAGCCATTCTCTGGGCTGCAAACTCATAGAGGCTTTTCAAAAAGCTTACACGCATCTCCGAGGCACGGAGAAACAATTTGCAATGACAAGTTCTCTAATGAAAATCTCCACGAAAACGGAGGTCAGGTGGCTAGCCAAGCTGGAAGCGAAACCAGAAAAGCCAGCATTGGAGCGGCCTGTGACCAGCAGAGGCAGGGTTTGACTCCATCTCTGGGCGCTTTATTCAGGTGCAGACCATCTGAGAAGAGGCCCGGTTAGTACCCTAACAGACCGTCCTTTCAAGCCAGCTTTTTAATAGGAGGTGGGGGGGGGGGAGAAGTGTGGATAAGGGATTTGGAATTCAGGAAAGAGGTTCATCAGATAAAAGCAATTTCCCTAACGTCGTTTCACCCTCTGACCTGTGATTTTCTTCATCTGAGACCTCTGTCCTGTGTCCTGGGTGGCAGACTGTCTCTCCCTGGAACACAGTGGTTCGGATTCCACCTCGATTGCTCACGGTCTCTTCTGGAGCACAAGGGTGAAACTGCCTGTGGTCCCCCTGCAGTGAGGGTGGGCCGTACCTGTGGTTCCTGAAACAGTAGCTTTTACACATGTTAACTACGAAGGTCATTAACTGTTACCTAAAGCTAAAGTTTCCCAACTCTTGAGCTCCCCCATGGGAAGGAAGGAATGGAAGGCCGCCTCCGTGAGGGGGAAGGGAGGCCCTGGGCATGGTCCAGCCAAGCTTGTCCCCTTTGTGAACTGAATTGAGTGCTCTCTAAATTCTCTTTTCTCTTTGTGATTGTCATCCAGCACCACACTCTGTGCTACCAAACTCTGGTGGAGGTGACAAGAATGAACGAGAGCTCGGCCCAGAAGGTGACTTCATCAGGGTGGTGGGGCGGACTGGTGGGATGGGTCCAGAGCACCAGCCTGTGAGCAGCCTCCTCCCAGCTGTGCTGGCTTCATTTCCTTCTGGGGAAAAGGCCCAGACGGACAGGCAGGGAGGGCAGCCTGGCTTCCAGTTGCTTGCTTCTCTCCTATTTGCTTGCTTCTCTCCAAAGGTTCTCTGAAGAGCCGGTAACGTTTGCTTGGAAGAGAGTGGCTGAGGTTAAGATAACATGTCAGCCTAAGCCAGGTCTCTCTGCCGCACAACAGCTGCAGCTGCCCTAGGCGACCTCGGAGGGACTCGGCCAAGATGAATTGCCTTCTGAGACAGATTTATTGCCAGGCTTCGTGCCTCCCGCTGTGGAGTTCCGGGGGCACGGCCACCCTTGTCTTTGGGCTTTAGAAGTCCTCCCAGAAAGGCTGGCTTTCTTCCCTTCCCCATTGTCTGCTGTGTCCACGGTAGCTGGTGACTGATTGGGGTCGAGCTGTTCCAAAGGACAAACAGCCTTTTGCTAGTGACCTTTTAGATAACCTGCCTTTTGTGTGTGTGTGTGTGCTTTTTCTTGGAATGCTATGGAGACAGCTGCTCTGGAAACCCAGCCAAGAGGCCTGGTATGGGGCCGTGACTAACGTGTGTGGGAGGCCGTGCAGGCCCTCCTGGCCACCCCTTCCCCCCAGTATCCTTGCTCAGCTGGCCTGCCTCCTGCCCAGAACCAGCAGGTGTACTGCTGGGGCTGTCAGGGCTGCCGGCCTCAATGCCTCCAATGCTCCCACCTGGCTCACCTGAGCACTAGTGTCTCCTACAGCCCACCCGTGTGTGAGATGGGCCTGGGCCCACCCAATGGTAGAAGGTTAGGACAATGTCCACTGTTACTTGCTTATTACTTTCCCCAGACTGTGGGCTTCTCAGGGCAGGGCTGAGCCCCATCAGGTGCCCGTGTCAACATAGCAGTAAAAGAATGAATGGATTGCCCAGGACGCCTCTTGTCCACTCTGCCATGGCCTCTTCCCATCTTTGACTCCACCCACGGAAGTGTTTCTGAGCTCCAGAGACAAAAAGAGTTGAGCTTCCATTCCCCTGCTTTGAGAACTTCTGTCTGAAGAATCCTCAGAAGATTGCCGATCTTTGTAATATTGATGGGCATTAGTTTAATTTTAAAAAAACTATACCAATAGGGAAAAGCATCATGTAGCACATGGTAAGTTTTTTTTGGGGGGGTGGGTAAACTGCTAACAATGCCATGCATACAGGGAAAGTGCCCGTTTGTGAAAAAAGTTTACAGAATGGTCACACCCACATTTTAGAGTCATGATAAAGGATTAACGGATCCGCATCATACATAATTCACCGAGGGAATTATTTTGTGAGCGCTGACTGTGTGCTTGGCGGGACCTGGCCCGACACAGGAGTGCTGAGCCCTCGCCGAGCACCCCCTGCAGGGCTCTGTCAGCGAGCTGCCCTGACCGTGAGCAGAGCCCGAGGAGCCTGGAACTGCGCTCATGAAAATAACGTTCCCAGGGCCAACGGTATGAAGAGGCGTATTTAAAAGACACTGTTCTAAGTCAAAGTAAAACAGCACCATTCAGTGGTTCCCACTTTCAACAGTTCTTCCTGTAGAATGAAGACATTTTCCTTAGGACATAAACTCTGAGAACGGCTGAAGAAGAAGCTGGAGACACATGGCTTTGAGCCTTCAGAGGGAAGGCTGGAAACGGCCATATCCCTCCAAAGTGTCTTCATCCCATCGAATCCTAAGGGGCAGGCGGGGATGCTCTCGGAAGCATTTGCATCGCAAAGCAGGCTGGAAACTGGCCTCGTTCAGACAGACACCCCTGGCAGGGCCACCCTCTGTCGCCCACCCTTGTTGGCAGCTGAGACCTGATGGCGATAAAAGAGCCAGCCACGTGAGCCATGCAGCTGAGAAGGAGCCTCTGAGCTGCTCCACTGTTTAAGTAATTAATGCAGCACCCCGCCCCCCGCCCCCAGGTTAGAAGTGAAAGGAGGAGGGTGGGTGAGTCTGTGAGCGACACTGGCTGATACACACTGGGGGTCCATTATATGAGACGCCAGGTACCCTCCTGCTTGCTGCTTGCAGTTCTTCCAGCCTCTGTGAATCCTTCCTAATCCCCGTCGGAGGGGCACAGCCAGGCATCTCCGCACAGCGGCCTAGTGAGTCCTTGACAACAGCAAAGATTCCAAAGCTGCTTCTGGTGCCGGCATCAATCAGAACCCCCCAAACCAAAAACTCCACGACTCCTCCACGGAAATTTAGTTATCTAAACTGGGTTATTTAAAAGCTAAGCGAACCTTTGAGAGGACTATGAAATGACTCAAGATTAGGGCAGAGAGCTCCCAACTCAAATAATTGCCTTTGTTCGAGGCCAAATATTGGCCTCATGCTGACAGCCAGCACCAGAAATCCAGGGGGTGGAGGGCAGCAGATAGGGGTGTGGGTGCAGGAGAGGGAGGAGGGTGGCCTGGCATTGTAGGAGCCAGGGTCCTTGTCGTGTGACAAATCCCCATATGTCACATTCCTCCTTTTCTCCCTTGCCCTGTCCAGGTATGCCTCTAGAGACAGCTACACAAGATAAGATGGTGAAGGAAAATTCAGGTTCAGGATCCTGGACAGGATACTGAACTTTATTTATTTACTCATTTATTTATAAGTTATTTTTCCTGTATCAGCCAGCTAATTTCGTCACAGTTCTGGAGGCTGAAAGTCTACAACCAATCTCCCGGTAGGGCTGGTTTTGGGTGAGAACTCTCTTCCTGGCTTGCTGATGCCACCTTGGCCTGCTGTCCTCACGTGGCCTTTCCTTCCCTCTATGCCTGCACCTCTGGTTCCCCTTCTTCTTCTATGGCCACCAGTCCTGCTGGAGCAGGGCTCCGCCTCTGTGACCTCACTTAACCCAATTACCTCCGCAAAGGTCCTGTCCCAGCCTGGATCCCATGGCGGGCGGGGACTTCGACAGACAGCTCTTAGGGAGGGCACAGTTCAGTGCACAGCTCGCCTCCTTTCCCTTCTTTCCCCCAGAACTCTGTCCAGATGTTCACTGGGGAAAGGACACAGCGGGCACTGCCCGAGGCACATGGTGGGAGAGCTGGGTGCCGGGAGCTGCCCTTTGTTAGGGTGTCCTGGAGGCAGGCGAGGGTGAAATAACTCAAATGCAGAGAAGAGCCGGATCCTGTCATGGATGCTGGATCTGAGTGGCCACTACACGGCCTCCTCCTCTCACCGCCAGCTTCGAGAAAAGGAGAGGCACAGGTCCTTCTGCCCACCTTCTCATCCCATCCCCTCCCCGCCTGGCCTGGCTCCTGCCACGATTGTGGGAGGGCCGAAAATGGCCCGGTAACTGTCTCCCTGGGTCACGCGGAGAGGCAAACACACTCCTGGTTTCTCTGCTCCTCTCACCCCGTGACACCCCCGGGACCCCTCTGAGCCCCGTGTGCGGGTGGATTCCCACACTGATCAACTCTGCAACACCCGCTGGGTGTCCTGTGATTCCCTTCGGGTCTGACGCTGCCTGAGGTTCAGGGCTCAGTCCTACAATGCTGCCCCCAATGCGGATGCCTGGCGCAAGTCCGGGCTGCCACCCGTGCTGCTGACCGACCAGCTGCAAATGGGAGGTTTCAGTAACCTCCCTTCTTTGGTCCAGATCATTTGCTAGAGCAGCTCACCAAACTCAGGAAAGCGATTGACCTAGATTACTGGTTTATTGCAAAAGGGAACTACTCAGAAACAGCCAGATTGAAGAGATGCACCAGGCAGGATACAAGGGAAGGGGCAGGCGTCTCCACCCACGCTGTGCCCCCGCGTGTCCAGCGACCTGGAAGCTCTCTGATCCCCACCCTTTGGGTTTCATGGAGGTTTCATTCCTAGGCCTGTTGGACTAAATCATTAGCCATTGGCGACTGATTCAACCTGCAGCCCCTCTCCCCTCCCTATTGTGTGTGTGTGTCTGAAAGTTCCAATTTTCTAGTCAAATGGTTGATCTCAAGGCAACAAGCCCCCATCTTTAAGGGCTTCCTGAGAGCCACCTCATTAACATACACCCAGGTGTGGTTGAAATGAGTTTGTTATGGCTAATAACACGTTCTTTTCACCTTTATAGCTCTGGAACTATCCCAAAAGTTTTAGAAGCTCTGTGTCAGAAACTGGGACAAAGACCAAATGCATGTGTCTTATTGTAAATCACAGCGTCCTATCCACACACTTCATTCATTCATTTGGCTGAGCATCACATTTACCCACAGCCCAGCCTCCCCAGCTCTGCATACCTGGGGCCTTGCCAACAAACAGATGTTGGTTCTTGGATCCTCTTTTCTACTAGACAGGGTTGTGGGATTGTACAGAAAAGTTTGCGTCCCTTGTATTTGAACTGGAAAAGCGCTTCTCAGATTTAAAATTTTTTTTTAGATTTTATTTATTTATTTACCTTTAGAGGGGAAGGAGAGAGGGAGAGAAACATCAATGTATGGTTGTCTTTCGTGCGTCCTCTGCTGGGAGTTGGTCTGCAGGGAACTGGCCTGCAACCCAGGCATGTGCCCTGACTGGGAATCCAACCGTGATCCTCTGGTTCGCAGGCCTGTGCTCATGATTTTTAAATATTTTGCTTATTTATTTAGAGGGGAAGGGAAGGAAAAAGAATGGGAGAGAAACATCAATGTGTGGTTGCCTCTCGCATGTCCCCTACTGGGGACCTGGCCTATAACCCAGGCATGTGCCCTGACTGGGAATTGAACCGGCGACCCTCTGCTTCACAGGCCCATGCTCAATCCACGGAGCCACACCAGCCAAGGTACACCTCTCAGATTTTAAACACCGTCACCTACATGGTGTCATTTCATCTTGGTTAGTCGGAACATGATACAGTCGTTAGAACAATTTCATGTGATTACACATTTTGAGGGAGGAAATTGGTGGCTCTTTTTATTAGGAAAATACCAAAAGGTGGGTCCCATGGTGGCAAGAGGTGTGAAAGGACAGCGCTGCTGCATGTGCGAATGTCCATTGCACATGAACTTGAGAGCGTGACCCTGGAGGCTGGTGATAAAGGGGGGACAGGGTCCAGATGACCTGGAGAGGGAGAAAGGTGGAGCAGAGCCTCTCTAGAGAGAGGGGAACTGCTTCAAACTGGCAGAGCTGGGGGAACCTAAGGGGGAAAGTGATCCTTGAGAAATTCTTGTTGAGAACCCCAGGATATTACGTGTGGTGCCCAGTTTTATTTCTAGCCTTATGCTCCGCTGTGGTCTCCTCTTTTACCCACACATATTTGGTCAGGTCTATTACACACAACAGCTTTGTGCCGGTGGGGCTTGGGGACGGAGGAGTCCCTGCCACCATGCGTGGAGGGGAGGGAGAGGACAGCAGGCAGAGAAGAGGACAGAACAAGCTAGACCCCATGCTCCAAGCCTTGCCAGGAGATGAGAGACCTAGACCCGTCAGAAGTCTTAGGATGGGCATTAGTCTTTCAGTCCATTTCAGTAGACAACTCATTCAACAGCCTGACCTCACAGACCCTCCCTTCATTCCCATTGACCTTGTTCTCTGGCCCACCTCAGTCATCACTCCCACAATCAGACCGCATGTCTGGTCATCAGTAATTGCTTCATCTCTCCTAAAGTTTTGATTTCAAACATCCTGATCCCTGGTTACCTTTATGTGTGCTTCCTGCTCACTTCCTGGAGCACTGCTGAGAGCCTTCGGGTTGCTCTTAAGCTCACCTCCAGCTCCAGCTCCTTCCATCCTGTTTTCCTGTTTTCCTTCCATCCATCTCCTTCCATCCTGTTTTCCTGGTAAAACTGCAGCCCACGCGAACTCCAGCTCTCCACCCAGCCCAGGCCTGTGCCTGGGAGCTGCAGGCTCCTGGGGCAAGTTGCCTGCCACCCCGATTGTTCTCGCTCTCCACTTATGGACTCAAACTCCAGGTGGGTCACATCAGTCTGGAGCCGATCAGGCAAAAAAGAAACTACTCCAGGTGTCTAAGACAGTGGGGATCCAGTACCATGAAGGGGTTCCATCAATACGGGATGGACCGAGATGTGAAATGGGCTTCACCCAAAGGTCCACCTCCTAATACCATCACGTTGGGAGTTACAATGTCAGCATATGCATTTCCTGAGGGGAGGGGGGGCAAACATCTAGTCTGTGGCACCATACATGTACCAGGTAGGGCAAAAGTAGGTTTACAGTTGTTGGTATGAAGAATGATACAATAATACATTTAAAATAATTCAAGAATAAACCCTGTGTTTCACATACTCACAACGGTAAGCCCACTTTTGCCCCGCCCTGTACAGTAGGGGATTTGGCAGGAGTCTGACCGTGTGCACTTGTGGGAGAAGGTTATTTCATCCTACGTGGCTGTTACTTCTGTCGCTGGGGCCTGAAGTCAGCTAGGCTGTCAGCTGGGAGGAGGAGATGGGAGGAACCGCAGCTGACTCAGACAGGCCTGCGCTCCGATGCGCATGCGCGTGCGGTGTGGCTGTTGTGCTGTGTGTGCGTGCTGGGTAAAGGGTGGGGAGGGGTATGTTTGGGGTACTGCCCACCAGTTGCTGTGGGGAAGGATTCTCTCCACCAGCCAGCTTGGCTGCTGCCCTCTGTCTTCAGGACACTCTATTCTCTGATGTGGGTGGGACCAGAGTCAGGGATGGAGAGAAAATAGAATCAGAGATGTGGGTTAGCAGTCGGATGGGGAAGGAAGAAAGAAGCATATTCATTTATAGTCTGCGGAGAGCCAACCAAGCATCGCTGTGGGAGACGGGGCCAGGCAGAAGGCTTCACTTTCCTAAATAGAACTCTGTTTTGACATTCTCCTTGCAGCTGTTTTCCCCACGCCTGTCTGTCTCGCCAAGTGCGCCCTTAAAAAGAAGCAGGATTTTAGCCTCGCACTGCGCCATCTGGTGGCGCCATGGAGAGGTACAGCGGTTCTGTACACACAGCCACGTCTCCCCCCAACTTACAGAGATGCCTTCTGTTCTGGGAGGAGTCTTGGAAACAAAAGCTCTTGGGAAGAAAGTGAGAGTGCAAAGAGCACTGGCTTGAAGCCAAATGTGGACTCTGGCTCTGTGTCTTATTAGCTGCACAATCTTGGGCAAGCAGGTTAATCTCTCCGTGTCTCACTTTCCTCGTGTAAAAAATACGGGTCACTAATATTGAGAGGATTTTGTGAGGGTTCATTATGATAAAACCTCAGAACACCACGTTATTTGGATTATGGTACCTCAGTACACATGTCTTCCTTTTTCCTTCATTCTTCCTTCTTGTATTTTCCACCCCTCACGTGATTTTGTAAAGAATTGAAGTTGTTACTGCTAAGGGCACTGCCTTTTTGACTTTACTTATTTTTTTTTAAGGAGAGGGAGTGAAACATCAATGTGTGGTTGCCTCTTGTGCACCCCCTACTGGGGACCTGGACCACAACCCAGGCAGGTGCCCTGACTGGAAATTGAACCAGCGACCCTTTGGTCTGCAGGAGGGCACTCAATCCACTGAGCCACACCAGCCAGGGCTGCCTTTTTGATTTTAGTGGTGGGGTCTGGGGTAAGGCATCTAGAAGTACCCGACCGGTGTGTTGGGAGAACAGGATGGGGTGGGTCAAGGGAGACCACCCAGGCTCTGCCCTTGCAGAAATCAAAGCTGGTGTCCTCAGGTATCACCTTGACTTATTTCAAAGGAGTCAGGGGCAGGAGGTGGCAGGCCCATTCACCTTTCGAGATCTCCTGTAAGCCTGTGAATACTGAGTCACTGCAACACCAGTTATGTAAATAATGCAAAGCAGACTAACATTCTGCATACGTGGAACATTTGCAGTTTGTGTTAAAGGTGAAGTGGAGGAGAGAGGAGAGTTGCATGTGGAGAAAAGATTCCAATCTATTTGAAAATAATGAAAATATTTTATCCAGAATTTAAAAAAATCTGGCAGGGTCTCTCCTTCCATCCCTGGGCTAAGGGCATGTGTCCATATTCGGCAGCCATACTCCCTCCCGGGGGCTGCCTCGGACACTAGTCTTGAAATACACGATTCAGCTGGGCTAGGGTCTCAACCTCAGACCTAGAAAATGCTCATCACACAGGAAAGAAGAATCAGGGGTGGATCCTAAGCCCCCTTGGATCCCAGCAGTCTTAAGATCGATGACCTTGACTATCTTTGGTGACCTGGGCCCTTCTTGCCATGCCCAGTGGACTCATTGACACTTCCAATGGAGTCAGTCCCTCCTTCTGTCTAATTCCTATCTCAGTAAATGGCACCATCATGAACCTCGTTGCTCAAGTCAGAAACCAGAACCTGGGATTCCTTAAGCCTTGCCTCTCCTGCCAGACACACCCAGGGCACCATGCCGGGTGCTCTCAGCCCTATCGCTCCGCTGAATCATCAGCCGCCCACTCCACCTGGGCTCCCCTGTGGCTGGCTGACTCCCTGTGGGGTATCGTGAGCACTGCCAGCCATACTGTGTCCCAGCTCCTGTCTGAAGGGCCACACTGCGGAGCAAGGGTTGATGTCAGGGGGGCCAAGGGATGTAACTTGGAAGACTGAGTTGTTACCTTGTAACTCAAGGTTGTTCCCGTGACTACTCAGGTGTGACGATGACCCCGAATGGGGTTTGGAGCAACTGTTTAATCAGGTTCACAGATTATGTGGGTCAGTAGGACACAGCTGGCTGCTGGAGTCTGAGGCCGGAGCTGGGAGACTCAACGGCTGAAAGCGACTGTGCACTAGAATCGTCTGAAAGTGTCTTCACTCACAGGCACAGCGGTTCACGCTGGCCGGGGGCTGGGACCAGCCAGCATGGTGGCCCTAGGGTAGCCGGTTGGCAGGCAGCCCAGGGCTCTAAGTGCAGTGTCCCAGCGAGCAGGCAGAGGCCGCATGGCCCGTCACTGCATCTGGGACCTCCTGGCTGTGAGCGAGGTATTAAGGCCAGTGCGGAGTCACAGGAGAGGGTGTAGTCCCACCTCACGATGGGAGAAATGTCTAAGAATTTGCAAATATGTTTACAAACTGTCCGGGGAAACTGCTCAGTAAGAGCTGGGCGATGGCAGATGAGTTCTCCTTTCCTCCCTTGGCGGGACCATTCTCAGGGGCGGTTTTTCCCAGTGGCTGGCAGGGCGAGGTGGGGGGTGCTCAGTGGTTCACTGTGTGTCCCCATCTAAGGCAGTGGTTCAGCAGGATGCTCCCCAACGTTGCTGCCTTGGTATCGCTCTGTTTAAATGAAGCATCAGATTTAAGCCCCGCCTCAGCTCCGCTGCCTCAGACAGCAGGGGCTTGGCTACCTTCCACAGCCAATCTGTCTCCACCTCCGACTGGTTTGCTCTTTCCAGTACCTTTCTTGTCCATTCACTTTTCTCTGCCCACAGACACTGCCCTCCCCGGGACCCCAGGCTGGGCCACCATCTCGTCTTGCCCACAACAGGCTTCCAATGGACCCATTTATATCCACACTGGTGCCCCTCATCAGTCCACTCTGAGGTCAGAGGGATCTTTTGGAAACCAATCTCATCACAAAGTCTCTGGCGGCTCCTCACTCTCACCGTGCAACAGGGCTTCTCTCCCTTTGCCACATCCTGGCCTCTACGCACTAGATACAAGCAACTCTCTATTGCCCAGGTGTGACAAGGAAGAATGTCTTGTCATTGCCAGCTGTCCCCAGGGGTTGGGGGGCTGCGGGGATAACTAAACCATCTTGGTCTCTGGTTGGTCTAAAGCACGCACACCCAGTGTGGCCCTGTGTGGGCGGGCCCTGGCTCATCAGACCCAGGGCTCTGTGCAGAAGCCACCCTGGACTTTTTTCAGAGTTCTATGACCATGCCATGGCCTTTCCCTTTCCAGGTCCTTTTACTGCTGTTCCTCAGCCCTAACCTCCCTTTCACCTGCCCACCCTGGTGCACACACCTACATGCTATTCATTCACCCAGCTAACACTGTGTTACCAGCCCTTGCCAGAGGCAGCAATTCTATGAAGGCTCTTGAGGGCCCCAGACTAGGCTGGTCCCCCGGTGCACGCTCCCATGGCCCTGGGACTTGTCCCTGACAGCACTCAGCACAGTGGAGGAGGATGCGCTGGCTTTATGCAGTCTTGCTAGCGCTGGTGATCACACCTCTGGAAACACCACCTGAGCGAGGCTGCTGCTGTCTGGCGGGGTCCTGACTCCCCGGGTTCAGCTTGGCGCTGGGCCTGTGGCTCATGCTCAGAGCGCTTGTTAATGAATGAACAAATAGTGCTTATACACGTCTTGTGAATACCTCCAGATTCCAGATTCCTTCCTTCCTGTGCTTTAGATTTTTCTCCGCCCTGGTGGAGCCGGCCCTCTTTGCTGTCCTACCAACCAAACGGTGTGCCTGACCCAGGAATCTCTGCGGACTCTGCCCAGCTCTCTGACCTGCTCCTTTGCAAACAGTTCGTGCAAAGTACTTTGCAGATCACTGTTTGATTTTACCAACCCCCGCTGGAAGCCTGAGGTGCATTAAAGATCAAAGTCCGAGATGGGACTTTTGATTCTTCAAAATATGTATCACAGAACGGAACCTTGCCCCTTGGCTGCTGTGTCCAGGAGACGGGACTCCTTCGGGCGTGTCTCACCACTCCCGCAGTCTCCAACGAGGATGCCACCTTGGAAGGGGCTTGTTTTGGACCCTTTCTTGCCGGAACGTGAGTCTCTGGGACAGTCTGTGTTTGGCTTGTGTCTAGTTTTGGGTGGGTCAGGTCTAAGGCTTAAATCCTGAGATTTTTACATTTAAGCATCCAGAGTTTGACGCCCCAATATGTCACAGGGCTCTTGCCAGAAAAGGCCACTCTGTCCATCTCTGAAACCCTGGTGTGTTTTAGGACATCCATTAGGTGTGGTTTTGGCCAACAGTGAACGAGCTTGTTCCAGTTCTGCTGCTTCTGAGGGGGCCTGTGGTAAGCCGGAGGAGGGAGCTGGGACCCAGAGGCCCCTGGGTCCCAGGGCCCCTGGGCCCCTGGCTGACGGGTTCTGAAGCTCCAGCTTCCAAAGGGTTGAATCCTGAGTTCCGGTCACCTGGGACCTACGCCCCCTAGTGGTTTGACAAGAAATAACCTCTGACGGAAAGGGCCAAGTGGAAGCCACAGCTCTGCTGGGGCCACTCAGGATCTTCCAGCTGCGAAGTGGGGTCCAGGTGAGAGGAGCTGGTGGGTCCTCCGAAAGAGGGTGGGCGGCGGCGTCCTGGAGGTGGGCGCAGAGAGGGTCAGTTGGAGCTGTTTGGGCTGGAACTCGGTCCCGGATGTGTTTGCCTAGGACCGCTGGAGACTGAGAGGGATAACCGGTAAGAAGGGATGAAACGGATACAAAATAATACTGAATGTAAATTAGTTGAAAAAAAATCAAGAATTCAAAAACTAAAAAGCGTTAAAGACTTTATCAAAGACAAACTAAAAGGATTGATTAAAACTTTTTAAAAAAGGGAAGAGGAGAGAAAACCAGGTATCCTGTGTTTGACATTCCTTGTCCCCTTGGTAAGGCGCAGGCCAGGACAGTCTCACGGTGTCACACCGGGTTTCCCTGGTGGGAGCTGGCGGGGTTTCCGGCGCCCCGTTCTGCTGCGTTCCTGTTCTGCAGGGCCTGGGCGGCCCAGGCGCGGTCCGCTCCGCGTTTCCCGGTGCCACGGGCGGCGTGCGGCCTTGCAAAGGCCGCTGCTGGCTGTGTCGGCCCAGACGCGGGCTTAGCGTCCGTTTCAAAGTCAGGGTTGCCGTTTACTGTTGGTTCGTCCTTAATCTGCTTTTGTGTTTTTCCATCAAGCAGGGATAGCTACCCCTTCCTTTAACCAGCCCCAGAGAGACGGGGAAACCACGGTACATCGCCCCTCCCCCGCCCCCCTTTTTTTAATCAGCCCGATCGCTCAATGCCGTCGCACACTGGGTTTTACTGTCCACATAGGACGCCAAAGAGAAACGCAGTGTTTTAGGTTCAGAGAAGGTAAGCCCTCCTTCGGTGGGCAGAAATCTCTCAGTACGGTCTCTGAGGCGGTCGCCGGGCACAGAGTCTTCAAATCCGAGCGATCTCTCGGTTAAACCGGTGTGTGTGTGTGTGTGTGTGTGTGTGTGTGTGTGTGTGTGTGTCAGAACGCCGCTGGCCGCTCTGACCGGAGAACCGCGGGTCTGGATACACCGTGCAGCCGCTGAGCTGCAAGCTCGGGTGGACCCAACGTGCGGCTAACCGAGACGCAGGGCCAGCCGCACGTGTCTCTGCTGGTACCTCCGAGCAGCCCTCGGCCCCAACGCAGCCTCCACTTCCCTCCCACGTCTATCTTCTCCTCCCTCTTCACCCCGCACCCCTGAAATTCCTCCTTGTGGAAGAAGCTTCCATCCTTTATCATTCTGCCTGGGCCTGGCTCGAAGGCCCACCAGGTCCCGGCCCTCCCAGCCTCACCTCTTCCCTCCTGCTGCTCCAGAACCTTCCGCTCTGCTGCTTCCCCCTCTCCTGGGCTCCACTGATGTCGCTTTGGCTTCCATGGGCTCTTCCATCTCCAACCTCACACCACACGGGTGTGCCACAACCTTTCCTCTTTGGGAGGCAGTGAGATGGGGCGAGGAGACAAGCTCCCGAAGTTCTCTGGGGTTGTTTCCTTATCTGGAAAATAGGAACAGTTTGCAATTCATAGGAGAGCTGCCCGAGTTACCCGAGGCCGTGTATGTCTGGCCAGTGTGCAGTAGATGCTCGTGATGGATCCTGGAGGAGACCTGGAAATGCTCACGGTCTCATCACGGCAGGTGAGGGAGCCGTGAGGGCCACACCGAGAAATCCTGGATAGGATGGCAGTTCTCCACCTCGGCTGAAATCAGAAATGCTGCGTGTGGGGGGAGCCTGGCATCTGTACTTTAAGTGAGTGACTTCAGTGTGTAGCCAGGGAAGAGCAAAGGCTGTGGAATCAGCAGGACTTGACTACACTGACTTCGAAAAAGTCGCTCTAACCTCTGAGCCTCAGTTTCTCTCTCTGAACAACGGGAATAAAAGGTGTACGCCATTGTTTGATTATGCAGATTAGCTGAGATAGTTCTGTGCAGTGGTGGGTCCAGAGCCTGGCCCAGGGTTCAGACTTTCCCTTGTGTTGCCTGGAATTGGGAGCTGGCAGGGGGTGTGGACAGCAGAGGCCCCCTGGCCCTGTCCTGGCCCCAGGCCCCTCCAGAGTGCTTGGTCCCCTGGGCTCAGGGAGGCTCTGTCCTCTGGGCTCAGGGCACTCCCATCTCTGGCTGCTCCGGTCCCAGGAAGCTGATGAATGTAGCTCTGAGCACAGCCCCCAGGGAACCTGGCCTCACCCCACGGGGCAGGGAGTTCACACCCACCACCTTGTTTTAAAGTACTTAATTTGCAACACTACTGAGTTAAAAAAGTTATTGGGCTGGCCAAAAAGTCTGTCTAGTTTTTTCCATACAATAAAAGACACACTTTTCATTTTTACCAATAACTTTATTGATTTGGCTATTTTGAGTATAGTGGTTATCACCCATGTGGTATAATGTTAATTGTTCTCAATTGATGTTTCAGTTTCATCTCTCTCGACTTCAACTGGTCCACCCAACCGTGGAGCATCATCCGGAGAGAAATCTCCAGCGTGAAACTACACAAACCACATTCGACACGTTGGATCAGTCACAGCACATTCTCCATACACTGTACAAATCTTTTTTGTTTTTAGCTTTCTTGAAATAACCAAGCATGAGCATAATAAGCCAAAAATGTTGCATATTTTCTTCCATCTTCACTGTTATAATGGCTGCACAAAAATTCACCAATTTGGACAAGTTTTTTAAAGGCACACCCATACGGCAGCTGTCCCAGTACAATCTAACAAAATTGTTTCAAACGAAGTTAAAGACACCCACGTGCTACTAGAGCCATCGTACAGGAAAAAGCAAGTGAACTTTTTGGCTGACCCAGGAAAAGGAAGAGGCAAACCAAGAGTGTTACCTCCTTTAGTTGCTGCCTGAGTGAGTGCCATACTCGCGTGTGACCTGCCAGGTCACAATTTGTTTGCGGGGACAAGCTGGAGACACAGGTGCCAGTTAGAATGTTGTTGGTGTGAGGCCATGTCTGAGGTCTGAGTGTTCAGCTTACAAGTCCCCTTTTGGGACGTCAGTGTATAGTTGGTGAGTGTGAGAGTGTTTGTGTGAACACATGAGTGTGCAAGTGCGCATGGGGGTATACGAGTGTGGTATGTACGAGTGTGGTTTTGAATGAGAATATTTTGCGTATGTGGGTTTATGAGTGTGTGTGGGTGTGTGCACGAAGGTGTGAAATCCGTGTGTGGCTGTGTGTGTGGGGAGGGCTGGCTGCCATGCTCACCATGGTCGACAATGAGGATTTCTGATCCTCCTCACCAGGCCTAGATTCTGCTGGACCCCCCCCACGCTCCCCTGAGCCCTCCGTAAACTGAAGACAACTCAGCTGAGACCTTCTGTTACTGTCAAACGCCCTTTTGAAGCGATTCTATGCTCTGCTTTCATTCTTCTGGGAAATCTTCACAGTCTTAGAAATTGTAAGGCGTTCTGTTCTGCAGAGGGGCCTTCTCAACAGATGGATCCTGTAGACCCCCCCCCCCCCCCCCCCCCCNCAGATGGATCCTGTAGCCCCCCCCCCCCCGCGCCGCCCCGGGCAGGAGGGGCGTGGCCGAGAGACCCGGGCCAGGTTCCGGGCTATCTGCGTCCCTCGCACTCTGCCCTTGACTCATCAGAGGAACCCCAGACGGCCAGCAGCATTACCTCTCCCTGAGAAGACACGCCCAGGGCCGTTTACGGGCTCGCTCAGTGCTGCCCAACGCTGCGAGTCCCGGTGACCGGCTCCAAGCCTGCGCTGTTTTTACTGCGCGCCCCGGGGCTCACCTCTTTTTCCTCTCCTTTCTGCCCTTTTTTCTCTGTCTCCGAGCCTTGATGGGACATTCCATGGGCAGGAATGTCACTCAGTGTCACTACCTGAGGCTCAGTGTAACCTGGCTGTGACCCTCTGCCCTTGGCCCCCTGTAGCTTGGGTTTCCGCACCCATGTTTCTGAAGGGGGAGAAAATATGCTGCTGGGCTGCTGCGGTGTTTTTTCTCTAAAGTTTTGCAAAATGTAGGTTGGGTGTAATTTTCAATTTGGTTTATCTGAGCTTTGTTTACCCCCTGCTGTGTTGTTAGGGGGCTCTTCCAGGCCCATGGAGAGTGAATATTAAAGTCTACAGCAGGAATGTCAAACTCATGTTCGCCTGGGGCCACATCAGCCTTGAGGCTGCCTTCAAAGGGCCAAATGGAATTTTAGGACTGTATAAACGTAACTACTCCTTAACTAGGGGCAAGGAGCTCGACGCTGTTGCTGGGTAGAAACAAGGTGCTGGGAGGGATAAAACAAGGTAGGGGCCGGATTCGGCCCGTGTGCCACCTGTGCTCCGGAGCCATGCCACCCTGAAGGCACCCGATCTTGTCAGGGCGAATGCGATGGTCATCAGTCTCCGTGATCACTGTGATTATTCGTGGGTGTCCTGGGGGACGGGCGCTGTCCACTGCAGGGACAGCCGAAAGTAGAGGACAAACTTGCCCATTTTGGAGGGTTAGGGGTAGGACAGAGAGAGATGAGGCCGAGGGTAGTTTGGGGGGACATTGGCCTGAGAAAGAACGTGTCTATAGTTAAATGTATCACCTCTTTTCATCTTATTTTACACAGAAATAATTTCATTTAGAGCTTATATTTCATGACAACAGCTCCGCCGCACAATCGGGAGTTTTTTTGTGTTTGTTTTCTCTGTGGCCGAACCGTGGCTTCTCTGTTTTGCCTTAGCCAGAGTGCAACTTTGGGAACAAGCAGTGATTAAACTAACAAGCTAAACTCTCAGAAATGCTTACACGTTTGTTTTGAATTTATATAGGTAATATACTTATTTTAAAAACACTTTACAGTAATTAGCAATATTCTGCTTATTTTCCTTACAAAAATGTGAAGAACAGGACACAGCCCAGGAGGGTCTTCACGTATGACCATCGGGGCGAGTGGTTTCCCCTTCGGTCCATCGGTCCATCGGGGAAAAAGTCCGGAGAAACCCGGCTGGTGAGGCTCTTTTTCCTGATGTTTTTGCCGATGCCATGGCAACGTTTCAACCGTGCAGTCATCCAGGGGTTTTGTCACCGCGTGAGGTGCTTAACATTAATTATCCAAGCTCCGTTGTTGTACCCCTTCCTAGAGGCAGAAACTAGCTACACTTTCAGAACGCACAGGGCGTGGGACTTCAAAGCACTTGGGGCACTTTATTTTTGGTTCTGTCATCTCTTAGGGCCTGGGTTTGGGGACTGGCTGGCATTGGTGGGAGGAGTCAGTAGGGAATCTCAGGAAAGTGGAAAGGCAGCGATTCATTGGGGAGACACGAAGGTTGCTCGGGAGTTGTCTGTTTTTTAAAGAAAAACTAGCTCTCTAGTAGGGATGTGCCCAAGGTTCTCAAAACAGGAGTTATGAACACCCAAAGGTTTCAGCTGTGAGGCAGGGGCTGCGTTCCCCTGCTCACTTCTTCCGTCGGGCCATTCCATGTTCTCGGAACCGTCTGCTCACTTGGAGAGCTTCTGCCCCCCACAGGCCCAGCCCAGGCCTCCCCATCTGGCCTGCCATTTAGGCAGTTCTTTTAGTTGAAGGGGGTGTGGGTTCAGGGCAGCTGGCTTGCGGTTTGGGATCTCTGCTGTGTACTGAAGGCCAAAGCCGTTCAGTCAAGGACACGAGAAAGTTTGGGTGTGGCTTTGCACTTCTAGGATTTGTCTTCTTGCCTAGTTTTAGTCTGCCTGTGGTTTCAGGGACGAATCACAGCAGGGGAACCTGAAGAGACCAACGGGGCATTGTACAAAGGCCTGGTTTACAGGTATTGGTAAATGGATCTTGGCATTCTGCATTCCCTCCTTGTGAAAAACAAGGTAACAGGCCCCGAGTGGAGTCTCTTAGGCTGAGAAGCCACACCCGACGTAATTATGGCTTCGGCTCCAGTCCGTCGGAAGTGCCTGTTCGGCACCAGGTCGCAAACCCACCGGATGAACCCCTGCCGGCCCCTACGGGAAAGTGACTTTGCAATAACTGTTTTTTTAATCTGGTCTGACTTCCCTGTTCCTGCTCCTTCTGCTTACAAAATCTTTCATTTTGTACAGCTCCTCAGAGGTCCTCTCTATCTACCAGATGGTGTTTTGCCCGATTCACGAATGGCCAAATAAAGCCAATAAGATCTTCAAAATTTACCCAGTTATCATTTCCTAGCACTATACATGTATGTTTCTTGGGATTTTCCTTTGAACTGGTTAAAATGTCATACTGCTTCCCTCATTAATGAGTTCAATAAAATCTTTGATGTGTTTCACTTTGTATTTGCCCAAGAGGCCTGATTTTTGCTTTTTCACAAATATCGTTTAACATTAGGTATCTACTATGCTAAGTACTTCCCCAGGTACTTTATGCACTTATTTAACAAACACACAGCACACAGCTTTAGTTGCCGTGTGCTGTTGTAAGTGCTTTATAATAAATGTTAACTAACTCAACCCTCATAACAGCCTGTTTCATTTCATCCTCCCTTCAGCCCCCATCAGCAGGTCTTGACAAGCCGAGGCTTCCGCCCAAGGAGGTGGGACATTCAGGGTCTCAACCGAGAGCTCCGGTGCCGACCTGTGTGAGACTGAGACACGCTGGCCCTCCTGAGGGTCTGGGGCTCCCTCTCAGCGTGCTGAGTCAAAGAAGGAAGGGACCCCAACTTTGTTTTGAGGGAAGCTGCATCTTTAAAGAGCAAGACTCGTTGACAGAGGTGAGCAGTGTTGATGAATGGGCTCCCGGGACACCCCCAGGTGCAGAGGGACCCACCCTGCAACTGGCTGCTCCCATAGCGA
Organism: Sturnira hondurensis; assembly: GCF_014824575.4. Taxonomy (NCBI): domain Eukaryota; kingdom Metazoa; phylum Chordata; class Mammalia; order Chiroptera; family Phyllostomidae; genus Sturnira; species Sturnira hondurensis. The sequence goes on along the minus strand of NW_028082759.1, from coordinate 17,884,861 downwards.
AGGGGCCCTGCAGCGCCCTGAGCACTGTGTCTCCCACCAAGGTCAGCTTGGAATACGGCTCCACTTCTTTCCTCCTGGGCCTCTCCCTTCTCACAACTTCTAACCTTGTGGTACATACAAACTTACAGTTACAGAATCTGTAACTCACGGAGGGTGGAGGGGGGGGCAACGTGCAACACGGTGACTGCAGGTAACAATGTAGTGTCCTGTGTTTGAAAGTTGTATCACAAGGAAAAAAATGTAAAACTCTGTGAGGTAATGAATGTTAACTACATTTATTGGGGCGATCATTTTGTTATAGATACAAATGTTGAATCAGGTGGTAGACCTGAAATGAATACAGTGTTTTATGTTAGTCATATCTCAAAAAAACCCCAACCCTGTGGCCCCCATGATCAGGACAGTGTCTGGGTGACTGCCGGGGGCCGGGCACGGGGAGGGGGCCCAGATGGGGTGTGCTGGACCAGGGTTCAAAGCCTGGGTCTGCTATTTACTGGGGACTAGAGTTAGGATCTCTTTAAATTAGATAAACATTTAAATCTCAGTGGGATTAAATACATGCTTTTCAATCTTTTATTTTTCTACAGGAGGGGAGAAAGGTCTCAGCAAGGCCTTGGAGCTGGGGGTGGGGGGTGGGAAGGGAGGGAAAATTGTTTTACAGCAAGTGCTTTTGCTGGAGGCGACTTGGGCATGGGGGGGAGGGTGGGGGAGGGTGGGCAAGCCGAGGTCAGGAAGCGACTCGGGGTCAGATGAAGACCTTTGACTGGCAGCCCAGAGCTGCCAGCTTTCCTGATTCCTGTTCCTGTTCCAGAGCAAAGGTAACTCAGCCGCTGGAAGCATCTTTTTTTTTTTCTCTCTCTTCGCTGGCTTTGTTTGTCTTATAAGAAAGGTCGCAAAAGCGCCCGGGTCATCTTCCCCTTATTTCCGCAACTAGTTCCGTGGAGCAGAACGTTCCCTGGGGAAGATGGCTGAGAACTGGATCTGGCTGGCTGCTGTGTCTGTCCTCTCTGTCTGTCAGCAAGGTGGGCGCCGGGGCACTGCGTGTGCGCGTGTGTGTGTGCGCGCGTGTGTGTGCGCGCGCGTGTGTGTGTGCGTGTGTGTTTGCGCGCGCGGCAGAGGGAAGGGAGGGCCGGTATTCGGGTTTCATACTTACTTGCTGGTGGCCCTGGCTGCTCAGAAGACCGGAAGGCCGTGGGCCCCTCGGGTCATCAGCACCTCCCTCCTTCCCTGGGGGAAGGCGGAGATTTGCACCCTTGCAGGGGTTAGTTCCCACCTGTGGTCCCAGCCCTCGGCCCAGGTCAGTGAGCCTTCGGAGTGTGCTAACCTGGGGAGAGTGGCTCAAAGCGTTGATCACGAGTGCAACATTGTGCCTGCCTTGGACGCCGGCGGTGCTTTCTAAAACACTGATCTCTTCATTAATGCATTTTTTTAGATAAACTGCTTAAGGCAGGTGATTATCAGGTTAGAAAAAATTTCCTGCAGAAATATGAGCTTCGGATTAAGTACTGAATTCTGCATTTTAAAGCCCCTTTGCACCAGAATTATTCCGTATCTCAGTTGCCTGGCTAAATAAAGGGCTTTTCCTCCGAGGGGAACACATTTGCTCAGTTTGTGGTCTGCTACCTGCGAAATGGGGCAGAGAGTCTGAGCGCTGGTGGGCAAGACCTCACACCGAGTGCACACATTTCTTCTCTCTCCAAATGTGTTTTACCTGGACTCGGGGCAGGGTGCGCACTGCAAGGAGGCACGGCGGCCGAGGGTAAAGTCCAGAGTGCACCCACCCTCAGTGTCTTGCAGAGTCTGTCCGTTTGTGGATCTATGAAAATATCACACCTTAAGACACACAATTTGTGGCTTGAGTCACAGCCATTTGTGGGGAAGAGCAGGAAGTTTGTGACTGACCCCAGAAGCACACAGACCTGCACAAAGGCACAGCCACCCCTGGTCCCTGCAGAGAGCACAGGGGCTGGGCCCTGGGTACCCCTGGGCGGCAGAGCCTGTGCCACCCTCCTGGGGAGGGTTCTGTGGCTGGTGGGGCCAGGGACAGTGTGAATTTCGGCCAGAAGGTCAGGCAGCTGGTGGAATGACATGAGTGAGAGTGGGAGGACAGAGAGGAGGCTGGGCCAGGGGTGACTAGGGGTGGACAGGGAATTTTAAAAAAATTTTAGTTATTGAGCGTGGGCCTGTGTGCTAACCACACGGTTGCGGTTCGATTCCCAGTCAGGGCACATGCCTGGGTTGCAGGCCAGTTCCCAGCAGGGGACTCACGAGAAGCAATCATACATTGATATTTCTCTCCCTTTCTCCTTCCCTTCCCCTCTAAAGATAAAGAAATAAAATCTTTTTTAAAATTATTTACTTATTTATTTTAGAGGAGAAGGGAGAGAGAAAGAGGGAGAGAAATATCAATGGGCGGTTGTCTATCATGTCGCCCCCTACTGGGGACCTGACTTGGCCAGCAACCCAGGCATGTGCCCTGGCTGGGAATCAAACCAGCGACCCTTTGGTTCGTGGTCAGTGCTCAATCCACTGAGCCACAGCAGGCAGGGCTTTCTCTCTCTCTCTTTCTCTTTTTCTTTTAAGTTTTATTTGGGAATGTTTGAGGAGAGATGGAGAGAGGGAGAGAGAATGAACTGCTGTATTTTGCTGTGTGTAATTTGCACCTTTTTGCCCACATTTTTTGAGGGGAAAATAAGGATGTGCATTATACATGGGTTTAATGATTGCATACCATGGGTATAATAACCCTGTGTATAACGCACACGGAAACGTGGGTGTGCATTACACACGACAAAACCCATTGGTTGGCACTAAGAACCAGAATTTGCTGGGGGTTATGGAGTCAGGACACCATGTGTCATAGGGGAAGCAGCTCTGGTTTTGAAGACAATCTTGAATTTGTCCAGTTCAGCCACTAACCCGTTGGGCGTCCCTGGCCAGGATCCTGTGCCCTTCAATGTCCTCATCAGAAAGGGTTAAACAGGACACTGGGCAGGGCACATGCGCACCAGGGTGCTTGGCCCAGGGTAGATGCTCGGAGGGGTCTGCCCCGTGCTCGCTGCTTCCCTGCAGAGAGTGGTCCTGGGTGGAGCTGCACCCGGGGGAGAGGCGAGCAGGGTGCAGGGTCCCCCTCAGCATCCCCAGCAGACGGTCCCTCTGGAGACAGCTAGGAAGAGAAGCAAGACAGGCAAAGCAAAAGGAGACAATTCTTGAGTCATGGTTGGTAAACTCATAGGAAGGAAAAGAAAATGGAAGCTCTCCAGTGACAGGAGTGAAACAGCCTTTCTGTCCTCACTCTCTCATTCCAGTGGTAGCTGTGGTCTCACTGCGGCGCCTGAGCTGAGAACAAAGAGGGGCTTCCACCCCTTGAGGCTTTGCTGGCCCCACTGTGTCCTCCTTCCCGGGGCTGGGGGTGGCAGGTGGCTGGCACTGTGCAACATCAGCATATCTCTATGAACTATTGCCACACCCCAGTGTTTGAGGGGACAAACCTTAGCAAATGCAATATTTGTCTATGAACTGTTGCCGTACCCCAAGGCAGAGCCGGCCACATGCAATGCACAACCTGGAGGAAGACTTGCAAAGCCTCCCCTCCTCACAGCCTCCCTCTGAAGCTGCAGGCCCTTGCACCATTGCTAACGCATAATCTCGGAGCACACAGCTCAGCAGTGGTGAGAGCCGGACGGCCAAGTCCCAATTGTCCCCTCAGTAGACAGATCTCCTTTTTGGCTCCTATGAGCCACTGGCCTCTCCAGATTTATGTTGCCTCGAAAGGTTTTCTTTTGAAGATTTTATTTATTTCTTTTTAGAAAGAGGGGAAGGGAGGGAGAAAAAGAAGGTAGAGAGACATCGATTGGTTGTCTCTTGTGAATGCCCCCACTGGGGACCGAAACTTCAACCCAGGCAGGTGCTGTGACAGAATCAACAGGCGCCCGTTGGCTTTGTGGGACCACACCCAACAAACTGAGCCACACCCAACAGGGCTCCCAGTTTCCTGATCTTTGCTCTGCTGTCTCAGGCTTCAGTGGGGTGGCTCTAGTCTGAATGGGAGAGGCTTCAGTGGTGACCCTTTACACACTGTGACGCTCAGCTCCAGCTTTTACACCCCACACAACAGTTTCTTAGCAGCAGAGGGGAGTCAAGGGGAAGGGAGGTGTCCTGGTGGGAGAGCCCTTCCTAAACCAGGGTCACTGAGGATTCACCTCTTGTCGGAGGGGAGAAAAGAGCATCACGCTTCCAGAGGAAACACATCACCCTTAACTCCCTAACAATGAACAACTGCACCTGCAAACCGGGGGTGGAGAAGGAAACTCTTGTTGAAACATTAGCAAATAGAAAACAGATACTGAAGAACTAAAATAAGGGAGACCAGCATATTATTGGGGAGAACTGGTAAGAAATTGAAACTGGAAGAAACAATCTGAAGGAACATAAGAGACCGCAAAAGTTAATTATAGGGTTAAAAGAGGGACACAGGGCAGGAACTGAGAACTACTGAGAGAGAATGAGGCTCACAGAATTAGCCATAAGCTACGTGGGCATTTGAGCATCTTCTGCACCTTCCAGGCAGCCAATGAAGAGGCAGATCATAATAATTTATAACAGGGAAACTGAGTCAGGCAGGGAGCCATCATCCGCAGAAATTTCTTGTAATGCTCCCCACCTCCGCCCCATACCCCCACCCTCACTCTGCCTCTGACCCTCCTTATCTCCAGGCAGCCAGTGGTCTGCTCTCTGTCACTATAGGTTCACTTGCATTTTTGAGAGTTTATTATGGATGAAATCACACAGTGTTAGCCTTTTACTTGGTCTTGCTTCTTCCACGTAGCATCGTTATTTTATGATCCATCCACGTTGTTCCCTGGGGCAATAGTTCATTCCTTTTACGGTTGAGCGCATCCTATTGAATTTACACACACAGATGGCATCCTTTGTTCACCCACTCTCTTCTTGACACACATTTGTGTTAGCCAGCGTTCTCCAGAGAAACAAACTACAGACTACAAACTACAAACTACACACACACACACACACACACACTGCATTTATTTTAAGAAATCATGCTGGTTTATGATGATTGAACCTTGCCAGGTTCATGCTGGCAAGTCTACCATTTGCAGGGTGAGCTGGAAGGCTGGAGATTCCAGGAGGAGGTGATTCCAGGAGGAGGAGGTGCTGCCACCTTGAGTCTGAAGGCAGTATGGAGGCAGAGCTCCTTCCTCTTTGAGGACCTCATTGTTTTCTGGTAATGCCTTCTACTGATTGGATGAGGCCCACCCACTGTAAGGAGTATAATCTGCTTTACTCAAAGCCCCCCCCATGTAAATGTTAATCACATCTAACAAACACCTCCACAGAAGCATCTAGACTGATGAGTAACCAAACAACTGAGCACTGGGGCCTCGCTTAGCTGAGACATAAAATTAACCGTCAGAGCTGTTCCTAATTTGAGGCGATTATAAACAAAGCTGCTGTGAACGCCCACGTACAAGTCTTTGTGAGGACATACCTGAGAGTGGAACGGCCAAATCACGTTGTCTCTGGACTCCTGACTGAACACCCCCCCCTAGTGGTTTGTTGTTCCAAGTAGTCCTGCCATCCCACATCCCCGCCAGCAGCGGGTGAGAGTCCCAGTTGCTCCTCTCTCCTCACTTGTCTGTCGTTTTATTTTTACTTATTTATTTTAAAACATTTTATTTACTTATTTTTAGAGAGAGGGGAAGAGAACGAGAAAGAGTGGGAGAGAAACATCAATGCGTGGTTGCCTCTCATGTGTCCCCTGCTGGGGACCTGGCCTGCAACCCAGGCATGTGCCCTGACTGGGAATTGAACCGGCGACCCTTTGCTTCACAGGCCTGTGCTCAATCCACTGAGTGACACCAGCTTGGGCTGTCTGTCATTTCAAATGGGCATGACCTGTCTCTTTAATTTTAGACATTTTAATAGGTTTGTAGTGGTATCGAATTGTGGTTGAAATATGCATTTTATTAATGAATAGTAATGTGCCAGATTGTTAACATTAATTCCCCTTTACTCGCAGGTTATTTTGCTGCACAGGTAGGAAAAGCAAGATTAAAATACAAAGTCATGCCCCCGGCGATCTCTGGGTCCCCCGAGTTTGAGAGAGTATTTCGTGCACAGTGAGTAATGTCTCTTCAACGGCTCAGGGGTCTGGGCTGGCCATACGCTCATACTTCTTTTATTGACTTATTTGTTTGTTTATTATTGTTCAGTTACAGTGGTCCCAGTTTCCCCCCATTGATCTCCCCTGCCCGGCCCACCCCCCACTCCCATAGTCAGTCCCCACCCTGCCGTCTATCTCTGTGGGTCCTTTCTTTACGCACCTTATTTCACACCCTTCTGATGGGGGGAAAGATGTGCAGAGAAGACATAACCACTCTGCCTGGCCAGAACCCTACTCAGGGTGCTTGAAGCCTGAGATGCCCAGTGCCTTGAGTGTCTACCCCTAAAGTGTCTACGCCTTTACTACAGATTCAGAGGGTGCATTTACAAAAAGGCTGGGTCTTCGGATGGACTGCTCTGTCTCTAAGCAGGGTGGTTTGCTCCAAGAACCCTGTGAGTTAGGTAGCCTCAAGCTGAATTAGTTATGCTGTCAGTTTTCTATCTTTATTTCCTCCTCTCCACTTCAAAGCAGGGTGGGTTGCTGCTATCCTCTGCCCAGGAGCCGTTTCCTCAAATCGGAAAACTGTGAGGATGAGACAGCTGTTATTAAACAGTGTTCCTTACGTTTTGGGTCACTTTATTTTTACAACGCCTAACTAGCCCAAGTTGCCAGCCCAGGGCCCCTTCTGCAAAGTCCCCATTCAATTCCTCTTCCTTTCCTGCAGGGGGGGCCCTTGAGATCACTCTCTCTCTAGAGTTTTGCAGAATACTTTTGCCAGAATATCTTTTTTTTTCAGTTGTGAAAATAGCAACTACAATTTCACTAAGGGTCATTCCTTTATGATTTTGCTTGGCTTAGAAACTTCTATCAGGTCTAATTGGAGCACCTTGCTCCCTTTAGATTAAAAGCTTTTTCTATAAAAAGTAGACCCAAGTTATAAATTGATCTTGCTGTGATTTAACTATGTTTCCTCGGATTCTATCCGCTGGAAGAGAGAGGCGTAGCTGTTGGCCTCCCTCTGCTTCATGTACTTGAGAACCGTTGGTAAGTGTCTTTCATGGTCTGTATTTTGAGACTAGTTAGCTCTAGTCCTTTAGCTGTCTTTCTCCAATCATGAAAATTTTGGTCATTATTTTTAGACTAAAATTTTCCACTTCATTTCCAAGCCTGGGACCTAGAAGTGTGTGTAGTATTCCAACAAGGGTTTCATGGTTCTGAGTCAGAGAGGAATCGTCCCTTCCTTAATTTTTGTTAATGTACCCTTGTTTGCTTTATGCTGAATCGTTCATCTCCTGTTCCAGCATGAACCTGCCACAAGGCCCAGGTAAACCCGGTCATCTCAATTCTGAGTGCTCTCTAGTAACATCACCTTCTTCTTACTCTAGGGTAGTTCTGTAATTGTTTTTTGCCATTCACTAGGTTTTTCTAGTCCTCTTCGAGTCCTACTTCTGAAATTTAGGATTTAAAAGTAGTGACCTTATTGCCTACCTAAAAACTACAGAGAAAAGGAAAATTTACAAAGATAGTACTTTTTCAAACATTCTGCCATGCTAGGATTATGGAAATGTGGGTCACTGGATTTTGTATAAGGACAAAAAAGTGAAGGGAGAGAGGCAGTAACCTCACCTCCACGTTTTTTACACCCACCCACCCACCGGGGACGTCAGCTGAGAGCACAGCAGGCGCTTACCCACTCCGTTACGAAGGGCAAGGGTCTCCAGGAGGAGAGAGGGACTGGGCGTGGCCTGGGCGTGGCGAGTCCCTCCGACTCCAGCACCCTGCCCCACACACCCCTGACCCGGGGCCTTAAAACGTTCCTTCTCTGTTAAATGGGAATGAAGTGTGCTCATTCATGTACTTTGAGAGCTTTCAGGGAAATTATTTAAAGACCATTTTTCTGATGTGCTGAGTGACTTAAGTGGAAGGCGATGGCTGTGAGGGAACTGCGGGAAGAAACCATTCAATATGATTGGAGTTGTTTTTCTGGGTTCTTTAGGTAAGATACAGAATCCTTTTTAGGTTGAGATTTATGACTGCCCCTTGGTCTTTCTTTCGGAAAAGAGCTCCGATTCAATTCTGCTTCTGGAAACTCACACGTAGGACAGTGGTCCCTGGCCCTGCCCTGAGGCGTGAACAATGTTTGGGTTGTACCTCAAAAGACTCATTTTACCTGTGAGGATCTTTGAAGCTCGTCATGTAAATTCTTGCATTATTTTTGTAAAAAGAGAATACACATCTTACCTCTACAGTAAAACTCAATACTTTGGAATAGGGTTTTCTCGTAAAGTAACTCATGTCTTTATTTTTTCCTGCAGGCAAAACTGTGTGGAGTTTTACCCCGTATTCTTACTTACGCTGTGGATGGCTGGATGGTATTTCAACCAAGGTAATTTAAAAATACAGTCGACTCGCTGGGGCAAAGACTGGGGTCCTTGGAGCTGTTTAGGAGCACACACAACCACAGTCTATGCATCCTGGAAATGGTTTTGAATACAAAAAGCAGCGTCTCTGTTCATCAAAGAGCACTGTGCTGCAGATAGTCTAACTTTGCTTCGCTCTAATTTAACTCGATAATTTTTTAAAATTATCTCTTATTGATTGTGGACTGGCTGTGACCACCACCCAGTACCCACCACTCCCTTAGGTAATCCCCCCAACCACTGTTCATATCCATGGGTCATGCATGTAAGTTCTTTGGCTACTCCGTTTCCTGTACTGTACTTTATATTCCCATGACTGTTCTGTAACTACCTATTTGTCCTTCTTAGTCCCCTCACCTCTTCACCCATTTTCCATACCCACTGCCTATCTGACAACCTTCCCGTAACTAACTTCTTTTATCTTGCTTTTAAGATTCTCTCTGTATCTTTAACCTTTGGCCTTTTCATGATGATGTGTCTTAGATTGGGCCTCTTTGCATCCATCATAATTGAGACTCTCCATGCTCCCTGGACCTGCATGTCTATTTCCTTCACCAAAGTAGGGAAGTTTTCTTTCACTATTTTTTTCCGGTAGATTTCCAATTTCTTTCTCTTCCTTTCCTCCTTCTGGCACCCCTATGAGGTGAATGTTGGACTGCTTAAAGTTGTTCCAGAGGCTGTTTATGCTATCCTCATTTTTTTTTTTTGATTCTTGTCGTTCTACTTAGTTGTTTTTGCTTCCCTATGTTCCAAATCATTGATTTGATTGTTGGCTTCATCCAATCTACTGTTGTTTCCCTGTAAATTGTTCTTTATTTAATCCTTCATTTCTGACTGGGTCTTTTTTATGCTGCTGAGGTCCTCAGTAAGTTTTTTGAGCATCCTTATAAACAGTGTTTTGAACTCTGCATCTGATAGATTGCTTATCTCCATTTCATTTAGCTCTTTGGAGTTTTGACCTGTTTTATTTGGGCCATGTTTCTTTGTCTCTTCTTTTTGGCAGCCTCCTTGTGTTCATTTCTCTGTATTACGTAGAGCTGCTTTGACTCCGTGTCTTGGTAGTGTGGCCTAATGTAGTAGGTGCCCTGAAGGGTCCAGTGGCACAGCCTCCCCTATCACCTCCAGGCGAACCCTTTGTGTGAGCTGAGTACAGCCTCCTGTTTTAGTTGTTCCTTTGTTACTGTTGGCAGATTAATGGGAGGGATTTACCCAGGCCAGTCAGCTGCAAGGGCCACTGATTGTGACCAGTGGCCACCAGTCTCCACCCTCTGTGGAGGATCAGCTGTGCAGGGGCAGGGTGGTAGTGCTCCGACCTGGTCTGTAGCTGTGCACTGGGTGTGTTGGCCCTGGGGTTTCCCAGGTGTTTCAGGCCAAGGTCAGCTTCCACCTGTGTTTCCCTTAGGGCACCCTATCTGAGCTGTAAAGCAATCTGAGATGGCTGATACTTGTGCTAGGCTTGGAGATTCCCAGGTGAAGCCAAGCCGTGACTCTAATCTGGCTGCTGCCAGGGCTCACTAAAGCCAGCTGTTGCCTGTTTGATAGGATTTGGGAGCTAAGACCAGCCATTCTCTCGGAAAAGCAGCGTGGGTGGGCCCATAAATTGGGTGGGGTGGAGCCTTTGTGGATCTCCAAGGTCAGTCACACAGTGTTCGCCAGGTCGATGGAGCCTCTGATGTGGCACCAGCCTGCTGGCTCTGTGGTGGGAGGGCTCAGAGAAAGGACAATGGCTACTGCTCACTCCGATGCCAGACACTTCGGTGTGTGCGCCACTGGCGGCCTTCAAGCTGCCACCCCGGTGCTGGAGCTCAGAGGGAGTGAGTCTGAGTAGGTGAGTCTTGTGTGGGTTTCCCCAGAGAAACTGCTTAGGGCGCCAGCAGCCTCCTCTCTGCGGGTTTTTGCAGCCAGAAGTTGTAGGAACTTATCTTCCTGGCACTGGAACCCTGGACTGGGGGTGGTCTGGGACTCCTCGCTCTCAAGATATACCTCCCGACGTTTTATCCGTGTGGGTGTGGGGCCAGCCTGTTCCGAATTCACGCCCCTCCCACCAGTCTGCATGGATCTGGTTCCTTAAATTCTGTAGTTGTCGGACTTCCGTTCAACTCGATTTTGTGGTTGTCACATTTCCATCCAGCTCGACTTCTTACTTGCCCGAGTGATGGCTGTGATTTGGACGTGATTGTGTGAAGAGGGGAGCCATGTCTGCTGCCATCTTGACCAGAAGCCTCAATGCTTTTTTAAAAAGTTGAAACAAACTATATGTTTGTCTTCACATCAAATACTCGTAAATTCTAGTTTATCTACAGGAATAGAACATGGAATTAACAATTCACCCTAATTATTATAGCTAATATTTATTGAGCACTTACTATGTGGCCAGGTACTCTTTAAGTTGTATATATGTATTATCTCGTATATAGGATTTATAGGACTAAAAACCTTCCTGTGAGGTAGTTTCTGTAATTAATTCCTGCTTTACAGAGAGATTAAGTAACTTGTCCAACTTCGCAGTCACCAAGGTAGGGGAAAGTTAGCTTTCAAGTACAGAATAGGGTTTATTGGATTTTTTTTCTTTCAGGAAGGAGTTGAATTAACTATCTTCTACAGTGTAGTTTTTTTTTTCTATGGAATTTGACCCAACTGCCCATGAACCTTTTGTTGAGCGTTCCCAAGGATGTAGTGCTGTTGTTTTGCATGTAAAAACCCTACCAGTGTGCACTTTCTCCCTGACTGGGGTACCCTGGGCCAGCTGAGGGCTTTACCCGGACTTGGCCCGGCCCTTTGAGGTCAGACCAGCACCAGCTGTCTTAGCTGGAGAAATTCAATCCCTTTTGCTTCCCAATAACTCTGCTGCGTTTGAGTTTGACCCGCCCCTGCTGAAACTTAAATAGGCCCAAATCCCGCTGCTTTCAAAGGCAGCCCTATCATCTTCTTCTTGTAATTTTCACTGTCACCTGAGGACTTTGAGATAAAGTGTCCTCTGGAGCAAGACTTCTTAACTTCATTCTGACTCACATTTCTGTCCCTCGAGGGCACGGATGCAGGCCTGGAGCTTGTCAGGTGAGGCCACAGTGGCCGCTGAGGAGAAAAGGGCCTTTTGATAATGACTCCGCGTCTGCCTTTGGGTCTCGCTGCCTGTCTGGGGGGCTTTTTCAGGTGTCTTCTCGTTGTCATTTTCTCTTGTTTCTTCCTCATCCAAAGTAAGTTGCCTATTAACCGTCCTCTGGACAGCTCCCACTGCCCAGTTCCCTGGGATCCGCAAGTTAGAGGGGGAGCCTCACCCTGCAGCTCCACGTCGCTCCCCTTCCTCAGGCACCTTGCTGGGGGGCTGGGGGGGGGCCCTCCTTGCCATCCTTCAGGCCCCGACGCTGATGCTGTCCCCTCAGAATGGAAAACCAGAGGTGCCTCCCCTTGTTCCTCAGTCCCCTCCCTCATCTCTTCCACTACGCCTTCAAGCCTGCCATTCTCTTCTCATTTTTCTCTTCGTTTGTTGTCTGTCTTTGCTGAAAAACTCCATAAGTGCAGGGAGCTTGTATCTATTTCCCCGCTAACCCCACCCCCTCAGATAATGCCTGGCATGTAGCAGAAACTACAGAAAATGGTGGTGACCTAGCAGTTTGCACCTGGGAGGTGCTGAGGGCCAGAGGGGGCTTCTCGTGTAGGGGAGTTTCCATAGTTTCCGTTGGACAGGATGGCAGAACATCACACCACGCTTTGTATTTCTTTTAGCTAAAACTTATTTTTAAAGAAATCCAAACATCTTCAGGGTATGATTCAAAGAGTTTTGACCAGTGTCCACACCTGTGTGACTTGAATCCCTATCGAGTTAGAGGACATGACGACCCCTAGAACATTTCCCTGTATCTTTCCCCGTCGGTTCCTCTCAGGGAAACGCTGTTCCGATGGTTTTCATCCCAGTTTAGCTTTGCCCATTCTGGAACTTTCCATAATTGGGGTCATGCTATATGTGCTCTTGGGTAACGCTCCATCGGCTCAGCAGCAGGTTTTTGCAATTCCCTGAGTTTCTGTTCATGGCCGAGTGCTATTCCACTGCACAGTCACCAAAGTCTGGTTGCCCAGTCTCTTGCTCTTACGATTCTAGGGCCATTTCCAGTTTGGGGCTATTATGAATAATGTCTGCAACGGACGTTCTGTACACGTCTCTTCATAGGCATGAGCTTTCATTTCTCTTGGGTACATATGTAGGACTGGAACTGCTGGGTCAGAAGTGTGTTTGGCTTTATAAGAAACTACCAGACCTGTTCCCCAGTGGCTGTGCTGTTTTGCTTTCCCACCCGCAATGGAGGAGGGTTCCGACATGACCAGCATTTGTACGGTCAGTCTTTCTGTGTCTGAGCCATTCTGCTGTGCACGGGTGTCATCTTGTGGTTTTAATCCCAGTTTGCTGGTATTGAATGATGTTGACTGATGCAGAAAAAATGTTCATGTGCTTACTGGTGCATTTGTTTATCTTCCTGTGTTAATTCTCTATTGCGTATTATGCCCATCAGCTTGTTTTTCTCCTGAACGGCCACCAGAGGTCTCTGTGTTCTGGATGCACGTCTTGGTTGGACATACACTTCCTAAGCATTTTCTCAGTCTTCGAATTTTGAGACTGCCCTCACGTTCTGTATCTTCTCTATTTTTTTTTCCTGTAGTTTTTGCCACTTGTCTGGGTCTGGTATACATATATGCCCGTTACCAGTATTTCTGGGGATATTCAGAAGCTGCTAAAAAAAGGTAAGGAGAACCCACGAGTTGGTGTTTGGGTGAAAAGTAGCAGATGCAGTCTGAATGAGTTCCCTGTTCCCGAGAGTATTAACAGCACTGGATGGCTGTGATTGCAAAGGTGACGTCTGTTGTCACCTTTGTTGTCTGCGGCCACCTCCTCCCCAGGGAAGTTCAAGTATAAAAGTGCACACTGAGTGTGCACTCTTTGACCATCACACTTTCAATCCCTGCAGAAATTGTGCACTCTCTCCAATGAGTTACCAAGGAAATAATCCTGCCCAGCTTTAGAAATCCTTTGAATGTTCAAAGGAGGTAATTGACTTTTGTGGTTAGGTATCCCCTTTGATTTGTGTGATGAACCAAAAGTTTCAAATGGCAAAAACATGGACATTCTGGGCAGTGTCGTCCGTGAGCAGTGACCCCAGGATGCCCCAGCTTCACTGCTGTAGCTGTTTGTCACCTCCTCCCCTCCCCTCTGCTCGGCAGGATCACTGGCTTCCGGTTAAGCCTGGGGATTTTGGCCACGTTGACCCTCCTGGGCACCTTGGGGATTGCAAACAGCTTCCTGGATGAGTACCTGGACCTCAATATCGCCAAGAAGCTGAGGCACCTCTAACTCTGCCCCTGCACCCACCTTTGCTCAAATGCTTGCAGAAGGTATTTCCATGCTGGAGGTTATATGGTATCACTGGTTCAATTAAAACAAACTAAAAGCATTTATTTTGTTTTTCTTGAAATGGATTTGTAGAAGAATATCCTTTGAAGATTTTATTTATTTGTTTTTTTAGACAGAGGGAAAGAGAGGGAGAAAGAGAAGGAGAAAACATTGGTCAGCTGCTTCTCACATTCCCCCTACTGGAGACCTGGTCCACAACCCAGGCTTGTGCCCTGACTGGGAATTGAACCGGTGACCTTTCAGTTCATAGACCGGTGCTCAGTCCACTGATCCACACGAGCCAGGGCAGAAACACACCCTGTAGAGAGTAGATTTCCTCTTTAAGAACTGAAGTTTTGCACTGAGGGGGTACAGCAGGATCTTCAGTGGACAAGTGCTGAGCCTTCGTCCTGTGGGCAGCCGCCTGACCTGTGTGCAAGGCTTTCTTTGGCCACTGCCATCACCCATCTCCGACACTGTTGCTCTCTCCATGGAAAGTTCCAGACAGAGGCTGACAGGCCGCTGAGCCCCCTTCGTTGGTGGCAGGAAAGCAACAGATAGATTAGCCAGAGAAGAGAGTTACCAGCTAATCACACAAAACAAATCTGACTGTGAAAATGAACTTTATGGGTCACGGTCACAGCTGGAGGTTCTGGGCTGGGTTTGGATGCACTTTCTATCTCATGTGGGGCTTGGGGCCGGTGGCTGTTGTGAGCTTATGTGCAGTCACTGGCTGGCACAGTTAGTTGCAAATGGCCTTCACTTTCCTCATCTCTAAAATGGGAATGAGTCCACCTCCCAGAACTCAGGGGCCTTAGGGAAGTGGGATTATGAGCATATAACCTCACATTGGGGAAAGAGCTCTCTGTCCCTTTTTCCAAAGAAACTGGATGCTTTGAATCTTGTGTGGATATCTGCAAGAACCTGTTTATTGGGACTTCCCTTTTTGGTGGGTACAAAGGAAGTTACAAAGGCTGGGGTTAATAGAAAAAGAAATACGGACATTGAAACCACCAGTGTTTCCAGAATAGGAGGGGACAAGGCCGTGGCCACCTTTTGCACCCCAAATACTAGTACTAGATGTCCCAACATCTCTGAGAACATTTGGTCTGGGAACAGAGCTACCTGGGTACAAGCTCTGTGGCCCCTCTTTTGCAGTCAGGCTCCCAACAAGCACCTCCTGGGGGTGGGGGGGCAGCTGAGAGGGCAGGGCTGGGGGGGGGCAGGCCACGCCCCTCCAGCTCTGCCTCCCTGTCCTCATAGATAAAATGGGGCTAATGTTCTCAAATGAGCTGATTCTGTGGTCTTCCTACTTTTTTGGCATTCTGATCAGTTACGGTGACTTGTGACATTTTAATTGTTTTCTACACTGAAGACAAGAGAGGGAGTGCAAACGTTTGACCCCAGAACACAATTACTGCATAATCATAGCCTTCAGAAGTGGGGGGGGGGAACCCAACTGTTCAAATCTTACATTGGGGGGTTTTTAAGCAACTTCTGTTTTGCATCTAAATGGAAACGATTTAAATCATAAACACATACACAGAGTTTGGTTGAACACTGCGTGGAAAGAGAAGCTGGGTGTACCACAATGTTGAGCTTTGTGTCTTCAGACATCTCAACTACAGAATTTACTTCCTTTGTTCTAATTCTATTGTCACCAAGGCAACCTCTTCATCATTTTAATTCCTACAAATTTGGCTACAGGGAGCAAACACAATGGCTGGGGAGATGGGAATGTCCGATCTCTTTGACAGTTACAAATGGATCTTTTGCCTATTAGTAAATTGGCTGATTTTATTTTTAGAAGTCAGGTTTATTGCTTCAAAAAGTCACTGGCATGAACAAGGGATGGCGAGGACCTTTTCTGCCTTAAAAGAGGCTGAAAGAGGCATAGAAACCAAATGGCAATGCCGGATCCTCGGTCACATCCTGGTTAGAACAACACAGCTACGGGAGACAGTGGGAAGGCAGTTGGGACGATTTACGGACAAAGTGAGAGGGAGGTGCTCAGGGAATGAGTGTTGCTTATTTTAGGTGGGATCGTGGCAGTGAGGCCGGGGATGGAATGTCCTAACTCTTCGGAGCTGCAGGCTGAGAGGTGGGGGCTGAACTGGCCGGACTGTGGACAACTTTGAAAATGGTTCTGCAAACTAAGCATGTGATCTGGCAAAGTGTTGACAATTTTTGAGTTGCTAAGTGTATTTATTTTCTAGTTTTATAATTTTTTCTTGAAGATGCTCGCACGCACAAAAAAAGCCCTTAAAAAGTGAAGCCAAGCTAAATCCTGCAAGCAGGTAGCTCTGAAGCGCCATGTGCTTGACGTGGGAGCTGAGGGATCTGTGGAGCCCCAGGGTCAGTCGGGCCTGGCCCAGCAGCCATCCTGGGTGGGGCACGGGCGCGTGAGTCCCACGCATGTGGATGCTGCCTTAATTACCTCCATCTGCCGTAGGAAACCAGATAGGTGTCCGTGGTAGCTTGTCCAGAATCCGCCAGAAAGGAAATCTAATGCCCTTAGAGCTTAAATCCAAAAGGAAAAGGGATTAGAGGAGAAAACTGATGAGAAAAGGAGAAGGAAAAATGAAAAAGAAAATAGAAAGATAGAGAGGACTGGTTGTACAACAGACATTTTTCCTCCCCACTTTTCTCTGCAGGGTTGGAGGTGGGTGTGGCCAACAAAGTCATTTATAAGGGAAAGTGCCAGGTGATTGGTTTTTCACCTTTATGTCCCTCCAGTGTTTCTGGAAAAGACCAGTCAGAGGCTGAAATGGCTCATCCAGTGCTCCCGAATGTTCCTTGATTTTCAGGAACAAAATACATCTTTCTCACTGGGTGAGCAGATGCCCGCTGACTTCCTGGATAGAGGTTATGCCCTCCCTCCGTCTGTCCTCATCACCCACTTAGGGCTTTGGGATTTTATACAGGTCAATACGGTTACACATCAAAAAGTCGTTTTAAGGGAGATATGTATTCCATTCGTCCGGTGCAGAACACAGTTTCATGTAAATCGAAGATGTGGTTGTAACTACTCAGAATGAGGAGCACTCAGCCCTTCTCAGAGCTGCATGCTCGTCCTTCTGGTCGCAGCCTCCCCACACCTCCACCGTGGTAGGACTGGCCTCCTCTTCCACGGTTCAGTTCATGCTCTCTTGGTTTGTATGTATTGGAAATCACCACTGTTTTGGATCACTTTTTGACTCTCCTAAAGTGGCCTCAGGTCAGGTCTTCTAGAAGCAAAGGGGTGGAGTCACAAGTGTGGGAGTGGTTAACTACGAGCTCCCAGGATGGGAAACAAAGGGAGTGGTGGAGACAGCGCACAGAAGGGGAAGAAGCCCAGCAAGGGGGTGACTTCAGGCAGAGTCCCGGCCACTGCTTGATCCTGCAGGGGGCGCTCTGGAACATAAGTCCTGTGTGTGTGTGTGTGTGTGGGAGGGAGAGTCTCTCACCCTCCTGCACAAGTGAGGAGGGGCCTGTCCAAGCACTTGAACTCTTTGTGGCTGGGTTCGGGCTAAGCCAGGCCCTGGCCCAGAAGGGCTGGAAGAAGTAAGGCACCTGTGTGTGTGCATGTGCATGGTTGGACAGGGTTCTCTCCAGGGGAGCTGAAACCTTTGTTACTCCCCTCGCCCCAGTATATTCCTTTAGTTTTCTTACCATTTCTTTTAAAAATAAAATTTTTACTGTCATTTCCCCAAGTCTTCTGAATGAACCAGGTGGATTTGAATTGTTACGGTGCTGAATGCACAGCCGGACTTCCAGTCCCTTCAAAGGTGGCTTTCTCTGTCCCCTCTGCCACATCTCCTCGTGCCGATTCAGAACACTTTAGCTTGTGGTTGGATTAAAAAGGCTGTGAATGATGGATTGCTCTCTACCGTTATATAAATGTTTAAATAATGATACCAAAAATTTGAGACCAGGACTGCAGTTAATCAGTTAAAACCCAGGCATAATATAGCTGCTTAATTAAGGTTCGGGATTCAGTGACAGTCCAAAAATAAACGAGACTTTGGGTTGATTCAGATAACAATCTTTTATTTGTTTTTTTCTTTAAAAGTAGTATGTCAACATCACTTCATTTCTACATTTAAGAGTCCTGTACATTTCTTAAAAGGAAATAAGCAATGCTCAATGTACAAAGTAAAAAGAGAAAACTAGAAAAATCTGAATAAAATGGAGCAAGTTGCCGTAGGTCATACAGTACAAATTAGTAATTAGATGTCATCTGAAGTGCAATACCACTGCTGTGATGATGAGTTAAGGAATGAAATAAAAATACTCTATTTTAAACAAACAGTATATATATATTTATATGTATATATTTTTTACAGATAGTAGACCCAGTGATATCTGCCATATTGTAAAAACTTATTTACAGATAACTTCTTTAGACATTACATATACATCAGCACCGTAGTAAAAACAAAAACAAAACAACGTTATTAAAATCTACTCTCTATTTAGTTGGTCCCAGGACTGAGCGTTTGGAGGAAGCTTTTAAAAGGTAACACAGCCACTCTCCCAACAGCCTCCTCTAGCTTCTCATCGTTGCTTATATACTTATTTCCTGTACCTTTCAGAAAAAGGTAATTATCTACTGTCTTGTTTGCTTACATTTTTTTTTTTGGTTTTCATCTGTTTCCACTCAGGAGTTTCCCTGGCAGCTCCCTCCCAGGCAGGGTGCTCGTGGTCACCCTACTAACACCTCTTCCCAGAGAGACGCGGCCCCTGCCTGGGCTCTCGGCCACCTGGACTCTCGGCTGCCTGGCCGCCTCTCCCCACTCCATCCTGCTCCTCGCTCACTAGCTCTGCAAGCTGAGGACCTGGGGAGCAAGGCAAGGCAGTGTTTGCCTGCCTGCCTCCCCTACATCCTCTACCCTCAGCCTTCCATGGAATCCCCCTTCTCAGAACCTTCCCCCAGGGCAGCCTGTCCACTTCCCCACAGTCTCCAGGCCGGGCTCTGGTGTGGCGAGTTACATGTGACTGCCCGGAAGGGAGCCAGCCTTTTGGACGTGGGAGGGAGGGAGGGAGGAGAAAAGCACACGTCACTCTCACTCACGTGGGACAATACTGATGCCACATGGCCTCGAAACAGGACAGTGGGAGGGGCAGCAGGACATAAAGGTAAGTCCTTGTCAAAAAGAGGTGACAATCACAGAGCTCGTCCATGCCTGGGGCAGACTTCGGTCAGGGCAGAGTTGAGTGAGTCACACGGAGAAGGACTGTACAGGACTTTTGAAGTGGATTGCTTCGCCCGTGTGGAAGGAACTGTGTCTTCCTCCTCTTTGTCACCAGAGTGTGTAAGGTAGAGTAATTGATTTTTCAGCGTCTCATCTCTCAGGGGTTTAGATTTGTCGTTGTGGTGAGCAAGGGCAAGGCTGATTTTAGAGCATTCCCTGAAGGGAGCCGGAGCAGGAGACCTCCAGGCTGGCCCCCTCTGGGCCCACCGTTCGTGTCGGACGTGGTGTGTGTGAACCCACTGTTGAGCATTGGAGCAGCCTGCTCGGTTCCCGGCAGAGACTTTCCATTCAGCTCCACACGTAGGAGAGAAAGAACACTCCAGTGTCGCCTTGACATTGCAGGCATTGTCGAAATTCTTCTTGCGTTCATTTCAACTCTGCCTTGGGCTCCCTAGAGACAAAAAGCTTTATTTCTTCTTGGAATTCACCTGTGATGAGAAGCAAGGATGCTGGGATGGACATAGGAGGGACGAAGGCAGGGATGGAGCAGAAGGTGGACATGCGGGTAGGCACACAGCATCCACCAGGGTCCCCCTGCCCTGTGGTGCTACAAGTGGATGGGAACTGCCTTGATGTGCCACCATCTTACTGGGCTCCCCAACCACGTGGGGCAGTGGCCACCATGGCCACCAGCAGAGGGCTGCCCCAGGACTGTAGGACAGACCCTCCTCCCAGCTCCCTTGGCTCTCTTTGTGAGGCAGCCAAAGGAACGCCTCTGACATTCCTGAGGGTCATCGCAGGGCAGGGGACAGGCCTGGAGGATCCTGGGTAGTCTCCCTGTGACATCCCGCCAGTCTTCGTGACTGTCCTCCACATCCAGTCACAGGTCTGGAAGCCTGACATCTGTTTCCAGCCAGAACTCAGCACACTTCTGACCTGTGCTCTCGGCCTGCACAACCACCCAGCAGGCTCTGTGGGGCTCCCCCGCCCGAGGCTCTGTCTCCTGTGTCGCCAAAGCTGCAGTGTCCACACCTGGGCCGTGGGGGGCTGATGGACGCCGTGCCTTGGGCAGCAGTTGTTCGGGGCTGGAGCAGCTCTGGCTGGACCACGTGATCGACTACAGGGTGTGCCTAGCGGGGGGGCTCAGGTTTGTCTTCCCTGCCCGCCTCTGCTGTCTCTCTCTCTTGCAGCAGGGATCTGCAGGGTCTCCTGTCTCGTCTGTGGTGTGAAAATCAGGTGAAATGAGGCCCCACGGGGCTGCGGATTGGCACCTGGATCTTCCACTCTCAGCCCGCCACGGTTTTGCTCAGTTTACGTGGGTCAAAAAAACAAAAAACGAGGATGGGTTCACATCCTGTTTGTTTGCCCGCCCGTGGTACGCTCTCACCACTGGAGTTGTGGCTCGTGGGGTCCCGCTCCACTAGGGGTTTCCAAACAGCTCATCCAGCTCCTGCATCCACTCATCCCCCGGCCCACCTTTGATGATGGAGTCCACGAGATCGGCACTGTCCGCGAGGCCAGGGAAGGAAGCCCCGGCTGCTTCGCCGCCGTAGCTGTAGGACATGTCTTGAGGCGCGCTCCGCTCATAGGCCTGGCTCTGGCCGCCTGGAGCAAAGCTGCCACTGGGCATCTGCTGCTGAGCCGGGGGCTGGCCGAACACAGGCATGCCAGGGATGCCCTGGCTTAGGCCAGAAATGACCATCGGCCTGGCCTGGCTGGTCCCTTGCTGCCCCGGGAGCGGGGGCATCATTTGCCGACCCATGGCAGCCGGGTTGAGGGTCCTCACCACACCAGTGTTAGCGTCCATGACCTGGCTCAGTCCCTGTGGGAAGTGCTGCTTGGTCAGCCTCGGCTGGCCGGCTTGGAGCGAGTAGCCGGCACCATTGCTGAATGACCCTAGTTCCCCACTAGTCCTCCCGGGCATCCCCTGTAAGCTCCTCTGCTGCCAGCTCTGGGCTCCCTGCTGCACCGTTCCCATAATGCTCTGCAGCCGCGGCGGGCCCTGGGGCCTTGGCAAGGCCTGGGCCACCGGCCCTTTCATCTGCTGGTGCTGCTGGGTCACGGCTGAGTTCACCAGCATGTTCTGACTAAATCCGCTCACCAGCCCGACCCCCTGCCCGGAGGCGGGCTGCCTCGGCCCCTGGGCTGGGTTGTGTGTGACACTCATGCCACTTTGGTTTGGGTGTTGCAACATCTGGGTCATTCCTGGGCTCATGCTGTACATTCCCGGTTGGCTGGTCGGCGTGGTGTTGTAAGGGGCCAGTCCCATCTCTGACTGGGCAGCGGCGGTGGCCATTGTCCCTGGGTTCTGAGAGGGTCCCATTCCCATCATGCCTGCGTTCTGTGCCATCAGCCGCGACGACCGCATGCTCTGGAGGGCCGCTTGGCTGCGCGCGGCTGCTATCTCTTGCGGAGAACCTGCGGCGAGAAAGAACACACACGGCTCACTCTTCTCCGTACGCCACGTACTGGGACCCGGTGCTGGGATTTTCTTTGGGAGTGACAGCATCCTTTTATATAAAAGCATCTACTCTGATAATCCTGAATAAAAACAATCATTTTTTTTCTGCTTGCAACAAACGCTGATCGTGAAAAGTTTGGAAACTATTCATAAGCACAAAGACGAAGACTGGTCACCCAGGTTCCCACCCCCCAAAGATAACTATGGCTGTGGTTTACATATAAACGGACACACATCAATGGAGATCCTGTGTGCACACGCTTCGGTAGTTAACATTTCACCTGTCATTTTTGTTCACATTTCAGAAGCAAACTTTTTTTTGTTTCTTGATGTGATGCCGCCCTCACCCAATTAGATACCCTTTTTCTTGCAGGTGAGAGGAAACTCACCTCCTGGACTGAATTCGGAAGGAATGGCAGCCCCTGTGCGTACTCTGTGAAGGGGGCCGTGGTTCAGTAGAGAATGCTGTCAGTGAAAACCATTATTACACTAATTTCCCCTAAGACTTGAGTAGGATTTGTTAGGTTAAAGGCCATTGCTTCTACTAAGAAGCTACTTTGACACTTGAGTTTTTTTTTTTTTTTTGACCCACTCCGTAGATTTCCACATGCTCCAGATTCTCTAAATCATAACGTAACGGTGCGTGCCACTGGCTGGCTTTCTGAGCTGGAAAAAGAAAGCACCCTGAGACTTGCTACTTGGCAGTAAATTTGATGGCTTTCTCCAGTGAAGTCCACCCCTTGAAATCAGCAATGAGTATGGCTCTTAGCAGATTGCTAGGCGAGTTTTAATGTTGGCCAGAATATGAGCCAACATTATTCATAGGAGTGCCAAGTCATTTGAGTGAGTCCTTCTTCCCAAGTTCCCAGGAAATCTCCAGACCAGCCAGGAGAAGAGCAAAGTCACCCTTCGAATCCCAGTCAAGGCTGGAAGGGACTAGGAGGAGCCACAGTGGACTTTCCCTGCTAATGATTAACTCTATGAGACAAAGAAAAATAGTTTCTTTTCCTGGACATTTAAAAAAGATGCAGCATGGGAGCCAATCGATGCTATAAGCAAATTGGACCCTCCCTGGAACTGAGA
Organism: Sturnira hondurensis; assembly: GCF_014824575.4. Taxonomy (NCBI): domain Eukaryota; kingdom Metazoa; phylum Chordata; class Mammalia; order Chiroptera; family Phyllostomidae; genus Sturnira; species Sturnira hondurensis. Next base: position 17,862,216 of record NW_028082759.1, on the reverse strand, counting down.
TGAGAAACCAGATGAGAATGGTGTAAGCTTGTTAAGCCTGGCACCTTGGCAGATCCCTGAAGTGTGTTTTTGTCTTCCTGATGGGGGCATTGATTTCTGGGCAGCCAATATGTCTCCATATATTATTTCTTCCTTTAAGAAAGAAAATTATAAGAATTTTGATTATGATTTAAGTTTCTGAGGCTAGAGATCAATACCATTCTGCATTGAAAAATGGCACGGCCGCTGTGGGGAAGGCGGGAAGATCCAGGGCCGATCCTTAGAAATGTTTCCTTTGTGTGTGTGTTTTGAGCTTAATTACATCTAAGTGATTTCTTAAAAAATCAAAAGTTCCTGACTGAATACCAGGTGGGAGCATAGAGTGTAACTTGTAATCTTGTTATGAAGTTTTGTGACCTTAACGGCGACATTTGTATCGACTGCTTGGCCAATCTGATGGACCGCAGTGGAATGGGGTTTGAGTTGTTTATTTAAAAATGTACAGGAAAAATATTGCTGACTCAGACGCTGATCAGATAGACCCACATCACACACACAGGCTGCAGGGCTGCTGGAAACAGGGGAAGAAGACGTCAGTATCACGGGGCATTTTATTGCTTGCATGTAACAGCCCTGCCGAGGCCTGGGCATCCTGTGGACTAGGTTTCTGAATTAGGAGCAGGTTCCTTGATGAAGCGGGCAGAAATGCTGCACTGCCTTTTAAGAGGTATGAAAAGATGGATCCAAGCCAACCTTTATTTTTACTTAGTATAAATGGCTGTGCTATCTGGGTGTAAATCTTATGGAAGAAGGCATTTTAAAATCAGCAGTCGGCATCATATTTTCAAGGATAACAATAAGCATTTTATTAATCTAGGGATTTTTTTGCCATCAGTAATTTTAAACAAACACAGGGAAAAATTCGAATGTATCCAAAGAATTAACTTGCCTTTACCTGATTACTACATATGTTAACAGACTACTTTTTCTCCTTTCTTTGTATCTAAAACAGATAATACTGTGAGACACTGTAGAAATTAACTTTCTTGTCTACTTTCTTGCGTTAACATCACAAAGTCCTAGACAGCCTTCCATATTCTAACAGAGAGGATAATACAAAATTTTTCCCTAAAAGGGT